>NC_067473.1:19553948-20153948 GCF_947179515.1 Apodemus sylvaticus | reverse complement strand
TCTATCAGATTTCATTCGCAGAAAACGGGAATTGCTATTGAAAGTGTATGTGATGCATCGAGGACAGGGGAAGAGAAGGGGGCTTACGGGACTTTCGGGGAGTGGGGGGGCTAGAAAAGGGAAATCATTTGAAATGTAAATAAATTATATCGAATAAAAAAAAAAGAAAGAAATAATGGTTATTGCTAGCAAAGAGTGCTTCTACCAAAAATACGATTATGTTTCTAGATTAAACTAATTTTGTTTCATGTTTTCAACAGGGATGCATGCTTCTAACTAATTACTAAATGTTTGTGCCCTGTCTAAATTCCTTTTGGGTTGCCTCATTTTTCTACCAGTTTGCCACATCCCCTGATTGTTTGCCACGCCCTCCTGCTTGTTTGCCAAGCCCTCCTCCCCCATCTGCCAGACTGGAATTACTCTTTGTCCTTTGCAGTCAACTATGTCCTTATTTTTCTATAGTTTTAGTGTCATAGCATTTCCTCTCTATTTCTAGTCTTGTAAACTTAGACTCTTATGATGACTAATCTTGGAGAAAATGAGATGGGCCCCTGATCTCTTTTGGAAAGAGTGTGTCTGTTTTTTGGCTTACTCGATACACATGGAATTTATCCACATCTGTGCAGCTAGTTTGTGTTTAAGGCTGTGTATCACGGCACTGGTCAGGGCTGCTGACAGCTCCTGTGTTCCCTCCACTGTGGGTGGTGAATATTCGGGTTGTTTTCCTGCATTCTAGTGTTGCAGGACCTAAAAATGCCTTGATGTCGACGTGTAGGGCTTTCTCCCAAAACACGGCTCTTTACAACCTTTGTTTATTCGCTAAAATAATCTTTAAATCTAAATTTTTTCACCAAGGCCATTTATAAAGGATTTAATTTCTAAACCATGCAGGAGATGCTAACATTTTTAAATGAGAAAAAAAAAAAAAGACTGCTCCTTTAGTTTCCAGTCATATAATCTCCAAATCTGAGCAAATTAGCCTGAAGCAGCACCTCCCTCCTCACTATACGGCTGTACAATTTTACATCCCATGGACATATGTGTGTGTGTGTGTGTGTGTGTGTGTGTGTGTGTGTGTGTGTGTGTGTGTGTGTACATGTGTATACATACGCATGTGTGTGTGTGTGTGTGTCTGTGTGTGTGTGTGCTCTATTAAGTTCTGTTCCTCTAGAAAACCCTGACTAATACAAGACCTTACTCCTGGAACACAGTACAAGGAAACACTCAGAATCTTTGGCAGGCAGGGGCCTGAATTACTTTTGGAAGGTCTATATAGGTTCCTCCCAGTAACGAAGCTGTGAAGTTGTTCTCTCTTACCTGGTAAAAGAGATAAGTAGAGGGGCTGGAGAGATAGCTGAACTGTTAAGAGCACTGACTGCTCTTCCAGAGGTCCTGAGTTCAAATCCCAGCAACCACATGGTGGCTCATAACCATCGGTAATGGGATCTGAGCCCTTCTGCTGGGTGTCTGAAGATAGCTACAGTGTACTAGTATACATTAAATAAATAAATACATCTTAAAAAATAAAAAGAGGTAGGTAGAGTGGGGTAGGACAAGGACCAGAAAGGCTGGTGAAGAACAGGGAAGAAGGAAAGTGAGGCTCTGAAAAAAAGACATCCTCAAGGTGATCCCAATCCAGGTTGAGCTGGGAACAGGGAAGCCACAGAGCTTCTGGGAGCACAGCACACTGACTATCCAGCCGTAGGACACAGCCTTTCTTTCTGGTTGCTGAGGGAAGCCCACCACTCCCAAACAAGTTCCACAACAGACTCCTACTCCTGGGTGAACAGCTGCTCCTGGTTTGCTGGGAACTTTCCCAGGTTAGGCAGAGAAAGTCCCATGATCTGCACTCAGTTCAGCTCTGGGAACAGCAGAACCATTGCCATGGGACCTGGGAAGAATTTCATTTGTCTCTTGAAGGTGCTGGGGTCCAGTATCTAATACTGGGTTCCCGAAGAACCCCAGACAGCCACGTGCTCATGTGCTCAGTAGGAAATACCTGAGCAACTTAAAGATCCGTGTATTAGTGAGGGTTCTCTAGAGTCACAGAATGTATGGGCAGTCTCTATATAGTAAGGGAATTTGTTGATGACATAGAGACTTTAGTCCAACTCCCCAACAATGGTCAGAAGCAGCTGTGGATCCAAGTATCCAAGTCCAAGGATCTAGCAGTTACTCAGTCCCACAAGGCAAGCAGGTGAAGAAGAGAGAGAGAGTACATCTTCCTTCTTACAATGTCCTTATGTAGGTCTCCAGCAGAGGGTGTGGCCCAGATTAAAGGCATGTGCCACCATGCCTTTAATCCCAGATGACTTTGAACTTAGAGATCTCCTTGTCTTAATCTTCTGGAATTCATAGCCACTATGCCCCAAGTACTCCATGAGAAGAACCAGGTCAGAAACTTGTATCTCTCAGTGTCCAGATTAGGATTACAGTTGAGCCTTCCAATTCTGGATTGTAGTTCATTCCTGATATAGTCAAGTTGACAACCAGTAATAGCCACTACAATCCACCCCTTGTCAACTTGACACAAATAATATCTCATGTTCACATGAAGCAATAACAAGGTCACGAATACACCTAACATGATATAACTCTTCTTAGTACAATTGCAAAGGCATTTGTAAATTTACAATGGGGCAATGTCCCTTGAGAACATTCTTTTATTGTCTCCTTTTTTAGTGATGAATACTTAAATACCAATTAATGTTAAAGAAATTGGAAGAAAGATAAATGTATTCTTAACAAAATAAGACAGAAGCATCCATATTATTCCATAATCCTCTTTTCTTGCAACTGGTTATGTAGCCTTAGCTGATATTTTTAACTACCTACCTCTACTATCCATTCTGTATTTTCTTCACCCTCAGCAAGCACCTCAGCAGCTCTTGGCTCTTTTCCTGCAGGATTGACCCATACCTTCATTCCTGAAGGGTGTGTCCTTTGTCATCCTGCTTGGATTAGGTTGTTGTAGTTTCCACTGACTTTAATCATAGAGCATGGTAGTACTAAGAGATGCCCAAGGGTCTTTGCACTCCAAAGACAATCCTGCTTATCTCCATTGTGGAGAGGCAATCCAATTTCCCCATGGTGATCTGGATCACCCCTCCTAACACTGTTATTCCTTTCTTAGCCTGTTAACTTAAGGGCATTAGAAGCCCAAAATGACCAGGGAGACGTCTGAGTTTCCAGTTCAATGGAATGTTTGTTGTGGCTCCTGGTAGAAGCACTCTCCCCTCCAGAAGAAAATCTTCTAGGCCAGCAGAACCTAGAGTTGTGGGAACAGGAAACAAAACATCTCCTAGAGGGTCACTAGAAGTGATAGTGAGTAGAACTATTCCCTTTTGCATCCCTTGACTCTTGGACCCATGGATCCTGGCTATGGGAGAAACTGTACAGCATTTGTATCAGAAGCTGATTCAAAGCATATACTACCGCCTTCTGAAGAACTTTGTCCCAGCCCTCAGTGCTGTTGCCACCTAATTGGCACTGTAACTGTATCTTCAAAAGGCCATTCCATCTTTCTATCAGACAAGCTGCTTCCGGCTGATGGGGAACATGGTAAGACCAATGAATTCCATGATTGTGAGACCACTGTCACACTTCTCTGATTGTTAAATGAGTTCCTTGGTCAGAAGAAATACTGTATGGAATACCCTGGCAATAGATAAGGCATTCTGTGAGTGCACGGATGGTGGTTTTGACAGAAGTATTACGTGTAGGAAAGGCAAATCTATAACCAGAATAAGTATCGACTCCAGGAAGAACAAAATGTTGTCCTTTCCATGAAGGAAGTGGTCCAAAGTAGTCAACCTGCCACCAGATTGCTGGCTGGTCACCTTGAGGAATGGTGCCTTCTTAGTGCTGGTTTGTTCTGTTGGCAGATCTGGCATTCAGCAGCAGCTGTAGCCAAGTCAATCTTGGTGAGTGGAAGTTTATGTTGCTGAGCCCAAGCATAACCTCCACCTCAGCCACCATGGCCTCTTTGTTCATGTGCCCATTGGGCAATGACAAGGATGGCTGGGGATAAAGGCTGACTGTCCACAGAAAGGGTCATCCTATCCACTTGATTATTGAACTCCTTCTCAGCTGAAGTCACCTTTTGGTGAGCATTTACATGGGACACAAATATCTTCACATCCGTTGCCTAGTTGGAGAGATCTGCCCACAAACTTCTTCCCCAGATGTCTTTCTCACCAATTATCTAATCATGATCTTTCCAAGTCCCTGACCATCCAGCCAATCCATTGGCTACAGCTCATAAGTCAGTGAACAATCATGTATCTGGTCATTTCTTCTTCCAAACAAACTGTAATACCATATGTACCGCCGGAAGTTCTGCCCACTGTGAAGATTTTCCTTCACCTATATGTTTTAGGGTTGTCCCTGAAAGGTGTTGCAATGCTGCAACTGTCCACTTCTGGGTGGTGCCTGTATAACATGCAGAGCAATCAGTAAATCAGGCTCCAGTCTTCTCTGCTTCAGTCAGCTGGTCATAGGGAACACCCCATGAGGCTATAAGTGCATGCTTGGCAGCAGATGGCATTGTAATAGGAGTAGAAACCATAAGCATTTGAACATCTTCATGTAACTTGCTTGTGCCTTCAGGAGCTGCTTTAGCCTGATCATGTATATACCACTTCCATTTGATAATCGACTGCTGCTGTGCACGTTCTACTTTATAACCTGGAGGGTCTGATAACACCCAGTTCATGATGGGCAGTTCAGGTCGCATAGTAACGTGGTATCCTATTGCCAAACATTCAGTACCCACTAAGATCCAATAGCTGGCCAAGAGCTGTTTTCCAAAGGGAGAGTAGTTGTCTGCAGATGATGGTAGAGCTTTGCTTCAAAATCCCAAAGGTTTCTTCTGTGATTCACCTACAGGGGCCAGCCAGAGGCTCAAAACCGCATTACTATCTGCCACCAACACCTCAATCACCTCAAAACCATCATAAAGTTCAAATGGTAAAGCAGCCTGGACAGCAGCCTGGACCTGTTGAAGAACCTTCTTCTGATCCAGGCCCCACACCAAGCTAGCACTTTTCCAAGTCACTTGGTAAATAGGCCTGAGTAACACACCTAAGTGAGGAATGTGCTGTCTCCAGAATCCAAATAGTCCCTCTAAGCATTGTGCTTCTTTCTTAGTGGTAGAAAGGGTCAGGTGCCATAACTTATCATCTCATGATGCTATTAGAGGATTACAAGAAGGATATAAAAAATCTCTTAAAGAAATGCAGGAAAATAAAACAAGGTAGAAGCCCTTACAAAGGAAACACAAATATCACTTGAAGAAATTCAGGAGAATATGGATCAACAGATAGAAGCCAATAAAGAGGAAACACAAAAATCACTTAAAGAAATGCAGGAGAACTTGGGTCAACAGGCAGAAAACATGACAGAAAACACAAAAATCGCTTAAAGAATTACAGTAAAACACAAACAAACGTGAAGAAGCTGAGCAAAACCATCCAGGATCTAAAAACAGAAGTAGAAATAACTAAGAAATCACAAAGGGAGACAACTTTGGAGATAGAAAACCTTGGGAAGAAATCAGGGGTCATAGATGCCAATATCAACAGCAGAATATAAGAGATAGAAGAAAGAATTTCAGATGTGGAAGATACCATAGAAAGCATTGACTCAACAGTCAAAGAAAGTGCAAAATGCAAAAAGCTTGTAACCTAAAACATCCAAGAAATAAAGGACAAAAATGAGAAGACCAAAGTGGTGCACGCCTTTAATCCCAGCACTTGGGAGGCAGAGGCAGGCGGATTTCTGAGTTCGAGGCCTGCCTGGTCTATAGAGTGAGTTCCAGGACAGCCAGGGCTACACAGAGAAACCCTGTCTCGAAAAAACCAAATCCAAAAAATTGGGAAAAAAAACTTAAAAAAAAAAAAACCTAAGGAATATAGTTATAGATAAGAGTGAAGAATTACAACTTAAAGGGTCAGCAAATATCTTCAACAAAATTATGGAAGAAAACTTCCCTAACCTAAAGAGAGAGACACACATAAATACACAAAAAGCCTACAGAACTCCAAACAGACTGGACCATTACAGAATGAAAGCAGTGCTAAGAGGAAAACCCATAGCCCTGAGTGCCTCCAAAAAGAAACTGGAGAGAGCATAAACTAGCATAGTAACTGTACACCTGAAACCCCTGGAACAAAAAGAAGCTAATTCACCAAGGAGTAGAAGAAGACAGGAAATCATCAAACTCAGGGCTGAAATCAATCAAGTGCAAACAAAGAGAACCATACAAAGAATCAACAAATCCAGGAGCTGGTTCTTTGAGAAAATCAACAAGATAGATAAACCTTTAGCCAGACTAACAAAAGGGCACAGAGACAGTATCCAAATTAACAAAATTAGAAATGAAAAGCAAGGTATGACAACAGAAACTGAGGAAATTCAAAAAATCATCAGATCATACTACAAAAGCCTATACTCAACACAACTGGAGAATCTGGAGGAAATGGACAATTTCCTAGGCAGATACCAAATGCCAAAATTATATCAGGATCAAATAGATCATCTAAGCAGTCCCTTAACCCCTAAAGAAAGAGAAAATCATAGAAAGTCTTCCAACCAAAAAAAGCACAGGACCAGATGGTTTTTGTGCAGAATTCTATCAGACCTTCAAAGAAGACCAATCACCAGTACTCTTAAAACTATTCCACAAAATAGAAACAGAAGGAATACTTACTACCTAACTCATTCAATGAAGCCACAATTACACTGACAGCAAAACCACACAAAGATCCAACAAAGAAAGAGAACTTCAGAACAATTTCCATTATGAATATTGATGCCGAAATACTCAATAAAATACTTGCCAATCAAATCCAAGAACACATCGAAATCATCATTAAACATGATCAAGTAGGCTTCATCCCAGGGATGCAGGGATGGTTCAATATACGGAAATCCAACAATACAATCCACTACATAAAGAAACTCAAAGAAAAAAATACATGGTCATTTCATTAGATGCTAAAAAAGCATTTAACAAAATTCATCATCCTTTCATGCTTAAAGTCTTGGAAAGAACAGGAATTCAAGGCCCATACCTAAACATAGTAAAAGCAATATACAGCAAGCTGGTAGCCAACATCAAACTAGATGGAGAGAAACTTGAAGCAATCCCTCTAAAATCAGGGACTAGACAAGGCTGCCCTCTCTCTCCATGTCTTTTCAATATAGTACTTGAAGTTCTAGATAGAGCAATTAGACAACATAAGGTGGTCAAAGGGATACAAATTGGAAAGGAAGAAGTAAAATTATCACTATTTGCAGATAATATGATAGTATACTTAAGTGATCCAAAAACTCCATCAGAGTGCTCCTACAGCTGATAAACTTCAGCAAACTGTCAGGTTATAAAATCAACTCAAGCAAATCAGTTGCCTTCCTATACTCAAAGGATAAGCAGGCTGAGAAAGAAGTTAGGGAAATGACACCCTTCACAATAGCCACAAACAATATAAACTATCTTGGTGTGACTCTAACCAAACAAGTGAAAGATCTATATAACAAGAACTTAAGGTCTCTGGAATAAGAAAAAACCCAGGATAGCTAAAACTATTCTCAACAACAAAAGAAATTCTGGGGGAATCAGTATTCCGCACCTCAAGCAGTACTACAAAGCAATAGTGTTAAAAACTGCTTGGTATTGGTACAGTGACAGGCAGGTGGATCGATGGAATAGGACTGAAAATCCAGAAATGAAACCACACACTTATGGCCACTTGATCTTCAACAAAGGAGCTGAAAACATCCAGTGGAAAAAGGATAGCCTTTTCACCAAATGGTGCTGGTTCAACTGGAGGTCAGCATGCAGAAGAATGCGAATTGATCCATCTTTATCTCCTTGTACTAAGCTCAACTCCAAATGGATCAAGGACCTCCACATAAAACCACACACACTGAAACTAATAGAAAAGAAACTGGGAAAGACCCTTGAGGACATGGGCACCAATAGCTTATGTTCTAAGATCAAGAAATGACAAATGGGACCTCATAAAATTACAAAGATTCTGTAAGGCAAAGGACACCATCAAAAGGACAAATCGGCAACCAGCAAATTGGGAAAAGATCTTCACCAACCCTACATCTGACAGAGGGCTAATATTCAATATATACAAAGAACTCAAGTAGTTAGACCCCAGAAAACCAAATGACCCTATTAAAAAAATGGGGTACAGAGCTAAACAATGAATTTTTACCTCAAGAACTTCAGATGGCTGAGAAGCAATCTTAAAAAAAAATGTTCAACATCATTAGTCATTAGGGAAATGCAAATAAAAACAACCCTGAGATTTTACCTCACAC
Source organism: Apodemus sylvaticus (assembly GCF_947179515.1). NCBI lineage: Eukaryota > Metazoa > Chordata > Mammalia > Rodentia > Muridae > Apodemus > Apodemus sylvaticus. The sequence continues at coordinate 20,145,614 of NC_067473.1, read as the reverse complement.
CAGTCAGAATGGCCAAGATCAAAAACCAAGAGAAAACAGGTGCTGGTGAGGATGTGGAGAAAGAGGAACACTCCTCCACTGATGGTGAGGTTTCAAATTGGTACAAGCACTCTAGAAATCAGTCTGGCAGTTCCTCAGAAAACTGGGCTCATCACTTCCAGAGGTCCCTGCTATACCACTCCTGGGCATAAACCCAGAGTATTCTCTAGCATGTAATAAGGATACATGCTCTACTATGTTCACAGCAGCCTTATTTATAATAGCCAGAAGCTGCAAAGAACCCAGGTGTCCCTCAACAGAGGAATGGATACAAATATGTGGTATGTATACACAATGGAGTACTATTCAGACATTAGAAACAATGAATTCATGAAATTCTTAGACAAATGGATGGAGCTGTAGATCATACTAAGTGAGATAACACAGTCTCAAAAGATCAATCATGGTATGCACTCAGTGATAAACAGATATTAGCCTAGAAACTTGGATTACCTAAGTCATAATCCACATATCAAATGATGTCCAAGAAGAACAGAGGAGTGGCCTGTGGTTCTGGAAAGGCTCAGTGCAGCAGTATAGGGCAATACCAGAACAGGGAAGTGGGAAGGAATGGATGGGGCAACAGGGGGAGTGAAAAGGGTTTATGGGACTTTCGGGGAGTGGGGAGACAGGAAAGGGGAAATCATTTGAAATGTGAATAAAAATATATCTAATAAAAAACATAAAGTTACTAAGTTCCTTTTTGTACGGTTCTTTCTCTGATAAGTTCAGACCTGGCAGTTACTATGTGTGGTAGGTTATGTAATCAGAAAATGAGAGAATTTGAGTTAATAAATATGGTTTTAATCTTCAGTAATCCAGAAACCAATCTCTTCCTGGAGATTTTACTTAACAACACTGGGGAGCAATTAATTTTCCCAGAAAGGATGGCACTGGGATATAAATAACACAAAGTCCTCTAAATACTCTGCAGATGGCAAATTAAAGGACAGTACATTTTAGCTCTTGTATCTTAAAAAGTCCCTTGAAGTGAGTGATTAAGAGAAAAATGTTCATACTTGTTTAAAATGTATATATATTTAGGAACTATGTGAAGAATCCATGATGAGTTTACAGGCTCTGGGGTTTGTATTATATATTAAGAAGAATCCTGTAGTTTGTCCTTCAGCTTGGCTATGATTCTGCTGCCTTCATGTGCTGTGACTCAGTAGGAATGAGTTCAGCAAGGACGTAAGCTTCCTATGAGCCTAACATAAGCCTCACTCAAAAAAGCATGCTCCTGACCACATGTTGAGAAGTCGCCATCTGCTATTTGCAGGATCATGGTTCACTATCTTACAAGAGCATTATTTGAAACAAAATACTTACCTCATGAAGGTCAAAGAAGAGACTGCCATCTGAAATCTTGAGTACTATTATGCCATCTGACACAGCCAAAGCGTATGAGCTGACAAATCACTGTCCCCAATAAAGGCATATTGATGTATGGCTCAGGACCTTCTAGGATGTGATACAACAACTTGTCACTGACTATAATTTCATTACAGTAGAAATTCCTTTATTGATATTAGGTCCTTATAAACATACTAAGTTCTCTGTGTTCTAGGTTTTTGTTGAGCCACATAAAGTGTTACAGACTCTAGAGACTATGCCTACATATTAATTCTATAAATACCAATAGAACCAAACTATATTCAAACCATCAAGCAGGTGCGAACAGTGCGGACAAGGAGTGTGACAATGAGTAAAGGTGAAAGTGACTCCCTAACTCTGGGATGTGTACAGGAACCAAAACAGGAGACCCCTGAACAGCATGCACGTGGTATTTAGTGCACAGGAAAAGAAAGAAATGAGAAATTAATAGCACAGGGTCATCCTCCAAAAGTGCTCTCCATCATAGTGGAGATTTGTGAGAGACTTGGTGACTTTGTAGAATGTTATGTTGATGATTACTAGTGCATCCAAGGGCATTTTATTCCCATAAGAGAACATAATGCTTCTTATATTCTTTAGTACATTAACTCAGAAATGTGTTATAGCATAAAATCAATGAAATAGAGGATGAAGCAAACAAAATAGGTAGACTTATAACAAAGTGATATGTAATGATAATCTAAAATAAGATAGCCATGAAAATGGGAAGTGTAAAGAAAATGAAGAGGAGGAAGAAAAGAGTCCAGAATTCATTACAGGATGCAGGCTACAAACTCAAGCTTTCTGGATCTAAAGTCTAGTTTCAAATAGTCATGATGTAAGAAAACTCATACAGTGGATTATACATGCAGAACCAGGTATTTGATGGAAGAGGGAAAACAAAAAAAATGTGTCAAATGTTCAAAGTGGGTAAATATGAATATTTTATAAATGGAAATAAACCCAGCAAGATGACTTAGCTAATAATAGTTCCTCCCGCCAAGTCTAATGTCCTGAGTTCAATTGTTGGGATTCACATTTGTTTTCAATAAGCCCCAGTTTCTCATCTATAAAATCATACTATTTGCCTAATAAAAGATAGATTTTTAGTAAGGGTCCATAGGGATTATATGATCTAGTGTTTGCGCAGTACTTATCACAGGTCTAAAGTGACATATTAATATTTAATACTCCAATAATAATGTTGTTTCCTCTCACCCTTTTTTCTTGTATCCCAAGAGAGTGTGACTCTGTAATATCCACTATATCATGTCTAGGCACCATTATATGATGTATTATTCTTCCTTCTTTCATCAATCTCCTTCTCCTCTTCTTCCTTAGCCCACCTCTTCTTTCTTATCTCTCACTAGGAATGAAGAGATTTAGATCTTGTTAAAGAACAATGTTAACTTTAACACTGACATAAAAGATACCACCAGTTGTTGGGTGTTTGAACAATAAGCGCTGATGACACTAGCTGACTGACCATCTGTCAGTGCGAGAAGCCCCTGTTACATCATTTAAGTTTCATTGCCTCTTCAATTCTTTATTCCAAAATTCAGCTACATGTCTTGATGTACTTGTCATTAGGGCTTCAAATTTCGGGGGACACAATTCAGTGGACAGTATTAAGAACAATTAATCAGTCAAATATTTTGTGCTTATATGTTATTTTAAGTGAGGTCAGAAGAATGTTAGTTCGTAAAAATTTCTTTGATTGTAGTTAAAATATATCAGTTATTTTCATTTGGTCAAAGTCATCGAGTCATTGTTTATAATATGTAAAGTACCTTCTCTTCATATGTTCAAAGAATGTAACTTCATTGAATTGTTAACAAATATCCACTTTACATAGTGTGCTTTAACATAATGTGGTATTTGATTTGCAAAAAAATCATAATATTAGCAAATTTGAAATATTTATAAGAAATACATTGCAATGACTTCCTAAGCACATAATTTAGATAATAGCATGTCACTTTTTATTTGTGGATAAGTAGAAAGACTACAGAGCATCAAACAGAATTTTTCCAGTATAAAACAATTGGCAAACTGTAAACTCAGAATATTGATGTCTCTAACATTTGTCTTAAAATGCTGAATCAAGTTCAGTGCCACAGGCAGAGCGCCAGGCTATCAGATTTGATGGGCTCAGCTGAAGTCAAACCTGTCTTCCCAAATAAGAAGGGCAGGGTGCCCAGGAAACAACTTCATGCATCTACGCCATGAGCTTATTTAACCACTTCACTTGTTTTTAGCATATCATAGTGTTGCTACAAATCTACAGAAATTATTTTAAAATATGAATTTATCTCTTAATTTTGTAAATGTGCTTTGCATGTATTCAATGCCACGTGGCATGTCAGCATGAAACTGCTTTTTAACTTACTCTAGGAAAGGTCAGCTTGAACCTAAACTTCAGAATTTTTTTATTATTTAAGAATTTAGGATTTAAAGCATAGCACAATATTAACTCACACACAAACTCTATTAAGTGTCATATATTGAAGGATATCTAGAAACAAATGCTAAGACATCTTAGGGATTAAAGAGAAATCACACAAGTGTTGGATGAGATTTGGCACAAAAATAGAAGAAAGCAAATTTACAGGTCATAATTTTATATAGAAGATTCTAAATGCCAAATACCCACTAAGAATATGTTTCATTATAGAACTCTTAATTTGATTTGTTTCCTGTGTTCTTAAAGTCATTCTATATTTAAATTTGGAAAAAACTTTAGAAATACAAAAAAAATGTAAAATGAAACTCAATTTAGCAATGAACCCTCCTTGGTTTCTACAATAAACCCACTTCTGCTATATTCACTGCACAGACTTAGGAATTTGCATTAGGTAACACATAGCCCAAATAATAATGAAATAGCAAGAGCTCAACTAGATAAATAAGAGAAATTGTTTAGTAGAAAAGTCATTCCCTCATACCATATCATCTCATTTCTCCAGCTCCTTTTATGATTCATTGGAGGTTTCCAAAACAATCAGACATTCCTGAGAAGGCACAAAGCCACCTCCAATGACAGGGAGCAATCAGTCAAAATGAGACTTCCAAGGTAAAAAAACAAAAAAAAAACAAAAAAACAAAAACAAAAACAAAAAAAACCTATCTCCCTCCATCACATACTTGATTTAAATTTGCAATTTTGAACTTCATCTCATCAATACAGCTGTTGAAGTAACACAAGTAGGTGGTGAAATAAGAGGCAGGGGGTGAGCAGAGAGAAAGCCCGAGATCAACTCCTACAGTAAACGGCATGTTGAAAAGAACGGAGATCTATCCATGCCCCTGCCTCGCCCACTATCAAGCCTTATTTGGTGGTTATTATACATATATTGTGCATCAAGTAGCTATAAATGCATGCTGCCAAAGATAAAACTAAGCCTCCTTCATAAGGATCTTTTTTATTATTTGCAGCAGTTATACTTAGGAATGTAAAAATGGCATGCTAAAGTAACTTAGCCGATAATACACACTCATTCACTGACTTATACAGGATAAACAACGAGCAACAGCTACTCAATTTATCAAACAAATATGCATCTCCCTGGTGATGGGAACAGAAACACGGGAAAGTGATGAATTATTTGCATTTGCTTGAAAAGTTATGTTAAGCTGTGCGTGATTATTTCCAATAGGAATGACCTCAATAAGTATATTGTTATGGATGCTTGAATTCAGGCTACTGGATCATAATAGAGGTTAGACTATATGGGAATTAATACAGTGGTGGCCTTGAAATACAAGGTTTAGAATAGCTATGAGTAAGTAATTCTTGATTCCAAACAAATTTAGATTTTGGGAACATGAGGATTTATAGGCATTTGCCCAATGATTTATTCATTTGTTAAATATGTATGAATTCTTCCTTACATGCCAGGTAGTGAATATTTAGAGAAAAGACCAATAAATTTTGACCTGTTTCAAATCTACTTCAGGATGAAGAGAATGAAAATTATAATATTGTATAGTAGAGAAAAACACAAGAGATCTGAGAGAATAGAAGCAGGCACCCACCGAAGCCTCACAAAGGACACTAAACGCCTGTTGATGCACTGACAAAAAAAAAAAAAAAGTCTTCACACAAAAAGAAAACCAACTTCTTGGTGTGTTTTATATTGTTGGAAAATATCATTAACATCTTGGCAGCAGTACAGTGAATAGCTAATTGTATAAAAGACAAAAGAACTGATTAAATGCATGAGCCTGGGAAAGTAACACACAAAAACCTAGTGCAATGCGTGTCATCTGTATGCACCAGCAGGAGACACTTGAGAGTGACGTGCTCATTGGAAAAGAGATAATTCTGAACCTAAGACCTCATCAGGCTCAATTTGCTAACCGTATCGATCTCCTGATATAATCTGCAGATGAAGGGGAACTCAGCTGAGTGGCATTCAGAAGAGGAAATAATGATTACACTGTCAAGAATAATCCCATTTCATCCTGAAAGAGGGTAAGAAGAACTTTCTTAGCTCCTTAGCCTGCAGTGACATTTACTGAATGACCCAATCTCATACACACACACACACACACACACACACACACACACACACACACACACACACACACACCGCAGATAAACAGCAGGCATGACACATTGCAATCATTACAGTAGCAGGGTTAAACTATCTCAGAACTGGATCTGAGCTGGCAGGAGCATTGATTTCCTCTATTTTCCAACTTCCTTACCTGTATGTGGATAGCAGCATTCACCTTTTGAGTAAAAGTACCGGGTGTACTTGACTTTTAAAGTTACCTTTAAATACTTAATAATAAAATTATACTAATTCACATGGGTGGATCATTCTCTCATTCCAAGACCTTCAATGTTGTATTAATTATTTTAATTCATATAATGTTGGACAGGTAGAATTCGCAGAAGAATGTGAATTGATCCATCCTTAGCTCCTTGTACTAAGTTTAACTGCAAATGGATCAAGGACCTCCACATAAAGCCAGACACTCTGAAGTTAATAGAAAAGAAACTGAGGAAGACCCTTGAGGACATCAGTACAGGGGAAAGTTCCCGAACAGAACACCAATAGCATGTGCTCTAAGATCAAGAATTGACAAATAGGACCTCCTTAAATTAAAAAGTTTCTCCAACTCCTTTTACAAAGCCACAATTACACTGATACCAAAACCACACAAAGATCCAACAAAGAAAGAGAACTTCAGACCAATTTCCCCTATGAAAATCGATGCAAAAATATTCAATAAAATTCTTGCCAACTGAATCCAAGAACACATCAAAACGATCATCCACATGATCAAGTAGGCTTTATCCCAGGGATGCAGGGTTGGTTCAATATGCGGAAATGCGTCAATGCAATCCACTACATAAACAAACTCAAAGAAAAAAACAACATGGTCATTTCGTTGGATACTGAAAAAGCATTTGACAAAATTCAGCATCCTTTCATGCTTAAAGTCTTGGAAAGAACAGGAATTCAATGTCCATAACTAAACATAGTAAAAGTAATATACAGCAAACCGGTAGCCAGCATCAAACTAAATGGACAGAAACTTGAAGCAATCCCACTAAAATCAGGGACTAGACAGGGCTGCCCCCTTTCTCTTTATCTTTTCCATATTGTACTTGAGGTACTAGCTCAGGCAATTAGACAACATAAGGAGGTCAAAGAGATACAAATTAGAAAGGAAGAAGTCAAAGTATCATTATTTGCAGATGCTATGATAGTCTACCTAAGTGACCCAAAAAACTCCACTAGAGAACTCCTACAGCTGACAAACAATTTCAGCAAAGTGGCAGGTTATAAAATCAACTCAAGCAAATCAGTAGCCTTCCTATACTCAAAGAATAAGCAGGCTGAGAAAGAAATTAGGGAAATGACACACTTCACAATAGCCCCAAACAGTATAAAGTACCTCGGGGTGACTCTTACCAAACATGTGAAAGATCTGTATGACAAGAACTTCAAGACTCTGAAGAAGGAAATGGAAGAAGACCTCAAAAAATGGGAAAATCTCCCATGCTCATAGATTGGCAGGATTAATATAGTTAAATGGCCATTTTGCCAAAAGCAATATACAGATTCAACACAATACCCATCAAAATCCCAACTCAATTCTTCATAGAGTTAGAAAGAGCAATTATCAAATTCATCTGGAATAACAAAAAACCCAGGATAGCTAAAACTATTCTCAACAACAAAAGAAATTCTGGGGGAATCAGTATCCCTGACCTCAAGCAATACTACAGAGCAATAGTGTTAAAAACTGCATGGTATTGGTACAGTGACAGGCAGGCAGATCAATGGAACAGGATTGAAGATCCAGAAATGAACCCACACACCTATGGCCACTTGATCCTCGACAAAGGGACTGAAAACATCCAATGGAAAAAGATAGCCTTTTCAACAAATTGTGCTGGTTCAACTGGAGGTCAGCATGCAGAAGAATGCCAATTGATCCATCCTTGTCTCCTTGTACTAAGCTCAACTCCAAATGGATAAAGGACCTCCACATAAAGCCAGACACTCTGAAGCTAATAGAAAAGAAACTGGGAAGACCCTTGAGGACATCAGTACAGGGGGAAAGTTTCTGAACAGATCACCAATAGTGTATGCTCTAAGAGCAAGAATTGACAAATGGGACCTCATAAAATTACAAAGTTTCTGAAAGGCAAAGGATACGATCAAAAGGACAAATCGGCAACCAACAAATTGGGAAAAGATCTTCACCAACCCTACATCAGATAGAGGGCTAATATCCAATATATACAAAGAACTCAAGAGGTTAGACCCCAGAAAACCAAATAACCCTATTAAAAATGGGATACAGAGATAAACAAAGAATTCTCACCTGAAGAACTTCGGATGGCAGAGAAGCATCTTAAAAACTGCTCAACTTTATTAGTTATTACAGAAATGCAAATCAAAACAACCCTGAGATTTCACCTTACACCAGTCAGAATGGCTAAGATTAAAAATTCAGGAGACAGCAGGTGTTGGTGAAGATGTGGATAAAGAGGAACACACCTCCACTGCTGGCGGGGTTGCAAATTGGTACACCCACTCTGGAAATCAGTCTGGCAGTTCCTCAGAAAACTGGGCATGTCACTTCCAGAAGATCCTGCTATACCACTCCTGGGCATATACCTAGAGGATTCCCCAGCATGTAATAAGGATACATGCTCCACTATATTCATTGCAGCCCTATTTATAATAGCCAGAAGCTGGAAAGAACACAGGTATCCCCCAACAGAAGAATGGATGCAAAAAATATATGTGTGTGTATGTGTGTGTGTATGTGTGTGTGTGTGTGTGTGTGTGTGTGTACAATGGAGTACTATTCAGCCATTAGAAACAATCAATTCATGAAATTCTTAGACAAATGGATGGAGCTGGAGAACATCATACTAAGTGAGGTAACCCAGTCTCAAAAGATCAATCATGGTATGCACTCACTAATAAGTGGATATTAACCTAGAAAATTGCAATACCCAAAACATAACCCACACATCAAATGAGGTACAAGAAGAACGGAGGAGTAGCCCCTGGTTCTGGAAAGACTCAGTTTAGCAGTATAGGGCAAAACCAGAACAGGGAAGTGGGAAGGGGTGGGTGGAATAACAGGGGCAGGGAAGGGGGCTTATGTGACTTTTGGGGAGTGGGGGGGCCAGAAAATGGGAAATCATTTGAAATGTAAATAAAAATATATCAAATTAAAAAAAAGAATATTTATTGAAATAAAGGTCCAAGAAACCCCTAAAACAACATAGGCTGTTGCTGTTGCCCTTGGATACTGTGATATATGCATATGACAGTATATGCTTGCATATGCTTGTCCCAGAGAGTGGCACTATTATGGGGTGTGGCTTTGTTGGAGAAAGTATGTCTCTGTGAGTGTGGGTTTTAATACTCTGGTCCTAACTGCCTGGAAGTCAGCTTTCTCCTGTTTGTGCTCAGAACAAGATGTAGAACTCTCAGCTCCTCCTGCACCGTGCCTGCCTGGTCGGTGCCATGCTCCCACCTTGATGACAGCACCTCTGACACTGTCAGTCAGCCCCATTTTTATGAGAGTTGTTTTGGTCATGGTGTTTACAGCAAGGAAACCCCAACTATGACAGCTGCTATCCACAATTTGATGTAAGATCCTGGTTTTGAAGATGCCACCCACTTCAGACAATAGACACGGAGACATAGAACTGGAACTAGAAGCCTCCTCCCTGTTAACTAGTTGTCACAGGACCAGAAGATTCTATGAAGCTGCAAGGATGAAAAGCAACAAATAGTCCTACCCATCTACAGAACTCATGAACCACATTCATGATCAGCTTATGGCCCACAGTCTTGTCAGCAAACAACAGATGTCTGGTTTGACTGTAGGCCGGCTCAATAGAAAAGAATTCATGTCTGGTACTGTAAACCTAGCCAATTGTCTATGATTAGTGAGGTCATTAATCTAGAGAAGAGTAAAGCACTGACACTTTCCTAGATTAGTATACTTCCTAACCGCAATCTAAATACTTATTCTTTTTGAAAATTTATTTATTTATTTATTTATTCATTCATTCATTCATTCATTCTTTTTACATTCCAATATTCCACCCTCTTTACTCCCAGTATCCCCTCATACAGGTCCTCTCCCCATTCCCCCTCTTCTCCTCTGGGAAGGGGGAACCCCCCCCCACTATCAGCACCCCACCCCTACCCATCCACAACCTCCTACCCCTACCCCTGGCACATCAGTTTCTCCAGGAGTAGGAGCATCCTATTTCACTGAGACCAGACAAAGCAGCTCAGCTAAGGGAACAGACTCTACAGGCAGGCAATAGATTCTGGGACAGCGCCTACTCTAGTTGTTAGGGGAATTGCATGAAGACCGAGCTGCTACATATGTTTAGGGGGCCTAGATACAGCCCATGATCTCTCTTTGGTTGGTGGCTCAGTCTCTGGGAACCCTCAAGGATCCAGGTTAGTTGATTCAGTTGGTCTTCCAAGAAAGTACCTGTCCTTTTCGGGTCCCTCAGTCCTTCCACCTAACTCTTACACAAGGCTGCCTGAGCTCCATCTAATATTTGGTTGTAGATCTCTGCACCTCTTTCCATTGGCTGCTGGGTGGAGCCTCTCAGAGACAGTTATGCCAGACTCCTGTCTGCAAGCCTAATACCACCCTGAATGTGCCCGATCTCTTCTAAATGCTTATTCTTTTTTTTTTTGAAACATGATTTTATTAAAGTCATTGCACTTGGTTATTTTATTGCTACAGCACAAGGCCATTCAATTGTAACACTTCTCAATTCTGATTGTGAAGATTGTCTCATTCTGATCATGCATTTCAAGTTTAAAAGCAAGTATAAAACATTCATCAAAAAAATCGACAGAGCACTTAGAATGTCTTTCTTGCCAGTGATCACAGTCAGGAGAGTAAGGTGTCCTCTGTGAAGACCAGCCCATTCTCTCTGTGCATCTTCTGATTTGCTGTGAAGTCCTGTACAGTTGTGGAGAAATGACACCTTTATAGTAAGGAGCAAGCTTAGTGGTCACAAACCCACCAAAATAGCATCAGAATCCCATTTGAAACTTAGTAGTACTATGTTCCAAAGACCAGCAAATCTGAACTATGCATTCACTAGTAATTTAGCAATGACACATTCAATGCTGTCTTTTATACTCATATTGATGTGGGGGGTTACCTCTCAGTAAAGTTGTTGTTTTTAATAATAATAATAATAATTTATTATTATTACTATTATTATTATTATTAATCCTTTTCTGACTTTAACTTCAGAAATAAAACTTTTCCATATCAAGGGCAAATACTGGCAAATTACTAATTTAAAAGAGTCATATTTTCCTTTAAATAAGTTCAAGCTTGCCTGTTTTTTTCTTGACTATTTTGTTCAGGGCAGAAAAATAGACACAAGGAAAACAGACAATATGACTTTATTCTGACTGAGTGTGTCCAGAAGAGTCTACACACTTTTGATTGTGTGGACTAGTGAAAATACCCACCACCGTCAAAGGAACATTGTTTTCTTTCTTATGGACACAGAGTCCCTACACAGAGCAGGCTGGCCTCAAACTCATGATTTCTCTGCTTCAATCTCCAAGTGGCAGGCATATCATCAATACACATGACTCAAATAAGCCTTTTAATAGCATGCAAATATTAAAATATATGTGTTGCCTGGGCTAAGATGACCAGTCAGGTCAGTGACTGGTAGAGTAGGTCAGAAGGAACCAAACTGCAAATGAAAATTAAGTATACAATAAGCGGTTGTGGTTCTATATTTCTTATTTGTGTTTACATCACATAAATTCATTTTCTGTTATCTGCTTTTCTATTAGGATTATTTTCTTATACCCACAGATAATGTGAAACTCACTGGCATCAATATAGCAGATGGAGAAAATCACAGAAATCTACAACTGGTCATATGTAATAAAACAACTTGTCTTGGATACACAACCTCAGTTGATACATCTGTAACAGAGCCCATGCACCTAAAGATTCAGGAATAACATAGAAGGGACGGGAAGACTCTAAAGGACAGAGAACTAGAGTATATGCTTTGAAATACTGTCTTCTCTGTGTGGCAGAGATGTACCCAAGGCATCTCAACAAAACCTGAGCAATGTCAACACTAGTTGGCATCCCAATAAGAATGGGGTAAATCTCACAAGGCTCTATTCTTTAGATGAAGAGCAAGAAGAGAGGGAGAATTAGTCTTCTCCAGAGATAAACCTCTAATTGGCTCTACAACTTCAATGGGTCAGCCCTATGCCTGTACTTATATTAACAACAGGAAATACAAGAAACTAAGTGGAGATAAGATCACATAATTGAAAAATGCTAACGGTTAAATTTTTCAAAGCAATGCTATGCTTAGCTGCAATGTAGGTCAGCTATAACCTCATTCATGTAATTCATATGGAAAATCAAATGTTTGAAGTCATGGTATAAAAGTAAAAATTCTGAAGTCTGGACTGTAAAAAAAGGATTAAACAATAAAAACAAATAAATTAAAAGAATTAAAAATAAAAGATCTGTGAAGTTACATATATGTCTGTATGTGGTATGTGTATATATTTATATTTATGTTATATTGATATTTATGTATGTGTATTTATATTCACATAAATTAAGTTTATAAAAGTTATATATATATATATACTTACACACATGAATATAGTGTAGAGTTTATTATTTATTTATATATGCATATACTATACATATGTATATGCATATATATACATATGTATATACAAATACAAATATGTGCTTGTATATACTTATATATATTTAACAACTATAATTAACGAAGAGGTTATAAATTGGAAAGGAATCAAGAGGATATGTATACAGTTGAGAAAAGGAGAGATTGGAAAGGACATAAATATAGTACTCATGTATGAAATTCTCAAAATCTTGCTTAAGCATAGATATATATTTGAATCTTTTCATTTTGAAATACATTTTTCTTTTTTTTTTAAGGACATATCATATAGGGTCTCAAAAGGAAAAGAAAATGGCCAGAAAAAAATGAATTGCAATCACATTTACTGCCTTCTTAGCACTGAGTTTATTAGAGTTCTACAGGATCTCAAGCTCCTTAGGATGTTAAGTAGTGAACTTGCAGGAGCAAATGGGTAGTAATTTGGAAAAGAGTAAACAACATTCTGGATAGAAAAACTAGTCCTGTAGCCCAGTAATCATTTTCTTTGGATTCCTCTCATTATTATCATAGTTTAATTTTAATCCTTTTTAATTTTTGATATCAGAGTATTAAACATCTTTTGACTTTCCCATCTGAATTACATGAATAAGTCTACAGTTGACCTGTTTTATAGCTAAGCACATACGAGCTTTGAAATTTTTTACCTTAATTCTCTTCAATTATTATCTTCACTTTATTTTTATCTTACATAAAACACTGGTACCATTTTTTCTGGACAGACTCTGTTCTTAATAAATATATAAATTTGTCTTCAAACATTCATTTTATAAAGGCTGAGAAAATAACATTTCAGCACTAATATGTTTTTCTTTTTGCTTAATAATAAAATGGTGTGGCTTTTAATGCCTACACTAATGAATCAGATATAGCTGTGAACTGATTACTCAAATTTAAACAAGGATGGATGGGGAGGAGCATAAAGAACTAGGGAACTTTAAAGGAATACTGAGTGAGATGTGTACTTTGTCTTAAATGCATCGACAAATCCCTAACTTTTGTTCTGTTTGGAATTTTTGCTGGTGTAAATAAACCAATATCTCTACAAGCATTTAACATGATTTTCTATTAAATTCCATATAGCATTCACAGTATCACTAATAGTATCAGAGGTTGGCTTTCTCCTATGCGATGGGTCTCAGTTTGGGCTAGTTATTGGGTGACTGCTCCCTCAAAATCCGCTCCATCTTTATTCCTGAACAGCTGGTAGGCAGGACAAATTTTGGGTTGAAGGTTTTGTGGGTAGGTTAGTCTACCCCCCTCACCTGGAAGCCCTTTTAGCTATAGGAAGTGGGCTGCTTCAGTAGCCACTTCAGGCTCTATACCCCACTGCTAGTGGTCTTATCTAGCCCTGCCCCCACACTCCCAGGAGCCTCCCCTGTCCCAGGCCTCGGCCAGTCCCAGAGATGCCCCCTATGATTTCAGTTCTCACTCCCAGGCCTCTCCTGCACTCCCACTCACCACACCTAATCTCCATCCCCTCCTCATCCCCTCTCCCACACACTTCCTTCCCTCCATCCAACTCCAATGTCTATTTTATTTTCCCTTCTGAGTGAGATTCAAGACTCCTCCCCTGAGCCCTCCTTGTTACTTAGCTTCTTTGGGTCTGTGGATTGTAGCACGGCTATCCTGTACTTTATAGCTAATGACCACATATAAGTGAGTACATACCATGTGTGTCTTTCTGGATCAATTTTTAAATGTCTATCTTACATGTTCATGAATTTGATAGGATATCTGTTTATTTATGTAAAATGTTTAATTAATAAATACATTGAACAAACAGTTAAGAATTTACAATTTGGGACAATGTCCACTAAAAGACATTTTAGAGACACAGACTAAATTATGACAACAGTAGCTGAGTGTGTGTGTGTGTGTGTGTGAGAGAGAGAGAGAGAGAGAGAGAGAGAGAGAGAGAGAGAGAGGATAATAATCTCCATTCTACCTCAAACAAAAGAAAGTTTGTATGAAGTATACTGTACTTACAGAATGACCAAGCTTTCTATTTAAGTATATGAGATGCTAAATCAAATTCTGGCATGCTTTTCCCTTTTTTGGCCCTGGAGCATATTACATACCCTACCTGTGCCAACATTTTTTATTTGAACACAAAGGCACACATTCCTGCTGATGTGCTCCAGAAATGCAAACTAAGACATGTCAGTTGGCAGCTTCCTAGAAAGATGAAAGAGGCTCTGTAGCCCAAGCTGTGTACCTGGCCAACTTCCAAGTGAGATGTTCTTCCCGAGATGAGACTGGATCAGCCAGGAAGAAATCCTGAAGGCAATGGTTGACAATGAAATAAAATGCAGTCTTAATTTTTTTTAAAATTCAGTAAAATGACAGGACATTAATGGACTATGTAGTTTTTGATCACTTGATTTTATATCAAAGAAATGTTAATTATGAAAATATGATCCTTTGATTCTGCATGCTGTGCTTATATTCAAAAGAAGCTCAATGAAGTTGGATACGTGTATGACACAGTAAATCTCCTTGAGTGTCCTCACTATCCATTCCTTAAAGAATATGGGGGTATATTCAGTATCAGAAGCAAACACAAAAGTACCTTTCAGAATAGCTGCATGGCACTGTCAGAGTCTTCATTTACAAAATAAGTGCTAAACGAATCACCAACTTATTTAGTATTCAGTTTAAAATTTTAAAAAAATGGCAAGAAAGAAAGAGAGACAGAGATAGTCTCCTAAGAATTATTGGCATTCATTTTCTTGACCCTCTGGATTTCTCTCCTGTCTTTTCTCATACCTGATCCTGCCCTTTTTTTCCCTCCACCTCCTCTCTCCCTCCTGTGATTATCTTTGCCCCTTCTAAATAGGATTGAAGCATCCACACTTTGGTCTTCCTTCTTGTTAAGCTTTACATGGTCTATGAGTTATATCATGGGTATTCTAAGCTATGGGGCTAATATCCACTTATCAGTGAGTATATAGCATGTGTGTCCTTTTGAGTCTGGGTTGCCTCACTTGGGATAATATTTTCTAATACCATCCATTTTCCTGCAATTTTCATGAAGTCATTGTTTTTTACTAGCTGGATAGTACTCCATTGTATAAATGTATCACATTTTCTGTATCCATTCTTTTGTTGAGGGACATCCGGGATGTTTCCAAACCACTGTTATTTTGTACATTACTGTCTAAATCTCACAATACTTTCCTTTTTAAAGAAAATTACCTGAAACTTAAAAACATTCTATTTTGACTTTTCTCTCATTCTTTTAAAATTTGTCCTCATTAAATGCAAGCATAGTAGCTCTGGAATTTTCAAACAATTTTAATTGTTGTTTAAATTCACACTAACCATTCTTTAGAAACTCAGGAAGTGAAAACTATTGACAAGTAATCTCATTAGACTTCTTTCAAAGCATCCCCTGACTAGAGACGATGAAGTACACTCTTCCACTAGCACAGCAAATGCTGGGGTTTCCGCTGAGGTAGTGCATTGTTCCAGAGACTGCAAGTACTTCACAGGAGACAGAAAACCAATTCCAATATCCTACTTTTACAGACAAAAAAAAAGGTAAAAGAAGCAAACTCAGTTGAACAAATGACTCTATCAGACTGCAATTCCTGCCCTTACCCCACTGATAACCACACACCATCTTATGACCTGTTCTACAGCCCCTGTGTTGATGTGAAGGAAAGGATCACAGTTCAGAACACAATGGCATAATGAAATGGGGCCCCTCTGTTTGTCATCTTCTAACCTTGGAGGTCAGCCTAGTTATCACCAGATACTAAAGCTCTAAAAACAAAAAATGACTGGCAATCTGTAAGATCATCATGCAATCTGGAGCCAGGAGTGGTTGCCTCCTAATTGTTATGATCAGTGGTTACAGTGTAGAATAGGCAAAGTAGAAAACATGTATCTACCATGGTTATCCTCAATGTATAAATCCCCTTGTGCTCAGCCAATGCTTATCATCTGCAGATTCCTACAACATCACCAATTATTCTGTGCTTCCCATATAAAAGCAAATGCCACCAAATACCCATAAAAATGAATTAACTATTGATGGTGATGGCAGTGATTCTGTTTTCATTTGCTATAATTATAGAAGTGAAAAGAAAATATTTCTTACATTAACGTAAACATGTTCTCATTAATGGCTAAGATCAACAACTTGGGTGACAACCAATGCTGGCAAGGATGTGAAGAAAGAGGAACACTCGTCCATTGCTGGTGGGATTACATTCTAGTAAAACCACTCTGGAAATCAGTCTGGTGGTTCCTCAGAAAATTGAAAATAGTTCTACCTGAGGACCCAGCTAAACCACTCCTGGGCATATACCCAAAAAATGCTCCAATATATAACAAGGACACATGTTCCACTATGTTCATAGCAGTCTAATTTATAATAACCAGAAGCTGGAAACAACCCAGATATCCCTCAACAGAAGAATGGATTCAGAAAATTTGATACATTTACTCAATAGAGTACTACTCAGTTAGTAATCATAAATGAATGATTTTATGAAATTGGCAGAAAAATGGATGGAACTTGAAATTATTATCCTGAGTAAGGTAACCCAGTCACAAAAGAACACATATGGTATGTACTAATTAATAAGTAGATATTAGCCAAAAGGAAGCTCAGAATATCCACCATACAACTTGCAGACCATAAGACACCCAAGAAGAAACAAGATCACACCAAAATGTGGATGCTAGAGTCCTACTCAATAGGAGGAAGAGAATAATTTCTGGGAAGTAGAGGAAGAGAGGGACCTGGGAAGGAGAGAAGAAGGGCAAGGAAAAATGCCAGTTTAGATATGGGAGGAGATGGGGGAGAATTACAAAGGGTCAGGAATTTGAAAGTAGGTATGTAACAGTTGGGGGAGGGAAAGGGGGATACCCACTAGAAAGACCAGGGTACCAGGAACCCAAGAGGTTCCCAGGACCCAACGGGGAGAACTTTGGCCAAAATACCCAAAAAAGCAATGTAGAGAAATACCAGGATATGGAAACGGGAAGGAGGTTATTGGGGAACAGGGGGAGGGAAGAGGGCTTATGGGACTTATGGGGAGGGGAGATCCAGGAAAGGGGATATCATTTAAAATGTAAAAAAAAAAAAATAGAACCTGGAGAGACCATATCCAGTGGATAGGCATGGCCCCCAGTTGAGGGATGGGGCCACCCACCCGCCTCAAAATTATTAATCCAGAATTCTCCTTGTCTAACGGAAATGCAGGGACAAAGAGTGGAGCAGAAACTGAAGGAAAGGCCGTACAGAGACTGCCCCATCTAGGGATCCATCTCATCTGCTGACAAAAAACAAAGACACTATTGCTGATGCCAAGAAGAGCTTACTGACAGGAGCCTGGTATAGCTGTCCCCGAGAGGCTCTGCCAGATCTGAACCAATACAAATGTGAATGTATACAGTCAAACATTGGGTTGAGCATGGGAACCCCAATGGAGAAGTCGGGGCAAGGACTGAAGGAGCTGAAGAGGTTTGCAACCTCATAGGAAGAACAACAGTATCAACCAACAAGACCCCTGAAAGCTCGCTCACAGGGACTAAATCACCAACCAAAGAGTACCCAGGGCACACCATGGCTCCAGCTGGATATGTAGCAGAATATTGCCTTATGTGGCATCACTGGGAGGGGAGCCCCTTGGTCCAGTGGAGGATTGATGACCCAGGATAGGAGAGCACTAGGCCGCTGAGGCAGGGGTGGGTGGATGGGTGAGGGAGCACGCTCATAGAGGCAATGGGGGAAGGAGGGCATGGGGGCTTACGAAGGGGAAACTGGGAAAGGAATAACATTTGAAATGTAAATAAATAAAATAATCAATAAAAAGTGGGGAAAACAAAACATCTTCACACATTCAGGAGGTTCTTAAATCAATCTGTCAACATATCCCCAGCCACACTCCCTATGAAACCTGCTGCTCTTACCCAGTCCCAGCCTTTGGCTAGCTCCTTCTCACTTCAGGATTATTATTTTTTTAATCATTTATTTATTTACTTACTTAGTGTGTGGTTGTGGTGTGCATGTGGGGGTGTGGGGGGGTGTGGTGTGGGTGTCCATGTGTATCTGTGTGTGTGCGTGTTTCTGTGTATTGTCTCAGTGTACAGATTTACACTATCCCCAGATTGTCTCTGACCTGCCATCTCGTGAGTAATAAGACAGATACTTATATTTACTTGTGAAAGCTTATGCCTTAGCTTAGACTATTTCTCAACTAGCTTGTATAACTTAACTAATCTGTTTATTGTACTCCATATTTGCCACATACCAGTTCCCTTTGTCCCACTCTGTGCCACTCAGTCCCACTTCATTTTACATTCTGTGTCTGGCTGGCAAATATCCCATTCTAGATTCTTCCGAGTGTTCCTACCTCTGCCTGTCTTTCCTCTCCTGTCTTATCTATAGCCCATCAGCTGTTCATTAAACCAATCAGAAGGTGATGGAAAGCAGGGTTTAAAAACTACTAAGGTGGGTGCTAAAAATATAAAAATAACAATAAGAAAGTCTTCAGTTCTCTGCCAGTACAAAAACCAACATTTAAATAATAAAAAGACAATCATTTTTCCATGGTGCCCAAAGTGTATACCCCAACAGTGAGTCATAGGCATGTAGTGCCACAGCCAAAGGAGGCATTGTATTACTTGGAACCAGAATTTTAGACAGTTGAGAGCCACCATGTGGGTGCTAGGAACCAAATCTAGGTTCTCTGCAAGAGGAGTAAATGCTCGTAACCACTGGACCATCTCGCCAGACCCTTGGACACTCTGGCCTGATATATCTGTCTTTCCAGTCTCTAATACTTTTTTAAAAATTTTGAGATAATTTCCTTGACTACAGTTTTAGTTTCCCAAATAACTCAAGACACTTCTCTGCTACCATCAATACTGATAGAGTCTATTCACAGGGACTGTGGCAGCCTGCACAGAACCAGCATAGGTTCAAGCCATACTGGATCCCAGAACATCAAGGGGGAAGGGATTACAAAGTCCCACCCATAACCCCAAAGTTATTTACAATGATACTTCCTGAGAAACTAGCTTTTCTCTACTGGAATGTCTTCCCTGGAAGACCACATGCCCAGGAGTAGTTGACCAACATGAAATTAACTCCATGGTTTTCTGTTTGTGTTTTTCATTTTTTACTTTTTGTTCATTTTGTTTGGGCATAGTTTTTAATCTTATTGGGTTTTCGTTTCTCTTTTTATTTTTGTTTTTTGTTTGGTTGTTTTTTTTTTGTTTTTTATTTTTGGTTTTTTGGGGGGGGTTGTTTGTTTTTGTTTTGTTTTGTTTTGTTTTGTTTTGTTTTGTTTTGTTTTGTTTGAGACAGGGTTTCTCTGTATAGCTCTGGCTGTCCTGGAACTCACTCTATAGACTAGGCTGGCCTCGAACTCAGAAATCTACCTGCCTCTCTTTCCCAAGCTGCGACTAAAGGTGTGCACCACCACTGCCTGGCTGTTTGGTTGTTTTTAAGAGACAAAGAGTGAACATGTAGTTGGGTGTCTGAGGAGATATAGAAGAGTTAGGGAAGAAAAAACATGATCAAAATATATTTCGTGAAAAAAATTAATAAAACGTGTTTTTAAAGACAGATATCGATTTAGTATTTCTTTCTACGGGGGAAGAAACAGACTAAGAAAAATCTTTGCCTTAGAAGAACAAGAGTGAGTCAGAGACTAAAGCTCTATCACACATAGCTCTTTAGTGCAGTGTGACAGTTACATGTGCAAGGTCAAGAAGAAGAAAAAAATAATGACTACAAAAATACTCAAATAGATTGACAGAATTACAGAATAAGAAAAATTTTGCTTGTCTAACTGGACATAACCTCAAAGACTGTACATGCGAGGTACCCAGGAACTTATTGTGACATTGTATCAAACAGGATGCCTTAGTCATCAGATAGAAATGGATGCATGACCAACTCAAATCAATGGATCTGAAAGAGCTTCCTTTTTTCTCTCAACCTAGAAATAGCGTTTAGAGGAGTCCAAAGTCCTGTTGGTAGATTCCAAAGAAATGTGAACTTAGCAAATTCACCAGAAATAGGGTAATCTTCTGGTAGAAGAATGAGAAACAACTTCACAAAACCCTGATCAAACTGGAGCTCTCTGAACCTGCCCCACCATTAATGGATGGAGACAGGAAAAGTTGGGAAGAAAATGGAAATCTTTTGTTAGGCTATATGAGAGTAATGAATATGGACATCTATATTGAACTGTAAAATTCTATCCATTATTAATAACAAAGATGGAAACACAAGTAAAAACCAACTGGAGAAAATAATTGTTTAGAAACCAACTCCTTATGTGTTATGTTAGTTCTACCCCAGTTCCTAATGATACTTTTCAATATTTTTTCAAAATCTATACATGACATAACTTTATACAAGCAGTTTAAAAATCTTGAACTTATTATAATCAAGTTAATTTCCTAATAATTCCCTAAAGTTGTTTAAGTCTCAATCACATATACCTACAAAGTATCTCAAGAGGGAAAGCAGGGAAAAGAAATGGAATAAAGCAAAGAGAGAGGCATAAAGAACAAGAAGGAAAGATGGAAGGATGCTGTATAATTAATTCCATTCTCTCCAGGAAGCAGGAGGCTGGCATATAAGGCCCTGGAAGAAAGTGAACTTACAAGGTTCAGAAAGCCCATGAAATTTACAGGCTCGAAAAGACGAAAGTTTTACGAGCAGTAATTATTGCTGCAGAGGAAAGACTGTAGGACTGGCAGAGCTCTCTACAACACACTATGCAGGGAGCCTTAGGATGCAGCTTCTATGAGTCATCACTAGAGCTCAGGAGAACTTTTTGGTGATGGACCTGCCTGTGAGTCCCCTTGTTCCTGTGCATAACCCCTGATCCATGCTGCTGCAACCCTAGCAAGCTCACGGGTTTGCTAAGCTAGAGATTGATGGGATCATGCCTATGGTCTGTTGTCAGTATTCTATCTGTGATAACTGTGTGTGTTGATTCATGTTTGTATGGGAAAAGTTGTTTGACCAGGAAACATTCATAGAAGAATGAAATAAGAGTAGAGTGTGGGGAAAAAAGAAAGGGGAAAATAGAAAGCAGAATTAAGATAGAGAAGAAAGGGGAGTAGAAAGTAGAACAGAGAGGAAGGGACTAAAAAGAACAGCCAGAGGGCTCCTGAAGATGCCTGCTCTGCAAAGCACCCATCGTGCAGCTCCCAGCTAAATTATCACTTCTTTGGTCTCATCCCATGGCCAAGTATGTCTAGTTTTCAATCTCATGGCCCCATTTAACTTTCTTCACAGCAATTGATCCTGATCTCCCACTTACTTGTGTTAGTTATTCCTTGCTGCATTCCATCCAGGCGGCACAAAGCAGCATGTGCTCACTCTGTGAACAGTAGCATCCCACCAATCCTCGAAAAACATAGTAGGCACTCAACAAATAACCAAATGTGTGCCGTTATTGAGATGCGTTTTTTTCTGGTTCTTTGACTCCATTTTTCTCAATCTACCAAGTGATCGTGGGCTAGCTCTCCTTTTGTTAAAAAGTCACGTTGTGGGGCTACTCTGCAGTGTGTGAAGCCAAATCTGAATGGCCACTTTATTTTTTTTATAAATAGTTATGAGTGGTTCATGCAAAGTTCTTTCAGAGCTTCATATTCAGATGACAAGGTTGTAATTGTGTAGTTAAGACAACATAATAGTCCAATTATAGATAGATAAAAGAAAAGAGATGCAGCTGGGCATGGTGGGACATGCCTGTGATCCCATCGCTTATGATGCTGAGACCTGAGCTACCAAGTCAGGTTGATGATATATTGGGTACTTAGCAAAACTGTCTAAATCTAAAAGAAAACGAAGGGAGCAGACATGAAAGTGAATGAATGTAGCAGCTGGTAATACAATCCAGTGGTAAAGTGGTCGCCAAATAAATGTTGGCCCTCAAGTTCTGGAGTTGCCCAGTTCTGGGAGTGATGTCAAAATCAAAGAAAAAGTGACACTTTGGGATTTGAAAAGAAATGGAATACAATACATAAAGAACTAATTTTCAGAAATTGCTAATATCAGCTGCCTGTTAATGTACTTGAAAATTCCCTTACTATTGATAACAATAATAAAGTTTTATGAGGCAGACCGTCAACATTTTTATAGCTTTGACTGGCAACAAATTTGTAATCCTCCTGCCTCTACCTCTTGAGAGATGAAAAAAAGCTATGCACCAATATGCCTACCTTAATAGCAGAGTTTTGACTGAGATACTCTCTGGAGAAAAGAGGAATAGCTTGTATAACCTCTATAGTATATTCCCAAATAGAAGAATATCTCCTTTTTAACTGATTGCTTACATCCAGTTGCTTAGAACCTAAACAAGGTGGTAAGCCATAATAGAGCAGAGCATGGTACCATCTAAGCAGACGTGGGGATGGAGGGTTTGACTCACCTCTGAAATGCTGAGTGGAGTCAAGTCAATCTTCCCACTATTGTAGACCTACAAATTGTTGCATGTCTAATAAAATGAACTTTTCTCCAATTAAACACTCTTGAATTTCTGTTTCTAGTAGCTAAACATATTTTAACTGTACAAAGATGTTTAAGTTTGATTTACTTTTTACCAGTGAAAACTTTAAACAACATCAGTATTAACCAATTATGAGAGCAATGTCTGTATATGAATTTCTTCAACCCTGGATGTTACCATGGAAATGAGAGTGGTATTTGAATACAATATCTGAAACTAAAACCATTGAAAGCATCTATGTACTGTTCTATCATTTTCTGCCACTTGTGAATCAGAACATCTTGAAAGTTGTTTCTTATTCTTCCTAGGTAATCTACAGTTCTTCACAAGATAAATGTAAAATAATTTAAAAGCCCTTTTTTTAGCTCCTCTTCCTCAAGTAGTTAATAATCTCCTTTTGCCTTGCTTCTTCTTGTAATTTAGATATGAGATTCTTCTCAAATTTAAAGTATAAAAAAATCTTAAAATAATCTACTTTCAGTTGTACCATCATGATCATTTGGCAGATTTTTAATTGAGATTTAGAAAGACTAAATGATATGTAAACCCACCTAATAAGAACTTTTAAATGGATTTAAAATACCAATATAGATCCTGGATTTTAGTGTTATAGTTGGCTTTCTGTCACTATAACAAACACCCAAAATGGTCAACTCATAAAGAGATAAGTGGTTGGGTGGCACTATTGTTTAGAGGGATGTGATGAAGCAACTTACCATACTGGGAATTATTTGGCGCAGTAAAACCAATCACATCATTATGAGAAAATAAAAAGAGAGAGAGAAGAGAAGAAAGGACTGTGTTCAAATAATCCCCTTCAAGACATTCCTCCATGACCAAATTTCTACAACCTATCAAAAAAAGCTAAGTGTAGAAACAAGGTTTTAACATGAGCCTAGGTGTTAAATGATATATCATACCTTATATTACATAAGACATGAGCCTATACTTGAACACATTCCCATCCAAGATTTTTGTACTTTCAACAAGTTCTTAGAAGTTCTTTTTTTAATCTTTAAATTTTAATAATTATCACTTCAGTGTTTGGATTTATTGCCCTGTTATTAGCTACTAGTGCTTATGATGAACATATACATATATGTGTATGTATACATATATATATATCATACTTTCAAACAATTAAAATTGTTTAAGATGCAAAGTAACACTAATATAAATAAGTCTGAATATCATAAAAATGATATAATAATTGAAGGGTAAGTGTTTCCTAATTCATTAGCAGTATATGAAGGAAAAACACAAGTCAGGTGATTTTAATATCCACATTACAAATTCTTACGTAAAAATAGGATCAAATGTGACAATATCCATAGTAGAGCTTGTATAAATCAGACCCTGGAGGATAAATAGGCAAAAGAACGAACAGATGCCTTACAAAACAGGACATCAGTTTGTTGAAAATATTTACTCAGCATGGAAGGAACTTCTGGTTCCTGTCCATATGGCAACTTAACACAGGGTTTCTGTCTTCTTTTGGAAAGTTAGCTCTGGGATAACTGTGGTGGGGGGTGGATTTATCACACAGACAAACTCAAGCTCATTTAAAAGCTGCTCTGTGAGGAGGTGCTGCTGAAAGCTTGGGACTTGAAGCAGCAAACAAAGAGAGGACTCATTAGAGTGAAACTGGGTGAACACTGTGTTCGGTGGATCCTTTCCTACGCCTTCACCTTTAAAGCACTGGCAACTCCTCCTATTGCCATACAGATGTTCCAAGTGATTCTCCAGAGACAACAGAATCCTTGTTGTAAACCCTGTTGCCTATATCAGTACTTGCTCCAGGAAACAAAGGTTCTCCCTTTTTAGATTCAGAAGATAGCTAACAGGATCCCTTACTAAAGCAATTTTTGAGGAACTATTAGTATATAACACTTTCTTTATACTTAGCATAAATAATAAATTATACTAAAAATGAGCTTAAGGAAAGGCTATAAGAGATGTAGAAAGTAAGGATTGTGGAACTTGATAAACTGGTGGATGTGTTTGAGAATCTAAGGTTATACATCATAAAAACAGTATATATAAATATCTGTAAACTCTAATGTAGTAGAGCTGGAGAACATTGGCAGAAGTAATAATCTTTCAAAAATTATTTTTAAAAAACAATGGATATGAAGAAGCATTTAAATTCACACACATAAAACATATGGCAAAGGCTGGAAAATGCACTGTTACTTAGAAAATAGAAATTAAAGCAGTGAATTAATACACATTTGAACATGGCAAGTTACAACACTGAGGGTTGCTAAGTGTATCTGTTTGCATATCTTACCTATACTCCTTACAGGAAAAAAAATGTGGCATCATTTAATTAAGTAACTGCCAGCACACAATTGGAGCTACAGGGAATTTTTCACACAAGGACCAGTATATAATATGAACGAGCATGTCATTTGCACCATTTATGTACAGTTGGTGAGAAATTGGTTCTGAAAATCAATCACAGGCAGGAATAGACAGCACGGCACACTGCTGAGAAATTACAGCGATAAGAACAAAGGATTCACTATACTAATAATATAGCTCAGTCTTTGAATGTTTAATGAGAAATGTGAAAAATAGAATAAAACATATAACATAATGAATATATGCATATGAGCAATTTGGGGAGCTATACTTGAGTAAAATACATCTATAAACCGTAGTGTAACACTGAGAGAACAGAACTAGTGTATGGAGACACGTGGGAGACAATGCACAGGTGGAGGCAGATGAATGATCAACACGGTGGCAGATGCATGAATGTAGAGGGTGCACAGGTGTGACAGACACCAGCACAGATGCACAATAAGAATTACAATTAACTAAAGAATTTGTCTCATCACCAACAGAAAAAATCATTCATATTAGTAAATAGTTAAAGGCAAATAAAAGTGAGATAGCACTCATGTTTTTGCTCTTAGCTCATTAAAAATAATATCAAGTTAACAGGATAATAGAATAATTTCATAAACTGCTGTAGTCTTTGAGAGAAATGTAGCAATATGCATTACTGTTTTAAAGCAACAACATTCAAAATGAGTATTCTGATCACAATGGTAGTTTGTAATGCCAGTCCTTACCATGTTATTAAAACTTATGAAACATTTAGATTGAGCTCCCATATTTTTTATAAAATGGAAAGTTTTAAAGTAGCTTAAACATATAAGTTTTCAGGTTTGGTACAACATTCTTCTAACTAGTACCAGAACAAAAAGGAGAAATAGCTGTTCCTACTTCTAGCATAAGAAGCCACAAGAACAGAAACATTTTAATGGGCCTCCCCAAACAAGGAAAACAACTATTATAAATGGAAATACATCAAAGGGATACAGCAAGCAACCTAGAAGAACTGACACTAGCCAATGGTGAGCAACTGGATCATCACAAACTTCAGTATGAAATCATTCACGGTGAAACTAGATGAGAAAAGCGCAAATCCAGTACCTGCTGTCAAGGCAGAAGCTAGCAGTACAGCTCTACCTGAGCAGGACTACACATGAGCAGCTAGACTGTGGGGAGAAGTCAGCAGCTCCAACTGACTAGAAAAAAAAATGGAACCTGAATTCAATAGGGTCTCCTGACACAACTCTTAGTTTCCAGGTAGCTTTGGAGTGGGAGTAAGAATTCAATCAGAACGTGCACAATCAATGCATCGAATCAAGAATGCGGGGATCCTGGAGTGGGCAAGAGCATTTGTTGGGCGACAGTAAGCACCTGAGTTTGAGTCTCCAGCACACTTAAAAATGCTAGGGATTTTTGAATGACTGTGTCCATGACTTCAGCACTGGGGGTGGAGACATGAGAATGCTGGGAGCTCCCTGGCCAGCCAGCCCAGCCATAATGGAAAAATTGGTGAGTGACCCTGTTTAAAGGGAATAAGATGGATAGAGATAGAATAAAAATATCTAAAGTATTCCTCTGGCTTCCATATACACACATGGGTGGGAGCACCAAAACATTCATGTAAACATAAACACATATACCATACATATTACACACAAAAAGAAAGAATATAAAACCCTCTCTTTTTTATTGAATTTCGTCTTCATTTGCATTGCCAATGGTAAAACCTTTCCCAATAGCCCCCCTCCCCTAAGATACCCAGCCCCTCCCCCTCCTCCTTCCCCCTGACTCCACAAATCTGAATCTCCACCCAACAAACTCCCTCCTCCCACCCCTCCGTTTCCCTTTGTTTGGGCCTCTGTTGAACCTTTGCCTGACCGAAGACCATTCCTCCCACTGATGCCCAACAAAGCCTTCCTCTGCCACATTTTTGGCTGGAACCATGTGTGCCCCTTGGTTGATGGTTCAGTCCCTGGGAGTCTTGGGGTGTCTGGGTGGCCAAAATCATTGTTCTTCTGTAAACCCCTTCAGCTCCTCTAGACCATCCTCCAGATCCTCCATTGGGGACTCCATGCCCAGTCCAATAGTTGGTTGCTAGCATCTGCTTCTGTATTTGTAAGGCTCTGGCAGGGCCCCTCCGGATACAACCGTGGCATGCTCCTTTTGATATACACTTCTTGTCATCCATAGTAGTGTTGGGGTTTGGTGACTGTTTATAGGATGAATCCCCAGGTAGGCAGTCTCTGGGTGGTCTTTACCTCAGTCTCTGTTCCACACATTGTCTCCCTTATTGCTCCTGTGACTATTTTGTTCCCTTTTTTAGAGGAACTGAAGTACCCTCACTTAAGTCCTCCTTTTCCTTGATCTGGGTGAATTGTAACTTGTTTATTTTGAGCTTTTGGGCTAACATCCGCTTACTAGTAAGTGCATACCATGTGTGTTCTTTTGTGATTGGATTGCCTTTCTCAGGATGACACTTTCTAGTTCCATCCATTTGCCTGAGAATTTCATGAATTCCATTGTTTTTAATAGCCAATAATACTCCATTGTGGATATACACCAGAGTTTCTGTATCCATTCCTCTGTTGAGAGACATCTAGGTTCTTTCTATCTTCTGGCTATTATAAATAAGGCTGCTATGAACATAGCGGAGCATATGTCCTTATTAAATGTGGGAGCATCTTCTGGGTATATGCCCAGGAGTGGTATAGCTGGGTCCACTGGTAGTACTATGTCTAATTTTCTGAGGAATCGCCAAACTGATTTCCAGAATGGTTTTACTAGCTTGCAATCCCACCAACAATGGAGAAGTGTTCCTTTTTCCCCACATCCTCCCTGGCATCTGCTGTCCCCTGAGTTTTTCATCTTAGCCATTCTGACCAGTGTGAGGTGTAATCTCAGTGTTGTTTTGATTTGCATGTCCCTGATTACTAAGGATGCTAAACATCTCTCAGTAGATGGAAAGATTTCCCATGTTCATGGATTGGCAGGATCAATATAGTAAAAATGGCCATCTTGCTGATATTGTCAAGGACCACCCCTGTCCTCAAGCTCTATTACAGAGCAGTAGTGATAAAAACTGTTTGGTATTGGTATGCAGACAGGCAGGAAGATCAATGGAATAAAACCCTCTTTTATTGGTCATTTTATTTATTTACATTTCAAATATTGTCCTTCTTCCCAGTTTCCCCTCCACAACCCCCTATTCCTTTCCTCCTTCCCCTGCCTTTATGGAGATGCTCCCCACCTGCCCACCCATACCTGCCTTAGCGCCTGACCATCCCCTATCCTGGGTCATTGAGCCTCCACAGGACCAATAGGCTTCCCTCCCAGTGATATCAGAAAAGGCCATCCTCTGCGACCCATCCAGCGGGAGCCATTGATCTCCCTGTGTTTACTCTTTGGCTGATGGTTTAGTCCCTGGGAGCTTTGGAGGGTCAGGTTGGTTGCTATTGTTGCTCTTCCTATGGGGTTACAAACCCCTTCAGCACCTTTAATCCATGCCCTAACATCTCCATTGTGGTCCCTGCTCTCAGGCCAAAGTTCGGCTACAAGCATTATTCATGTCTGTATTGGTCAGGCTCTGGCAGAGCCTCTCAGGGGACAGCTATACCAGGCTCCTGTCAGTAAGTGCTTCTTGGCATCAGCAATAGTGTCTGTGTTTCTTGTCTGCAGATGGGATGGATCCCAAGTGGGACAGTCTCTGGATTGCCTTTCCTCCAGTCTCTGTTCCACAATTTGTCCCTGCATTTCCTTTAGAGAGCAGGAATTCTAGATTAATATCTTTGAGGTGGGTGGGTGGCCCCATCCCTCAATTGCGGGTCGTGCCTATCCATTGGATATATTCTCTATAGGTTCTATCTCTCCTTTTGGGGTATTTCAGCTAACATCCTCCTGGTTGAGTCCTGGGAACCTCTTGGGACCCTGACATATGGGATTTTCTAGTGGCTACCATCAGTTCCTTCTCCAAAACTGCTACACATCTCCAGAGTTGTAGAAAACACTATGCACAAAAATAACCAACTATTGCCTTGGTTTTTTAGGAAATGTTGTCAAGTGCCTACTGACACTAGATTGCACACTGGGATAGACACCAACGATGATTCCACTCAAGTCTAGCCTGCTGAGGCAGCTGGATTCTTTACAGGGGCAGAAGTAACTTGGGCAGTTGTTTCACCAAAAAGTCAACCTGAGCACTGCTTATAGAACCTTGGGGAAGGAGGGGTCCTCTGAGTCTTGTAAGTTTCATAAACTTCCAGAACCCTATGAACCTTCCTTCAAAAGTGGATATATTAATTCAGAAGAAATAGCTTTTGTGCCATCAGGTTTGTGGGTTTTGTTTTGTTTTGTTTTTTTCAAATAAATTATACAAGAAGTAGGAGACTGCGAGCTTACTGGAAAATAAATGGGATTTAAGGAGCATGCTAACTAAGTGCAATATTTGGCTTCTATTCAAGCAAACAATCTGTAAAAAGAGTATTTAGACAGTTTGGGGTATTTGAATATAAGACTAATATTTAATGCCTTAAGGAATTAGCATTTTGGACATGTGTGTAGTATTTACTTACATAAAAAATAGCATTTTTCAGAAAAGCATTCACAAGTATTTATGAGTGAAACAATGTTTAGAATTTAAAATCCCAGGTTTTAAAAACACTTTAAGTATATATTTACATTTTTTACAGTATGAGTGAAAGAGATGGCTTAAATGTAACTAGCTGCCAAAATTTGGTAAAAATTGTATTGGTTTCTAAGTGTACTGGTAAAAATACTAAAAATAAAAGACACAAAAAGTAAAATATCAGTGGCCTCTTATGTTACTTAAAATGTGTTTGTCAACCTCTCTACAGTTATCCCAGAGCTAACTTTCTAAAAGAAAACAGCAACCCTGTGTTAAGTTGCCATATGGACCGGAACCAGAAGTTCCTTCCATGTTGAGTAAATATTTTTCACAAACTAAGGTCCTGTTTGCCCTCAAAATGCTAGTATAGTCTTATGTACATTTAAGTAAACTAACAAACAGAGGAGCCTAGAGAGAAGACTGGAGGCCCTTCTGTCAGCTGGTAAGATGAACATCAATAGTTTTACTTCATGTGTCAGTAGGATAGGTTTTCCTGGCAGGGTTGGATTTAGCCAATGCTAACATGCACTTCTGAAGAACAGCCAGGAAGTGCCACACCCCAAGATGAGAGAGCTACCTAAAACTGCCTCAGGTTCTACCTATACTTGCCAGAGAATGTCATTTCTTAATATGGGGAAGACCTGCCCATGAAAACTAGGCTTTGGTATCCCTACCCCATGGATACAGGATACCTGCCAAGGTCACATCTAGTACTTTATATATTTTCTTGGATATAGAACACAGGGTGGATTGCTTTTCAAGGCCCCACAGCTCTGAGATCTGTGGATTGTGCCCAGTCAGGACTGTCATCTCTACCCATCAGCATTGAGGAACTGTATCATCACTGCACAAAAATTCTTTCATCTCTTGGGGACTTTATATAATTATATATGAGTGTGTTGTCCCACTCATCAGTCACACCAATAAGTGACCAGGGCACAGTGAACCTCTTTCACAGTACTGTATAGTTTTCAAATTTCACATTTCAAACTTGTCCTCAGAAAATATCTTTAAGCATACAGCCTCTCTTCTTTTTTGCCCACTTGTAGGATAAGATGCCCAAATTCTTTCAGAATTGTGCATTTCTTAAGAGCCATATACTTTTTGAAGAAATCCTTACTATGACAAAATAGCTGTTTCTCTGATCTTTCTTAAATTTTTTTCTAAGGTCTCAGCTATAAGTCAAAATCTATTTTTAAACCTTTTGCTCAGTATATTATACTTCAAATTTGTGCAGTTAATGTACTCAACATACATCTTGAACACCAAATAGCATTCTTCATAATAATTGACTGAATTATTGAATCACGATGGCCATACACTGTAACCTGAGATATAAACTTACAATCATTTGACAGAGAAGTCAGCTATAGAATTTCAGCTATATAATTAGTATATGCTAATAATACAAATGTTGCATGAAGCTAATAAACACGACATCTGGTAGAAATCTACTTTCATTAATTCTTCATCAAAAGTTATGTAAATAAGAACTTAAAGCACAGCTAAAGAAAAAATTGTCTGAAAACTACCCACAAATATTAAGAAACCTCTATAAAATATCTAAAAATTAATCTTTCTCAAGTTACCTTGCCTTGCTGGTCCATCTTTCTCCCTGACTAAATGTCCTACCTGGGATTTTAAGGTGGGTAACTCAGCTGACCTCTTGAACATTTGGACTTTGCAAATGTTCTGAGAAAGACTGTCCATTGAGCCTTTATACATCTCACTAGATTCCACTACCCTTCATCTCCCATAGAGATGAAATAGTCCCCTAACCCATCAACACAGTCACAGTTGCCCAAGTCATTCTCCAGATTAATAATCCACAAATGCAAATCTGAACACATCCCTATCTTTAACACTCTGTGAGTATGACACTACCTATAAAATAAAGCCAAGGCTCCACGGAAGATTTCTGTGTCCTGGCCACACCAAGCCCCACCTTGTCTCTTGTCCAGATATAGCTTCTGTGCTCACCATGAGCTGCATGGCAGGTTTGATTATTTACAGAGTTTAGAACCTATCCTTAGAACCTTGCCCTTCTACGCCCATCTCTAGCATTCTCTGATTATTGTATAGCCTAGCCTCTAAATTAAATATCCCTTCCTCAGAGACCTAGAAAAATTCTTCTTTAATGATTGCTTCTTGTTTTATGTTCTCAGAGTTCTCTATTTCTCTTCTGTAAGTGGGTTTGAAGCTTCATACCTTCTGGTAGAAAAACTTTATACAGGTCTGTATTCTCTCCAACTCTGCAATATATTTTGAACATAATTGGTATTATCTCCTCCTTGTCAAGCACGGCCCCCCAGTGTGGCTTACTAATAATAAACAATTTCTTTTCCTTACTCATTTTGAAATATTCAAAACTTTTTATGGTAAGAACAAAGATGGAAGTATTGATAGAAAACTAATTGGTAAGGTTTGTGAAGCAATGGTATTAAGAAGACAAATATTACTTGGGAGAAAGCCCTGCCACATATCTTGTTCCCCATACTTATAGTGTTGAGTGAAATTTTGCAGGCTTGTTTTCTCAGAGTCTACATAGACTTGTGGGTAGGTGGTGGTGATTTAATAGACTGTTTTCTCTTCAATGAAAAATCAGAGCTAGACTGGGAATTTCTCTCACTCACAATTCTTTCAATGTCTCCATATTCAGTTGAGGCATGTTTTAGAAACACTGGTGAAGGGCATATTGTAACGCGAAAATTTGTAGTAGAAAATGCTCTTTTACTATTCAAAACACATGTATTATAATATCTGTGCTATAAATTCATCTTTCTAAGCTGCATGAGGCTAGAGAGAAAGGCATTAGCCAAAACCCTGTACCTTTAAAACTAATGATAAAACAATTTTATCAAACATTAATTTAAGAAAGAAAAGCATGGGCTTAAAAGACAGAGATCACCTAAAATATGAAAGCATAAGAAGATGGGGTCCTTAAGTCAGAGAGAAGAAAAGATATCATCTGTAGGGCACGTAGGACCACGTCACCAAGCATAAGAATTGGTGGAGAGGGCGCTCTAACCCTGGGAATCTCAGAGGTGTGAGATAGTGGGAGTGGGGTTGCATCCTCCCAAACTCCAATGTCGGCTCTAGAACACTGAAAGAACCACGAGGACTATGTCACGAGCCACAGCACAGCACATGGCACTCTTCTCCATGCTAATGATATATCTAGATAGCCTTAGCCTTCAGCTAATGACCTTCCCTTCCAGGATATTCTCACACCCTTCATCCCCAAAGTACATAATCCATGTTTCACCCCCAAATAAATGTTTCTGTTCATACCCACTCCCAATAAAGAAATATAAAGAAGCTAAGTCTAGGTGAGCTGCATCACTAGAGATAGTTCCCACAGGGAAAGCCTTTGCCTAAAAGGGCCCAACACTGAGCCCTTGGGACTAACTCCCAATAGACAGGATCCTGCTCTTCTCAGGGTCTGCTTTCTTCTTCCTGCCTGGTGTACCCCAATGGGAAACAGTGATGATGGACCCTTGTTCTTGACTTCCTCTCATGGTTAGTAGTATACTGGCTGCTTCTGGACACCTCAAGAGGAGACCGTGTAACCACAGCATTTGTCCCAGATCACTCTTTCCCCATCTGGTCTGGCATGTAGTGGCATCTGGTGCCCCCCAAGAAAAACACAGACTGCTGTGGACTTTGACCTCTTCTTCCTGAGGCAGAATTAGTGGTACTCAGATACCGCCAGAAAAAAGAGACAGAACCCAGGACCTACAAGGAACCAAGGAACCACCGTGACCTATCATAGTCTGGGTGCTTTGAATGCTAGACTCCTCGTGTTCACTTCACACATCAGGGAGTACCACTTAGGGCCTATTAAAGTCTTAAATGAATGCATGGAGCAATCGCTTTCTGATACACATTTACCTTGAAAACTGTCTCTTTATTTCTCAGAATTGTCCCTTAATTATTTTTTTTTTGTTTCTGTATCCTTTACATCAAGAACTAAGAAACACATAAATGTACAGTTTGCACCTTCTCTGTCTATTTTTATTGTATTTCTCTGTAAAAAGAGACTGGTAGATAGAACTAGGTATAAGAATATCTAAAGAAAGCCTCACTATTAATCCCTAAGCTGTTGAATAAACTTGCTCATGGTTATGACAAAATTCCCAGTAAAAGCTAACTTCAAGGAGGAAGAATTTAGTTATCTCATTGTTTAAGGGGACAGTGGGGAATGACTGGCAGGAAGAGGAGAAGTCTGGTTACATTGTTTCCAGTCAGGAAGAAATGAATAATGTTGTTCTGATAGCCTTGGTTTTAGCGCCACCCCCTCCATCACCAACTGCAGCAGTGTATGCAGGATATTTATGCTGGTGGATTGACTCCACACCTGAAGAATTTCTCTGAGAACATACCATAGTCCTGGCATCTTCAACAACTTGGAGTTTCAATACAGTTAAGATTTTACTTTCACAGGTCCATGCAATGACCTCTTTCGGGGGTGGAAGGATGGTATCCTTGCAGAAAATACACTCAATTCATGCGTTTTATGGTCTCAGAAGATTTCTGGAACCTTGGTTCTAGCTTTGAAGGCCCTTTAAGTCTTGCATTTTGTATGTCAACAGAAACAAAGCCATAGGAGTGATTGTACAGACACCAAATTCTATCAGCTTGAGATGCAGTATGGCCCTTCTACCTCAGCTTTAGTATAGTATATATGCCAACTCAACTGAACTTTCAAAATACTTCACTATATGATTGTTTTGGAGTAGTAGCATATTCAATTCAGGCTCTCTCTTTCCTATTGAATTTCCATTTTCACAAGTGGAAGCCTTCATTGGAGAGAGTCTTGAAAGTCTTGAATTGAGGGCACCATCCTTTCTTAAAGGAATAAAATGGGGCTCATGTAGTTGCAAGTTTGATACCCAGCAGGAAAAAACAACAAAGACTGAAGCTCCCTCTCTAGCATTGGGGTCTGTTGGTTGCCATCATCTTATCTGTACCTTATAAGAGAGACATCAGGAGAAAAGCCCACATATCTGCAATAGAAACCGAGTGAGGTAGTTAGGAGAATGAATTTTGAATTTGAAATCCAGATCTTAAAGACATAGAACACCTTTAAGACCATAAAAAGAAGAAGAAAAAAAAACAAGGCAAAAATGAACTGAAAATAAACAAAAACAGCAGGAAACACACACATACACATATACAATCCAGAATCCTTTCCTATAATATATAGTTTAATACACTTTACAATGTTAATCTTGTAAAATTTTGCCCAGAAATATCAATTTTCTTTGGCTGTCTTAAAAAGAGAAGCTCCATTCTGTATTTTATTAATGGTCACTTAAGAAGCTCATGTATTTATGTGAATGTAAGGTGAACACATGCACCATTATTAATCGGATCATAAATAAGGGTGCTATTTACCCACATCAATCATACTTAGAAGTTTTCCATAAAGCAGACAAAGTCAATTTGTAAGACACGCAGGTCTTCGCAAAAATGTAATTCCTATTATCTTAAATTTGATACTAGGGAGAAATTTCAAGGTCTCTTAGGTAATACTGACACTAGTCAGGGAATATAGCCTGCCTACAAAAGCTCAAAATATCCTAATGATCTAAACACTGGTTTCATCTGGGATTCAGGTGAGAAATTGTTGAACAATTCTAAAAGTACTCTCCTGATAGACTGACTGAGAACAATAAGGAACTGTTACTAGGTATGAATATAAACTCAATAGCTAGCTACAATCCTTGAAGGATGAATGATTGTTATCAATTAGCCTTTTCTGGGGGCTGGTTTGCACTAAGGGACTATTTGGATAGACTTCAAGCTTCTCTACAGAATGAACCACTGAACCCTCTGAAGAATTGGGTCTGTACTGTATCCTTCAACAGTGAGACCCTGACTGACTCCATATAATCCCTGGATGTTTTGACAAGAAAGCTTTCACCTAGTTGGAAATGATGGCTATTTAAATATTGCAAAGGTGAAGGCTAAAGGAATTATGTATGACAATAAGAAATGTGACTATATTTGTTATGTCAATTTGAGAAGCAGGATTATTAGTCATAAACCTAATATAGGCTTTTCAAGAAACATCAATATTATTCCTTTTATACTTCTCAATGCTTGACTATATTTATTGGTTTGAGAACTACTTGGACATAATTTCTGTACATGGCACCATAATTTATAGAATGACATACAGGTAGATTCAAATGATAATATTGATAAAGACTTAAAATGTGCCAGACATGCTAAGTCTGATATGTAGTATGCTCTTAAAAAGCATCTGCAAAGTTCAATTAAGTCTTTGATGTTTTTTAAATAAAAAAATATAAAACAAAGTAGAAAGTCATAAAAATCTAGCAGTTGGGCTCTGCCTTGTTCATACTAATGGATGCATATACCCTGACATAAATGGAATTGCATTCAATATATATTCTCTTATATTGATGTCTCTTAATAAAGTTTTTACTTACCACATAACAAGCACTTGATGTAATACAAAAGACTTGCATTATTATCTGTGCTACTTGTGTTTATATAATATGCTAAAGATGTGTCACAAGAGTAAATATTTAATTTCACCCACTTTACTTAATTTATACTAGAAAGAAAAAAGTCATTTCTGAATTCTTGTACACTAAAAGTTTCCTATGGAGAGGATGTGGAGAAAGAGGAACACTCCTCCATTGCTTGTGGGATTACAAGCTGGTAAAACCACTCTGGAAATTACTTTGGTGGTTCCTCAGAAAATTTGACATATTACTACCTGTGAACCCAGCTATACCACTTCTGGGCATATACTCAGATGCTCCAACATGTAATAAGGACTCAGGCTCCATTATGTTCATAGCAGCCATATTTATAATAGCCAGAAGCTAGAATGAACCCAGATGTCCTTCAACAGAGGAATGGATACAGAAAATGTGGTAGATTTACACAATGGAGTACTACTCAGCTATTAAAAACAACAAATTCATGAAATTCTTAGGCAAATATGTGGAACTAGAAAATATCATCTTGAGTGAGGTAATTTCAATCACAAAAGAACACACATGGCATGCACTCACTGATAAGTACATATTAGCCCAAAAGCTAGGAATACCCAAGATACAATTCACAGACCACATGAAGCACAAGAAGGAAGACCAAAGTGTAGATACTTTGGTTCTTCTTAGAAGGGGAATCAAAACACCCATGACTCACAATCAACCACTAGACTGAGCATAGGGTCCTCATTGGCAGAGCTAGAGAAAGGACCAAGGAGCTGAAGAGGTTTGTAGTCCGACAGGAGGAACAATAATATGAATCCAACCAGTACACCCAGAGCTCCCAGGGACTAAAACACAAACCAAAGAGTACACATTGAGGGATCCATGGCTCTAGCTACATATGTAGCAGAGGATGGACTCTTCAGACATCAGTGAGAGGAGAGGCCATTGGTCCTGTGAAGGCTTGATGCCCCAGTGTAGAGGAATTCCAGATCAGAAAAGTGGGATGGGGGAGTTGGCAAGCAGGGAGAGGGAAGATGGGATGGGGGGGGGGGGGTTCAGAGGGATAACAAGGAAAAGGGATACCATTTGAAATGTAAATAAAGCAAATATCTAATAAAATAAAAAATTTTAAAAAATGTTTCCTGTGCACATTCAGAGTAGACATAATATTTCTGAAAATATATGAAAGATTTTATAATTTGCCTTTAAAATTCTCTTAAAATGTCACACACAGATTTAATTTTTTAATGTATTTCAACTAAGAGATTAAAAAGTATTTCTAAAAATTTTCTGCATGGTCAATACTTTTTCTAATTTTCAGTAAGGCCGGTTAAAATATGACTTCACCCTAAGAAAAATAATCTGGTGATATTAAAGATTATTGTGACCTTACACATAAGAAATATGCAGTTAACAATTTAGTTATGAAGGTGGCCACTTTGTCAATTTTTTTATCATTATAGCCTGCCTTTTACATAAACTTACACAGTTGTTCTGATAACGATACATTAGTGCATGGAGATACTGAGCTAACAATTTGTGAGATAAAGAGAGTCTTTCTCTTTAACATGACACCAAATTTCCCTCTTCTCCAGAAAATGGGAATTCCTACTTGTTACATGAATGTTAACCAAGCCCAATGCACAATTCTTAGCTTTCTGTCAGTGAAGGCTGCTCAATGAGGGTTCCTGACCTGCATAAATTCCTGCATTGCCTCCTAAAGCCAACTTCTCATGTTTCTTCTAAAAACTTAAGGCTACACAGATGAAATTTCTAAGATGATAATCAAATCTTACCTCTTCCTGTCTGTTAATGCTTTGCTAGATTCCGGTCTTCCTGAGCTCAGATTCTTCTAAATTCTTCAGCACGGCATGCAAAGGTCAACCTGATCTAGAGGGATGGGCTAGCTTCAGAGCGCCTGCAATGTCTCAAGCACACCCTGCATCTTACATCAAAGACATTGGGGGTCTATCGTTTCTACAAGATATTGGCTCAACTCAGACATTTGCCATCACGTATCTTGCCTCCAGCTTCCAACATTTTCTGCCAGCAGAATTTATGTCTAATTTAAAATCAGACCAGAACCATCTAGTGAAATGGAACTTTCATGTAGCCTAAACATACATGCATTTTGAGTGTTCTGGGGAGAGGGTTTGCTAGATAAGGACACTACCACTTACATCACAATCATAAGCTCTCAAGCAGGAAAGCTCTATTACCCTTAACAAACTTTGTAGTTCCACACCACACTACAAAACTTGAATGTTATCCCTTCCACCCATCTGATATGATCCTGCTCCCAGTTTTATTGCCTCTTCTCCTGAATAGACCATGCAGGTATTTGCATGAAAACTTAAAACAAGCCCCCCATTCGAATTTTCTTATACTTGCTATTATTTGTAGTTACCACTAGCTCTACCTCAATGCCAGCTTCCTCACTTGTGCCTTGTAGGGTCTGGTGATGCATAGAACCTTCTCTATTTACTACTGTCCTTTGAAGAATCGGTACATAAAAATTAGGCTCTTGCTTCCAGCTGTGGTTGTGCTGGAACTTGGGCCTCCTGTTATAATTGGAAGGTTCTCCACGGCAGCTTTCCCAGAAGATGCTGGGTGGACAGGAGGTCAAGCAGCAACATACAAGCAGCATCCAGGCAACAATAACCTAAATACAAAACCTTTGCCAGCAAGTCAAGTTCCTGAGTGAGGAACCGGCGGATTACACTAGACATTAGACATTAGACACTAGACATTAGACATTAGACATTAGACATTAGACATTAGACATTAAACATAAGACATTAGACATTAGACATTAGACATTAGACATTAGACATTAGACATTAAACTAAAAGACACACTCCACGGATGGCATCCTGCAAACTCTGACATCCTGGTATCCTTCATGCTTTGACAAGGTTTGGTAGCTACTCTGGTACTGAACCCCAACTCAACAAGGGCTTCTCTGAGCACACAGAAGATAATCTAACATCAATATATGCTTGATGGGCCAGATTCAAAAGGACTCTTGGAGGATGTTTTCTTGCTTTCATTGCCTTCTAAGTCAAAATAGCAACTCTGAGGTCTCAGCAGGCCTTCTTGTTCAGCATGAAAGGCCTTTATCAATACTGAACCATTTAACAAAGGCACTCTCTCTGAACATATTAAACCATCTCCGTTCATTTACATTTTCAGGATACTGCAGCAGCAAGCCTAACAGCAGCATTTGAGGAAATTGCACAAACCATTTCCATTTCTGAATGTTCGTAATTTCTAAGGGCAGATGCAAAGAGAAAAATGAAAAAACAAATACTTCTTCAGATAAGGTTGTGGGCCTGTTTGATATCATTTACAGGCTCTATTCTGTGGCAAAAAGACCATGCAGAAACAAAATATCATTTTACCAAAAATGTGGAGATTCTAACAGGCTACATCCTTCAAAGTAACAATATCATGATACATTATACCTATTCACAAAAGCAACATTATGTCCAGTGAAGCAGATATCAAATCACTGCTAATTAATAAACATTTTTTCATGGGAAATTAACAAGATAATTGCCTAGGCTCCTGGCTGTCTGAATCACTTCCTAACTCATGTAGACCAATCTTAGGGAATAGCACTGATGTGTTGTAGAAAGACCGGGCAGCCAGGGATTGATATACTGTGATTTTAATAAAAATGATTCATCAGTAATTAGCAAAAAGATTGTTATTAAGTTTATATGTGCATAAGTGACTGTAAAAAGCCATGTAAATATTCTCAAAGTGTTATAAGCCTAAGCCCTGCCCACGATGGTTTTCTAATCTATAGTAGGAAATAAAGCTTAAACAAAGAATATAAATAACACTAAAGAAAGCAGTTTGAAAACAATCAGAGAAATGGAGATTCAATATCTGAATCCAGTTTGAGTCTGACTAAATACCTAGTGCTGTATCTCAGAAAGATGCAGGCAATAGAAATACAAGCACTGCAAGGAAGGAGTTGTTACAGGTTATGCTGTTTACAGGAAACTCCAAGCAAAGATCTGGCCTGTGTGCTCAAAAGTGGGCAATACTTAGATCTGCAGAAAAAAAAAGATAAAGTGGTCCAGAACTGGGAAAACTCATGTGAATTAAAGCATATTCCTGGGCACATTCTCCTCATTCCTTTCCAAATATCAGAATGGCATATGGCTTGATTGGTTTGGGACCTGGATTTGTACATATATATGTGCTGGAAGGCTCCCTTTCCACATGCTTAACTCTGAGTTTTGAGATGACTCTGTTCTTTAAGATTACAACTCAATTCCATCACCAGGATAGAAGAAACAGAAAGAGGTAGAAGAAATACTTCCTGGTTTAAGAGCAAAGTCTCTAAAGTAATATTCCCTCACACAAAGAGACTTCCACCTTGGATGTTTACTTGCAGAATTGTGGAAAAGCTTTGAACAACCCTATTGCTCAAAGGCTCATCTCATAAACCTTTGACATTTCAGTAAATAGCATATATTTTAGCCTGTGTCTGACTGACAGTTTTCGTCCAACTCACTTGAACCTCTTCAAAGGCATCAAGCCAGATTTTCCACAGTTCTGAGCCACTCTCTGGAGATAATCTGGGCAGTTAAGGCGGCATATTAATTCTTTGAAACCACAAGGGGATCCTTTACTGAACACACAGTGAAAAATCAACAGAGGAAATAAAATTCCCCTGAGTCTCAGAGATGAATGGGAACTCTTTCTTGGGTTTGGCTGGGGCACCTCTATGCCATGCTAATTAGCACAGCAGAAGTAGAATTTAGTTTTAATGAACCAAGGTGGAATGTTCGCCAAAGGTGCTCTTATTCTGAAATGAGTTATTTCTTCATTATTTAACATTTTATGTGTAATAGTCATAGACAACTTCGTTGACAAATCATACCTTATGTTTCGAGATACATTGTTTTTTAGTCACCTTGTTCTAATACTTGGGGTTACTTCCCTTTAGTTACAAGGGGATGCAGCTTCATACAAATTACAAAAGATGAAGCTTCCCTCCACAGAGGTCCTCCACTAATAGTTCT
Source organism: Apodemus sylvaticus (assembly GCF_947179515.1). Lineage (NCBI taxonomy): Eukaryota > Metazoa > Chordata > Mammalia > Rodentia > Muridae > Apodemus > Apodemus sylvaticus. The sequence goes on along the minus strand of NC_067473.1, from coordinate 20,104,008 downwards.
AGGGTGTGACTGTTACTCAGCACTTACCTTGACAGTCCCTAAGGTGTCATTGTACTCAGAGAAAGTAAGCACAGAAAAGAACCTATTGAATAATTTAAAAATTAAGATCCTCTCAAGCTGGACCTGGCTGTGACTCCTGCTAAAGTCGACACACATTTTCATGGTTGGGAGGGAAAGAATATATCCCCCAGCAGCTTGCAAGTCAGGTGCATTAAGATTTATTATCCAGTTTAGCTCCCTGTGTTTACCTTGTACATTTTCTTTTATATTTTATCTTGCATATTTTATAATTCCCAACAGTTATAAAGTGATTGTTAAGAATTTTTCATGTGTAATGAAAATTGTATAAATATGTGTAAACATTGATGAAATTGTTCACAACCTATGGAGATTATGGAAACTGTGTGGCAAGTTGCTATTTGCACATCTATGTTTTAGTTTTTGATCCTGTGTAACTTGACTATCGAATCCTGTGGAGCACCTTAAAACTAAGTTTTTCTCTTTGTAAAAGCAATTCTATAAAAATAAATAATGGGTCTTAGAATGTATTTTCCGTAGAGGTGTTTGTGACAGTTTGAATAAGAATGGCTCCTATAGGCTCGTAGATTTGAAGGCTTGGTCACTAGCAAGTGGCCCTGTCAAGATGTGTGCTTCATTGGAGAGGGTGTGGCCTTGTTGAAGGAAGAACTTCACTGAGGGGTGGATTTTTGAGGTTCAAATTCTCAAGTCAGGAACAGTGTCTTTCCCTTTCTGCTGCCTTCCAATCCAAATGTAGAATTTCTACCCCAGCATTACGTCAACCATGACAATGCCTCTGAACCTGTAAGAAAGCCTAATTATTTTATTTTCGTTTATAAGAGTTGCCCTTATCATGGTGTCTCTTACAGCAATAGAAACCTTAACTATTTAAAAATATTTAAAAGATATTTATCAATTAGGAGAATAGTAAATAACAAAAACAAAATGAAGTAGCAACCCTTTTCATGGCAAGTAAGCAAATGGAAAAGGTGGTGTTATCTGAAGCAAGGAGCAAAAATATGCAAATATAGATTGGAAGCCAGAAGAAGGGGTTGTGTTACCTGCAGGCAGAATCTCCACTAAGAGCAGAATGAAGCCAGTCTTAATTACCACAAGAATCATTGTCAAATGCCTGCCTGTGAAACAGAATACTTAAAATAAATGTTATAAGCATGGAAGATTTATTTTGGCTCATGCCTTCAAGATTGTTCATTATCATCACTCTTCATTATCACTTAACACTGTTTCCTTGGTCCTGTGGTGGGTAGCATATCATGGCAGAAGTACAGGGGGTGCAGGCCTTTTGACCTCATAAGTGCCAGGAAGTACACAGAGAAAGCAGACGGGCCTGGTGGAGTGTCTAGAGCATTTTCCCAAAGGCATAACTTCTTAAAATAATTTCCCATTTCCTATTAGTTGTTACAATGGCATAGGAAGCCTAAATAGGCAGAATATAACCTCAACTCCAATTACATTTTCTATACCATCTTCCTATCATATACCTCTTCCCCCTGCAACACAAAAGGTCCTCCTCTAGAAGCTTTTGTCAAAGCTCAAAGTCTATTCTCGAAGACTATGATCCATAGAATGAAAGTAGTAGCTATAAAAACAAAAGTGACCAGTGCTCAAAGTTGCAGGCCAGGGAGGCAATATTAGACACAATATAAGATTAACCACTCCTAACAAACCCCATAGATTTGGCTGTGTGAGGAAGGTGGTATGAGCTGCCTAAACAAAACGCACGCAGTATCCTTGAGGGCAGCAGAAGCAATGCCTAAACATCATCTGGATCCACACTCCATTAACTGGGACCCACTCATAAGTCTATGAGACCAACATTTTCTAGGTTATTTGAAGTGTCGACTATGTGAACTTACTTATCTTTTCATATTTGCTGCAGTAGGAGAGAACTACACTGCCCAATGAGATCATCCCATGGGATCACTGATTATATAATGTCAGAGGCTTTTTTCAAACACACACACACACACACACACACACACACACACACACACACACACACACGAGCAAACAAAAAACCTTAAATGAGAAATATACAGAGCCCAATAGTACAATTATAAGATTTTTTTCGAAGTATAGTCATATTTCAAAATTGAAAGTTTGAGGTTAGAAGACTGTGGTATTGTTCACTGACAAGGAGGCTCAAGAGGTAACTGAGGATTTAGTGTTTGGTAAACATGTGGAGATCATTCTCCCCCTTCCGCTGCTGCCAGCCATTTTTGCTGTGGCAGAACTTTGCTAGATCTGCCACAGTGAAGACTCCATCTTCCTGAAATAGCCACTCAGAGCATTTAGTGAGAAACACACACACGCACACACACATACACACACACATACACACACCACTGGAGGCCCAGAGCTGCCACCAAGAGTCTGGCAGGGCTCACTACCCACCAACCACCCTGTCCTTCCAAATAGCAGTCCCCTTCTGATCTTTCTCCCCCTTCCACCGCTGCCAGCCCTTTCTGCTGTGGCAGAACTTTGCCAGGTCTGCCACAGGAAAGACACCATTTCCTGATACTTCCTAGAGAACCAGCCACTCAGGGCATTTGCCCTTTCTGCTGTGGTAGAATCTTGTCAGGTCTCCTGATACTTCCTAGAGAAGCAGCCACACTCAGGACATTTGAGAACCAGCTGTTCCCAGGTCATTTGGAGTATGGAGAGGTCTGGGAGCACAGGAGAGCTGGTCTCCCAGGAGAGCCTATATACCTGTGTGCACAGAGAGAACAGGACTCCTAGGAGTACATATACACAGGCTTGCAGGACAGATAAGCCAAAATCAGAGACAGCAAGGCCAGCTAACACTAGAGATAACTAGATGGCAAAAGGCAAATACAAGATCATTACCAATAGAAACCAAGGCAACATGGCATCATCAGAACCCAGTTCTCCCACAGCAGCAAATCCTGGATACCCTCAACACACCAGAAAAGCAAGAGCTGGATTTAAAAATCACATCTCATGATGCTGATAGAGGACTTCAAGAAGGATATAAATAACTCCCTTAAAGAAATACAAGAGAACATGGGTCAACAGGTAGAAACCCTTAAAGAGGAAAAGCAAGAATCCCTTAAAGAAACACAAGAGAACATGGGTCATCAGGTAAAAGCCCTTAAAGAGGAAACAAAAAAGTCCCTTAAACAATTTCAGGAAAACACAAACAAACAAGTGAAGGAAATGAATAAAACTACTCAGGATCTAAAACTGGAAGTAGAGACAATAAAGAAACAACAAAGTGAGACATCTCTGGAGATAGAAAACCTTGGAAAGAATTCAGGAGTCATAGATGCAAGCATCAACAACAGAATACAAGAGATGGAAGAAAGAATCTCAGGAACTGAAGATACCATAGAAAACATTGACTCAACAGTCAAAGAAAATGCAAAATGCAAAAAGCTTGTAGCCCAAACATCCAGGAAATCCAGGACACAATGAGAAGACCAAACCTAAGGATTAGAGGTATAGAAGAGAGCAAGGATTTACATCTTAAAGGGCCAGCAAATATCTTCAACAAAATTATAGATAAACATGTGGAAATCCATGTTATATTAATCAAAATTATGTGTAAAAGTAATTTTATAAGAGCAGTTTTTCTCTATCTCCAGCTAGTTTCCAAATGAATGAGACCGAGAATAGAAAATTTATTTAATTAGTTTACAACACAATAACTTGGCAGTCTATTCAAATCTCCTAAGCTCTCTGGTTACCTCCCAGATAAAATCCCTGAGATACTCTCTCTCTCTCTCTCTCTCTCTCTCTCTCTCTCTCTCTCTCTCTCTCTCTCTCTCTCTCTCTCTCTCTCTCTCTCTCTCTCTCTCTCTCTCTCCACCTGCCACTGGCAGAAAATGCACCCTATTCTTTCTTCTGCCCAGCCACTCACTGGCTCATTGTCATTTATTGAATAGTCAGCGAATAAGTGGGGAGCAATGATTACATAAACTTGAAACAGGAGATATTTAGAATAAGCATTACAAAGCATTGCAATGTCATGTCCAGATTGCAACAAGATATTGGGGCAAATAAAAAAATCCACATTTAAATAATACAGGGGTAGTCTTTACAAAATGCACAAAAATATTATGCCTACAATAATGTGCCTTCAAGTTCACAGTAAGTATTAAATACGCTGACTAGCCTAGCATTTTGATTTATCTGAACTGTCTTAAGTTACAGAGGTTTTTTTATTTCCCCCACTCTAATCAGGCCTGTTCAAAATACATTATTTTTTCTTTTGTTCCCATGGCAATAAAGTATTTTCATCTTTTCTTTAGATTTTGTTCTATCTCTGGGCTTTCTTAAATTTCTGAGAAGGCTTTCTTTAAGAAGATTTTTGAAAAGAGAGTTTAAATGTTAAATACCAAGACAAATCGACTTATTGATGAACAATAAAGAGGAACATTCTGCAGTGTGAGAATTGAAGCTATCTGCTGGTCTGAATGTTCTGTGCCCACTGGTTTCTCCTATTGTTCATCTCATAGTTTGAATCTCTCCAACCCACTGGAAATTCATAATGAAGAAATTAGAATGAGGTAACTAAGTTAATGTGTCTTTATCTCACATAAATGAAGGATTTTTTAAAAAGAGTAGGACCAGCTCTTAATTCTGTCCAGTTCAGAAAGTAATTGTGTAAAAATTATCTGAAGTAAGTGGTTCTGTGCTTCTGATTTATTTTAATGACATTTTAGCATCTTCTACTGAACGATACTCAGAACAGCCTCTTTTTTACAGTGAAATTAACCAAGATAAGAGTGTAACTGAGACACTGAAATAGTCTAGTTCATGATACCATCTTCCTACTTTTGAAAATGATGTGGCATGTTCAAGTTTTGTTTAATTGAAGCTTCCTGGTGATTAAACAAGTAATAAGGGGACAAATGATAAAAGAGAGAAAAACAGAAGAGTTCAACCCAAAAGGCTCCAACCATGAAGGGCATGAGCTAATCTTGATCTTAAGATGGCAATGAACCAAGGGAACACCAGCCTGGGAACGGTTTACAACAAATTGATGTTTTCAGGAAGCATTCACGGTCCAAAGGTCTTTTTTCAGTATTTGAATATATCTTCCAGAGTGAAGCCTCTGTCATTCACAACTTGCTATGAGTTATTTTGATCAGTTAATCAGACAGCAACTAGCGAGGTGCTGAGGAAATGTAGAGGACAGTATTCAATATGATTTTATAGAAAGCTATGCTGTCTTCAGTATGTTACTTTTTGAAATTTCTGAAAATTCCAAAAGATATATATATATAAGTTAAAGTCCAATTGGCACTACTTTACCCCAAGATATGACCTAAAAGTGATGACATTAACTTACTTTTAAAATTAAGTTAATTAATTACAGGATGTGAATTAAGTAAACATCACTATGACTGATAAACCATTTCTTCAGAATGATGACCCTTCCCACGATCAAATGCTACTAAATATGCCACTTGTCTGAAGCAGAGTGTCAGGATGCTTCCAGAAGAGTGCTTCTCAGAGCCAAGGCCAGCCAGGACTGCGTCAGAGCTGGAGGCTTTCATTCAGCCATTCTGCTGTATTTTAAAAATGTGTAGCTTACATTTAGAAAGCAGCTTTTCTTATTTACTTCACATACATCATTTCCTGACTCAAAAAAAAAGCAAAATGTCTCTGTGATATCTTTATAACCAGCCCTAGTTTGAATTGGTAATTTGTGCATTAAGATTATGCTCAGCAAAGCATGAATCATATAGATCCCATTATGTGATTATGCAAATGCACACTAAATATATAATTACAGGCATATATGGGCAGTGAAACTTAATTAATTATTATGGCTTAACTCACTTGCTGGATGTAGTTTTATTAACTAGCAGACCACAGATGTGTTTCCTCTATTGATTCATTTACATTTTAATACCATGTAAAAATGTTAAATTATTGTAACAGAAGATGATAAAAACAGATGGAATAAACAGAACTGAACCCAAGATGATTTACATAAGTTTGGACTGAACAGTTTGTGTTTGGGCCACTTTTAAATGCTTTATTCTACTACTGTAGATTTAGTAGCAAAACTTCACAAACAAACCAAAGAAACTCAAACTAACAAAGAGGCATTCGGCTGCACATATTTAAAGACTGTTAAAGAACTCTTTGGTGAAAAAAATTATATTTGAAAATATAAATATAAAAAGTAATATAAAATATGATGCATATTAACCTAAAGTGATACTTATCAAATCACCCAGTACTCTTGAGACTCTTGCACACTTGTAGATTCTATTTTCCCCTGGAAAACTAGCTGTTTTCAAACTAAAGGTCCCATGCCCAGGAGCAGTTGGCCAGCATAAAATAGACTCCCTGATTTTATGTGTGTGTGCTTTTTGTTTTGTTTTTAGTATTTTGTGTCTTGCCAATTATATATTCTAGAAAGAGAAGATGAGGTTGTAAGGGTAGGAAGATAAGGAGACCCTGGGAGGAGCTGGTGTCTCTGGGAAGAAAGTAAAACCGAACAGTTATGATGAATCACCTATCGAAACCAAGTAACTGTAGACCCCATGTGCAAAAGTCTTAGTATTCTAGAACTCTTTGTGCTTTAGATGTAACCACAATTTTGATATCTACACATTTTTCTACATATCTTTCTTTGAGATTCCGGTAAAACGATTTTAAAATGTGACAAAATCTTCTGGGTATTAAAAACATTATCTACATTATATGTGTTGAAGGTACTGTTATTTGTAACAAGTCAAATTGTTAATGTTCATAAAAATTTTGTTATTAGATACTCATTTATTTTCTAGAAACTGTGGCTATTAAGATAGCATTGCTTAAGAAATGTTCAAGTGATCCTTTAATTATTTTAATTTTTATTAATTATTTATGAGTGTTTGTGTGTATCTTTGGTGCATAACAGAGATGGCATCAGATCCCATTATAGATTGTTTTAAGCTACCATTGAAGATGCTGGGAATTGAACTCAGGACCTCTGGAAGAGCATCCAGTTCTCTTTCTGCATGAGCCATCTCTCCAGCTCACAAACTTTTTTAAAAGAAAATTTATACAATAGATTTTGAACATAAGACCCAACAAGCAGCTAAAAGAGTCAGATGCAGATATTTACAACCAATAAGTAGACAGAAGCTGCCGCTCCCTGTGGCTAAATTAGGGGAAAATGGAAGGAGCTGAGGAGGAGGGCAACCCTGTAGGAGGACCAGCCCAGTCTCAATTAACCTGGACCCCTGAGATCTCCCAGACACTGCACCACTAAACAGGCAACATATATCAGCTGATATGAGGTCTAAAACACATATATCAGAGGACTGCTGGGTCTGAGTTCAATCAGAAAAGATGCACCTAACCCTCAAGAAACTGGAGTCCCAGGGAGTGGGGAGGTCTGGTGGAGTGGGGGGACATCTTCATGGAGACAGGGATGGGGGAGGTATGGGATGGGAAGCAGTCAGAGAGTGGACGTGGGGCGGGGATTAAATCAGGAGTGTAAAATAAAAAAGAATAAATAAAATTTAAAAAAATAATTTAACTTGAATTTTCATAATTGCTAAGGATGGTGAACATTTTTGAAGTATTTCTTATTCATTTTTATTTGTTCTATCAAGAATTCTCTGTTTAGACTCCTAGTCTACTTTTTTTTTAATTTTTTTATTTGATATAATTTATTTACATTTCAAATGATTTCCCCTTTTCTAGCCCCCCGCTCCCCGAAAGTCCCGTAAGCCCCCTTCTCTTCCCCTGTCCTCCCACCTAGTCTACTTTTTAATTTGTTTATTTGTCCTTTTAGTTCTTTGTATATTCTTGATATTAATGCTCTGATGGACATCTCAATGGCAAACATCCTTTCCTATTCTAACATTTCTTTCTCACCTTATTGATTATATTCTTAGACGTACAGAGCCTTTTAGTTTTCTGATATCCCAATTATGAATTTTTGTCCGCAATTCCTAGGCAAATGGAGTCCTATTCAGAAAGTCTTTTCTTACTATATTTTGTAGAGTAATTTATAGGCTTATTTTGAAAAAGCTAAGCCTTATGTAATTATTTGTGTTTTCTTCTAGCAAATTTAGCGTTTTTGGGTCTTGACCCACTCGGCTCCAATCTTTTCTCAGGATAACAGATACTAGTCTAAATTTGTCCCTCTGCATGTACACATCCAGATTACCCAGCAGCATTTGTTAATGATGCTCTTTTGCTATGGTGCCTGATTATGCATCTTTCTCAAATATCTGTATTTATGTAGTTATGAGCTTTTGTGTGTGAGTCTTCTGTTTTATTCCACTGATCTGCATACCTGTTCTGTAATGGTACCTCATTTTCCTTATGTCTTTGTCATATATCTTGAGTCTAGAATAGCGATCCTTCCAGTACTCTTTTGCTCCTGATTTCTTGGGCTGTTGTTAACTTCTAATTCCTTATGAACTGTAGGGTTTTTTCCAATTTCTGTGAAGAATGTCATAGATGTTTCTTTGAAAAATGTCATGAAGGATGTCATGATTGTGATTGCATTGAATCTATAAATTTGGGTGGTCATTTGCACAATAGTAATTTTATCAATCTGTAATCACAGGATGCATTTCCACTTTCTAGTGTCTTTACCAATCTGTTTCTTGTTCGGATATTTGAAGGTTTCATTGTAGTTCTCTTTCACCTCCTTGGTTAAATCTATTCCACAATGTGCTTTGTGGATGCTATTATATGTGGATTATATTATAAAAGGAGTACATTCATGATCTTTTTTTTCTATATGCTTGTTGATGTTCAACAAGCCTCTTTGCTGAAATTGTTATTTTTTCTGGAAGTTTTCTGATGAAACTTTTAGAATCTCTTAAGCAAAATGACATATCATTTACCAATAGGGATAAATTGACATATTTTCATATTTATATTCCTTTAAATTCATATTTAATTTCCTTCTCTTGCCTTATTGCTCTGTCTACTGTTTCCAATAGCCTATTGAAAAGGAGAGAGGATGGTGGACAGCTCTGTCTTGTTCCTAATTTTAATGGAATTACAACACATTTTTCTCCATTTTTGAAGAAACGTTGGGTGGGAGTTATATATAGACATTTTTATGTTGGCCTATATTATCTGCTATACTTCTATTGGTGGTATGTCTGTTTTCTGATGATTCGCTTTCAACTCAACCATAGAAAATCAGTTTAATTCTTAAATCTTGGTGATGTAACTTGTGTTTACAGAGTGCTAATATGAGTTATTTTCTTGGGTTTTCAAGAGGTGTTTGTGAACCATTCGCCTCCAGGATTCATACCTAGGGCTTCCTGCTACAATACATTTCTAACTCTTTTGGCCTCTGTCCTTTCCTCTAAGAGCTCTTCCTATTTTTGTGCTCACATGGTTGTTGTGTTTAAAGAAAAAAACACTCTCTCAACATCTTTTCAAATAGTGCTTTTTTCTGGCATGTACATCTTCTATGAATCATCACATCACCTCTTCAGCAGGGTCTGGCTTGTTTGTCATTCTGGATTACTATTTCTAACCCCCAAATGTCCAGCAGATAAAAGGAAGTTTCCAGAGATGATATAATGTTCTGAAGAGCCCTAAGAAAGATTAGAAGCCTAACCCATCAAACATGCCATTAATTTTTTGGGTCAGTGCTATAAATATCAACAACTTCAGAAACCAACACAAACTAGAGTTTGAGGTTATTTTAGAATCTGATCTTAAAGGTTCTTTTGTAACAGACTCACAGTTACTATGATTTTAATGAGAACAATTAGATTCATTTTAATTCTTTTCAAAATAGTATCCTGTGTAATAACTATCGGGAGAAATATAAATCTGAAAACACTTACGAAAGCATTGAGCATTCCTAGGACATAGCAGATGCTCAGCAGTGCTTACTGATTGACCAAATACACCGTGTATTATAAAAGGACAAATAAATAAATTCATCACCTGACAGATTTGAGATGATGCAAATCAGCATTGCAATGTGAATTTAAAAATACAGAAACTAAGCACACCCTTAAAATCTCTCTCCCACTCCAATGTTACTAACAGTGTGCCATTTTGAGAAGACCACTTTGTTAAATGCAAAGATTTATAGAACTGTAGTAGTTAAATATTGTGGACAGACTCTGTTTTTCAGGAAATTTCCCACTCAATCCCAATTAAAAATGCTCCTAGAAGTCCAGTATTTACTACGTGATTTTCCCTAGTGTGCTCAGCCACATTTAGCCCCCACCCCAAGAATTTACAATTCTAATCTAAATAAAACACAATCAGAACCCCTGAGAATTATAAAGCAATGTGATTGTAAGTGCCTGATTAAGCAGCTACTATTCACAAGTAATTTAAATTAAAGGTCAATTTGTTAAAACAAAAAATGCAGTTCATCAATTGCATTGAATATATTGCAAGGAATCGGTATTATACAACATTCCCATCATTATAAGAGATTCTAGTAGAAAGAGGTGATTTGAAGAAAGTGTCAAAACTATAAACCGTGCACAAATCAGGCCCATATTGCTTTTATATAATCCCTAAGAATGTCTCAATAATCAAAAAAGAAGAACTGTGTGACATGCGAAAAGTACATGAAATTCCAATATAAGATTTTAACTGCATGTTTAAGGAATACGGCCACACTCCATTATTTTGAATGTGACTGATAGATGTTCTCACACTACGACAGGGGTTGAGTAATTTGGACTGAAAGTACATGGTCAGAAATTTTTAACATATCTACTATATGATCCCTTATAAAAATGTATTGACCTCTGCTTTTGACACACAACAGTCTGCAAAGCTAGCTTGCCTAGGATCTGATAACTTGAGAATAGACTAGAGAAAGCAGTGAGGTGTGGAGACATGCTGTTTGCAAAAAAAAAAAAAAAAAAAAAAAAAAAAATCCCTCCTTTCTGTTGCACAGGTTGGGAACAGAAGAAGCTGTGTATAAAATATTAATTGGAGGTGTTGGGCATTACCAAAGTGGATTCTTCTGCAACAAACCAGGTGTTGTCGCATCACATTGCACTGCCCTTGCCATAGGGTGGAACCTGACTCACAGTGGCCACAAACAGGATAAAAATTAAACAGAAGTTCTGGTTTCCCCCAGTCTAAAGAAAGGACTCTTTGACATCCTCTGGGAGAGCTCTACTGAGTTCCCTTTAGCTGAGCCTGGGAGTAACATCCCTGCAGTGACAAGCCAGTCATCAGTCCTCAGTGCATGAGCAAATAGTGTAATTAAACTCTGAGCCAGGAGGAAGTAAAATCAGAGGAGAAAGATTGCCACAGCATCCATCCTCAGGGAGCATCTCCTCATACAGAAAAGAGGCACAATGCTTGTACATGAGCATTCCTGAAAATATTTCAATACATAGGAGCAATTGTCATAAGCCAAAGAGTATCCAGGGTCACCTACCCTATAAGGCTTCCACTTTACTGGGAGTTGTCATAAATTGGCAAGAAAAAAGAACTCATGCAGAAGGACACAGAGATCAAGATAACAAACGTTCCTAGAATGTATACAGAGTAAGTCATCTAAGAGTACAAGGGAGAGGCTCCACTTCACAGAAATTCTAGGTCACTTGCTTTGACAAGTAGTTCTCAGTTCAGAGCATTCAGAATAATAGAGTGTTCGCTCCACTAATGAGTCTAACAAATGACATTTTACTCTCTCAAGTAGGTGCTGGGTAACCAGTCTGCCCCTAGGGCTAATATAATGCTTATGGGAATCTGGGTTCAGCATTAGCATGACATCAGATAATCTCAGAGTGAGTTCTACCTCTTCCACATACTAGATTTTCTCAACTCTAAAGCAAAGTACCTGTGGGGAGATGGCTCAGAGGGTAAGATCACCAGGTGCACAAGCTTGATGATTTGCGTTAAGGCCCAAAACACAAGTAAAAAGCCATGTGCATTAGGACACATCTATAATCCCACCAGTCCTAAAATGAAATAGGAGGTAATGGTATAAGAACCACCCAGGAGCTCAAAGCCTGGAATGCAAAACATGGTAGCAACAGGGAACCTCTCTCAAACAGGGTAGAAAGCAAGAACCAACAACTGAAAGTTTCTGTTGTCCTCCACACTTGTGCTGCAGTACATACATGCATGTACACAGAAACACACACAAACACACACACACACACACGTATGCATGTATACATGAACACTAGCAAGCTCACATACACACACATACACATACATGTACACTAGCAAGCTCACACACACACACAAACCCACATGCATGCAAGTACACATACATGCACACTAGCAAGCACACACACACACACACACACACACACACGTGAAAGGGAGTACTAGTAGTTTGAATGAGATGCCCTCCATAGTCTCGGGACTTTGAATGTTGGTTCCAGTTGGAGGCACTGTTCAGGACATTTAGCTGGTCTGGCTTTTTTGAAGAAAATATGTTACTGGAGGTGGGCTTTGTCAGTTTGAAAGATTTGTGCCAATTAGATAGATAGATAGATAGATAGATAGATAGATAGATAGATAGATAGATAGTCAGGCAGATAGGTCAAATATAGATGCAGATTTCTAGATATAAATACTATAGAAGATCATACATATTTATGTGCATGTATGTGCATGTGTATGTAAATGTAGATAGATAGACAGACAGACAGACAAGCAGGCAGGTAGACAGGCAGGCAGGCAGACAGACAGACAGACAATGCTTTCCTGGGTGTAGTTTACAATGTGAGCTCTCTGCTTGCTAGCCCAGTTCCTATGCCTGCCCCCCCCCCCCCCGCCCCATGCATTCCCACATTGATGGCAATAGACTCATCCCTCTGGCATCTTCACTGCAAATGAACTTTCCCTTCTGTATGTTGCCTTGCTCGCTTGGGGTGATTTATCACAACGGAAAGAAAGGACCTAATTCATGCACTCATAAGTTTTTCAGTAATAAATATAATTTACATCAAAGTTCTGACCATAGGGACTAGGGATATAATTCAGTAGTAAAATACTTGCCTAACATGCATAAAACCCTAGAGTTAATCCTATCACTGAAAAGAAAACAAATATTGACTACTGAGGCAGCAATAATAGTAAATACAAGCCTTTCAAAAAGTTATATGGACATCTAATACTGTAAAAAGTCATACATGCATGTGTGTATGTACGTGTATGCATATGTATGCAGGATAGATAGATAGATAGATAGATAGATAGATAGATAGATAGATAGATAGATAGATAGTAAGCCTATAACAGGGCAATAAGATAACATGGGCTAACAAATAAAAAGCCCAGTGCCAAGCACCTATCACCTCCTTCGGAGTTGTTGGCCACTGAGGTTCCATAGACTCCCAAACATTACAGTTATAAGCTTCCAATGCTATTGACTACACTCCAGAACATAATAGTAAGACCCTATTGCTGAAGACATTACATCCATGATTCATACAACATGGAACTATCATGCAGGTATTGCCTAGAAGCTCCTTTCTTCTTGACTAGCTTTCTGAAAGGCACTATGCACTGCTGGAAGACAACAGTGAACATTGACTTTATCCAGCTGTCAAGCTTGTGATCTACAATAAAGATGAGCCTAGAAAGCCATGCCCACTGGTTCAATAGTGATAAAATATCATTAGAGTAATCAATAGCTTCCCTACTGGATTTAAGTCCCTCTCCACAGACTGAAACCCACACCTAGCATCATTATCAGGCTACTGGGAGAGGGGTTATTCTTTAAGAGCGTAGTCCCTGGTAAGTTAATCATTCTCCAGTGAAAGGCCACACATCAAATATGTAAGTAGGACAAATTGAATTGATGCTTGTGAGAAAAAATATATTAAAGAAGACTCAAAGTTGGGCGAATAGGGGGATAACAGGGGAGAAATGATTTAATCAAAACACATTGCATGAAATTCTCAAAGAAATAACTGAAAATTAAAGAATTAATAAATACAAATGCAGATGTGATGGTGTTACTAATCATGGTCATGATTCCCTTTCTTTATTAACTTTTTTGAAGTTTATAAATGTCCAGCATTTGTACCCAGTTCAAAGTCAAACATTGTGATCAGTTTTAAAAACCCTGTTTCCCACTTTCCTGGACTGCCTTGCAGCTAAAAATTTCCAAGTCTATCAAAAAGAAATTTTAGAAGAAAAAAATCCTAGATGCAAGAGGAAGTAAGAAAGAAATTTCTGAGGTTTTGGTTTTATCAAACAAAAGTAGAAATATATGGACAGTGAAATAACAAAGGTGAGGGAAAGTTCTTGGTAATCAGTCACATACAGACTGGCATTGCTAGGCAAATGAACCTGCAGTCTCTAGAGTTAGAGAAAAATAAACCCTCACCCGTTTCACTTTAAATTATTTCCTAACACCTTTAAAAATGGATCAAAGTGTCAGGTACCCAGTGTGTATCGATGGGAGTTCAAAAGCTTCTAGAGCTGGTCTCTCTAGAAGTCAACCAATTGCCACTGGTGTTTCCTTGACTTGCTGTTCCTTCTGACAGCTGTGCTTTGGTCCCTGCTTCCTTGGAAAACTGAGATACCATGGAGAGGGAGTCATTAAGGTCACAGGGAGCTATATTGTCCTTTCTTGAAGAATCACCTAAGACATAAGGAGACATGAGGTCAATAAAAAAGCACCTAGTACTTTTGAGTGTTTACTGCCTGCTGGTACTTCTCCTAAGAATGCTACACAGATTTACCCATGGAATATAATATATTGGTACCACTGCTAACTATCTTACAGATGTGAAAACTGAGACACAGAAAATGTAATTTAGTTTCCCAAGGTCACACAGCCAACATGGTGGAGTAGAATTCCGCAGTGGGCCTCAAGTCTATGAACATTAGCTCTATATGCAGTGCCTCTTCTTCTAAGCATGAAGGCAAAAAGCCCAAGTTTAGAAAGAAAGAAAAATTAAAAAACCAGCTGTCAGACTTTTTCCGAGAGGTCTAGAATCAGATTTTCCTAGGACATGCATTTGTTGAGTGCTTCAAGGTATCAAGTACACAAGGATAAAAGTTAGTCTTTTTATTCATAATTCTAATCATTTACATCTCAAATGATATATTACTGGTTTACCCCTTCCACCCAACCCCCCCTTCCACCAAGCCCTATCCCCACATCCCACATTTGCCACCCAGTCCCTTTGTCAGTCAGTTTTTAAAAGTGGACAAATGATTAGATAAAACAATTAAATAGAAGCTGGAGTGCTTAGATTCGAAAATTACAATGAAGAGACCCAAGAGACAAGAAACTAAGAAAAAGACCAAAAAATGAAGGCAGCAACTCAGAACTTAAAGGTGTTCTGTAACAGCTGTCAGTTGGCTGTCAGGATGTGGCTTTTCCCCTCCTATTTTTCCTCCCAGCATTTAGTTATCATGTAGTCATTTACAGCAATGACAGCATCCAACATGGCTGGCTACCCTTGCCTGCATCAGCAACCGTCTGTGAGCAGAGCAATTGCAGTTCACAAGCCTATTGCAAGGAAGCAGAGACATAAGTAACATTAATACGGTCTGTTGTCCTGCTTGAGGTAAGTGTCAGGATCAAATACAACAACTCTACAATTTTCTTTTTGCATTGTATGTGGGGTAAGATGTGAATAATTTCACTTTAAGGAAATGACTGCACTCCTCTTTCTATTAAGTTCTGAAAACCACTGCAGCATTTGTGACATTTGCTAACACACCCATCCATTCACAACACAAAATGCTGAATCCTTGCAATGTCACAGACACAGTTTAAAACTCAAATTAACAAAGTGCCACATTATCTCTTTTTACCTTCACTTGGGATTTTAGGAAGAGAAGCTGGCATTTACAGTGCTATATTAATGTATCTTATATTTGCACATACCCATGAAACAAAACCCTGAACTGTCTGATGAGAATTGTGGTGGCCAAGGAGAGATAGGTACCTCTCTCTGAGAGGCCTGTTGGAAGGTCATTAGCATTTGAATTGAGAAATGATTAATGGCCAAAGACAATAAACTATTCAAGGCAGGGACTCCAAAAAAAGAGAAGGCTGACTTTATAGTATGTGATAAATGTCTCAAGAACTTACCTCACCGATTCAATGTTCCTCACTCTTAGACACACATCCCCTTCTTCCATGCCATCACCAAGATTGTCACTGTACTCTGGACAGGTGGTTCATGCATGTTCACACAAACAACCTCAGTAAGCACTGTAACTACCCAGTTCCTTTCTGAAAAGAAAAGAAAAGAAAAGAAAAGAAAAGAAAAGAAAAGAAAAGAAAAGAAAAGAAAAGAAAAGAAAGAGGAAGATGATGATTTAGGAAAAACCAAGTCTCCTTCATAAATGTCACTTTGAAAATCCTCTTCAAAGGACACTAACTGCTCTGAAGGAAATGTCTCCAGTGTTGTGTTGATCACCTTTTGTAAATGCAGCGACATTCTGAAATTCCAACTCTTTTTAAAGGACACAGACAGATTCTGCAACCTAATGGCTTTAGAGCCCACATTACAGATAATTTAAGGACAGGGTGGAGTTTCTGGGTTCATTTCTGTTGCCTTAACAGCATACTCATACAAAAAGCAAGGCAGATGAGAAAGGGTTTATTTGGTTTACATTTTCAGGGCATATCCCATCACTGTACGGAAGTCAAGACAGGAACCCAAAGCAGATAGTCATCTAGAGCAAAGAACAGAGGCCAACAGAGGCTAACTTGTTCAACCCACTCGTTTTCCATTCATACAGCTCAGTGCCCAGCTCAAGAAATGGTGGCACCCACATGGAGGTCGGGAACTCCCCAATGAACCCAATGAGAAAAAAAATTTCTCATAGTCATTCCCACAGGCCAACCTCATCTAGGCAGCCCCTCCTCAAGATCCCCAAGTGAGTCTAGATTGTGTCAACTTGACAACTAAAACTAACATTGACAAAAGTGATTTCCTACTTTAAAAAGAAAAGTAAAAGCCCCCCCCACACACACACCATTTGTGTCACTACACTATAATAGATTAAATAAAGGCATGCAAAATCCAGATCTCTGCCAGAACATTGAACAGTATGATCATCTCCAACTCAGTAAAAACTGGCCTTGAGTACAGTATGAAGAGACATGTGATGGGTTGGAATGGAAGCTTATTTTCACTTGGAGATTGTGTGTTTCCTTCACTGAAATTACTAAGGCCTTCTAAACAGGAGTCATTTCCTAAGGAAACAATGGAAGCTTGGCAAAGTGATTCATTCCTCTAATCCCAGAACTCTAGCGGCTGAAGCAAAAGGGTCATTAGTTCAAGACCAATCTGGGCTACATAGTAAGAATCTGCCAAAAAGAAAAAGAAAAGAAGAAAAACTAAAATAAAACAAAATGAAAGAACAGTCATGCACGCGATGTAACATATATTCTGTGCCCACTTAATATAAGTCTGTATCTCTCATGAAAATAAAGAGGTAATTCAAGGAGACAACTACAGGTTACATGGGTCACCTCTCCTCTGAATTTAAAACAATTGTTTTATGTTCATGTTTTCAACCCCTTTGGCAGTACCACTTGCCAGAAACCCTTAATAGAACACAAGAGAAGAGAACTGTCAGCTGCAATCGCAGGCCACAACAGATGAATAATAAGTTGTCAAATTAATTGAGTAAGAACATTTGGCCAAGACTGCCAGATTTATTTTATTGTATGATTTGCAGGCTAACAAAGAAGACTAGGTTCTTAATTATGAGATTTGCATTACTCCACTGTGTCATAAAGGCTCATAAAAGAGCTGGCTTTTCATACACTGGGATGAGGATTTGAATGTCTAATTGGCAATGGACCGGTGGGGAAACAAACCACAAGCATTCCTCGTTCATTTTTCTTGAAGACTTCTTTTCCTCCTCAAGCTTCAACACTCTTCCATAAAAACATTCAGCTCATAGTCTCAGCGTTCTAGATGCTTTATTTTGTGTACTATGTAGTGGAAGGGAAGTGTTGTGTACTTTATCAGATGTGAAGAAACTCCTGACCATTCAACATCACTTGAGTTATACACTGATTTTACATGTCCCTTTGAGTTAAGCCCCATAGGTAATGTATTTGGCATGTGTGAGGTAGCAGATTTAAACCAACCGTAACTTGAAGCTACACAGCAAATGATTTTAACAGACTCATATGCAGAAAGAACACAGGGTACTGCCTCAAAATCCCTGAGATACAAACTCTCCACTTACCAGTGCTGGCATAGAGAAGGACAAGTTAGAGCTTTTACAAATGCACAGAGTACAATGACTACAGCAGACTAAAGCCCAGAGCTCAGCCATGCCAATACTTGAGAACATGAAAGGCCAGATGACTCAGAGCACTTCTGACAAGAGGACTTCTTTGGTCCAGAGGATTTGAGATTGAATGCTATACAAAGAGGGTATTGAGGCTAGCCAGTGTTGGAGAGCTTGTTGGGAAAGAGCTTGGTTTCACATTCTACGCACTAGACAAAAATAAAAAAATAAGTAAATAGATAGATATAGATAGATAGATAGATAGATAGATGATAGATAGATAGATAGATAGATAGATAGATAGATAGATAGACCAATAGACAAATGTTAAGTGCCAAGCAACAATTTATATATTTTTAAGTGGAAGATAAAGACTGAACCATCTGCCAGTGGCTCTCAAACACAGATGCATTGGAATCACCAAAGTGCTTGTTGAGATGAAGGCTTCACACCCAACTCTGATGGACTGGGAGCTCCAACTGGAGGTCTGAGCTGGTACTTGACTAATTAGTTTCCAGATGGCAACCCTGCCAATGCTCTGGTGACCATTGAACTACACAGTGATCTACAAGGTACTCTACATAATGGTAAACACAGTACTCTACACAGTGGCCTACCCAGTACTCTGTACAGTGGTCTACATAGTATTCTACACAGTACTCTATAGAGTGGTCTACCCAGTACTCTATACAGTGGTCTACATAGTATTCTACACAGTACTCTATAGAGTGGTCTACCCAGTACTCTATACAGTGGTCTACAGAGTACTCTACACAGTGTTCTACATTGTACTGTACAACATGACTTACACAGGACTCTACACAATTGTCTACATAGTCCTCTCTACAGGGTTTTTATCTCCACAAAGTTGCTAAATGGTGTTAGACAGTTCCTTGTTAAATCTGGCAGAGTGTAGGTTTTTTTTTTTTTTTCAGTAACCGTGATCTCCAGTTGCAATTTTTCCATACAACCCAAAAATTGGCTCCTGGAATTGTTAAATATCCTACTGGGAAATATTATGAATTGACAACCTTTAATCTGTATAGATTATTTTTTCATGCCTGAATTTCACATTTTAATTTTTTAAACAAAATGTTTTACCTGGGTGCTGTTTTTATTTGTCTTTAAAAAATTGGTAACTATAACTAATTTATAACTATAACTTATTTATAGATTAGGGCAAATTTTTCAAGCTGAAAAAAAACAACAAGATTCATATAAAAGTTGATTAATTAGGCCAAAGAGACCATAAAGCAATGCCTGAGTATCCATTCTGTGCCATGCAGTTCTTGCTAAATCACAATTACCAGGCTATGATTGAGATGTCTTCCCTAGAGTGCTTTTAGATTTGAATATATTGCTTGTTTTTCTCATGTAATCAATACAGAATAGATTATAGAGTCACCTTAAAGTAGAAAACTAATGTTGAACTCAAGCATGACAAAAAAGAATTAGTTTACCAATGGGAGAAAAACAGAACCCCAGAGTAAAAGAATAATTAACAAAGAAAGAAGAAATGCTGCAGGAGGAAGGTGGTCCCCTGACATCTGAGAGCAAATAATATGTAGTAGTTCATAAGTAAATCTTCTATTTAAAATAGCAAATGAAGTATAAGTGTAAGCCTTTCGGAGGGATAATACTACACACACACACACACACACACACACACACACACACTCACACTCACACTCACACACACATACACATACACATAGAGAGAGAGAGAGAGAGAGAGAGAAAGAGAAAGAGAAAGAGGAAAAACACTCGAAACCAATTACCCTTAGAAATGCAATGTATACTTACAAATGCTACTAATTTAATTTTAATTTAATTTAATTATTTAATTAATTTAATGTTAAGTTTAATTTCAAAATTAAAAGATTACTATTTTATGTTTTAAAACATCATAGTAAGACATTCTAGAAGCTTCTAGGCCAAGAGCAGCAAGTAGACAAATTAATCTATCAGTGACTTTGCTTTCTGGCATGAAGCTCTGTTTAGTAAAGGGAACTAAAGAATCAATTATGCAAATTAATTAGCCAATGAATAAAATTAGCCGTTATTATTTCAAATGCTGGTGTGATGGTAATGATAGCATTAAAGCAGGAAGTTGATTTCTACCTCTAAGTGCTTCCTTCTCATTCTCCTGTGCTCTTCTCCTCCTTTCTCTTACATTTTCTGTGATACTGTATAGTATAAGTGAACATGGACAAATTCTCTACAAAAATGTAGAAAAAAGATAGTAAGTCAAAACTTCAACACACAGCCTACATTTCTATAATATGCCCTGAACCAATTCGGTGATGAGTGAGTTAATTTTGTTCTCTGTGTATACAGATTTCAGAACTCTGCATAAAGGTATAGTAAATGGGACCAGTAGAAGAGTGAGCTCTATGCAGAAAGAGTCTGTCTGATCCTGGAGAAAGAATAAGACAAAATATCAATAGATCTGTGTGAATTTGGACTTAGACCCTTTGCCCAACACTTATTATTTCCATCATAATCCAGTAAAGTTGTAAATCAACATTTATCTACATTTGTATCTCAGAATAATAGTTATTAATATCTATTGTTATCTGTGGTGTAAATTAGCATGAGAAGATAAAGAATCAAGTCTTCACTATCTTTAAAAATGGTTTCAAGAAATGAAGACTCCATGGCAGGGGTAACTTAGCAGGGAAAAGCACTTGTCACACAAATTTGACAATGTATGTTCAATCCCCAGATCCTACTGTGGAAGAAGAAAAAGGACTTCAGAAAGTTGTCTTTTGACCACAGGTGTCCCATGACTTACAGGCACCCACAAACACCTTATATACTTATACTGATAATAAATATGAAAAGAAAGATGTCTTTGTTTCTTTTACAAAGAAATATGTCCGGGCCCTATTCGTCCCTACTGGCAAAATTCCCATTAATTACCCAGGATTACTTATACTAGGATAAGATTATCTTAGTATCTACTTGTAACATAACTATGAATTTCTCCATTCCAGTCAAATGTTCTGCTGTTTGAACAGCAAGCATGTGTCCTAGAGTTTCTGTTGAAAAGTACAGGCAATGGTATGAGAAGTCAAGTTCCTAGGATGCCGCCACTTTGGATTCCAGCTACTCAAGAATTTGATCCCTGGGTTTCTATACAATTGTCTGTATTGGCTACAAATCAGGAACTCACAAACACCATCTCCCTCTATTTCAACATTTTGTTATAAAGGGCCACAGAATTCAATAAAACGTCTTACTTATATTTTGCTATTATCAGTTATGATGAATACATTCATCTGTGTCAGATGAATGCACATGAAAGCATATGGTATACAAGTGGAAATGGGGTTGGGGTAGGGAACACAGACTTTCTATGACCTCCAGGAATGCCATCCTCTCAGAAACTCTTCTCGCCAACCTGGAAGCTCTCTGAACCCACTGTTAGGAGTTTTGCCAGAGGTTACATTCTGTAAACGTGGTTGAGTAAATCACTTGTTGTTGATGACTAACTACAATCTGTTCTCCCTCTAAGGAAAGAGGGAGCCACTGAAGATGCCAATGTTAAGTACTATTCTATTGCAGTCTTTAACACCATGAGTTATGCAATTCAGAGAATAAAGAGTTTATTTTTGGTTTATGGTTGCAGGGACTTAGAATCCACGATGCCCAGAACACCATAATAGCATGTGGCAGGCTTGGTAACTGGAACAAGAAGCAGAGAAATTGAACTGCAAGAGGAGTGGGGATTTTAATCTCAAAACCTACCTTGCAGCATGGCCATGCCTTCCCAACCTTCCCCAATAGCAGGACCAAAAGGGGACCAAGTAGCCAAATGCCTGAGATATTTCTCATTCAAACCACCAAAATGACAGAACACAATCTATGGTTGTTCCCTTGCCACAAATTGGTGGAGGTGGTACCTGTAGTATTTGGCATGAAAAAGGCTCACAGGCTCATAGGGATGGGCAGAAGATATGGTGTAAGTGGTAGGCTTTGAGGTCTCGTAAGCTCACGCCAGGCCTAGTGTGTCTCAGTTTCTTCCTGCTAGCTGTGGATCCAGATGTAGAACTCTCAGCTAGCATCGTGTCTGCACACATCACCTCCTCCCACCATGACGGTTATGCACTAAAATCTGAAACTTAAAGCCAGCCTCAATTGTATCATTTCCTTTATAAGAGTCTCCATGGTCATGGTGTCTGTTCACAGCAATAAAAATCCTGTCTGAGGCAGTGCCAAGGCTTGAGCCACCTAAACACATGATTGTCTTTGTGGTGGCCAGCTTCTCTTCCACATCTTCCTAGAAGCAAGCATCCAGCAGTTGTGACATCATCGTACAGAAGACAATACAGCACCCAAACCAGAGAGAACAAGTAAAACCTTCCAATTGTACCACAATTACCTGCTGAAGAAAAATAGAGATGGAAGAGCCAAACTTACCACTAAATTGTACATGTACCATTGACAACTTGACCACACAAAATTATTCATTTAATACTTTTTTGTTTTGGATTCTGCTTCAACTCTTTCAGA
The DNA here is from genome assembly GCF_947179515.1 of Apodemus sylvaticus. Taxonomy (NCBI): domain Eukaryota; kingdom Metazoa; phylum Chordata; class Mammalia; order Rodentia; family Muridae; genus Apodemus; species Apodemus sylvaticus. The sequence continues at coordinate 20,081,292 of NC_067473.1, read as the reverse complement.
TATTGATCCCTTTTTGTCTACAGAACTTTTATATGACCCTGCAGAGAAATATGTATGTATATGTAATCATATGTTTACTGACAGTAAGTCACAAAAATATTTTAAATTAATTGCTTTGCTATTATAATTTTAATACTTGTTAGAGATTAAAGCAAATTTTCATACTAATAAGATTGAGGTCCTTGTTTATATGTAGCTACAAAACCAAATCTTGGATGAATATTAACGCTGCAAAATGTAAAATATCTTTGATGCTTCACAACGTTGATCAATATTTTGATTTTATAATAATCATTGATGAGAATGCCATGTCACATAAATAAATAGTGCAATGTGGCAGAAGTGTGCTTAGCGCCATTTCATAAAATATCGGATTTTCAGTCATTATTCCAAGGCAAATTTAATTTACTGGCATCTTAAGAAATTCAAGTCAGCAACGCAAAGAGCAATTTTTAAAACTAGACAATCTAAAAGTATAATCTAAAAATATACTGACTTGGTACATGTTAGGGAAAAACAGTAGGAAAATATTGTCTTAGTTTTCTCTGACTGTACCTCCATGTTTCCACAGAACAGTAATCTTCACACTGTGGAAATACTGAAGATTGTGAGACACTATAATCTCAAATATGTGCTCTGGTGTTTGAGACAGCATTCTAACATTAGCTGACTGTTCATGGCATGATATGCACAGCCAAAAGTAAACATTATATGTGCAGGAGCAAGGTTGCCATGCGTCCCACGAGGCAATGCGAACAAGTATTGCCAGAAACCCCTTGGATTATTAGATAATTGATCTCAAGTGTGTGACTTCTGTGTTATGTGTGTGAGTGAAGGTATTCATATCCCACAGTGCATTGTGGAAGTCAGAAGACAACCTCACATGTTGGCTCTTACCATCCACCTTATTTGAGACAGGAACCCTTGTTCCTCTGGTTCTATGATGAGGCTAGCTTGTATCTGTGGATTCTGCTTCTGCTTCCAATCTAACCAAAGGAGAGCTAGGGTTACAGATACGTACTAACAAGTCTGCCTTTAGGTGGCTTCTGAGGATCCAAACCCGGGTCCTCACATATGCTCAAAAAGGATTTACTTACCGGAACCATTTCTCCATTCGACTGCATGTTTGATTTCAAATTAAGTTTTGGTTTTTATACATCTAGAAAATTTTTACTGATACCAAAATTTTTGTACCCACTGCCTTCACCCTATAAATGGAGTTCTAATATACAGTTTAAAGAATTATGGTTTACAGAATATTAGTACATCTTACATTAAATAAATGACTACTATAGTTTCTAGAGATATTAAATTAGATATCAGAGATATCAGAATTAAAACATTTAAAGATACTTTTTAACTGTACATATTGGTGCATTAATGTTCATGGTGGTTCAGAAGTATGGGGAAAGTTTTAAAACCATTTTATCACCTACTTACTTGAAAACAACAAAGTATCTTGAGATAGCAGGTATCAGCAGAGAACAGCTAGGAAATTACTGTAAGCATGCCTGTGATTGCATTTCATATTTCAATTCTATTGTTACCATGGGAATTAAAAATTATGATAGCATGAGCAAACCTCAGTAAATATTGGCTCCTATCTCTCATCTTAACCACATAGAATTTCATCTCTGGGCTTAAGCACATACTCTTGGGTATGTAGGATTACTGCTGAAGACAGTGGGAATTTTGTCTGTGTAAGGTTTTCTAGATTAGACCCAAAGGTTTTTAAAAGCTTCAGTCAATTGCCTCTTCCTTAAAGCCTGGGGTAATACACCAACATTGTTTAATTGAGTTGAATAAAAAAAGGTTATTTACAGTATTTTCCACATAACTGATTTTTTTCAGCAGCTGATTTGCATATAGTACAACATGGCTAATTTGTACTAATGACTAAGAACACCAGAGATTACAAATTCAAGAATTAGCAAGTACTGTAAGTGAAAGCATGAAATTAAAAGCAATTAGAGTTGTCTTGTCACAAAAAGGACTGCCTCCATCGGGGCTTATTATTTATAGTAGTGATTTATAATAACTAGTATTTACTCTGTAGCAAAACCTTCATGAGGTGCCATCTAATGACTTCTCTAAGATGGAAAAAACTGCCGACAGTCAGTAAGTTCATCAGCTTTCCACATATAGGCATTCTGATGCTCTCAGCCTTTACTCAGATAAAGGACTTTCTTCAAACACAAGAAGTTCGATCTTTTTTTTTTTTTTTTTTTTTTTTGGCCAATACTAAAACTAATAGTTGCTCTGGAATCTGGAAAGTACTGAAAATATCACAGACGCAAAAAACATCAACCAAAAAAATGTCACCAATAATCCCAGCACCTGGAAATGTCCGATGCTAACATCTGCTATGCCCACTGTTAATATTTTCCTACACGTATTTATAAAGAAAATGTCAATTATGTAAGGACATTTGCTTATTGAAATTATATTTTATTTTCAAGTTTGTATTGTGTATATCTGCTTAGCTGCTGACAAGGACAGACCAAATTATACTCACAATTATGCTGTATATTTATAATATAAAGTCATAATTTTTTTCAGTCCAGTAAGTACTAAGAAATAAGCAGTTATTCAGTTTCAGTTACTGAAAATAAATTAAAATAATTCAAGTAGTCTAACCTAGCTTGCACTATTAATATTGCCCATTTGTTCATTTTTTCTGAATAATAGAAAAATAAGCCATTTTGTGGATGACATATAATTAATGGACAATTTAAATACTACTCACACTTGCTACCAATGTGTTCCTGGTATGGAACAGTAATAATGTCAATAAAACATAAACTAACAATAGCTCAATCTATAGTTAGCTTTATATTAAAATCATGCACAAGCCCATTGTAATAGCCCAGGACATAAAGGTGCTTACTGACAAGACAATTAAGGTACACTTGGGTCCCTGGGACACAACTGACTCTCACACATTGTTCTATCTGTCTCTGTCTGTCTTTCCTCCTCCTCCTCCTCCTCTCTCTCTCTCTCTCTCTCTCTCTCTCTCTCTCTCTCTCTCACACACACACACACACACACACACACAGCTTAATAAGCTTTAAAAACCAAATTTTCTCATTTGTTGAGCTTATGCTATAGTGAACTACAGCCTACTTCAATTAATTGGATGGAATTATCAAATAGAAACAAGTTCCTAGAAAAAAATATAATTTTAATTTTAATTATACTACTCTTATTTCTCAAGTAAATTAACTACAGCACTAAATGAGTAGGTACAGTTGATAGAGCCACATGACCACCAAATCTTTTGGCTTTTCTAAGAGGTTTTATGCTGCTTAACATTTACTCTCCTCAAAAGAAGACAAAATTTGGCCTGAAGGAGTTAGATGTGGAAGTCATTCTCCACTGAAGCTCTGACTATCTCGTGAGAAAATGACTGGCATTAATTAAAGAGTCTCACAGATTTAGGCTGACTGTGTATTTGCACAGTTCTCCTAAAACCTTACCAACAGCATCCTCTCATGTGTACCTAACCATCTCTTAGAAGGCCTAGAGAAGCCCTCCAGCACTCATGAGAGTAATGTCTGCCCTAGTGCTACACGGGTGCATCAACATTTACGCCCTTGCTTTAACGGCTCTGAAATTTATAAGACTCATCTTTTCTAAGGTCAATCATTTCTAGAAATCACCTACTATCTACACACACTTGGTTCTCAATCAACACCCATAACCACACATCCTTGTAAGTAACTTTAGTGGCTGCGGAGTTCTTTGCCTCACTTGAAGATTTATGTTCCTTTCATCAGAATTCCCTGGGAAGCCGCTATCATCTTTAACAGCCATTATAAAACTGAAGTATTCAGAGTTAGTAAAACAAAAAGAAGCTCTTTGTTCTATTTCTTCTAGTTCATAAATTAGCCTTCTTAGACTACAATCATGTGCTGAGACAGGGTAAATTCCACTGCAATACCTACGGAACAAGGCAACAGGAGGAGCTAGTACAGAGAGTTCCTTCCTAGGAAAAGAAAACCTAGTCTTAGGCACCAGACCATGTGCCTGCCTGGGCTGCCACCTTCACACTTGAGGTTGGATGCATATGAGCATTACAGAAGCATATGGTTTAAGAGACACACTTGAGGAAGTTATTTGAGATCTGACATCAAACTAAAACTAACTGGCTCCAAACTTCTTCCATTTCTATTTCAACATGAACTGCCAAACATCCTCTGCATCCTCTACTGGTCTGTGAAGAGTTTAGTGTATACACATGTCCATGAGATATATCCTTGTCACACTCCAGTGACTATAGTCCAGAACTCAAGACATTTTACAAAAACGCAAGGTCTTGGAAGCACCTGGAGCTTTTCATCATCATTGATTGGCACTCCAGAGAAGGGGCCGGGCACACAGGAAACATCTGTGGAATCCAAAGAAAGCCTAGCTGGACAAGGCTTTCCACTGTTGCCTGAAGACTATTCCCCACCTATCAAAGCATTATTATGACAGAAGAACAGAAAGCCAATAATCTCAAAGTGCAATAATGTTGCACAACTAAAACTGCTTCCCTGGGCCAGCAAAGTCTCCAAAGTCATTTATATTGAACAAATTTATTGCTTTTGAATTAATTAATTTACATACATATTTTTATATGAATTTATTTTGTGGTAGGTCAGGGCTGACTGTGTGCCATGGGAGGACCAGGGGTCAGCTTATGCTAGAGTTAGTTCTCTCCATCCACCACATGGGTTCTGAGGATCAAACTCAGATCACCAGACTTTGCAACAAGCTCACTTATACACTGAGCCATCCCACCCACTAGCGCACAGAACAGTCTTGTTTTGCCTGGAGTCTCTGTGAAGGTAGGATATGATAGTTCAGGAAAGAAGTGAGGGATTCAGCCCTTGGAAGATTACGTTGTTGCAGAATATAGACAAGAAATAATAAAAGTAATGAATAAGCAAACCGTGCAATATCACGAGACACAGGACCTATATAAAACCTTCCAGTATTACAAGGGGACCTGGGGATGTTGACATCACAAAAACTGTAATTATGAGCATCAGCATAGACACCCATTGAAAAGCTGGTTTCTGGAAATAGACTTAACTAAGGTAATGTGGAAGTTTAAAAGAAAATGTTTCTGAGAAATGCACAAAAATCCTAGAACAAAAGTAAACTTGGCCTAAGTGCCATATGACTGAAGTGAAAGGCCCTGGGTCCACCTTAACTAAGCTCTATTGTTACATTGTAACCAGAGAATGACACGATCTGGTTTACATATCAAAATGTCTCTCTCTGAGGACAGTGTCAAACATAACCAGGACAGCCATGGAGGAGACTGAAGAATGAGGGAGGCAACTGGATGTCACTATTACAGCAATCAAGGTGGGAAGTGATGTTACCCTGGTTCGAGCCTAGTGGAGAGAATTGATCGATTTCTGGAGACAGGTTACAGACTGAATAGAATTTTCTGGTAGAAAGAACTTGGAGTCTGACTGAAAGAACCAGTAGATCACCCTTCTGCTCTGGCCTGAAAAATGCAGAGACAGCTTTGCTGTCATACAAAATGGGGGAGGAATAGTTTTAAGAGCTGGACTAAGAATTCTATTTATGTATATCAAATTTCAAACACCTGTGTAAGGCCAATTGAAAGACATTAAGCATTCAAAACCATCACTCTACAGTTAATGAGAAAGAGGTCTGATGAACTGGGAGTCACTTTTTATTTGTTTGCACTTTCACAGATGCCACCAGACTGCATAAGATCACAGATGCAGCAGATTCAGTTAGAGATGCATCCAAGGACTATGTCCTGGGCAGATTAATTTTAAGAATTCTGGACCATAAGGAGGAGCCAGCAAACACATCTGAGAAGAACAAGAGAGACCAGTGTCTGCTAAGCCAAGCAAGGGAGTTTCCTAGGAAAAGAGTGCTCTGTGGATCCAGTATAGCATAAGTAATCCACGTGAGAACTGAGACTACTGACTTTAACAGCAAGGAACTCATCACTGACCCACACAAGGGAGTTTGGGAACAAGTACAGACACAGACTAGAATGGAGGAGGATGAGAGAAATTGGAAAGTAGGTATAAACAATTCTGTTTTAGAAAGTTCTGTATCAAAGAAGTCTTAAATAAGGAAATTGAAACCAAAAAAACCCTGAAATTTTGTTGCTTATTCATTTTATTTTTGCTGTCAACATGAGGAGTTATGTGTTTGGATGTTCATGAGAAAAGACTTCTAAGCATATATATATATACATATATATATATATATATACACATACATATACATACACACACACACACACACACACAAGTAAAATGACTTTCCCTGACCGACCAACCTGTACAACACTGAGAAAAAGCTACCTGTTGGTGTGTGGGAAAAGTATTATAGTCCAAAAATATAAACTTACAACAGGTCTCTAGCTCAGACCAGAGCTCAAATCCTCCTGCCTCAGCCTTTTGGGCTGTAGAATGGCAGCATTATGCCTGGCAGGAAAAAGATACTCAGAAATCTACACCTAAAAACCAGTTTTTGTTGCCAGTGTAGAAAACTGTAATGTTATTTATTGGAGGGGTTGCACTCAGGCAGGTGATCCCAAAGTTTGAGGAAAAGCTTTATTGGCCATACTTGCTTGGTAGCAAGTCTCAGAGAGGTCAGTAACAGGAGGTCCCACTCCCACTGGAGAGAGACTCATTGGAGACATGAGCTCAGCTTTCTAGGATGACTTGCAACTTTTACTGACATAAATTCCCTTCGGTTTTTTGTTTTCATTGTTTCTAAAGGATGCTTGTGTCCTTTGCTATAAATGTTTATAATCATGGGGAAACTAGTAGATGGGAAAGAAAAGATGTAACACTGAGGGCCACCAAATTTGTCACATAGTTACCGCAAGATTGTAAAATACTTTTGGTTCCTGCAAAGCTGAATGAAGCAGGGCCAGTGATAAGGATTGCCAGCCATGTGTCTACTTCACAGTAATTCACAAACATTCCCAGAGTATGTGTAATTCTTGAAAACCAAAAGCCTTCCTAAAGCTGCTCTCCTAGCAACGGCATTCATAAGTCTGTCCATTTCTAAACACTTTCCCCTAGAAATAACATCACTGTTCTCATTATGAAGTGCATTGATGTGGACTCTATGAGGGTAGAAAAAACTGGCAAAGAAGGTAACTAGGTAGCTGTGGCTGTTCAGCGCCTTTACTTGGAGATCTAGGGTAACAGAAAAGAAGAAACATTTGAAATACATCAAATGACTCAGCTCTATTCATTCCCCAAAGCTAAAATATTCTTAAGAAGAAAGGACAGTGACTTGGACATTCTGTACTTTATGGTTGATATCCATTCATAAGTGAGTATGCCGTGCATGTCCTTTGTGTCTGGGTTCTGTCACTTAGGATGATATTTTCTAGTTCCATCCATTTGCCTGCAAATATCGTGATGTTTTTTGTTTTTAATAGCTGAGTCGTATTCAATTCTGTAAATTAACCATGTTTTCTGTATCCATTCTTCAGTTAAGGGACATTTGGGTTTTTTTCCCCCGTTTCTAGCTATTACACATGTGGCTGCTACAAACACAGCGGAGCACACATCCTTGTGGGACGGTGGAGCATCTTTTGGGTTTATGCCCAGTAGCAGTAAAGCTGGGTTTTCTGGAAGAAGTATTTCCAGTTTTCTGAGAAGCCTCCAGATTAATTTCCAGAGTGGTTGTAAAAGTTTACAGTCCTACCAGTAATGGAAATTGTTTCCCTTGCTCCACAACCTCCACAGGATGTGCTGTCACTTGAGGTTTTGATCGTACCCATTCTGGTGAGTATAAGATTGAATCTTAGGGTCATTTTGATTTGCATTCCCCTTATTACTGAGGATGTTGAACATTTCTTTAAGTGTTTCTTGGTCATTCATGATTCCTCTGTTGAGAATTTTCTATTTAGGTCTGCACCCCATTTTTAAATTGGATTATTTGGTTTGTTGGTGTCTAGCTTCTTGAGTTTTTTTTTTTTTAATATATTTTGGATATTAGCCCTCCATTGGATATAGGGTTAGTGAAGGTCTTTTCCCAATCTGTAGATTGCCATTTTGTCCTATTGGCAGTATCTTTTGCATTAAAGAATCTTTGCAGTTTCATGAGGTCCTGTTTACCATTCCATGTTCAGGAATTTGTCTCCTGGGCCAATATTTGAAGGGTATTTCCCACTTTATCTTCAATTAGATTTAGTGTAAGCTTCCAGTCTGCAACTGCTTGATGGGAGATATGCCTCTCATGCCTCTCTCTCTCTCTCTCTCTCTCTCTCTCTCTCTCTCTCTCTCTCTCTCTCCTCTCTCTCTCTCTTGCTCTCTCTCTCTCTCTCTCTCTCTCTCTTGCTCTCTCGCTCTCTCTCTCACTGCACAGTCTACAGGGCCCCCAGTAGATCTGCTGCATCTAGGGTAACAGTCTGCAAGTCTCCCAGGATATCAGCTGCAACTAACTGAACCCCTCAGAGCTCCCAGGGACACGTGGGTGGGTCCATGGCTCCCTCTATATATGTAGCAGAGGATTGTCTTATCCAGTTTCAATGGGAGGGGAGTCGCTTGGTCCTGTGGAGGGTTTTTGCCCCAGTGAACAGGGATGCTAGAGAGGTCAAATGGGAGTGGGTAGATAGGTGGGGGAGTACCTTCTTAGAGGCAAAGGGAAAGGGGATTGGTTGTGGAGGTTGTGGAAGGGAGACCATGAAGGGGGACAACATTTGAAATGTAAATAAATAAAATAACCAATAAAAATGTAAACTATAAAAAAAGGTTTAAACGAATTCATGAAATTCTTAGACAAATGGATGGAGCTGGAGAACATCATATTAAGTGAGGTAACCCAGTCTCAAAAGATCAGTCATGGTATGCACTCACTGATAAGCAGATATTAGCCTAGAAACTTGGATTACCTAAGTCATAATCCACATATCAAATGATGTCCAAAAAGAACGGTGGAGTGGCCCCTGGCTCTGGAATGGCTCAGTGCAGCAATATAGGGCAATACCAGAACAGGGAAGTGGGAAGTGGTGGATGGGGGAACAGGAGAGGGAAGAGGGCTTATGGGAAGTGGGGAGCCAGGAAAGGGGATATCATTTGGAATGTAAATTAAAAAAAATATCGAATAAAAAAATTTACACATAAAAAAAGGTTTAGTATAAGTGGTTTTATGTTGAGGTCTTTGATCTAGTTGTGCTTGGGTTTATGCAGGATGATAAATATGAATCTATTTGCATCCTTCTACATGCAGACATCCGGTTAGAACATTTGTTGAATATGCATTCCCTTTTCCATTGTATGATTTGGACTCTTTGTCAAAAATCAAGTGTCCATAGGTGTGTGGGTTTATTTCTGGGTCTTTAATTTGATTTAATTGGTCAACCTGTCTGTTTCTATATAAATAACATGCCATTGTTATTACCATTGCTCTGTAGTACAGTTTGAGATTGGGGTGTTGATACCTCCAGAAGTTCTTTTATTGTTTGTGATCATTTTAGCTATTCTGGGTTTTTTTTTCCATATGAAGTTGAGAATTGCTCTTTCAAGGTATATAAAGGATTGTGTTATAAATTTGATGGGAATTGCATTGAATCTGTAAATTACTGCGAATTGAATCTGTAACTTTGTTAAGCTGCCTGCCTTTAGATTCTGCTTTCCTAACTGGGATGCTTTGTCTGACCTCAGTGGGAAAGAATGTGACAATCCAGCTGTGACTTGATGTATCAAGGTGAGTTTGTACAGGGAGGGCCTCCCTTTCTCAAAGAAGAAGTTAAAGTGGGATTGGGGGTGCTGTGGGAGTGAGGGGTGTGAAAAGAAAGCAATGTGTGATCTGGATATAAAGTGAATAAATAAATTAATGCAAAAAAGAAGAAAGTTAATTTATAAAACCATCATTTTACTATAGCTCCATCTACATGAAGAAATATGTTTCACACATGACAAAAGCAGCTTACCCCACAACTCTTCATTAAGAGGGAGGGGTGGGTTAAGGGCATATTCAAAGCCTGTAGAGGCTCAACTGACTCTACATGGAGATTAGCTTCTGTGTCCTCTCCCATAGATACAGTGCGCCCACCCCTGCAATCAACCTGAAGAACGACTGTGTGAACAAGCTCCCACCACAGGGTCACATCCACCCAATACACCACCCTGATAACAAAGAACCCAGATCTGGATCTCACATGTCATTGGAACTATCAGGCTTGGGTAAAACTTCTAGTGCAAAATATATGCTCTTAGATCAAACCCCTACTTCCTCATTTGTATCAGTTACAAGGATTCTACAAGACACTGAATTCTAGGCAGAGTAACACTTACTGTGAATTAGATAAACACATGAAAGTTGGAAGCCTGGACGATCTTCTGTACCTTGTGTGTGGCTTTTTCCCCAAAATACATCCCCTGAATTCTGGGCCCCCAGTTAGAGAAACTGCAGGGAAGAGATTAGGAGGTGTGGCATTGTTGGAGGAAGTGTGTCAATGGGTGCGGACTTTAATGTTTCAGAAGACTCCTGCCATTCTCAGTGTCTCTCCATTGCCAGGTTCTTATGGATCAAGATGTAAGCTCTCGGCTACTGCTCAAGCGCCATGTCTGCCTACATGCTGCATTCTTCCTGCCATGAGAGTCATAGACTCACTCTCTGAAACTGGAATTCCCAATAAACTCGTTCTTCTATTAACAAGAGAGCACAGCCCTACCGAGGTGGGAAAGCTCATGAAACTGCATTTGCATTCAGCGCAAGGTACAAAAGTAGCTCCTGTCACTTACTAGGAAGACACTAATGCCTTTCTCATTCTCAGAAAGAACAAGAAAGCTTCTTGTTCTTTGGAACAAGGGTAACTTAAGAACACCAAAGACAGTTTCTTGGGCTGAAACTCTAAGTTCATACTAGCTCTAGTCACAGAATTGGTCCATATGCTCTAGCAGAGCCCCCATAAGGCAGGAGTCAGTTAGGTGTCCCTTTCCTTGTAGCAGTATCAACCTAGAGTGGATGGCTCAGTTGGGATCCAGGAGTGCAGATGGACAGCTAAGGATTGATGAGATCTGGAACTGTGATGGCCATGCCTTCCCTCAGCATCCGAGACAGTCATAGATGGAAGGTTTCCTGGGATGCTCATTTAGCTGGTGTGAGAGCTAGAGCTCAACTCAACTCCATTCTGCCTTACTGCAAATACACTGTACATTGTCTTGTATCACTGTCTGGAGACTTGAATAATTCAAAATGTTGTTTCCTAGATAGACAATAACTCTTCATAAAAGAGGACAACATTCTACCAAAGGCTGTAAAAAGCAGAAGATGGTACCTCCAAAAGGCTGGACAACTAGGTTTATAAATAACCTATTGAAGGAGAAAATAGAACAGAGCTGAAATTATAGTAAGGTAGAGAAAGAAGGGAAGGAGCATTTTAGAAAGGTGAGTTAAGTAAAAGATGAAGCCTTAGCTCTTGGACTCAAAGGAAATAAAGAGAATCTTACAAGGGTTCACTGGTGAATGAGTCATGAGTGTGTGTCATGTGAAACTTGAGCATCACCAACTCATCAGAGATCAGGTTATTGCAAAGAAATTCTCCAAATAGAACAAGCGACTCAAACAGGCTGGCACATCTCTAAAGCAGAAATTGCCTTACTTCTCAAAAGAAAATGCCAATAGGTTGACAAGGGATGCAGAGCCAGAGAAGCAGGTTGTACAAAATGCCCAGACCTGCATGTCTACTTGTTTCACAGTACTTTGGCACTTTCTGAGGGCAGCAAACTCAGGGCAAAGCATTTTATGGATAGATGATAATGGCTTTCAGTGTTTCTCAAATTGGCTTAAAGCCCATACTGTGTAAATTGCTTAAAAGCCCATATGTAATTCTGAAACTCTTGCAGGCTTTGAGACGGTGTACCCATAATAATTACACGGACTGGATAATTAACTTCTGACATAAAAAGGATGGAGGTGAGAGAAGAAAATGGAGACCTTATGAACTTTTACTTAAAGTTGGGACACAAATTAACAAACCTCGTGAGGCATTCATTTGAGGGGAAACAAATCACTTCAGCCTCTCTTGTGTCCTGTAAGAATTGGGAAAAAACACTCTACACCCACTGAATTGTTATCTTCTGGTATTTTCAAGTTTGTATTCCTTTCTGTTCTTTTTTAATTACTTATTTTATTTATTTACATCCCAGAAGTTGCCCCTTCCCAGACCCCCTCCCAGTTCTTCACCCTACACCCATCCCCTTTGCCTCTGAGAGGTTGCTCTACCAGGCATCCCCTTTCCCTGGGGTATCAAATCTCTACAGGTTTAGATGCATCCTCTCCCATTGGGACCAGATAAGGCAGTCAGTCCTCTGCTACATATTTGCCCCCACACCTTCCCTCTCTCACCCAGGTGCTTCACTTCCTCTGCCTCCAGTAAGTATTTTGTTACCTCTTCTAAGTGGGATTAGAGCATCCTCACTTGGGCCTTCCTCCTAGTTTAACTTCTTAGCATCTGTAGGATATCAATGGGTATTCTATACATTTTTAGCTAATTATACACTTATCAGTGAGTACATACCACGATTGCCCTTCCGAATCTGAATTACTTCACTCAGGATGATATTCTCTAGTTCCATTCATTTATCTGAAAACATGCGTGTTGTTTCTGTTTTTAATGGCTGAATAGTGTTCCACTGTGCAAATTAACCGCATTTTCTGTATCTGTTGTTCTATCAAAGGACATCTGGATTGCTTCCATTTTCTCGCTGCTGTGCACAGAGTGGAACACATGTTTTTGTAGTATGGTAGAGAATTTTTGAGTATATGCCCAAGAGAGGTATAGCTACATCTTCAGGTAGAACTAATTTCCAATTTCCCGAGAAACTGCCAAAATAATTTCCAAAGTGGTTTTACCAGGTTGTAATCCCACCAGCTATGGAGGGTTCCCCTTTCTCCACATCCTCACCAGCATGTACTGTCACTTGAATTTTTGACCTAGCCATTCTGATTGGTGTAAGGTAGAATCCCAGGGTCATTGCCATTTGCATTTCCCTAATGCAAATGACTAATGATGTTGAACATTTATGTAAGTGCTTCTCACCCACTCAGGATTCCTCTGTTGAGAAATCTCTGTTTTGCTCTGTACCCCATTTTTTTAATTGGGTTATTTGGTTTTCTGGAGGTTAACTTCTTGAGTTGTTTATATATTTTGGATTGTAGTCCTCTATTGGATGTAGGGTTAGTGAAGATCTTTTCCTACTCTGTAGGTTTCTGTTTTGTCCTTAAGAACCTCCCAATTATAAACAAAGAATATAGAAAATAAAAATAAATAAATAAAAAATATAATGTATGGAAAAAACCTACCAATCAAAAAAAGCCCAGAGCCAAATGGTTTTAGTGTGGAATTCTATCAGACCTTCAAAGAAGACCTAATACCAATACTCCTCAAACTAATTCAGTTAATAGAAAGGAACACTACCTAATTTGTTGTACAGAGCCATATTGGGGCAGTCTTGCACTTGGTCAGAGTTTGACTTTGGTCAAGGTTAACTTCTCCCAGATAGCCAGGATCCTGCTCCACCCAGGGTGGAGTGCTCGAAGTAAAGGTTAAGTTCACTGTTCCTCTAGGTCTAGGAATTCCTGAATTAAACAGGTGACCCACCCAGCTACCGGAGCAGTCAAGACGAGGACCTCCAAGAGAAGCTAGACAACTTCCACCGGAACTCAGCCTGGAGTCTGGGGGGAAGGGTTTGCCCAAACCGTTAAAAGGTCTGGCGCCATTAAAGTTTCCGGCTTTGATCAGTGAACATTGACTTAGCCGTACTTTCTTTTCGCCGCTCTTCCCTATGACCCCAAAATTCTCTCAACAGGTAACCCGGTTTACATGTAGCTGCTGGCGGCTACATAGTGGCGCCTGAACGTGGGAAGACCTGGCACGAGAGAATTTCTTGAGGTAGCCCTATCCAGCGAAGCTTCGCAGAAAAAGGTGAAAATTAATGGTGTCCGCACGGTAAGCAACATAGAGGGCAAAACTAGCGCTAGTGAATTCGTGTCTATGGTTGTGAGTGCAGGAATGGATACAGTTTTTCAAGCATACTGCGTGGACCCAGCGCAGGACTGCTTGGGTTGATAAGATAGGGAAATATGGGGAAGGAATTTGGTAGGCATTTGCCCAAAGCTCGTAAGAGCTGATTTCGGCGAAAAGAAAGGGGTTTTTAAAAATAGGCATATGTCTACAGCTTCTAAGAGCTGTTTAAAGAGGAAAATGGATGCAATTGCTTAACAAGCACGCTTAACTTTCTGTGTATCTTTCCGTGTTTGTCCCGGTGCACCGACCGACTGTCTGTCTATGTGTATGTTTATGTCCTCTCTGTGTCTTTGTGTGAATGACTGTTTCATGTTAAAAAGAAAAAATTGGTAAAGATTACATCTGCTGGTAACCTTTTGAGCTAGCCACAGTTTGTGTGGGGATTGATTCAAAGCCACGCCGCGGCAGCGTAGCTCACTCACCCAAGACAGAAACATGGCTGGGGAAAAAGCCGCTCTTAAAAGCCCAGAAACCTCAAGATTTGGGAAGACCTTGGTTTGGCTTGTGAAATTCATGTAGTCGCTTTATACTTGTTTCTAATTGGTTTTAATGATATAAGGCTTTACATTTCTTGACTAAAGAGTTATAAATTAATTGGTTATTATGTAAAAGGTATAGTGTTATTAAGAAAAGGTTAGTTTAAAACTGGTGATTCAGTGTTAGAGCTATCTTAACTAACTACACGTGGCCTAACGCCACTCATGCTTTGTTCTTGTTTATAATTGGATTTAAAGGTATATTTTACATGTCTTGACTATAGAGTATTGGCTTAAGTCACTGCACATGATTTAAAAGGTATAATGTTATTAACAAAAGTTAGGTTAAGGCTGGTAGTTTAGGGTAGTCGCCATTTTGAACACGTGGCATGATGGTTAAGGCTGGTAGTTTAGGGTAGTCGCCATTTTGAACACGTGGCATGATGGTTAAGGCTTTTAGTTTAGGGTAGTCGCCATTTTGAACACCACGTGGCATGACGCAATCCAGGAAATACAGGCCTTTGGGACGCTCCTAAATTGGCATGGTGTTATATGTGGATCTTGGCCTGGAGATTAGACTTAATGAAGATTAAGATTTAAAATATTGTCTCTTTAATAAGTTACACTGTTATACACTTGAACATAAGAACTGGCATACAAACCTTGTGCTGTAAATATGTGTTTGCCATTAATTTTAAAGAAAATAGATTGTTTAAAATTGAGATTTGCTTCCAAAATTACAATTGTGCTCTAATATTGCAAGAAAACATTGAGTTACAATAAAAATCAGTGTGTCATTGGCTACAGTTTTCAGTTTGCAGGCTCGTAATTGTTAACATTTTGTAATTAAGATAATTTTGAGAGTGATACAGCTATGGGTTTTAGAGGCCCATTGCCTCTTTTCCACAAGTTTATAGGCTACAATGGTAGGAGCAAAATTTAACCCTCCAAGATTAAAAAGGATATCTCTGTAGAAATGTATTTGATATCAAGTAGGTTCCTTTGACCATGGAATTACTGGTTTCTTTTGTTTAATCCTTAAATTGTCCTTGTAGGTTTGGGTCTGGTCTTAGATAAAAGGCTCAGATTAGAAGATATTTACATTTGAGGAATCTCATACAATGTCCTTGCCAAGGACTCAAGGTGGATCCTAGGGCAGATAAAAAAATTTACATTTGAGTTAATGCAAAGCTTAGAGCTGCCTCAGGGGAAGCTAGTGAGGAAGTTTTGAGAAATTGTTTCTGCCTTACAGGCCCCACCTAGGGAGTGTTTGGCTTTTAAAAAAAAAAAAAAAAAAAAAAAAAAAAAAAAAAGGTTTTTGACTTATCCAGGTGTGGGTTAAAATGCAGTTCAAATCTATGAAAGGTCAAGGAGGCTATAAAAGCATTAACATTTGGCCTGTCTACTCCCTATAAAATTATTGTAAATTTAAAGGGTTGGTTTTTTGCTTTACATTCTGATAATTATAAAAGCATTTGCTTCTAATTTTAAAGAGACAACAAAACAATTTCATTAGAAAGTTTTGCCTCAAGGAATGGCTAACAGCCTTATGTCTTGTGAGAAAAAGTGTTTTGTCTCTGTTTCAATACTAGAAGTTAAGATCTTAAAATTTTCAGTGTATAATGTTCATAGAATGTTTGTTACAGGCCCTTGCTCCTATAGACTTTTAGAATTTTTAGGTAAATGGCTTTCAAAGGTTGTTAGGATATATTAATTGGCTTTATCTTATATTTACCTCATTTTAAGCTTGCCACAGAAGGTCTTAAACCTCTGTTTTCAAGGTAGGAAACATTTGTTCCTTGCTTCAAGCAGCAATCAAATTTATTACTAATGGTTGATCTATTACATGGCAAACATTTTTAGGCAAAATTAATAATTGTTATCCAAAAGAAAATTTATACTATCAGATCACATGTTTATTCCTTTAAGTTTCTCCCTGCTTCAACACAGATACCTGAATTGGGTGCTATAACAGCTATTTTTAAGATGTTAAAAGTCAAGCTTTTAATAATAGTAGATATATATATAGCTCATGGTTTATAATTGCTTAAAATTGGTCCATTTTTAATACTGCTAATTCTTAATTCCTACAGTTTATGCAAATGTGATTCAAATTTCTAAGAACAAAGGATATGTTCTCTAAATGACTGTCCTTTAGGTATTTGAAATAATTTTATATTTTGTGCACATCAAATTATAAAGATTTGTTCTTGATGTCCTCAATTTCTACCTCTACCACGTAATGGTGTTAATCCTAGAGGACTTAGTTATTACAGATAAATGATATTCATATTTCTAATTTAAAAGATTAAAAAAATATGTACATGTGACTAATGATTCATTTTTAGGCTGTCTAGTTGCAACTGCTCTAACAGAAAAAGCAACTATATTTTATATAATTACATAGTTATTGCCTATGTTATGGTTTATACTTTGTGTTCCAACTTAAATTAATAAAACAATATCTTCTTGGAAGAAAGAAGAGAGGGGAAATTGTGTCCCTGTGCATATCATTTAAATTATGCTTGCATGTTTTTAAGAAAATTTTAAAATTTAGATGCCAAGAAACTCCTTGTTAAATGTATATGACATCTTGTAATTAGGCATATTGATGTCTAGGTGAAATGAAGGAATTCACTTATTGACATATGCCATGATCCTGATTTAATATTGGGGAAGACATGTCCCCTATGTTTTTTCCACAGAATGCTGCAGAAGATATGCTGACTGTGTGCTTGCTGAATGCCCAGACCATGGTAACATAAGAGCTATGTTGGGTATATGTTCTTGACTTACCTCAATTGTCAAATGTCTCAGGTTAGATAAATTGCCTAGCTTCAAGCTTTTAGACTTTGTGGGACAGAACATGGAGACTGTTAAGCTAGCTTAGGAAAAATTAATCTAAAGAAGAGTTAAAATGACTCTTCTCCTTATTGTGTTCAGTTGACTCAACCATAGACTGGTCTAGAAATAATTCCAATATTGAAGATTCCAATTTTGAAGATGGCTAACAATCTTCAGCCAGCTGTGTTAATTTAACATATAGTCTCCACTTTTCCTGAGAAGTAACAGCATATCTCTTGATACACAAGGCTACCTCTCCCACCCCAGAGGCCAAGCTTTGGGTCCTTAAAGTTGTTAATTTGCAACTGAATTGGATACTTCAGGGACAAGTTAATCCTATTCCACCTTTAACTCTTGACCTTGTCTGTTAAGCAGACTGGCTGTCTCCACCCAGGCTCACCTGGATGGAGAGATTGCATGTCTGTTAAAGACACTTGCAGACCCCCCTGGCTTCAAAACTTACACAAGTGGATCTCCAAAGAGGGAGCCACATAGAACTCAGATCTATGTGTGTTTGTTTATGAACAAACATGGGTACCAGTGAGACGTGCGAGGCAAAGCACTGCATGGGGAGGTGAATTTCTGCTTCTGAGTCCCCAGGAAGTACACCTAATTGCATAGGGGTTAACGTCGAGAGGCTGTCCTTAAAATAATAAGGGAGCCTATTACCCCTCCTCTGAAAAAGACGTTATACAATATTTAAGAGGAATTACGGTCAATGCTTCCCCTCCTGGTTAAGGCCCGCCTTCTTATGAAGGATATTTATCCACTTGTTTTCTACCTCCTCGTGTTCTAATTAATAAAAAAAGGGAGGACATGTACAGAGCCATATTGGGGCAGTCTTGCACTTGGTCAGAGTTTGACTTTGGTCAAGGTTAACTTCTCCCAGATAGCCAGGATCCTGCTCCACCCAGGGTGGAGTGCTCGAAGTAAAGGTTAAGTTCACTGTTCCTCTAGGTCTAGGAATTCCTGAATTAAACAGGTGACCCACCCAGCTACCGGAGCAGTCAAGACGAGGACCTCCAAGAGAAGCTAGACAACTTCCACCGGAACTCAGCCTGGAGTCTGGGGGGAAGGGTTTGCCCAAACCGTTAAAAGGTCTGGCGCCATTAAAGTTTCCGGCTTTGATCAGTGAACATTGACTTAGCCGTACTTTCTTTTCGCCGCTCTTCCCTATGACCCCAAAATTCTCTCAACAGGTAACCCGGTTTACATGTAGCTGCTGGCGGCTACAATTTGTTATTAGATATTTGCTTTATTTACACTTCAAATGGTATCCCCTTTCCTTGTTACCCCTCCACAAACTTGCTATCCTATCCCCTCTCCCCCTGCTTACCAACCCTACCACACACATACTTTCCTGACCTGGTATTCCCCTACACTGGGACATCAAGCCTTCACAGGACCAAGGGTCTCTCCTCCCATTGATGCCCGACAAGGCCATCCTCTCCTACATTTACAGCTGGAGCAATGGGTCCTTTCATGTGTACTCTTTGGTGGTTTAGTTTCTAGGAGCTCTGGGGGGGGGGGGAGTACTGGTTGGTACATATTATTTTTCCTCCTATGAAGCTGCAAGCCTCTTCAGCTCCTTGGGTCCTTTGTCTAGCTCCTCCATTGGGGACCCTATGCTAAGTCCATTGATTATCTATGAGCCATGGGTATTTTGATCTCCCTTCTAAAAGGACCAAAGTATCCACACTTTGGTCTTCTTTCTTGAGCTTCATGTGATCTGTGAATTGTATCTTAGCAAAATACAACACCCCTTCTTTATAAAAGTCTTGGTAAGATCTGGAATTCAAAGCCCATACATAAACATAGTAAAAGCAATATACAGCAAACCAGTAGCCAACATCAAACTAAATGGAGAGAAACTTGAAGCAATCCCATTAAAATCAGGGACTAGACAAGGCTGTCCACTCTCTCCCTACCTGTTCAATATAGTACTCAAAGTCCTAGCCAGAGCAATGAGACAACAAAAGGAGGTCAAAGGGATACAAATTGGAGAGGAAGAAGTCAAAGTATCACTATTTGCTGATGATATGATAGTATACTTAAATGATCCCAAAAATTCCACCAGAGAACTCCTAAACCTGATAAACAACTTCAGCAAAGTGACTGGATATAAAATTAACTTAAACAAATCAGTAGCCTTCCTATACTCAAAGGATAAAGAGGCTGAGAAAGAAATTAGGTAAATGACACCCTTCACAATAGTCACAAATAATATAAAATACCTTGGTGTGATTCAACATAGTTGTTAAGGAGCCAAAAGGATAAATAGAAATCATATCAAAAGCTGAGAACACCATGAAGATGTCCAAAAACTGTTTGTTTTATATTGCTTCCTTTATGCATCTGTGAGTGTGGTGAGACTATGTTTGTGTGTATGTGTTCTCATGTATGTGGATTCACATGTATGTGAAGAATGCATGACCATATATGTACATATTGAGATTGATCTTTGGAGTCTTCCGTGTTGCTTTCTGTTCTCATCTTTAAGGCAGGATTTTCCAGTTGAGTGGAGTGAGACTGGTTAGCCATCTTACTCTAGAAGTCACCTATCTCCAACTCCTGAGCTCTGAATGCCAACATATAGGAAGGCCACAACAGCCACCAGCATCACATATACTCTGAGGATCAAAACTGCAGCTTCCATACTTACATGTCAAGTGTTTTAGCCACAGAGTCAGCTGCCCAGACCATGGTTAAATTTTAATAACTAAACAAACTTCTGAAACCATAATCTCATTATTAAAAATTCAACAGTTGATTATTTTAAGGAGGGCTAGAAAACATATTAACTATTTTTTCATAAGTAAAATAGCAATGTAGCAAACATAATGAGTTATTAAATATTATTAAAAATGATAAAATTTCTCCAATTGAATGTAAAAAAAAGGTACAAGACTATTATGAGGAAAACTTTAAAACATTCTTATGGGACAGAAAAAAATATAAACATATGGTCAGATGCACTACACTTTGAGGTATAAGGGTTCAATACCATAATCTTAAGCCTCTTTGAGAGGCTTATTCAATAAATGTGGTGATTATGAAGTTTGTGTAAATAACAATCAAATAGAATAATCAGGGAGACACTGAATGAAAAGGATCAAAGGTGTGTTATTAATCCTGCTACTAAAATATTTTATCAAATATCAATAAGCAAATCAGTGCAGTAGAAGTACCTTAATAGATCAATAATACCTGAAAATGAACCCAAATATTATGATAATTTGCTTAATGAAGAGAATCTCAACCAAAGATTAAAATAGAGTAATCAATTCAGCTGTTACCTGGAAAAGCAAAGCTAAGACTGTATCACTCACCTAACAACTAGGAACAAATATTTTGATATTTTTAGAATAACCTAAAATTCTAAATAATAAGAATAATATTATTCTAAATAACTAAAATATTAAGTGGCACACTACAAACAGTGGAAGAATTCCACTTACAGGTCTTTTTATCTGTGGCTTGAAATGCAGTCTCCCAATAAGACAACATAAATTTAATTGCAAATTTTAAAATAATATTTGGCAATAAAAATTACAAGCAAGTCTAAAGACAACTGAAAAAGCCATAAAATAATTGTCATCCCATATCAGAAACAAATAACTCCCCAAGAACAGTTAGACATTGATGAGGAAATGAAACCTGCATAGAGTACAGGTAAGAATGAACAGAGTTCACAGAACACAGAACACGTGTGGAAGACGTTCTGCTGGCTTCAGCAATTCAGTTGAGGAAGAATCACACAGAGACTGTTCCACTTAACAGATCAGCAAAATCGTAAAGAAACCTGGGTGGTGTAGAACGAGGTAAACAGGCAAGCTCTAAGCTCTGAAGTGGAGTAATTTTATAAACTAATCTATGTTAAAAAAAAAAAACCCTCCAGGATTCACCACTCAAACTGACAGCCTCTGGCTTCTTACATTCTGCCTCCCTTACCACCTCCTACATCCAAAAGAAGTCCACTTTCTCCTGTCTTCCATCTTCCACTTCTCCTGTGTCTCCCTATCTTCTCTGTCTCTAAAATCTTAGCCCACCTTCTTTATCCACTGCCCAATCACAGGCTTATCTTCTGCCTGCCCTCACCTGCACCCAGACAGCAATCTCCAACTCCTGAAGAGGACAGTATGAGAAACCACATGCTCCTTCACTCAGAAAACACACTGCTGCACATTTAAAATGGCTTAGAGTCACATGGACTAGGAGAGATAGGAAGCAAACTAAATGTCTGACCGTAAGGCTTAGCTAAGTAAATTACAGCAGACATTGCACAGAATGCTATTTTGCAGGCAGAAAGAGTAAGGATTTTTTTTCTTCAAGTCATATTAAGTAAAATAAGTCACAGTTTTTTTTTAAAAAAAAAAGAATGAATGTAATAATTTTTGACTATCAGTGGCAAAGGATTATAAATCTAGTGAAATGCTCAAATTTTCCTCTACGAATATAAAAATGAGCTGTGGAAGAGACAGCTTTTTAAAACCTTAGTTAGCTTTGGATGTTGCCTATCAAGATGTAAGAGAATTTTCATTCCATAGTAATAATAATACTTCCCAATTTTTGAACTATATGAATGCACTACAATATTCAAAAGTCTAAAATAATGTTTAATTCAATAACAAAAAGTTAAGTTCAGACAATACTTCCTGTACTTGTCAAAATAAGAATTATTACTAATGGTCAAGCCCTTACTGTGGCCTAGCAGGAAAGACCCGGCCTATAGACACGAGCAGTAACAGAATTCTTTCTTAGAAACAATTCTGGCAAGGTTTTAAATGACTGCACCTTCTGACTCATTAATTTGAGCTTGAGAAATATTCTAAGAAAAAAATTATGTATATTAGTTAATAACTACCTACAAGGTAGGAGAGACTGAAAGTGAAAAACATTAAAAGAGAAATATAAAAGAATGTAAAGATGTGACAATACTAAGTCTAGATGGGAGTTTTCATATTATTCCCCCTGCTATGCTTGCAGTTTTCATTTCATTGTCTAATCTATTTAATCTATTGTATAAAATTATCTATGTAAGTGAGAAACATACATGTAAAACACATATTTAAATATAATTTAAAAATTGGTTGGGAACAACAAAAACCCACAATAGATGTATATTTGATATATTGTCCTGCACCATGTGGATATCTTTTAAATAGCAAATACAATATTTAAGCATCTGAGTCCTAAACTAAAATAAAGGTAAACTAAAAACCTTGAAATTTGTTACCAGATAAATAATTGGAATGGGGAAATATTTCTGGTAATGCAAACCAAAAAGACAAATGCTGCATGTTTTCTCACTTATGTGGATGTCAACTTCAAAACATTTGTTTTGTGTCTTTAACTTAGAGCACACATAGAAGTTAGAAAGAGATCTTTGGAGAAGATATTCATTAAGACAGGGAGGATAGTACATTATGAGCTCAAGGGAAAATACTGAGGATAAAAAAGCTTAAGCAGGGAGAGGGTGGGAGTGCGGGGAAAACAGGGGCTGAAGCACAGGGCATCCCAAATGAAGGGCATATGAAAACCTGCTTTCTCACAACCCAACTGAAAATGTCAAAGAGGCATAATAGGACCCATGCAATATGAAAGAAGATAGGATTATTTTCAAGATTAAAGGATTAATAGGGATGGAGACAGGATCTACAGTGGAAAAAGCAGTAGTGGGTGGGTTAATCAAAACTGAGGATGGATGAAAATCCCCTTGGAAACCAACTGGATCTCAAAGTTACAAAGGCTATTGTCGTCATCTTGGTTCTTCACCATAATTACAAATCAATGCCCTGCTGCCGAACACAACACATAGAGAACTCAGTGTCAAAATAACGGGATTTTTACCCCTGCTGTCTAGTTTTCAGGGTGCCTGACGACATATGAAGACTGCCGAGGGAGAAAAAGCACTGGTGATCTTACTCAGCACTGCATCCTCATGCTTCAAGACTGACCTGGTCAGGGAGATGTGCCCACTGGTACAGAAGTGGCATGGCTGTTACAAAGGAACTACATGCTTCCTGATTTCATCTGAGGTCTGCTCGACAATAGAAATCCTCTTGCCTGGATTTATGATTCTGCCCCAAAGCTCACAGCTCAGGAAGTCATGGGTTATCAAGGAGAATTTGCTATTGTTATTTGACTAAATAGTGAAGTTATCAAATTGTCTTCTAGATATTAGTGTTTATATCCATAGGCCTGGATTTCCCTCAACTTTGGCCCAAGAATCCTTTTGCTGTGGGCAGTAGTCAATGCTGAGGTGGGTAATTGTTCAAATTGTTCAGAATAAAAAACTCAAATGTTCATCCCGATTTGGGATGTCTTTCTTAAATCCCCTTTCCCCACCAAGATTCAGGGATCATGGAGTGAGAATGAGGGGGAATGCTGTGAAATGTTTTCTTTTAGGCACTGTACAGCTATTGCACTCATGAACTCACAGCAGCCAGGATCACCAGCACAAGCATACAAACATCAAGCCAGCCAAGGTTCTGGTATAAATCGGGGAGGCATTCTCCCTGACCCACCATTTACTGAGGACCTATGGCAGTGGGTAGCTAAAGCAAGATGGATGGAGAATCATTTTTTAGGTTGTTCACACTAGTAGGTTTCCTATGCTCCAACAGATCGAACCGTACCTATGCACATATGGAGACACTGGTTAGACGTGATGAGTTACAACAGAAAGAAAAATAAAACAACACAGAATATATGGAGTTGTGGAAGACATATTAGGGAGAATTTACAGATGAGGGGCATTAATGGATGGTGAAGGTAAACATTTTATTTATATATGTATGAAATTCTCAGAAAAAGAAACTATAATTTTTAAACATTTGAAGTTAATAAAGATAATTATAAATGACTGAGATTAAAAATTCGAAACACAGTCTTTCTATGAATTCTAAAGTCCAATTTCAGGTCTGTAAATGTGCATACCCCAGAAGAAGATTAGACAAATATACTAAAAGTCCGAAAATTCTGTACCAAAGTCTGAAGCTAAAGGTCTAAAGTAGCGATCAAAGCTTCTTTAAGTTTGGAAAAGACACCCACCTCCAGTCCTTGAGGACTTGCAGGTTTTATGATCCTGCCAACGATCTTAATCATAATTCAAATGCTGGTTTTCTGGAACTCTGAAGCTACAAAATCTTCTAGATATTCTCACACTAGAATGTTTTTTTTTAGATTTATTACATGTATTTGTATGTGTCATGTGCTTTTCTGGTGCCCATGACAAGCAGAAGAAGGCATCAGATCCCTTGAACTGAATATTGGAATGGTAGTAAGCTACCATGTAGGTGCTAGAAACAGAACCCAGGCCATCTGCAAGAACAGCCAGTGTTCTTACCAACTGATCTATCCCTCTAGTTTCTCACAGAAGGTTTCAAAGCTACTGGTATTGATCAGTAATTTATTTTCCCTTCTCAAGATACAGTCGAAAGGATGCAAGAAAACTAAAAGGAAAGGTGAAGTGCTGAAAGATTTTCCAAAAGCTTTAAAATCTACTGTTCTGGAAAGGCTCAAAGGAGGAAAAAATGTTTTTTTTTCTGATAGCAGAAAGCTAGGCTGGTGACTTTAGGAGAGTGCAGCCTTTGTAGCCCCAAGATTTTAATATAATTACATGCCCAAAGGTAAAAGAGAACAAGTAAATTGAATGGAGTTTTAGCTACGTTAATAATGCAATATTGGAATAGGCAGAGAAAGAGAATTCTATTGCAACATTGAAGCTGTGCAATGAGTTGCAGGAAAAAAGTTTAGGTCTGAAGAAGTGCAGGAGAGCAATTCTGGCACGCTAGCCTTCCTCAGAGAAGCCCGGTCCAGTCGGTGAGCGGAGCCTGTGCTCCTTCACCTGCGCAGCCGGTCCTGCCTGATGTGCTGACCCAGGGAGGTAACAGATCTAGCTCTGGGCAGATAAAGAATACACAAGTGAGCCTGTGCACACACAACCAGTGCTCTACTGGGAACAAAAATTTTATGCAAATGAATTTAAATGGCCTGAAGTCAAGATAAAATAATTGGCAATTTTTCATGAATCTCAAAGCCAATATTTTTTTTTACAGAACAAACAGTGACTATGTTAGCACGTGATCAAATTTAAGAAACTCCTTTGCCCATTTATAAACTTTGCAGCAGTCCATGGGCACAACTGTATAAAACATACAGAGGGAGAAAGAGAGAGAGACAGACAGACAGACAGAGATATGTGTGTGGGCTGTGCTGAAAAATCAATAACACTGTGCTGAAATAAGCAATTCCATATACCTGCCAATCCAGCAACTCATCATTTCAGAGACTGTAGACACAGTAAATCTTATCATAAAGGAAAGATATTGTACTTAGAAGCCCTGAATTTCAATTTAAGTCCTAAATTCACCCTGAGGGGTTTGCGGGGGGGGGGGGGGGGGGGGGGGGGGGGGGCAGGGGGGGTTTTGTGTGTGTGTGTGTGTGTGTGTGTTGGGGTGTATGTGTGTATGTGTGTGCATGCGTGTGTGTTGGGGTGTGTGTGTGTGTGTGTGTGTGTGTTTATTTAATATAATAGAGGCCTGGCTTGTGGAATTTCAGAGGGAAGTTTGAGAGTACCTAATATATCTGAAAGCATGCCTCCACTGTCTCCATTTCTTTCAGCATTATCTTCCAAGTTCCTGAAGTAGCTCATCAAGTTCTAAGCACTAAATGGCTTTTCTATCCAAATCTCAAAAATGATCTAACTTTCTCACATAAAACAGTCCAAGGAATAAGAGGAACACAGTCAGGACCATCCCAGCAATGTCCAGTCTTTGGTGCCAGCTTCTGATCAAATTTGCTTTTTGTTGCTATAATAAGTCTCCTTCCATACGAAGATGGACATTTCTGAAATATTTTATAGATCACCTCAAAAAGCTCCCACCCATACCAGCAGCCACTCCTCTTTTATCTTCTTCTCTGACTTGACCCCACTTCTCACTACTAAATATACTACCTAAGATCACTTGTAAGTAAGCCACCTTTTATAAGCTTTGTCTGTAATTTTATTGGGATGTTCATTGTGCAAAGTGTTGGGTCTCATAAGACAATTTCTTTCAAATACCTTATATATTTGACTATATTCACTACAGTCCTACCCATCCTTGTTTTAAGAGAAATGCTAGTCTACATATACTCCAAAGTATGTGCTGAGATAGAAATTACCCTTCAAAAGACTCATGAAGTAAATGAAATGGTAATCCATGGACTGATGAGAAAAATTCAAGACTTGTATCTTTCTAGGGACTTAAATTTGGAAGTTTTTAAAAACCCCATATATGATCAAGATATATTGAATATAACATGTTCAAAGAATAAATAAATTTAAAATTAAAAATATATCTCAATCTCCTCAAAAGATACACATAAATTAGTAATCAGCATGAAAGTGTCATCAGTCACTAGAGAAATCTTTTGAAAATTGCTGCTGAGGTTGTAAAATGATGCAGCCAATTTATAAAATAGCCTGGCAGTTCCTTAAAGTTCAAAAACAGTCTCCACGAGAACAAAAGCACAACTGAAGGAAGGAACAAGTCTGCATTCTGTAGAACAGAGGGATGATGATACCTCACAATAATGTGCTGCATATTTAATAAGGATCTTGAAGAAGGAGCTCAAAGCTCCAAATCTAAAGAAATGAGAGGGGAATATTAATCACCTTAATTTGATCAGTGTGTGCTATAGACAATGTGCCAAAATAGCACTCCGACCTCCATTAACAAGTACGTTTCATATGCTAATTTTAAAGATTGGAAAATGAAAGAGAAATTCAAGTACTGTACAGTGTAATAGCTATAGTTCCAGAAAGAGATAGGAACGAGACATATACTCCAAAGTATACTTTGGACATGCCCATGCAAACACTTATCCGTTGTAATCATAGCAGTACCAGCAACAACAAGCCAAAAGCAAAAGTGAGCACAAATGCCTGTCAGTGAAAGAATGCATGGGATGAGGCAGAATTCCACACATAGAATACTAGTTCATTACTAAAAAGAAATGTAGCAGTATTCCCACAGAAGCAACCTTGAAATATTATGCTAAGCGAATGAAGCCAAGTGCAAGGAACCACAAAGTATTTCAGTATGTGAAATATTCACAACATGTGTTGCCAAGACAGCAGGTGGGCTTAAAAACACTTGCCCTGCGAGTGGCCTGAGTTCAATTCTTAGAACTCATATTTTTAGAAAGTATTTATGTGTATTAATCTGGATTCTCTAGAGAACAGAACTTATAGAATGAATGTAGATGATAGATAGATAATACATACATACATACATACATACATACATAGATTCATAGATATAGATGATTGATAGATGATAAATATATACATGCATACATATATACATACATACATACATACATAGATTCATAAATATAGATGATTGATAGATGATAAATATATACATGTATACATGCATACATATACATATGTAGACAGACAGACAGACAGGCAAGCAGGCAGACAAGATAGGATAGGATAGGATAAGATAGGATAGGATAGGATAGAGAAATAGAGGTGATAGAGACAGATACAGAGATAGAATTTATTAAAATGACTTATAAATGGCTGGCTGTGAATAAAAGAGTATAGGAATCCAGTAGTTACTCAGTTCCACAAGGCTGGATGTCTCAACTGGACATCCCAGTTGAGACAGCCAGCCTTGTATACACTGGAATCCCAAAGAAGTAGGCTCTAAGGCAGGTGAAGGAATGGACTTGTTAGCAAGGCAACAGCAAGCAGGCAACCAGCAAAAGTTTCCTTCGTCCATGTTCTTAAATGGGTTTGCAGCAGGAGATGTGACCTAGATTAAAAGTGTGTTTTTCTGCCTTGAGATCCATATTAGAGGCACATGTCTCTTAACTCTAAGAACCAGATTTGAAGCAGATCTACTTCAAATTAAACAAATTAGGCATGTCCTCCAGTGTTGGATTTTAATTAATTTTGGATGTAGACAAGTAGACAACCAAGAATAGCTGTCAAAATATAGCATGCAGCTGTGATCGATCCCAGTGCTGAGGAGTCAGGGATAGGCAGATGTCTGAGGATCACTGGCCAGCTAGCCTATCCTGCCTAATGAGTCCCAGGCTAGTTGAAGACACTGTCTCAAAGAAAGTAAAAAGGTTGACAGATCCTGGACAGTGACATCTATGGTTGTCCTCTGCACACACACATTTTCATATCCATTCACAGGGGGAGAAATATTTATATTAAAAGGCATGTCTGCACAGAGAAAAAAGGTATATGATTGCCCAATATTAGTGAGTAAGGATGAATTAGTCATCACAAGTATAGGATAAACCTTTTTTTCTTGGTATAATTAAAGAATGCTTAATTTAGTCTGTAGCATAAAGCGTAACTTTGTAAATATGGTGAAAGCCCTTAAAGTGTGGACTTAAAATTACAGAATTGCTTTTATTATATGTGAGTTTCATCCTGATAAAGTAATCTAAAGTAAAATTATCTTAATATTTAACCTAAAATCGCCTGTAAAGATGAATTCCTCACTCTTAGGGAGATTTTTTTTCCATTTCTATAAAATATAATGTTGAAAGCAGAAAAGGGTTCTGTAATATTGTTCATCTCTACCCTATGGCTTTCTCAAATCCTCTGCTATTTCTGGTATCTCTTATATAGGGCGACTAACCTTTGGCCACAAAGCCATTACAATTCTAGCTTTAAATTCTGATAACTAAATTACAGGACAGCACATCTCTTCACTCAGTGTCCGATATGCCTTCCTTGACCATGACCATCTTATCCTTCAACCTCCTCATAATTAAATTCATCCTCAGATTCTTTTTATCACACCACAACCCTGTGTTTCACTCCAGCTTATAACATCGTAAGGCTGTTGCTACTGAGAACTGCAGTGAGTAATGAGGTAGCCACGTGACATAAATTTCAAGAAATAAGAATCTGGTGAGCATTTCTACTCAGTCAACAGCATAAACACAGAAGAAAGGCGAGAACTGATGCAAAACTCATCCACATTTAGAGTCACTATGCATCACTCTAAATATTGAATGCCTTAGATTCTACTACTTCATGTTCCATTCTTCAGGTAAAATTAATGCTAATGCCGTCCTGAAAAATTATTTTATTATGTTCCCCTATGAGAACAGAAGTTTCTGACACTTACTCTAGACAAGATCTATCAATGATTATTCTTATTCTTAGACTGGAAGAAATCTATACCAACAAAGCAGTGTCATCGTAACAAAAGTAGATGTATTTCCTGAATTCTAAGTTCTTCAATAAGTGGGTGGTTGTATCTTTGATCATTTTGATATATATTAGATACAAATTACTCAATTTTAATATAAGGAGATACTGTTCAGTCAGACAATAAATTCCACATAACCAACAAAATGAAACAAGCTAACTTCTGCATGCTGTCAGTATTGTGAGCAACAGAGACCTGATCTAAGAGATGATTGGAGAATAAGGATATCTCATTGGATGAGACTGGATGAGACTGCTGCTTTTGTCCCTAGATTGTCTATTTTCCTTTTTCCTGGGCCTTAGGCCAGACCTGCCTGGAGTCTGGAAGAGTAGTAAAATAAAACCTGTTTATCATACTGTCCCTCCAAGCCATGCAGAAGCTGCTGCCATTTCAGGTTAGAAATAAGCTGACTCCAGCCCTAGCAAGAATTCTCACTCCTCACTCTACTCTGGAAGATCGGAAAATGTAGACTTTTAGTTTTTTAATTTCTCTAAATATTGTACAGATCAATTTTGATTCATTGCACCAGAATATAAAAGCAACTTCATGAATACATCAACACAGAAATTATGTATATATACATACATATGTATGTGTCTATGTGTATATTTGTATGTGAATATATGTACATGTGTATATGTGTACATGTGTATGTGTATATGTGTATATGTGTATATATGTATATATGTATGTATGTGTATATGTGTATATGTATATATGTATATATGTGTATATGTATATATGTATATAGGTGTATATGTGTATATGTATATATGTATATATGTATATATGTATATATGTATATATGTATATATGTGTGTATACACTATGTTTGTATTTTGTACACTATAAACAAATACAAATCTAGAATTGTAAAAGGAAATATTGAGATAGAATGAACAGCAATATCAGTATTATTAGCAGTATCAGAACTGTGTTCTCCACACTGGCAATGATGCAATGAAAACATGGCAGCTCTGTTGTTTGCCATTTGGCTTTTCAGAGTTGTTTTGATGTGCATTTCCCTAATGACTAAGGATGTTGAATACTCCTTTAGGTGTTTCTCGGCCATTCGAAACTCCTCTGCTGAGAATTCTCTGTTTAGCTCTATACTACATTTTTTAATTGGATTATTTGGTTTTCTGTAATCTAACTTCTTGAGTTCTTTCTATATTTTGGATATTAGCCCTCTATCAGAAGTAGTGTTTGTGAAGATTATTTTTCCCAATCTGTAGGTTGCCATGTTCTCTTATTGACAGTATCCTTTTCCTGATGGAAGCCTTTTAGTTTCATGAGGTCCTATTTGTCAATTGTTGGTCTTAGAAACTGAGTCACTGGTCTTCTGTTCAGGAAATTCCTTCCCTATGCCAATGTATTCCCTATGTTCTCTTCTATTAGATTCAGTGTGTTTTATGTTGAGGTTCTTAACTCACATGGACTTGAGCTTTGTACAAGTTCTGTTTTTTCTAGTCATTCAAAGCTGGCCTTAAACTGGGAATATCCCTGCCTCACAAGTGTGAGGTTGAGGCATATCCCAGCATGCCCAGTTCCTCTTCCCTTTTATTATAATAGCCTTCAACAGCTTGTCTCTATTAGAAAAATGCTCTACCACCAATCCACACCCACAGACTATCCTAAAACATTAATGTTTTCAGTTAAAATTAGAGAACAGAAGCTGTAATTGAGAGTGCAATCATCAATTCCCCACGTTACAAAGATGAAATACATGGTTGTCCAACAAAACAAGTCAGGGTACTAGTCAATATAATTGACTGAATGGAGAACGCTCATAGAAGCAGTGAGGAGGAGAAATGGGATGGGCCTTTGCATCAGGGAAACCCCGGAGGGGGATAACATTTGAAATGTAAATAAGTAAAATAACCAATAAAAAATCTTGATGTCTTTCTTATTAGTTCACTAATACATATCTTTTTTTCTTATTTATCTTTGTGATTGATTGATTGATTGATTGATTGATTTTAAACTCCAGATTTTATTCCCCTCCTGGTCCACCCTTTGACTATTTCACATCCCATACATCCTCCCTGACCCCCTGTCTCCATGAGGAAGTCCCCACCCATAACCCCTCACATCCCACACCACCAAACCTGTAAACCCTCTGGGGCCTCCAGTCTCTTGAGGGTTAGGTACATCTTCTCTGACTAAACCCAGACCTGGCAGTCTTCTGTTGTATATGTGTTCGGGGCCTCATATCGGCTGATATATGCTTTCAGGTTGGTGGTCCAGTGTCTGAGAGTTCTCAGGAGTCCAGGTTAATTGAGACTGCTGGTCCTCCTATAGGGTTGGCTTCCTCCCCAGCTTCTTTCAGCTTTCTCCTAATTCAACCCCAGGGGTCAGCAACCTCTGTCCATTGGTTGGGTGCAAATATCTCTATCTGACTCAGCTGCTTGTTGGGTCTTCCAGAGTGTGGTCATGCTAGGTCCCTTTTTGTGAGTGCTCCATAGCCTCATTAATAGTGTTAGGTCTTGGGTCCTCCCTTGAGCTGGATCCCACTTTGGGCCTGTCACTGGACTTTCTTTTCCTTGGACTGCTCTACTTTTCCATTCCTGTAGTTCTTTCAGACAGGAACAATTATGAGTCAGAGTTTTGACTGTGGGATGGCAACCCCAACCCACACTTGGTGCCCTGTCTTTCTGCTGGATGTGAGCTCTATAAGTTCCCTCTCCCCACTGTAGGCCATCTTGTCTAAGGTCCCTCCCTTTGAGTCCTGAGAGTCTCTCACCTCCAAGGTCTCTGGTGCATTCTGAAGGTTCCCCCCAACCTCCTATCTCCCTCAGTTGCCTGTGTCCATTCTTTCTGCTGGCCCTTAGGGCTTCAGTCCTTTTTGATCACTCAGTACCAGATCACACTCCCCTCTACCCCCATCCCCTTTCCTTCCCAGGTCCCTCCCTCCTCACCACCACCCCTTGCGGTTGTTTTGTTCTCCCTCCCAAGCAGGACTAAGGCCCTTCAGCTTGTTGACCTTTTCGAGTTCTGTGGACTGTATCTTGGATATCCTGTACTTAGTTTTGTTTTTTTTGTTTTTTTTTTTGGATAATATCCATGTATTAGTGAGTACATGCCATGTGTGTCCTTTGGGGTCTGATTTACCTCACTCAGGGTGATTTTTTTCTAGTTCCATCCATTTACTATTAGATATCTTTTAAACATGGGTTCTAACATTTTCGTCTTACATCTCAATAAATCACCTTAGGACCTTCATTCATCTTAGGACTTACTTCATTCTAGACATCTCTGCTTTAGAGAGGTCGGCTTAATTATATAGTGATAACTAGGAACATTAAATCCTTGGAAGGAAAGTATGCATGTGCCATCAGAAATGGGCTTTCTTGCATGTTCCCCAAAGAACATATGCATAAATCAAACAGAAGTATGTTTCCTTCTCATAAAAATAAATTTGGATATAAAATACTGAGTCTGGCTACTTCAGCCTTGTTACCCAAGCATTACACATGACCTTTCTCTTGATGACTCAAGATGAATGCTTGAGTTCCAGATACTGAATTCGATCTAGCATTAAAGCAAATTCTTTTATGAAAGAAAGCTAAAATCCTCTGCCAAAATGCATAAATAAATGTAAACATATATACATATATTTACAGGAAAATGGAAGGTTTGTAACACTTCAGTAACACTTTATCCTACAACTAGATAGCATCCACCTGATGGTAAAATCTAACTCTGCAAAAATTATTGAGTTCAAATGATATATAGAACAGCCTGTCTCCTCAAAAGTATAATTACAAGCCATGTGTGAAATGCCAGTCCCAGGGAAAGCAATGGAAGTTATTCTGGCTGCCTTGTAGTTTTAGAATTATAGGATCACATTATAGCAGAAAACTTTTTTTTTCTAAAACTAACCTTATTTGCTTTCTTGGTTATGTAGCTTTGTTTTTGATGATGCAGTTTTCCATCTTTGCTTATGTAATTAGCAGATGGGAGTCAGGTCAGAAATGACGAGTTACCTGTGAGAATGTGAAAGAGAACAGTAGGCAGAATCAGGTAGGAAAAGAAAAGCAATATTAAAGCAATAAGGGCTTCTAGGTTGCACTACTGAGGAGGGACTTTGAAATGATCTTCAACTATTTGCCATAAGCATGTGAAAAATCAATCCACTCCCTCCCATTTACTCCTTCAGCAAAATCTATTATGCTCATGTACATTTCTTATGACCTACTACTCTTCATGAAAAACTTAAAGTTCTGAATGTTTTGTACAGTTGACTTTTTTAGTCACTTGTAAAACAGATTCATAGACTCAGAAATTAAAAGATAAGGAAGAACCAGCATCACGATGACAAGAATAATGTGAAAATAAATAGACACCATCACATTCTCATTAAAGTCAAATTTAAATATGATCACATAAAGCTGATGAAGGATTTTTTTCTTACCCTCCATATTCTTTCTAATAGAACTTTGAATTAAATATAGATCTACTTACATGACTTGATACATTTTTAAATGCACTTCAAATTTACACTGAATATTTTGCTTAAGGTTGGATAGATTCGCTGCACTGTAAAATCTTTGGAGTTCATGTAAATTAATGTATTATAGTTTAAAGCACAGAGAAGGAAGCTGCCTATAAATACAATCTGACTAGCAACACAATGGCTCACACCTATAATTCCAGCATGTAATATGAGGCAGCAGAGTACAAAGCAGGCTTGGGTAGCCCTGATTCACAAAAACAATGCAAAAAAGAAAACAAAAAACAAAACAAAACAAAAAATATGGCTGAATAAAACAACACCAGAAGAACATGTGGAGGAAATAAAGGACGATGGTTCAGTAAAAACAAGGCACTTAAAATTCAAAGTTCAACTAATCTTTACATGATGAAAACAGATCTTGTCATGACAGGTCACTTTCTCAGACAGGTAAAATTAAAGTTCATATACAGGCCAAGGACTGTGAAAATGAATCAATGACACAGGAGCAATGTGGGTTTGCCTACAAACCAGGCTGGCATAGCTTCTGTGCAGTAACATACATCTACCAGAGATTGGTCCCATGACCTAGGGCAAGCCAATTAGATATAAGTAAAAATGTGTTAGTGAAACTTCAGGTCAAGTTTGGGAAAAGAATGAATTGTGAATGAAACATGTTCTTTGCTTCTTTCTTTTTCCCTAGAAGTTAAAAGCTATACCATTTTCATATAACCACAACAGAAAAACAACTACTTAAATACAGAAATACTGAAAACAGAAGAAGCCACAGACACAAAAGATATATTTGAATTTTGCCATGTTGTGAACTTATAAACACATAAGTAGACAAATAAAAGGGAAATATTCATCTGTGTAAAGTGCAGTTCATTTTATTTTCTGCTACTGAGAGTTATTTGACCAATACATGATTTAGAGGAGAAATGGTGCCTGAAAGTTTGGAACTTGCAAATAATTTAAAATACAGAGTTGGCGATGAGAGGATGCATTGTAACAAGTCCCCAATCATTAAGTAGACTGATAACCATGTTAGAGGCACCATTTTGACCTTAAAACCCAGCATTTGCCAAAATGGGATCAAAGACCTATTCCATAGTTCCTGGAAATCCCCAAGTAAACATGTACTAACCTTGCTTTTTTGGCCTCTGTAGTTTTACTTCTTGCTAACTGAGGATATGGTGTGTGTGTGTGTGTGTGTGTGTGTGTGTGTGTGTGTGTGTGTGTGTGTGTGTACAGGCATAAAAGTGTATGTGATTTTGGTAGTCCCCCATGAAGCTGCTGACCAGCAATAAAGACTTCCTTTTCATCTTTAAGACTGTCAGTGTGGTCGTCAGTGGGCTTGTCTCAAAACAATAAAACTACAAGTTCAGGAATACTATATTGTCATGCATAAGTCTTTATTAAGTATAAACAGAAAAGTTAACAAAAATGTGGCTAAAACTACTCTAGATTCTGTATGAGTCCTCTTATACAGGATATGGCATTAAAGTTGCCAGGACATCTCAGAAATAACAATATGATAGTTAGCTCAAGTAGTTTTCTGCTGGATCTTTTGAGTATAAGCTCAGATTGAAGCAAACTAAGATCTTTGCAAAGCATTAAGTATAGCAGCACTACACATAGCTATGAGCAAGAAATCTATACTGCTTGAGAGTCTCCATTTAGGATTCTTGATAGGCAAAAAAGTCCATTGATTCTCTACCCTTGTCTGAAACTACTACAAACCGGGTGGTGGCAGCTTTGTCATAAAAATGAGATTTGGGTCTCAGGGTTTGCTTAACCATATTACACTGAAACATGTTGCATGTGTTCGAAATGTGATTGCTGAGATTGGAGGCATGTGTCCAAATTAAACTCATCAATTTCTCAGGACCACCTGATATAAATAGATCTCTACCAACTATGTCACTGCATGTCAAAATGCTTGAAACCAACAGAGAATCACAAATTGCCCAGAGAGGAAAAAATCGGATTATAGCCAAACAACCAGGAAAGAAAATTGCTGCAAATTATAAACAATTTTTTAATGAAGGAATAATTCAGTGGCTCAAAGCAATGGTTCAAAATTCAGAAACAATTATTTCCAGCCTGCATTTTTCTGTCCAGCTAAAGAAGCAAGTAAGTGTGCTTGTGGAAAT
Organism: Apodemus sylvaticus; assembly: GCF_947179515.1. Classification (NCBI taxonomy): domain Eukaryota; kingdom Metazoa; phylum Chordata; class Mammalia; order Rodentia; family Muridae; genus Apodemus; species Apodemus sylvaticus. The sequence continues at coordinate 20,045,095 of NC_067473.1, read as the reverse complement.
TAAAAATTGCATCAGATTTTTAAAGCCTAAAAGTTTAACCTTTTGAACCTCTTCTCTGGAAGGTGAAGGTTATGTATATCAACAGAAACTAGGCAGATGGTTTCCTCTGCTTTAACATAAAAACCACTGAAATTTCAGTCTCTTCTACTTGGAATTACATGTAATTTCCTCATGCCTTCTCCAGCTATTTCTCAATTCACTATGAACCTTCACCTACTCATAGTTGATATTGCTCCTGGCTCAGTTGAAACGTTTGGCTGGTGAGTGCTAAATTGGGCTCCTCATGAATTGTGCACGAGATCAAAACATGACCTAAGCCAAGAGGTAAAAGTAACTTTTGGCTAAGGTCACTCCCATTGAGTCCTGGGAGTCTCTCATCTCCCAAAACTCCCAATAATGGGGAGAGGGAACTCTGAAGAGTCAACATCCAGTGGATAAACAGGGCCTCAAGTGGAGCAATGGGGTTACCAAAGCACAGTTGAAAATTCCGACCTGGAATTGTTCCTGTCCAAAAGAACTTCAGGGACAAAATGGAAAACAGACTGGAGGCAAGCCGGTCCAACGACCAGCCCAACTTGGGATCCATTTCATGGTGGTGCACCAAGGCCTGACACTGTTGCTTATAGTAGGATGTGCTTACAGACAGGACCCTAGCATGGCTGTCCTCTGAGAGGCCCTACCAGAAACTGTCTGAGACAGATGCAGATACTTTACATCCAATCATTGAACTGAAGTCAGGGACCTCTATGGAGGAATTAGGAAAAGGACTGATGAAGCTGAAGGGGAGGGTGATCCCATAGTCTCAACCCAGACCCCTTGGAGCTCCCAGAGGCTGAGCCACTGAGCAGCATACACAGGCTGGTTTGAGGCCCCCAGAACATATAGTTTGAGGCCCCCAGAGGACTACCTGGCCTGGCCTCAGTTGGAGAAGATGTGCCTAATCCTGTATAGACCTGAGGCCACAGGGAAGGTGGAGGCCTGGCAGGGAGTAGGAGCACCCTCTTGGAGGCAAAGGAGAAGAGGAGTGAGATGGGGGGGACAAGGATGGGAAGGATGGATGGGATGTAAAAAGATAAAATAATTTTTAAGTAACTTTTATTTACTTGATGTAATTGTCATCTTCAAGGCATATTTCTCAGTCTGCTAACATAGGCCTAGCCCTGTAAGCTTCTAACCTCTGTACAATTTATCTTATCTAGGACTAGAATGTTTTCAGCCTCTAAAATTAGCTGCTGAAAAAGCTCACCAATTCCTAGTTCTTTATGAACACTGGCTGGCTGATTCAACTCAGCTGTTCTGGCTCAGACTCCTCTAAGATGACTAATTCAATCTGCCTTCTCTCTCATTCTCTGACTTTTTGCTCCGCCTGGCCTCAGTCTAACTCTGGCAGTCTGTTCTTACCTTCTGGCTCATTCTCATTCTCTGGCTTGTACGGTCTTTACCTGTGTTTAGTCTGTTCTTTCTGTAACCTCTCTCTGCACAACTGTCCCGGGAAAACTTCCCCCGTCTTTCTGCACCACCTCCTTAAGTAGTTTCCCTTTCCTTTCTCTTCTCATAAGAATTGTGCATATCCTATTCTGTCAAATCTTTCTGACTCATCACTTTGTCTGCCAACTTTCAAACTTGGGTGCTTCCTTCTGCAAACTAACATACCTTTCATCATTTGGGATTAAAGGTGTGTACTAAGGGCCTGTCTGTTTTCCAGCCAGAAGTATTAATGGTATGTGCTAAGGCTGAGCCACACCACAACTAGAAACAGATTTTTTTTTCAGTAAACAACACAGTCTCGAGGTTCATGGTGTGATCTAATATCTTGCAACACCAACTTACACTGCATCAACAAACATCAGATTCACATTGACTTAAACTACTTTCTTTCAGATTAGCTAGGAATCCAAACTACAAAACACCTCAACATGTATTTTTCAATGATATTCGAGACAGGGATAAGTTAAAAATAAACATGGTAAATTGTGTCAGGGCTCTTAAAGCTTCTTCTTAGAAATGACAAATACAGTCTGCTTAAAGTCCCATTTTATTACCCCCACAAAATGTTACATAACCAAGACTGAGTTCAGATGGACAGTCTGACCTATAAAGCCAGAGAGAGAAGTTTCATTTTTTCAGTCAGGGCTAGTGAGTAACACATACATTTCAAGATATTTTCTTCTACATTTGTGCTAGGGGAATCATAAAACTGAAAAATAAATAAATAAATAAATAAAACTGTGCTGTGAGGTCAAAATAGATGTCTGTAAAGTAGCAAAGGTTATAATCGTTTATTACAGGTGTCAGCAGATATTTGAAACAACAATAGCAACTGAGAGACTTTCTTTAGAGTCCAGAAAAGTTGAAAGGCCTGCAAAGAATGTTCCTCCCTTCAGAATTCCCTTGAATGGAGTAAATATTGCTGCTGTCAGTCAACCTAGGAAACAGCAAATCATGGACAGCATGTGTGTCCTTAGAGACAAGTCACAGGATAAAGGTTCAGCCACAGACCGGGAAAAGAATGGGTCATATTACTCCTTTTGACTTAATGGGGTTTGGGCAAGGTGGACTCTCATGTGACTGTGAAGCTTTTCGTCTCTTGCTGTGGGTCTTGGCTGAAATGTCATTTGGTCAAACATCTAACCTGCAAACTTTATCCAGCATGACAGCTCCCCTTGTTCTTTTCTGCTCAATGCCCTTCATTGTCACACCACTTGTCATGGTATTTCATGCCTCATCTCTTTCTTTATTCCTACTCACTAGAATGTAAACTATGTAGGAAGGAATTTTGGGCATGTTCTCAGGAGCTAGAAGGATGTTTAGCGTGTAGTAGCCTCTCATTAAATACTTGTTAATAGATTGATGACTGCGGAGAGCTCCTCCCAGTAAATGGTTAGTGGAGAGGCTTGCTTTAGCTCTGAGTACTCGGGTTGGTGGCCTCTATCCTTCGAAAGAGTATACACGATGGCCTTAAGCCTTGGGCCCTTACTTCATCCATAATGAACATCCCACTGTGAGAATTTATGCATTAAGATCTTTCTGGTAGCCCAATGTCATCACGAGCGTATCTCTAAACTGTCTTCTGGTTCAAAGAAGTCTTCTTTGTCTAGTTAATAGCAGATGAGAAGATTATTTCACTCACTTATATCATAAATATAATATAGATGTATCTATAAATTATAGATAATCAGATACATGTTAGTGCTTCTTCTTCCTTAGGAAATCACTCTGAGTTGAACCTGGGTCAGTAGCATCAACTGCCTTGATCTTTTTCCCACTTTCTACAGTATCTCTAAAATGTACTCATCCTTCAACTGGCTTGTACGCCAACGATGATAGAAGCATTCCCTGACCCCCTGAACTAAGCCAAGAGCCACTTGTAATGCATTTCAGATACCTGTTATATTCCCTGCATTGTGTGAGTTAAAGCTAAGATTCATGAAGTCTGGAGCCAGCCACATACCCACTGCATGCCGTATGACGGTATCACAATCCAGTAAACAAATTAATGTGCTGAATAAATTGATCAATCAATTAGTTAAGTGGGATTGTTATGACTCAAATAAACTCAAGTATACATAAAATAGCATCTACACTATGAGTAAACAGCTTCTTTGTGGACATGAAATGCATTTTAGATGTGTGAGGATGGTTCTGACATGTTACATGCATTGACATAAAGGAAGCATTAAATTCAAAGTAATGATCTTGAAACTTTGTATTTCCTCACCTAGTGTACATTAAAACAACCACCATTATCATTTCTAAACTGCAGGAATGTTCTGATTTTTTAAAGGCAATCTTTATATTCATAGAAGTTGGAAATGAATGAGATTGAAAAAGATGCAGTTTAATTCAATACAGAAAGGTACAACCTGAAAATATTCTAGTTCAATTAAGTAAGGATATGAAATTTACATAAAATTAATTTCATCACAATTCTGATTCACAAAGTATAAATGGAGAAGCAGATTCAAGTTAATTCCTCCCTTTGACTATAAATTTCATTTCCTTTTGAAGGGGGTCTCTCCAATGCAGAACAATTAAATATCACATCCCAGCATAGAAGGATCCCCTCAAACTATGACATTTGAACACACAGTAGCAGATTTATGAATCATCTTACATGTATGATAACCAAACACAGACACCTAAAGCTTTTGCTCTGTAATAGTGATCTTTAAGATTTTCCATTTAATCTTTATGACTTTTGAAAAGTCCTAGGCTAATTTTCTGTTGCTCAAAGGAGTATATTAATTAAATCAACTTCATGTGGTCAATCTAAATTATTAGAAAATCTATAAAAAATAACCATGTGTCATTCATGCCCATATATTAATTGCCTTCATAGGAACAGGACCAAGATATCTTTTTCAGAGAGATAGAAATACTTCTGCTTCAGCAAGCTGCTTACAACTTTTGTATGTGAAAAGGACTGTCAAAGTAAAGCAATTGTGAGCACAAGTTTGGAGTCATGTGACCTAAGACTGAAACCTACTTTTCTGTCACTTATGACAAATAACTAGTCATCCAGAAGCAATGACAAGAGCAGTTGCTGGCACCCTGAGAGAATGGCTGTCTAGAGAGGGCTGATGTCCTATCAGTTACTGAACAAATCACCTAAATTCTCTGGGACCATTTCCTCTTGATGAAGTGGAAGCCCCAATACCTACTTCACAGAATATAGCCATGTAACTATATTGGAAAAAATAAGTAAATGGCACCTTCCTACCTACCCATCAAATACAGTTTGACCTTGTCTAGATGTGGCACGATTGGAACATCTTTCTCAGGATTAGCTTCCATTTGGGGGCTATATACTATGTTTTTAACTTTGGTATCATATAATAAGCAAGGAGCACTTTTTAAGTTCCCTGGCAGTTATATGTGCTTAGAGCTTAGGTCAAATCTGATCAAATACAAAGTCCTCCCTTGAGCTCCATACAAGTAATTCCTGTTGTAGACCATGATAGGAAAAGTCTATCCCATGTTGTCTAATACTGCGTAATTAAGAAAGGGAGAGGGAAAGCCAGTGAGATGTCTCAGTGGGTAAAGCCACCTCCTACCAAGTTGGAAAACATGAATTCAATCACCTACATGTTAGGAAAAGAGAACTGACTCTTACAAGTTGAACTTTGCCCTCCATACATATGCTCTGGCACATAGGTATCCAAACATAAAAGTGTGCATGTATGCATGTGTGTGTGTGCACAAACACAAACACATGCATGTGCACACACAGAGACTAAATGTATATGAATGTTTTTAAGTGAGAAATAAATTGTTTGGGGAGCTTTTATGTAGAAGCTCAATCTTATAATATAGGCCCTTATCCAACATTTGATGTATTGTCTATACATTTTTCTAATTCTACAATATATTTACAACCTCATATAAAGAAATGTTATATACTCTCTCTCTCTCTCTCTCTCTCTCTCTCTCACACACACACACACACACACACACACACACACACACACATTTTTATTTGAAAAATTCTCCATAAATGCCCACAAATCTACACATAAAGGAAGATGAATGCTAAAATACTCTTTGAGACAATTGTACATCCCAGGATATTTCTGAAATTACTCTACAGAGGTCCTAAAATTTGAAGCCAGCTCTAGGGACTCAAAAACCACATAAAAGAATCAAGTAAGAGAAATCCTTCTGCAGAAGGCTCAGGGCAGACTTTGCTCATGGGAGAATCAGTGTGAATTCTAACCCCAAGGAGAGAAATGGAAAATAATAGTGGAAATTTCCCCTAGAGCAGAAAGCTTTTGATCCCACCGCCTGCAAAATGTTATTGCCTGTGCTCATTGCAGATTCTAATTTATCCTGTTCCAAACATCTTGACCCTGAATGATGGGGAAGCTGGGTTTATCAAACACATAAAATGCCTCTTTCCTGTGCTGATTGCAGTCCAATGGTCCTCCTTTCATGGGAGAACATTTTAAGGTGTGTTAGGAATAGGCCAGCTTTGTTTTGAGCCTGCGACTTCTTGTTTGCTCTTTCTCTAATGTCTACATCTTTACCCTGCTGCATTCCGTTGGCTCTATCTAGCATTTATATCATTCAATCAATATCTGCCAGTCCTTCCACTGGAGAAAATAGATTATTAAAGACAGTTAATAAATAATAAAGAAAAATGAAGAACATTGGAGCATTCAAAGACAAGGAAGCTAGCAAGCATCATTTCCTAGCTTTGCTTTTAAAGGCCAGTCAGCTTATTATAACTAGAGTGCGTCATTGTCACCAGAATAAATGCATAATACAATCAGTTGAGAAGGGAAAGCACAAACTGAGCTAAGCAAAGCACATCAGAAGAAAATAAAACACCCTGGACGAGGGAGGTGGCTCAGCACGTAAGAGTACTTTCTGTACAAACATGAAGACCTGAGTCCCTCTGGTAACCATGCAAAAAGCCAAGGAAGGTCATATGCAGTCCTACAATGCCAGGGCTGTCAGTGGGCAGAGACAGTGGGTTCGCTGGGGCTTGATGACTGCCATCCTTATCTCCAGGTTCAGTGAGATGCTCTGTCTCAAAAGAATAAGGCAAAGAGAGATAGAGCAGGACACTAGGTGTCCTATTCTGGCTTCTGCAGGCTCCTGTGGGTAGGTATCTGCACATGAATGTACATACGCATATGTACACCACCATATACACACATTAAACACACACACACAAATAATAAAAATAGAATATTTTCCCAAATATCTCAATTTGCATAATATTTTGTGTCTTTCATCAAATTCATAAATTGAGATTTCTACAGTTTGGTTTTTAATAAATGTTAATAAAGCAAATACAAAATATTGATATGCAAATAAGATAAAAGCACTAAAGGCCTTCATTGTAGTATTGTGTTCAGTGACTAATAATGTACAAGACATATTGTCTCACTTGAAGCATTAATGAAAGTTTACTGTGTATTACAGGGCCCTCCATTGCCTGTTCTCAATGTAACATTTGTGTCTCATATGATTGCACTAGTTGGTTGTATTGTCGATTGATAAGTGCATAATGTACCAGATAATTATGCATATGACATATTCAATTATAATGAGCTATTCCCCATACACTGTCTGCGATTTGGATTTCCTAATTATCCCATTTAAAAACATAGCTGCATTTCCATAAATGTGCTTTCTCATCACGCAACTTTGAAATTAGGTAACTGGTAACTACTGAGCACAACATGAGTGGAAATATATCTAATATTCACTTCTCTGGTAAGAGAAAAATTCATTTATATAAAAATGAGTATATAAAAATTTATGATTAATCATCTTGACTTAAAAAAATAAACTGATTATGCAAGAAATAAGTAGCCCATGACTGCATATTCCATGCATGTACATATTGAACTCTTCACCAAGGTCAGTGACCAAAATGAATAGCAGGATGTTCCATCAAAACAAAGATTTTCAGAGAACACAAACTACAATGTATTAATTGCCTACTCCAGTATTTTTAATCTTGTAATGATTCTATCATTAAATGTAAGGCTGTAGTTAAAGGTTGTGTCAGGAATTATAATTGCTACTGCTTTTCTCACGTCAGACTTCATTATATCTAGCAACGCTTGAATATACACTTGTACTTACTGATGTGTTTTAATGAGAAACTGTGACCTTTTCCTCTTTTATGGTTCATAGCAGTTGACCATAAGACAGCTCTGACAGACCACCTTTTCAGGTTCTATGTAGCTTCCTGGAAAAACAAAAGTATTTTGTAAGTGGGATGTGGATACAGTGAGCATGTAGACTTATCTACATGACATGTATGTTCTCAGTCATGTTGTCTATGCAGAAAAGTGAAAGCCTAATCTTGTGAAAGCATGTTATTATGACAGAAACTGGGGGATCTAGAGTGTAGGTCCAGCCTCTCTGTTGCTTCACACTCTTATCCTGCCCAGTCTCCTGTAACTTCTATATTGCCCAACACCCTGCCACTGTCCATTCCTCCAAACCACTTCCTATATGCTAATTATACAGAAGCCATTATTATTGCTTCATTGATCTTTAATGAGAAGAATCTATTCACTATTCCTTTATTCCCTTAACATATTCTTATTTCTTAATTTTGTGTGATTTCCTTTCTTTACTGAGGACACAGTAAATAAGAACAACAACAACAAAAAAAAAAAAACCCACCATCATAACGAACATTAGCAGAATGTGGAGGATGTTCACTGTTGGAAGGACTATAAATTGGTATGCTCACTATGAAAAATAATATGAACTACTAAGGAATTTTAATGACTGTATATTATAAAGAAACACCATGTGAAAAAACAGGAAGAGGTTTAGCACTTAAGGGCACTAACTACTCTTCCTAAGGACTTGAATTTGAATCCCAGAACTCACAACATTGCTCACAGCCATCTCTAAATCCAATTCCAGGGAATAAGACACCTCGAGGTACCAAGAACAGGAGTGCTACACAGGCATATAGGTAAAATATCCATACACATAAAATAAAAAAATAATAATTAAAAAACAGAAAATGCAGAAATACCACTTGGGTGGTTTTCCAATGGAAAATTGGTATCTTCAAAGAAACAACTGTGTCCTCATTTTTATGAATGCCTTATCCCCAATAGCTAAGACCCAGGGAGAACAAAAGGACTTTAGTTACCTTTCTAATCACTGAGATAAGATAATTGCGAGACACACCCTAAAGTGAATGGATTTATCTTGGCTCACAAATGAAGGACATACAGCTCATCATGATGAGGAAGTCAGTCCTGGTAGATGTCATGGATGCACGTCATGTGACAGTAGGAATTTGAGGATGCTTGCTGATATCCTACCCAGATTAGTGGATATATGGGTAGGATTCAGGATGGACTCTAATACTCAGTGTTCACATCCCAGCAATGAGGCTCTGCCTTCTAAAGATTCTATAACTTCCCAGAGTTGTAGCACATCCTGGAGACCAAGTGTCAAAGCATGAGCTTTTCAGGAACATTTTATATGTAGTCTAATAATCACAGAAGGTACCCACTAACGGGCACATTAACAAGGAAAATTTGGTATGCATCCACAGTTTAGTAGTGTTTATGCATCCGTAAAACCTAAAGAAAATCTACCATTAGTGACATGCATGATCCAAAAGGACACTCATTATGCTAAGTAACATAAACAGAAAAAAATACTAATTTTTTTTATTCGATATATTTTTTTATTTACATTTCAAATGATTTCCTCTTTTCTGGTCCCCCACTCCCTGAAAGTCCCATAAGCCACCTTCCCTCCCCCCTGTTCTCCCATCCAACCCTTCCCACTTCCCTGTTCTGGTTTTGCCCTATACTGCTACATTGAGTCTTTCCAGAACCAGGGGACACTCCTCTGTTCTTGTACATCATTTGATGTATAGATTATGTTTTGGGTATTCCAGTTTTTTAGGTTAATATCCACTTATTAGTGAGTGCATACCATGATTGATCTTTTGAGACTGTGTTATCTCACTTACTGTGATGTTCTCCAGCTCCATTCATTTGCCTAAGAATTTCATGAATTCATTGTTTCTAATGGCTGAATAGTAAGTACTCCATTGTGTGTATATACCACATTTTTTGCATCCATTCTTCTGTTGAGGGATACCTGGGTTCTTTCCAGCTTCTGGCTATTATAAATAGGGCTGCTATGAACATAATGGAGCATGTATCCTTATTACATGCTGGGGAATCCTCTGGGTATATGCCCAGGAGTGGTATAGCAGGATCTTTCAGAAGTGTCATGCCCAGTTTTCTGAGGAACCGCCAGACTGATTTCCAGAGTGGTTGTACCAATTTGCAACCCCACCAGCAGTGGAGGAGTGTTCCTCTTTCTCCACATCCTCGCCAACACCTGCTGTCTCCTGAATTTTTAATCTTAGCCACTCTGACTGGTGTAAGGTGAAATCTCAGGGTTATTATGATTGGCATTTCCCTAATGATTAATGAAGTTGAGCATTTTTTAAGATGCTTCTCTGCCATCTGAAGTTCTTCAGGTAAAAATTCTTTGTTTAACTCTGTACCCCATTTTTTAATAGGGTTATTTGGTTTTCTTGGGTCTAACTTCTTGAGTTCTTTGTATATATTGGATATTAGCCCTCTGTCAGACGTAGCATTGGTGGAGATCTTTTCCCAATTTGTTAGTTGCCAATTTGTCCTTTTGATGGTGTCCTTTGCCTTACAGAAACTTTGTAGTTTTATGAGGTTCCATTTGTCAATTCTTGATCTTAGTGCATAAGCTATTGGTGTTCTGTTCAGAAACTTTCCCCCAATACTGATGTCCTCAAGGTTCTTCCCCAGTTTCTTTTCTATTAGCTTCAGAGTGTCTGGCTTTATGTGTAGGTCCTTGATCCATTTGGAGTTGAGCTTAGTACAAGGAGACAAGCATTCACAATACCAGGTTACACCCCACAACAGTGGGAAATTCACATTGACATGAGCTTGCAAAAGCTAGTCAGATCACAACCACAGTCAAGAAGAGAAAAAGAAGGAATGTATGCTGGTTAGTGGTCAGGTAGTTTGACCTCTCATGTTCAGTCCATCATCCCAAAGGAGGGAATGGTGACACTCACTTTTAGAATAGGACTTGCCACATCAATCAAGATAACCAAGCCAACCTTCCTATAGACAGGTCAACATCACTGAGATTCTTCCCAGGTAATTCTAAGTTATATAAAGTTGACAATTGAAACTAACCCTCTCAGTGATTATTGCTTTCTTGCAACTTGCTAAGAGTGCATCTTAACTGTTCTAACCTCCCCCATCTACACACCCAAAGGGGTGCTTGTAACAGATTGGTTATTAATTTCATTATGACAGCATTATGGAGAAAAATAAAGATATATAAGTATAGATATGGATATATATCCCTGTGCATCTATATAAAATGTACCGTTTAAATCTAGACAAGTTTGTTTCTTGGTTAAACATTAATAAAACTGAGAAAGGAAGAGGAATGAATAGCTTATGGATTTACAAATTCCACCTCAAGTATCAAGATTCCATGTGCTAAGGGAGGCAGGCAGAAGATAAGGCCTAATGGATGGAGCTAGATTCCAAGTCCTTTAATCCATGATGCTGAGGAAAAAGGTGGGGGAATGAATGCATTAAGCAACCATCACTGTTGTTTAGCTCGCCAAGTGTTAGCATGCTAACTGCCAGGTCTACAGCACCACTGGAAATAAGCCCTTACACTTACCTGTGTCCATTCCCTGGATTTCCAATGCAAACCACAATGCTAAATAGCAGGCAGAAAGAAATTTCTATTTTCTGCTTTGTCCTTAAAGAAATCCCTAAAAGGAACTGAGTTTTCTACATGTTTTGTAACTTTTCAAGCAACTCTACTCAGCTCCCAGGCACAAAGGTACACAACTCATTTAAATAATTACCTTTCTCGTTGGACTAGTTGAACTCATTACACTTATTTCAAGATCCTAGATTTCTACCAGGAATAAAAATGTCTGCTGAGTGTCTAGATTTTGATAGTTTTTGCAGTGGGGTACATTTACTGGCTCATAATTACTCGAATTAGGTTGATAGTTTTAATATAGAAGAAGATACATCTTGTACCTAATGTGTGTACTTCCTTTGTTTTGGAATGGTTTTCACTAGTTTAACTGGTTGTTAAAAGCACCAAGAATACGTCTGAAAATAGAAAAGGGAATAGGAACAGTATCAGTGGTAGCTGGAAAAGGATAAAAGAGTAATGGGAAATGAATATGGTCAAAATGTATTAAGTACACATATGAAAATATCATAATTAAACTACTTGTATAATTAATGTTTGCTAATAACTGCAAACCTCCCTCAGCACACACACACACACACACACACACACACACACAAACACTGAGACACAGAGTAATAGATAGCTTGAGAAGTGTGATCTCTTCCCTCAAAGCAAACATTAGAAAACAAGGCATACAGAAACTAGGAAATATTTTTGTACACACTAAATTGTATCATGGATAAAATGACTATAGGTAGACTTAAATCTCAATTAGTAGGTAATCTTGTGACTATTGCTGTTGATACAAAGCCTGTGTCATCATGCCTGTCCATGACGAACTGGAATAAAGCCTGGTCACATTTGAAAGCTTTGAGTTCATGGATATCAGAACTCCAAGCCTTCAAAGGGTATACTCACCCTGTGGGAAACAAAGAAGATTTCCCCATCCCATGTTCTTGAAAAGCTATTGATGATAAAAATAGAGCTGGCATCACTGCTCCTGCTTTATTGACCATTCAGTCTTTCCAACTCCAGTGTAACCATACACTACTGACACATTTTCAATGCTAAAGACCATACAAAGGTTACACTTTGAGTTCAGGAATAACCAAACCCAAGAATCTATCCAACTCTATATCTTACACTGTATTTAAACAAAATTTTCCTTTTAAAACAATCTATGCCCAGTGTGCCTCTCATCCCTGGACCCAGAGTTAAAGCTGCTGATAAAAAAAAGCCCATTAGTCTTGTCCCTCAAGACTAAGTGAAGACAACATTCCAACATTCAACTCCAGAAGTAAAGCAATCACTAACTTCAGACCTACAGACACTTACTTTGTGTGACTAAAAGTAATGTCTATCCATGTTCGCAAGCTCTAGGATCAAAAGTACCAAATCTCAGAGGCCTGGAGTCACCCAGTCTTTATTCAAGGGACCTATGAAAGATCACCTGCACATGCTATATACTCTTGAAGGGTGTGGCTAACAACATCAAAAGCATAAACATTAGTGTATCACACGCACACAGTTTTTCGTGTCATATCACACCAGGAGCATTCTAGGGATAGACTCCTCCACATCCTTTGGGCATCAGACTTCATATTCTGGTGTCAAATGCCCAAATATCATTTATACCTCTCCCTTGGGAGTATGCAGAGAGTTTCATTTGAGTATTAACTTCATGAAAGTTAACACCAGACCTAGCAGCCCTCACACCAACTGCAATCACTGCATTGTACATAAAGAACATTATTCATGTCAGATAACCATAAGTTAATGGTTGCCAGTGGCACATAGCTTATCTTACAGTTCCATAATTGTAGTTTCTAGTGCCACAGGGCCAGTCATCTCCCACAGCCATCTTAAGAATCCTAAGTAAATTCTCCATACTGTGTTGTTTTGAGACCATAGTCTCTGACATTACAATGTAAGTACAAGCTCTTGGTCTTGTCCCATGATCCATAAAGAGAAACTTCTTCATACCATGGTCTCCTGCCATCAAATCTGGGTGTCTAAGGATATGCACTTTTGGAAGTGTAAATCCATTGCAAAGTCATACAACTATCCTCATAAGCCATTGCAACTAGACTATTACACTGGTCATAGACACTACTGACATTTTTCCAGTTAAAATGTTTTAGACGTGTAGAGCACAGTGGTGGTACAGAAATTGGGACATGAAATAAAAAAGAAGAAAGGGAAAAGATTAGATTAGGAATTCTGAAGCACAATGGGAGAGAAGAAAACTTTGGTTCTCTTCAGCACAGCAAGACGATGTTCACAGCTGAAGAGGTGGAAGCTTATGACCTGGGTTCGATTTCTACACATAATGTGTATGTACTAGATTCCTATAATGCAATCCTGACATTCAAATCAATAAGTAAAACCAACCTTCATGTGTTATTCATGGTAGGGTAACGACAGAATAATAATGTTCCAGTTATTCCAAAATGAAAACTGTGGCATGGGTGAATGGCATTCCAAGCCACTGGTAAAATTTACTTAGATCTGTAATAGCATTTCTACATTAAAATTTTATCAATAACCCAACCAGCATATAAAACCTATTGATATGTTGTATTAATATTTTAATGTCTCTTCAGTAATACCTTGCAATGAACAAAGAAATATATACATCCTCACATGAAACATTTAGTCCTTCTTACAATATAATGTAGCTAAAACACTATGAGAAAGTCATACAAAATATCATTTGGTTTCCTTACTTAGATCACCTAGACCATGCTGTAGTTTCCATATAGCATAAGCTGCATCTTATATTTTATGTATACACTTCAAACTTTTTGAGGAATGTCAAGAACAATGGACTAAATGAAATTCACAAACTCAATACTATATGACTTCTTATATACATGTACTTGCATGCTTTTGAGCTTTCCTCTTCCCCAGCCAGATTTCTGTTAATCCACACTTGTGATATAGATTAAAATATTTTATAACAATTTATATTTGAAATTAAAATTTAATTACATTACTTCTGTCATTCCCTTTCCTCCTACCAAATTCTCCCACCCACCCTGCTAGCAAATTCTTGACTTCTTTTTCTTTAACTATTGTTACACACATACACAAACACAACCTGCTCAGTCTGTATAATATTATCTATGTGTTGTGGAGTTCTGCCTCCCGGAAACAGCAAAAATTCCACCCTATGAACTCACATCAAACTGACTAAACAAGATCTGAGCAGTGATGGCTACAATAGACATGTTAACATAGAATGGAGAAAGCTCACAAAGTCCCAACCCAGAAATGGATTATGGATAACTGTGGAATACACACACATCATATATATGTGTGTGTGTGTTTCTGTGTGTGTGTGTGTGTGTGTGTGTGTGTGTGTGTGTGTGTGTGTGTGTATAATGACAACACTTAATCATACTACCCATGTCTATCTCCTTAGCCATCATTTCGTTATATCTAAAACATCCAAGCTTCATTCTTTATTTGTGATATATTTAATACATTATCATCACTAAGAGTCAAACTACCATGTCAGAACTATAGATTACTTTTATCTATTTCAGACTTTTATAAATGGAATCAGCATAATACTGAGGTTCATACTTGTTGTATGTGACAGCAACTTACGTCTTTTCTAACTGTTATAGGATCTATTTATTATTTGGTTGATAGATACATTGTTGCATTAAAATGTATATTTTCAAGGAAAGTGAAATTTCCAGACAGATAGATGTAACTATAAAATAGTGTACTGAGATAACTTAAGGAACCTCATTAAGACTCAGGAAGACCAATTCCCAATGCTGTCTCTAATCTGTGTATCCTAGATTCAGATATTTAGATGTGACTACATAATTCAGGGATGAAGAAAAACTTTAACTGGACCATGGGAGAGGAAGAAGAGGAATCTCTAGAGAGGGAGAGAGTAATACTCTGGTAATATAAGTGAGAAAATACGAATAACTAGGAGATTCTTTACCTGAGGATGGATAAAGAGGTATAAAGTATGGATAAAGGAGGGGTAGCTAATACTAAGGGTATTGAAAAATCCATAGAAAATATATTATTTTATGTTTATATATACATGAAGTTATACCATTTGAGGTGATAATGTTCCTCCAAAGGACCTTAAACTATCTATCCAAAAATCCCAGTGCCAAAAAGTCCAACCAAGTTGTTAGTGAAGTGAATATGAAAGAACACCCAAAAGTAAGCTGTTGTTGCTCTCGGATGCCTCCCAGAACATGGTGAAGACAGCAAATACTTCAGACACAGGATTTGGAGGAATAGAACTAGAACTGACTTGGAAGCCTCCTCCTTGAAGACTAGCTTTTATAATATGAAAAGGCCCCATACGAGATGAAGAGGAAATGGTAGTTCCATCCATGTGTACAACTTACCGGCCACAACAGTGATCAAGAAAGATATCCTCAATGGTGCAATGATGTCACATATATCTGGAATAGAAACAACCTCCATTGATTGGGCTTAAGGCCTGCACAATAAAAGGAAATTCATGTCTGAGACTGTAAACCCAGCCAGCTACCCAGGGCTGATAAAGTCATTGACCCTAGGTGGGAACTACCACTTTCCCATACTAATATAACTTCTAAGTTCATTCTAACTTATACCCATTCATACTTATACCCACGTAGAAAACTATCTTACACCTTTCATCAAAGAAGCTTCTTTCTGCATCAAGCAGAGACCATTACAGAAACTGGTAATAGATCAAAATGCAAAGAACAACTGACCAATTGGTTGTCTAACACCAATTGATACATCCACCACACAACTTCTACACTTAAGTCTCAGGAAACATTTCAGAACAAGCCACAGAAAGATTGTCGGAGGACTATGACATCTGCTGTAAGACAGTATCTTCCATATATGACAGAGAGGCTTTGCCCGTGAAATTACAGCAACATGGTCACCTAAACAAAAGCAGAACTATATGACATGTCAATATGAATCGGGAAAATCCCACAAGGCCCTATGCCTAGATAAGAAGCCAGAGGCAACTAAAGTTATTAAGAGAGAGAAATTTAGTCTCCTCCAAGCACAAACCTCATGATAGGTGATCTGATCCCAATGTATCAGGTCCAAACACATATACATATGAGCAAAGATAATGGACTCAGCAGGTTTTATACATATACATATACATACACATACACATACACATACACATACATATACATAATATACATATACATCATATACATATACACGTACATGTACACGTACACATATACATATGTATGGACACACACACACACACATATATATATATTTGTATATTTATATATGTATATATATGTCCTAAAAATTAGACTTCTTTTGAAACTTCCCAAGCTTTTATTTGTAAAAATAAACTCAGATGTCTTATGCATCTAAGATGTTTTACTACTAGAGCACTGGATGACTATGAGACATTTGCAAAACTTTGTAAGTACCTAGTTGGAATAGAGTGACTGAATGATCATCCAGACTCCCTTCTAAGGATGTCCTTGGGTGTGACTCACTGCAGAGGCTCCTGGATTCTCCCTGCCTCTACCATCCTGAAATCTGATTGATTGGAAGAGAATGAGGTAAGTTCTGCAAAAAAGCAGTCTTTCCGCTGAGGACCTGTATATGCCAAGGGGCAATTCGTTGACTGGCATGCACTGTAGAAAGGGTGATTACAAACTCACTGAGCCTCTGTTTTGCTATCCTTTACCTCCTATTTTTTAAAATAACAAGCTACAAACCAGGTACACACAGTAACCAATACTTATTTTCTCCGGCTTCAGAAATCTGAGGCTCATCTGTTGGAAAGGCAGACTGGTGAGGGAACCGCTTCTGATTCCTGGCAGCTTGGGGCTGCTGCATTGCTTCACCCCCACCCCACCCTCTCCTCTGTATCTGTGTCATCTGCCTCTTCCTCTGTCCCATAACGACACGTAGCACAGCACATTGGAGCCCAACCCAATAACTGTGAGGGATTTTTTTCTAACCTCAAGCACTAAGTAGTTCCTTATTCACCAAATTATGCTTGTATTCCAAAATAAGTAAGGTTTAGTTTCCCAGGCCTCAATATATTTCTATAACACAGAGCCTTTCAATGTTCTAAATTCAAGTACATTATCATCTTTCTTGTGGTTATGTATGCTGTTGTCTGTAACGCACTTGATCAAGATTTATTTGCCTACTCTTCGCCTATAACTGTAATGAAGTAAACTAGGCTTTTGTGCTCATGGAGCAAGAGGACAATGACAAAGTAAGTGTGCTGTCAGCTGTTGCAGAAAGTGTGCTTAACTGAACACTCTACCATCAGTGCGCCAATCAGACTAGTCCTTTAGGAATGCTCTTGAGGATTGTCCATAAAATGCTGAGTGCCTTGTCCATGGCCTCCTGCCCACCATGGATTGAGTTTGTCTCCAGACTGCAGCATCCTCACACAGACATGGCATCCGAGGGGATCCTGTGCCTGCCGCTAAGCCCTAGAACACTAAAATGGTCGCTTAAATTAAAAGCAGTCTGAAGAGATGTACTGGACCCTCATATTACCGTCATTTAACACATTCTCCCTGCAGGTACACATAATGCAGTTGGTGATACTTGTAAAATGCATAAAGCAGTGCAAACATTGCTTACAATCCACTCTGAGCAAGCCACTGAGTCCCAAAGAGGCTGTGCAGAAGCGCCACCACTATCGCCATCTGTCGGAACAAATAGAAACGGCATGCTTTTATTCTCTGCTGAGAAGTATCTCTAAGTAAACTAATTCTCTAAGTCTAATCTCACAGGATTTCCATGAAGATTGATGAGAAGAATTCATGGGAATACACTTTGCCTGTTATAAAGCATATGAATATTTGTTTTGCAAATTTGTTAGATAAATTTGCTTCATATATGTTCCCCAGCCCAAATTATACCCAGGCATCAACAACAGTTAGCCTGAAGTGTATAGAATTCAGCCTTAGGTGTGTAGCCTACAGTGTAAAGAATGCTGGTCTTTGTCTACCTGAAATATCCTTCCCCGAGATTTTCACCAGCTTAAAGATTTCCTCTAGTGTATTTTTCCCACCATCTCTCCTACAGCATTCCTGCAGTCACAGTGCCACACGGATCATGGTAAACAAGTGTCTGCCCTCATTCAATGGCAAGCTTATTGGAAGTAAGAACTCTCTCATTCCTCTTTGCATGCTTATCCAGTAGCCTTATATTTGGCATACAGTAGGCATTCAATAAATGTTTGTTGAAATTGTTGAATTAATTTGCCATCAAATAACAACAGCCTCTGTCCTACTTAGCTGTGTCTCACAGTAAGCAGCTGGTCTCAGCAGGGAGGAAGAGATAAAGGGAATTCATCTAAAATCAATTTATTTGGGAGGGAAAATGTGCTATATTCAATGAAATGATTCAATTTCATCCCTTGTACAGCGCTTCGGACCTCTACATGACCATAACTTTATGTCAAGTATCAAGTCCCTCAAGTCATGCGGAGATATATTACATTTTTGTACATAGTGTAATACCATAAAAACAATACTAACACTCCCCCAGGAGCTAGAGATATAGAAAGTGAAAATACTATCAGTTTACCTTGGAATGACAAGATCGTCTACCCTTGGAAAAGAAAATGTTTGCTTAGATAATGCCTGTGCTCAGGATGTGTCAATTTTCACAGAGCAATCCCTTCCAAAGGGGAAGGAAACGTGTCTGTCTTTGAACAAGTGCTCTCCATTCCAATTAAGCAGACAGGAGCTCCAAAGACGGCTCAAGGTTGGTGTACGAACTCCATGGGGGCCTTGCCTATCTTTTCTGAAACTGATGAAAAATACTTAGGATAGCTCAGGCTATGGATCCATAAAATATCTGGCTGGCTGGCTGGCTGATAACGTCTGTGAGCTAGGGAGAGGCCACGTTGCAATGAGGCAGAGTAATTGACTGGAGTGAGGCCAGGTGTGCTTAGCTTAAGGCAGCCATTCTTCTTTACAGAGACATGAAAACAAGTGCAAAGTCCGATTTTAAAATTAAAAAGAAATCTCTCTCTCTCTCTCTCTCTCTCTCTCTCTCTCTCTCTCTGCTTCAGTACTAATCTTCTGCCTACAAATAACCAAGGATTTCGCCTGTTTGCTGCCACATTTTAAACACAGGCAAATCCGTTCGAGTGAGTGGAGATTTCCCCGCCTGACAAACCCGTGCGGCAGATGAGCTTCCGGGCTGGTACCTTGATCTGCCACTGAATCCTCCGCTGAGGGGGCAAACTCAAAGCAATTCTGTACCTGGCCCAGCATATTTGAATCCTGTGTAAATTGTACTGGCCTGGCCACACCTTTAGTCTCCTGCAGCTCTCTGCTTCACATGCTACATGACAGCATCAAACTAGCAACGGAGCTAATGCTGCCCCAAAGACAAGAATATTTTTAATTATTTCTTTTTGTTTCTGATATTATGGTTTATTACATTATTTTTCCTTTTCTTCTCCTCCTCCCAAGCTCATCCATATACCCCTCTTTTTCTCTTTCAAATTTATTGCCTCTTTTTTTCATTAATTGTTGTTAGACATATATACATGCATTCATGAATATAACCCTCTCAGTCTGTATAATGTGTTATATATATATATATATATATATATATATATATATATATATATGTATATATGCAGGTTTTCAGGGCTGACCATGTGGTACTGGGTAACCAATTGGTTCTCTCTTCCCTAGAAAGACTATTTCTTGCTCTTGGCATTCCTTGGTTGCCTATAGTTCTTCATGTAGAGTTGAAGCACATGAGTTTTCCCTGTCAACTTTAACTTATAACATTGATTTTTAATATATTTTCTGGTGGTCATCCCTGGAGCCATTTTAATAGCGAAAACTGAAACAGCTGGCTTCATGAAAAGCTGGATAAGAAGATACCTTCTGACAGCCCTTTTAGCATCTCCAGGGCACAGCATCCACTTAGGTCTTCAGATAACAAAAAGAAAGGGTTTTCTGGTCCCTATGATTTTTTCTAAGAGCACCAAAGAAGGATGCATGGCCCACACATTCCAAGCCAAAAAGTCTCTGTATAACATCAAACGCATGGCACATATAAATCATATATACATTAACAATGACACATATCCTGAAAGACATAGAAATAAAGCCACAGTTTGTCACAACTTATCTGAATTGCTTCCAAAGACTGTATGTTAACAGCCTGGTGGTCAGCTGATGGGCTTTGGGAGAAATAATGGGACCTCAGAGTACTTATTTAATAGTGGATTGATCTCCTAAAAGAAGTCATTATTGTTAGATGGTGGAAAAGTACTGAGATGGAGCCCAATTAAAAGACCTATGTCACCAGGGTGGGCCAAGGGAAGACACGTTCTCTGATGTTTTCGTTCTTTCATTTCCTGTCTGCCACACAGTAAGTAGTTCTATCTGCCATCGTGTTCTCTTCTCAAACCCAGAAACAGAAGATCCAGACAGGATGTCTTGGATCCCCTGGAGCCATGAGACAAGAGTGTTCTCCTTTAAATTGTTTCTCTGGACATTTGTCACAGTCACAAATAAACTAACACAGCCATGTGTGCAAAGCATACTACATGCAGTAATGAAGTCAGAATAGTTGTTCTGAACAATTATTTTGTGCACTTAATATATACTTATTTAAACAAACAAACAGAAGCAAGCCTGCCTGCGATGCTGTTTTAGCTGTTGTGTTTCCTAACATACCAGCCTAGAATGAGAAAACACAGTGCAACCTCATATGTGGAAGTGCCTGGTTTCTTTGGGAAAATTAAGATAGAGACAAAATGCCAGACAGTGGTGGCGCACACCTTTAATCCCAGCACCTGGGAGACAGAAGCAGGTGGATTTCTGAGTTCGTGGCTAGCCTGGTCTACAGAGTGAGTTCCAGGACGCCAGGGCTACACAGAGAAACCCTGTCTTGAAAAACCAAGAAAAAAGAAAGAAAGGAAGGAAGGAAGGAAGGAAGGAAGGAAGGAAGGAAGGAAGGAAGGAAAGAAAGAAAGAAAGAAAGAAAGAAAGAAAGAAAGAAAGAAAGAAAGAAAGAAAGAAAGAAAGAAAGAAAGAAAGAAAGAGGCAAATGAATGGTGAGTAAATGAAACAATTTCCAGATGAAAAACAGAGGAAAATGTTCTTAGAGCATTCAAACAATGCATATTCTTGTGATAAGGATGCTGAAGGTCTCCACAACTGATAGCTTCTGGTGAGGGGTTCAGTGGGGAAGGACTCAGTTTTCTTTAGGGGGGCTGGCCAATAGGAATTTGCCCATGCTCCAATGAGTATATTGGCAACACAAATTCTCCTCCTCCTCCTCCTCCTCCTCCTTTTCTTTCTCCTCCTCCTCCTCCTCATCCTCTTCCTCCTTCTCCTCATCCTCTTCCTCCTTCTCCTCCTTCTCCTTCTTCCTCCTCTTCTGGCAGGGTGAGGAAGACCCAGTGGTGGAGAGGGCAGACCTGGGAAGCCTGGGAAGTGAAGATGCTGAAGGGTCATGTTCTGATATGCCCAAATAATCAAAATAGTATGAAAAAGCTGCAGTTATAGCTTCAAAAAAGAGTTAAACCAGTAAAATTGAAAGAATTTTGTTTGATTGATTGTGGGTTTTTTTTTCCCCATGAAGTAATATCAAGAATTATCTGGGGATAAGGCATATATGCTTTGTTTTCCCAGACAAATAAAGAAGGTTACTTTCTTATAAATACAATGATTCATGAATCTAGATGGGGGGGTCAACAAGAGAGGGGCAACGAGGCTTTAAGGAAATCATGTGGAGATCATGGAATACACATTACATGAAGGTAGGAAAGCCACAGCTCACTTCTTCCCCCTGCCTCTCTGAGGCCACGTGTTCATCATCAGCACTTTCTCCTCAGCTGTAGCTCTCTTCATACCATCTTTTAGGACATCTAGAAATCAGTTGGATAGGAAGGAGTTCCCTCCCAGACAGTACCTATCTGCTCAGATGAAGGACAGTACCACGCCCTCTGAACAAACATTGGTCTTCTTTATCTGGAGATAGAATAATGCTAAGAGCACCCATCAATGTGCAACAGTCTAGAAACACCCCAAACTCATACATAAGAAATACTTTTCCACTCCAAAAAAAAAAAAAATAGCCACTGGCATTCTGATTTCTGTTGAGGTTTGGTCTTGTTGTCTATTGTAATGCTAATTGTGGACCCCCAAGATCTAGAGTCTGCTCGCAGACCTATGAGACCTATGATCCTGTCCTCAAGTTATTTCTGACTGGTAAATAAAGATGCCAACAGCCAATAGCTAGGCAGAGGAATATAGGCGGGGTTTAGGTTTCCAGGGCTCGGAGTCCGGGGAGAACCGTGAAGAGAAGATGCAGGAGGGTAGGTTTCTTTTTTTAAATTCATTTATTTTTTATGGAATATAATTTTCATTTACATTTCAAATGCCAAAACCTTTCCCGGTTTTCCCCCTCCCCGAAAACACCCAACCCCTCCTCCCACCCTCTACCTCCAAGTATATGCCCCTCCACCCGAACCACTCCTACATCCCCCCCTCCATTTCTATTTGTTGGGGCATCTATTGAGCCTTTACCTAACCAAGGACCACTCCTCCCATTGATGCCCAACAAGGCATTCCTCTGCCACATTTTTGTCAGGGACCATGTGCGCCCCTTGGTTGATGGTTTAGTCCCTGGGAACCCTGGAGCGTCTGGGTGGCCGACATCGTTGTTCTTCCCATGGGGCTGTAAACCCCTTCAGCTCCTCCGGACCACCCTCAAGTTCCTCCATTGGGGACCCCATACCCAGACCAATGGTTGGCTGCTAGCATCTGCGTCTGTATGTGTAAGGCTCTGGCAGGGCCCCTCCCGAGATAACCATAACAGGCTCCTTTTGCTATGCACTTCTTGTCATCTATAATAGTGTTGGGGCTTGGTGACTGTTTATAGGATGAATCCCCAGGTAGGGCAGTCTCTGGGTGGCCTTTACTTCAGTCTCTGCTCCACACTTTGTCTCCATTATTGCTCCTGTGAGTATTTTGTTCCCTTTCTCAGAGGAACCCAAGCACCCCCACTTCAGTCCTCCTTCTTCTTAAGATTCCTGTGGTCTGTGAATTGTAACTTGTTTATTTTAAGCTTTTGAACTAACATCCACTTATTAGTGAGTGCATACCATGTGTGTTCTTTTGCGTCTGGGTTACCTCACTCAGGATGACACTTTCTAGTTCTATCCATTTGCCTAAGAATTTCATGAATTCATTGTTTTTAATACCTGAATAGTACTTCACTGTGTACACATACCACAGTTTCTGTATCCATTCTTCTGTTGAAGGATATCTGGTTTCTTTCCAGCTTCTGGCTACTATAAATAAGGCAGCTAAGAACATAGTGGAGCATGTGTCCTTATTACATGTTGTAGTATCTTCTGGGTATATGCCCAGGGGTGGTATAGCTGGGTACTCAGGTAGCACTATGTCGAATTTTCTGAGGAACTGCCAAACTGATTTCCAGAATGGTTTTACTAGCTTGCAATCCCACCAACAATGGAGAAGTAAGTTTCTACCCAGCTTGTATGATGTTTAAGTTTCATTGTAAATATAAAACTTATGTGTCTCTTTTATCCAGAAACTAAATGATTAAAGGTGGGGTAGAAACCCTGGGCAAGGGTTAAATAATTTATCCAGAAGACTTCCCTGTAATGAGGAAGCATAGATAACATGGATGAAAACAGAAAATGTGTAGAAACCAATAGGACAGGAATGATACCACATATCGAGCACTTCTATGTGAGGATTGCTCTGTGCCCTAAAGTCTTGATGGTGGAGACTAACTCTTCAAGACCTCCCTTCAGATAGCAAGGAGTGAATACCTCCATCCCTGGATTCAGGAAACAGTTGTGTTATATGCTATAATACAATTATTAATATCTTAGGTTAGACATTAAAAAGCACATGGTTTCCTCATTGTGTGAATTTCATATGCACTGCTCTATATCTTTGTAGAAATGAAACAAGGAATGAATAGATGGATAGACAGATGAAAAATGATTACCTAAATTACAACTGAAAGATGTGTGGCAGAAGCTGAAAATCTCAAGCATTCTCTTCATATTGAAATTAGAATTTCTTGGCTTCTAATCACGGGGAAAATAGGTGCCCCGCTGAAGGTTACACGTGCCTGTCACTAGAAAAAGCCACTGCTCCTTAGGTGAAAAATGTTAGCCATGTGCTCATTTCATGGTGACACAAATCTTTAATCCCAGCACTTAGGAAAGCAGAGACTGGCAGACCTCTGAGTTGAGATAAGCCTGGTAATATTGTGTATTCCGGGCCAGTCAGACTACATGGCCAAACCCTGTCTAAAAAAGAAAAATTTAAAGCCATAAGTTAGCCATAATGTCTATGCATCTTCCCCAACCAGGATTGGTTACTTCATAGTGTTAACTCCGATCTCCTGGTTGTATCTACTGATGAAAGCTAAATGAATATTTAAAACATCCTCCGACAGAATTAATAAATGTTTACTTGTTCTTAAGCACTCGTAATAATTTTCTAAGCAATCTAGTTACATTGTTACATTTTAAGTCCATAATAACCCTAAGTAAGTAAAAGTTAGCATCATTATCACATGCCAGTAACAGACAGGAAATAGGAAATTTCTACAGATGATATTACATAGTAGATGAGAGTCTGCATCCCTCATTCCTATAGGATGCAACAGTCGTCGTCGTCGTCGTCATCGTCATAATAGTAGTAGTAGTGGTAGTAGTGGTTATTTTGTTTATTTACATTTCAAATGCTGTCCTTTTTTCCAGTTTCCCCTCCATAAATCCCCATTCCATTCCCCTTCCCTTTGTCTCTATGAGAGTGTTCCCAAGAAATCTTTCTGTGAGCTTGTAGTCAGGAAATTCAAGTACTTCTTTAAGTCAATCAGTAGAATTTTTAAATAAAATAGAATTTACTGAGTTTTGAATAATTATTAAAAGCTGATAAGCAGCAATAAACTTTTCATTCATGATTCATTTAATACTTTTGCCACAATTAAAGAATATATAATACATATGTAAGGCACAAAACATCACAGAATGAGTTACCTGTGAGTTCTCACCTGGCTTAATCACACCATCATTTTCACATTTCTACCTTCTAGAAAAAAACATCATGATGAATTTTATGCTTATAATTTTTTGTCAAGGCTATATCATATACATATACATTACATGCTTGTGGATGTATGTGTGCGTGTGAGAGAGAGAGAGTTTCCTAGAAATGCTGTGTCCTCATCTCTGTTTATACATGAAACATGTAACCAAATTTCATCTATAATAATGCATGCATTTGTAATCTACTCAGCTTACTGATTTCTTGACAGGTTTCTCATAAGTAGTACTCAGTCTGAACATTTCCTTTACAGACATTCTGCAATAGAGATGTAACAGAAGCTGGTTCATAAAGTTAGTTGATTTCCTTGAGTAGAAAGGAAGAAAGTAAATGTTTTAGGAATGCAATGTGATCGAGGAGCACATCAAATAGAAAAGGAAGAGGCAGTCATCTATTTATTTTGGCTTTGGAAATTCTAAACTTAGATGAAATGAAGAAATACCAATTGGCCACTGGGTTTGTTTCATAACCAACTTCCAATGGTGGTATTTTTGAGTCTCTCTGATACTTTGAACAATGTCAATGAGAAAAGTGCAAAGACAAGAAACTCAGGGTATGTTCAGGTGTAACAATAGACTAAGCCTATTAAGGAACCCAGAGCATCTCAGAGAAATGGGATGGAAGCTAGAGAAAGGTCAAGTTAAAGAAGAGAAATGGAACTTGACCAACTGAGTTGAAAACTGAAGATGAGAGATAAAGTCCCTTGGATTTTCTAAAATACTCATCCAGCTGCTTGCTTAGTATGTAATACCGCTGGTGTATCTTGTTCAAAGTCAACTGCCACACAATGGCTTTCTCATTTCCCATATGATTCTGCTGGTAGAACAAGAACTGACCGAGAGAAAGAACTTCAATCTAAGGCCTTTTGCTGCTATATCTTACTCAATAAAGCAGTTGGAATTGTATGTTCACTTCCTATGAGCATCTATAGGATTGTATTAGTCCAATAGGATGCTACAACAAAACACAAGAGGCTGGGAGAGCTTAGATCACAAGCTCTTGTTTCTCCTGATTCTAGAGACAATAGAGTCAAGGTCTGGATTCTCTGCCAAGTCATTTCCTGATAAGAGCGCCCTTCTTGGTTTACTGGTATAAACCAAGTGTCAGAGTGATTTCTGTTCCTTCTTATATAATCTCCACCTGAATCCTGCTCTCATAACCACTAACTGCCCCACAAAGGTTCTATCTCTACAGATCACCACAATGAGGACTGGGGTATCAATGTGTAAACCTAGTGATAACTGTATGTTCATGGAAGTAAAACCTATGAGATCTCTTTATGATGCCAAAGGCATGCAGCACATACTATTAAGCAGGTATCTGTGTTCTAATCTACATTACATAGAAAACATGAAAACAGCTCATTCTTGGCAAGGCAGAAAGCATGACACCAGGCTTATGAATCATGAAACTAATGTAATAATAGCACCTGAACAAAGTTAGTACTCAGTAGGAATTCACCTGCCCTAAGAAACTTTCCGTGGATGAGTTGTAGCTTACAGGGAAAACCCCATAAACCAACCCTTTGATATGCCTCCAATCAACTTGTGTATAAAGACTTGAACAAGCTTCCCTGTGTCTATAGCTGCAAACAGAGAGGTTTCTAGTCACTGAGGAACTGATGAGGCCCATCAGTCAACATTACCAGAGTGATATTGTGTTCTCTGCACTCTGGTCCAAATAGTATTCTGTTCTCAATCCTGGCAACGATTTTTGTGCACCCAAACAAGTCCTATTCTGAGTTTCTAGCAGATTTCATGAAGTATTTCACTGCTGGTTCTTATTGCTTACAGTAAAATCATTAGCCAGCAAGTATTATCTATTGATTTCTACTCTGCCTTCTTCTACATGTTCTGCAAAATAGTGGTTTTTTTCTCTTCACTTGTTAAGAGGAAAGAGCAGAATGAGTCAGTTTCTTCAGCCAACCACAATGTGCAGGGTCTTTGTCCTCTTTAAATCAGCATGGGCCCTCTTCAGATTTTGACAGTATCAAAGAATTTATACCCTTTTCCCAAATGTTACTTCCCATTTAGTAACAGAATTCAAAATACCTTTCTCATAATTCTGCAAATTCTGAATATTTATAAGTGACATCACTATCCAACCCTTTGCCCACAATATCCACCTCTGTCTTACAGCCCACAATCTTAGGGAATATGGTTTAGTAATTTTTATTACTACTATTATTGCATTACTAAAATCATTATCTTTATTGATGTAATAAGCTTTATAATTAAGTTTTCTCTGCGTTAAATAAAAGATAATTGTCAAAGCCCAAGGACTAATTTTATTCCTTGTAGCCTGTAGGCAACTTACATACCTGTTGTCACAATTCATTGTTTCAGGGTTTTGTTGAGTTACTTGTTACATACAGAGTTTTGTACATTTTAATTGACTTTCTCTCTACTGGGAATTGAACCCAGAGCTGTATGCTAGGCAAACAGTCTGCCACTGATCTGCATCTCCAGCCCTGAATTGACTATTTCTACTTTTTTTAGGCTGGGAGTTTTCATTTGCATGTTGCATCCTTCAGTGGTTAACCCCCTAATTTCTTCCCAGTTTATGGTGCAATTCCTTGGGACTCAGTAGCTGAGTCACAGGTCTGATTTTTGCATGGTCTCTGTGCACTAACTGAACTGCCATTTCTTAAATTCTTCAACTGCATCAATATTACATTTTTAGCTATTTATCTGCAAGTCATCATACATCAAGTCTTTTTTGTTACTGCTATATTTGGTAATTAAGGTACCACTTTCCTTTGTAGAAGCTGATGTTTCTTGTAAAACAGTAACACCATTCACAGCAAGAAAACCACAGGTTCTATACAGCATCCTTTTCTTCTTCAATGACGTTTTTCTAAACTAAAAATCAACTATAAATTTTGTTAATTTTTTATTTATTTAATTTTAGTTCATTTGTAATTATGAAACTGATAAGCAAACTTTACTCCAATGTGTACTGCATAGCCATCAGAATAGCTGGTTCAGCATTGTTTACTGGTATTCACGTCTAACCACTGACATGTTAAAAAGACATAACAGCACAAAGACCTTGGTTTTCAAACACTGTTGCCACTAACAGAAACAGAAATATCTGAAAACATCCTGAAGCCAGAACAAAGAAAATACAAAATTTATATAGTACAACATATTATATCAGGAAAACGATTTTTAAAAAATATACAAGTGCTCCACAAATTACAAAAGACTAACCAGAAGATCCAGCAACTACCTTGAAGGGACTCTTACTCATCAAATCCAGAATGTTTTTAACAACACAATAAATACATAAGATTATATATGGAGGTCTATTGAATTATGTAAGAATTTTTCTGTCCTTATTAACAAATATGCAAAGAAATAAATATAAAAGTGATTTCTCACTGCAAAGTGCCATCTGAAAACTATAGAAAGAGAGTTTATTCAAGCAAGAATCATCAATGTGTATCTGGTCTAGTGGCAAAGAGATTAAAAGGAAAATCTATTTCTATAGCTTATTGTATCTTCCCATGAATCACTACCACTTCCCAATGGGGGAAAAAACTGAAATTAACAAACTGGGATGCTGCTGACACCACAAACAAGTGATCAAAATAATGACCTCGGTGTTACTATGCCTGAAGTTCTCTGTATCACTCAACACCCATCAGAGAAGCTTCTTCTTGCAGTAGATGGTGATTAACCCAGAGACCCACAACTATGAATACAGTGAGAAACCATGGAATACTCAGCCCTGGATTGGATGCCTGGATCAAAGTTCTTCCCTCAAGGTGAAGGGATCTCTGTGGAAGAGGAGACTCAAAGATTCTTAAGAACTGTGTATGGTGGATGAATCTAAGGAAAAAGCATCTTCCAGACAAAACAGGTCTGATGCATGCAGAAACTGACAGGATCTGTGAAAGAAGGTCACAAGACCTGCACAAACTCAAGCAAGACAAATGCCAGCATGGGAAAGGAAAAACAGACACAAAATCCTACCCCTCAGTGAGAAGCCATTTGCAATCGATACATGCTGTGGTAGGAAAGTCAGTGTCTCCACTGTAACAAAACTGAGTACATCAGCTACACTGTACAGAAGGCCTCATGGTCAGCAGTCTCTCACAAGCACAAAGGGCACTTCATATTTGTTGTGTACTTTGTTGTGGTGGTGGTGGTGGATGGTAGTTTGGTTTTGTCATTTTAGGTATTGCTTTGTTGGCTTTATTATTTTCCAGGGTTTTGGAGCAACAGAAAGAGCATAAAACTGAATGGGTAAGGAGATAAGATCTGGGAAGACTTAGGGGAGAGAAAAATGTGATTGAAATATACTTTATGAAACACTAAATAATAAAAATGGCATCAATAAGGTATGTGTTGGCATGCTAAAAAGTAATTTTTATGTAATATTCCACCAAAGAAATCTTGAATGCAATTATAAGAAAATATCAGAAGAATCCAAATATACCTTCCTAAAATCAACTATTCTAGTTTATTCCAAAATGTCAGTGGTACCAAAGAAAAAGAGAATCTGGGGAGCTGTTCCAGCTAAAAGAAGCCTGTAGACATATGAAGGCTAAATTGGATGCAGAATCCTGGACTGAATCCTGGACTAGAGAAACAAAACCATAAAAGAAAACGTATAGTTAGTTTTCTCCAACAACAACAACAACAAAAGAGGAGAGGCAACAATAAATCACTTCCTGTACAGAATAAACTGAAGGTAACAAGCCCCAAATTCCATTGGTCTGTCAGCAGCTCAACTGCCTCACACTTGGTCATGCTCTTTCAGTCCGAAGGCCAAAAACATCAAGACCTTAGAAGATACAGTATTTCTGTCACTTCTTTGAGAGTTACGTGCGATGTATTTTCATCACATCCATTTTTCATTTCTCCCTTTAACTCCTCCTAGACTCAGCTCTCACCTCCATGCCCAGCCCAAATTCCTATCGTCATCTCATTTCTTTCCTTTTTTAAAAAAATTTACCCAAGCAGCCCTATTCATGGGAGCAGGACCACCACTGAAACAGTCCACTTAACAGGAGCCACAGTCTTGAAGATCTTACTCTCCTTGTAAGGACTGGGAGTTTGTTTTAGCCTGCTTCTCTCCAATTGTGATAATAAGCTCTCCAAAAGCAACTTAAGGGAAAGGGATTTCTTTGACTTAAAGGATCTAGCCCACTATGGTGGAGGCCAAGGCAGGAACTCAGAGCAAGAACCTGGAGACAGGAACTGAAATAGAGACTGTGGAGGATCTCCTCTTCCTGTCTTGATCTCCACTGCTCACTCAGCTATGTTATATGTACAAACTAGGGCCACTTGCCCAGAGGTGGCACTAACCCACAGTGAGCTTGGTCTTCTCATATCAATCATTAAGAGTATGCCCAGGCATTTGCCCAGAGGTCAGTCTATGGAATAAATTCTCCCTCTTCCCAGGTTATTTCAATATGTGTCACATGAACAAACCAGATCAATTGACTCCTAGTCATAAAATAAAAAAATCACTGATAAACCATGACCTTTTCATTGTTCATTTAGTCCTAAGATCTTGGGTTAATTTCTTGGTATACAACACAAACCAAATTTTAAAATCTCCCCATCTTTAAAATTTACAAAACTTTCAAAAGTTAAAAGTCTCTGTAGGACTCGATTTGTGGAAAGATATTGTGCAAATTTGTTTTTGCCATCAAATATTGTGATTTCTCCATCTATGGTGATTGAGAGTTTTCCTGGGTATAGTAGCCTGGGCTGGCATTTGTGGTTTCTTAAGGTCTGTATGACATCTTCCCAGGATCTTCTGGCTTTCATATTCTCTGGTGGGAAGTCTGGTGTAATTCTGATAGGTCTGCCTTTATCCCTTACTGCTTTTAATATTCTTTGTTTAGTGCATTTGGTGTTTTGATTATTGTGTGACAGGAGGAATTTCTGTTCTCATTCAGTCTATTTGGAGTTCTGTGGGCCTCTTGTACATTTATAGGCATCTCTTTCTTTAGGTTAGTGAAGTTTACTGCTATAATTTTCTTGAAGAAATTTACTTGCCCTTTAAGTTATAAATCTCTGCTCTCTTCTATCCTTATCATCCTTAGGTTTGGTCTTCTCATTGTGTCCTGGATTTCCCAGATGTTTTGGGTTAGGAGCTTCTTGCCTTTTGCATTTTCTTTGATTGTTGTGTCAACGTTTTCTTTTGGGTTTTTTGTTTTGTTTTTTTAAAGATTTATGTATATATCTATTTACTTATCTATTATATGTAAGTACACTGTAGCTGTCTTCAGACACCCAGAAGAAGGCATCAGATCTCATTACTGCTGGTTATGAGCCACCAGGTGGTTTCTGGGCTTGGACTCAGGACCTTGGGAAGTGCTCTCAACCAATGAGCCATCTCCCCGGCCCCGTGTCCATGTTTTCTATGGTATCTTCTGCACCTGAGATTCTCTCCTCTATCTCTTGTAATCTGTTGGTGAAGCTTGCATCTATGCCTCCTGATCTCTTTCCTAGGTTTTCTAACTCCAGGGTTGTCTCCCTTTGTGATTTCTTTATTGTTTCTATTTCCATTTTTAGATCATGGATGGTTCTGTTCATTTCCTTTGCCTGTTTGATTGTGTTTTCCTGTAATCCTTTAAGGGATTTTTGTGTTTCCTCTTTAAGGGGAAACCTGTTTACCTGTGTTCTCCTGCATTTCTTTAAGGGAGTTATGTCCTTCTTAAAGTCCTCTATCATAATAATTAGAAGTGATTTTAAATCTGAATCTTGCTTGTCTAATGTGTTGAGGTATCCAGGACTTGCTGTGGTGAGAGAACTGGGTTCTGATGATGCCAAGTATCCTTGGTTTCTGTTGCTTATGTTCTTGCCCTTGCCTCCTGCCATCTAGCTAGTCTTGCTGTCGCTGACTGTAGCTTGTCCCTCCTGAAAGCCTGTGTATATGTACTCCTGGGAGACCAGCTCTCTCCTAGAGGAATTTGGGTATGGAGCTCTGTGGCACAGTGTCAGCTCCTAGGTGCATACAAAAACTGGAAGGATCCTGTCCCCGGCTGTTCCTTGATTCCTGTATCCTGATGGCTCTGCCAGGTCCCTCTTGGGCCAGGATTTTGAGCAGAAATGGTCTTGCCTGTGCTCACAGATGTGTCGGCAGTCCTGGGAGACCAGCTCTCTTCTGACAGTATTTGGATATTGAGCACTGTGGCACAGGATCAGCTCCGGGAACAGACAAAAAATTTAAAAATCCAAAGTCTCTTAACTGTGGGCTCCTACTAAACCAAAAACAATACATCTACCTTCTTGTTCTGAGACCGAAGAATTGTGGCACAATATCAGGTCACAGCAAAACCAAACCTAATATATGTTCTTTCTCTACCATATGAACTTACTTATTACCGTCTTGATTCCAAGGGGCTTTATAGTCCAGTTCTCTGACTTTGCTATTCAAATCACATGGCTTGACTTGTAAGCTCACTCCACCTTTATTCCACAGCTGCCAATGTTCTTGATAATCATCCCACACTCATGACATAGCCAATATGCTATCCAGCTACACTAACGATACCCCCCTTTTACCAATGACCTCTCAAGGGGTCCCAGATTTTCACCATGATCCCTTTAATCCTGTAACTTACATGTCTTCAAAACCAGTGGTATGTTGGAGAATCTTCCGCATTACCATGCTCAGCTTCCAACTGGAGATGCAGTATTGGCCCCCACTGAACTACTCCTATGTACTAACTCTGAAGAAATACTTCCCAGAGGATTTCATAATCTCTTATTAGTCACAGATAACTCTTCAGTTTCAGCTAACTGCTACCAATTGGCTGAGAAAAGCAAAAGTTTCACATGAATGCCCCTAGCGTAGTGTTTGATCCCCTCTGTAACTTCATAAACCACGTGTCCTGATTGATAGTTCTCTCAACATTCCTATCTTTAAAGATCAGTTCATTAAGCTCTGAGTACATGACAGCTGTTTCTAGATCAGAGCTCAAAAATCCGCCATGCACTGCACAACCCTAACCTCCCCCCCCCCAAAAAAAGAAAACATGATCGGGCCTACCACAGCAATCTCATTTCCTGCTCTGAATTTTGTTCTAGTTTGCTTTCTATTGCTCTAATAAAAATGCCAAAACAAACTGGAAGAGGAAAGGGTTTGTTTGGCTTATAAATTACTCTACTCTACCATCAAGGGAAGCCAAGGAAGGAATTCAAGGCAGGGGCCTGAAGGCAGAAACTGAAGTAGAGATCGTGGAGGACTGCTGGTTACTGGCTTGCTCTCCATGGCTTTCTCAGCTTGCTTTCTTATACAACCCAGGACCACCCAAGGTGGTACTACCCACAGTAGCCTGGACCCTTCCACATATCCCAGATCAAGAAAATGCCTCCACGGAGTTCCTGCAGGACCATGTGGTGGAAGCAGTTGCTCTATTCAGGTCGTCTCCTCCCAGGTGACTTGTTTGTGTCAAGTTGCCAAATTTGACAAGCACAAGAGGAAAAAAGTGTATGTTCTCCTTCATATGTGGTTCCTATCATATAGTGTGTGTGTGTGTGTGTGTGTGCGCGTGTGTGTGTGTGTGTGTGTGTGTGTGTGTGTGTGTGCATGTGCAGATGTATTATTTACATATATTACTTACAAAGTACATATTAGGTGATCAGGAAGTAGGGGATGCAGTAATGAACACATGAGTCTTGAACAAGGATGTAAATCTAATTGGCTTTTCCACTTTTAACTCTGCCACTGATTTTTTCAGAGCTTTGTGGTGAATAAATAGATACACATATAAATGAGCACCCCACTGAGTCTTCCTGCCCTTTGACCAATTCTGAATGTCTATAGTAACCACCATGCACTGCACAAAGAAACTTCCCTAATAAGGACTGCAAATTGTACTCATCTAAGGACATAGATACATTAATTTTAAAAACAGTGAGAAACTTTATCTGCTTAGCAGAATAATAGTAGTAGTTTCACTTCTACGGCCTATAAGCTCCCTAACCATGAGTTCTTGGGCAGATTTGCACGCTGGATATAGCCTAGATGTACATCATCTGATGGATGGATAATGAAAAGATAGCTATACATACTGGAATTTTATTCAGCTGTAATGAAAAACAAAATTGTGACCTTGCAGATAAATAGCAAGAAACTAGAAAACATCATATTAAGGTAACCCAGATCCAGAAAGATTATCACGTGTCTTCATTCATATGTAGATATTAGTATCAAATCTTTAGATTTCTGTGTTTACCTTGAAGTGCCCGTGGAATACAGGAAACTGGAAAGGTTCCACTGGGTGTAAAGGGAGAAGAATGATCTTATGGAAGAAAGATTGCAAAGCATGGTATGAAGGGAAAAGGAGAACAGGGGGAAGGGAGGCTTAGTGTGGAGAGGTGTGGAAGCATACAGCAGAGGAGGTCATTTGGAGAAGGGATAACTAAAATTTTAAATGTTTGAAAAAGCCATATGGAAATACACACACACACACACACACACACACACACACAGGATCTTCAAATCCTGTGTACATGTGTGTGTATGTGTATTCAAATCAAAGAGTTTAATTGCATTACCCTACACAACTCAAGGGCTAGTCTTTGTTCTATACAAATCTTCAACTGAGCCTGTGGAATCCACCTATATCATCTGCTTTCTTCTTATTTAAATGTTAATCTCACCCCACAGTGATGGCTCCTTCCCTACTGGGTGAGTAGGCTGCAGTTCCTCCCATTGGAGGCCAGGAAAACCAAGAGACTTCTATTTCCTGTTCTTTGTTACCACATTTGAGCTCTTCTACCTCAATGCTGTGTGTACCTATGTTACCAACAATAAAATGAGGCATGTGGTTGGGACAATTGGTGACCCCTACCTTACCCAAGTTTCTTCCAGTAAATCATTTCAAAAATCCTAGGTAACAGCTCAGTCAAGCTATTTACGGGATGCTTCCTCTCTCATTTGCTCTTAGCACAGTTAAGCTGCCACTTATGGATAAATAATAAACTCCTCTATGAAACAAATCCTCTGTGGTCCATGAATATCATTGTTTGAATTCACAAAGCAAGAACCTGAAAGCTACTGGCTAGGCATGGTTTTAATGGCCATTGGGTTTCCAAGACCTTAGATCCCTAAGGAAGACTCCATCATACTCAAAGATATCCCAATAGACCATCATCACATACACCTCAAAAACACGATCAGGTAAGCATCCAGAATACTTAACCAAATAAGTAAACACTAGGACTTAGTGAAATAAACACAAATTAGACACCATAATGACAACTGGAAAAATCAGACTACCATTTTCAGATTAAATATTTATATCAGTGTTAGATTTTTCTTGTTAAAAAAATATATTGGAGCCGGGAGGTGGTAGAACGCCTTTAATCACAGCACTCAGGAGGCAGAGGCAGGCAGATTTCTGAGTTCGAGGCCAGCCTGGTCTACATAATGAGTTCCAGGACAACCAGGGCTATACAGAGAAACCCTGTCTCCAAAAACAAAAAACAAAAAAACAAAAAAACATAACAAAAAACCCAAAAAAGATATATTGGTGTTCTCCAAAGACTTAGCTTGTGGAGTAAACAACTTTAGAGATATTATTTATATAAGAAAAATCCTATATATGTTTTACAATAAGATCTATTAATTAAAAATATTATAATGCTTTTTCCTGATTTTAATATATACAATTTGGTTATATATAAATATTAATGATTATTAATATGTAATAATTAACTAACATAACTGTATAATAAATAATGATCATTAAGAGTGTAACCAGCTGCTTCCCAGCTGGATCTAAGGTTCACTCCTCTGAGGGAAACATGCTCAGTATTGTAAATCTGGTCAACAATCGTGGAGTAATATGTTAAATTGAATGTAAGCCCTAAACTCTGCCCCTACTTTTTCAAATAAAGGTATGGTCAGTCTCTATAACAATCAGTAAGTACACATGGACATAGCACATTATGAGACAAATGTGATCAAAAGACATTTCTGGCATTCGCTTTGTGTCTGGAGCTCCTGTCTTTCCAGGGTCTGTGAGTCCCCACCCCTGTCACCCATGAACACGGAAGCTGCTCACTAAAGCTGCATACCTCTTACGGATTCAATTTCCTTCCCAGAAGAAACCGGCCCTTATATGTAGCCGTGTGAGTGACAGGAGTTCTTCTTTCTGAGCGTGAGAGTTAATCCTGAAACAACTAGCTTCAGACAGCCTAGTGAGTAATGAACCTGAGCAGGTCAGTAGAGGACCACATGATTTACATTCATTAAAACTAATTAAAACCACAGGCAGAAATTAAAAGCTGGAAACTTTTATAGTCAACAATTATTGGACCGTACTACAAAGTACTTTAACAACTTTTTAAAAGTTTCCTTCCTAAACAGTTAACTCTTTCTAGCCCACACACTAGACCATAACTTAGTATTAGAGTTTGAGTTCTTTCAGGGAAGAATTATTATCCTAAAATAGGGTCTCTATCAATCATGGCATTTCTCTCTCATGGAAAAAAAACTAACCAGAT
This sequence comes from Apodemus sylvaticus, assembly GCF_947179515.1. Taxonomy (NCBI): domain Eukaryota; kingdom Metazoa; phylum Chordata; class Mammalia; order Rodentia; family Muridae; genus Apodemus; species Apodemus sylvaticus. The sequence goes on along the minus strand of NC_067473.1, from coordinate 20,008,287 downwards.
ATAGGCTTTCCCTGATGCAATAGATATGCATAATCTTCCTCCTCCCCTGATGCTCTCCTCAAAGATTTCTGACATACCTCCTCTCTCAGGTATGTGAATGTGATCTGAGAACTGTTACTTGGAAAGTCACGGAGGAGAAGCATGACCTCCACACCAGAGTCATTTGCCAGCACTGTGAGATCCACCTTTGAGCTGATGCTTCAAAGAAACACCCTCATTTAATCTCTAACCCTGTGTTTCAATCAGTCCGCAAGTGGAGTTCTTTGACTTGATAAAAATTAACAGTATCTCCAACTCTGAGATCTCTAATAAGTGTTGTAACATTTTTAAACTCAAATGGTGCATCCCAGCACAGAATTGAGTGAAACCATGGATCAATTATAATTCAGCATCCAATGATTATAATTCCATATCCTTTAAATAAATTCAGCAGGTAGCATGAGATTATCCTATGGGACACATAGAGATAAGTAGAAAGAGCAGTTAGAGATGATGACTGGCTGAGTATAGTGATGTGTGTGTGTGTGTGTGTGTGTATGTGTGTGTGTGTGTGTGTGTGTGTTTATGTATGTGTAAGTGGTGTGTGTGTGTGTGTGGTGTGTGTGTATGTGTATGTGGTGTGTGTATGTGTGTGTGTATGTGTGTGTATGTGTGTGTGTATGTGTGTATGTGTGTGATAAGTGTGTGTATGTTTGTACGTGTGTATGTGTGTGTATGTGTGTGTATGATAACTGTACTCCAGTAGTAGGAAGTCTGAGAGCTCAAGAGCAGTCTGAACCATATAACCAGACATCAGATATCCTCTCTCTCTCTCTCTCTCTCTCGCTCTCTCTCTCTCTCTCTCACTCACTCAGCATAAATGACAGTATTTCAAATAAAATAAAACACAAGGCCAAGAAGACTCACTGACATGGCTGACTAAACATAGCATGAACTAACGTAAATGGGGAAAGCTCATGAAGCCTCAAAACACAAGCAAATAGGAAGTGCTCAGAGTTCATACTGTTGTTCCTCCCATGGCACTGCAAACCCCTTCAGCTCCTTGGGCCCTTTCTCTAGCTCCCCCTTTGGGGACCCTGTGCTCAGTTCAATGACTGGCTGAGAGTGTCCCCCTCTGTATTTGTCATGCATTAGCAGACCCTCCCAGGTGACAGCTATATCTGGCTCTGGTCAGCAAGTACTTGTGGCCATCAATAATAGTCTCTGGGTTTTGTAACTGTCAATGGGATGGATCACTGGGTAGTCTCCGGATGGTCTTTCCCTCAGACCCAGGACAGGGAAACAGGAGGGGGTTAATTGGGGAACAGGGGAAGGGGAGATGGCTTATGGGGCAAGGACTAGAAAGGGGAAATCATTTGAAATGTAAAGAATATATCTAATTAAAAAAGAGTGCTCAGAGCAAGAGAAATCGCCCTCCCTAGAGAAGAACATGACAACTGAGTGATCATTACTAAATGGTCATCCTTGAAAGCATACATGCATGCAAGCAACACTGTATGAAATGAGCAGGCAGTATTTATAAGTGTGTGTGTGTACATGCCCACACATGTGTGCATGTGTGTGTGTGTGTGTGTGTGTGTGTAAAATCAACAATCAAAGAAAAGAATAAGAGACCATGAATTTCAGAAAGCTCAAAGGGAAGTACATGAATGAGGTGGACTTGGAGGGAGGAAATGGGAGAGTGAAATTACGTAATTATATTATCATCTCAAAAAATAAAAAATATATATTTTAAAAATTATATACTAAACAATGTGAGAATTACAGCATTCCAACCAAAGCCAGGGTTGCATGTCTTTCTTCCACTTGATTATTTTAATTATCTAAGTTAACTGTCATTCTTTTCTCCATTCTATGTAGGGTCATGGGTCCTGAGTCATGGGTCCTCAGTCATCTCTGCCACACAGGGCTGTGGCTTGGTGAAATGAGAAATGCGGAGAGTTCAACTGCACCCACCCAATGCCACCCATCGCCAGGCAGGTGTTGAGCCTTAGGGAAGTTTCAGGACACCGCTCTGGGGTGGGAAAGCACAGTCTGAGGCTAGGGACAGCCTGGCACTGGTTCAGAGGTCCCCGTGGGGTCCCCAGGCTCTCAGACACCCAGAAGCCACTGGATGTCACAGAAGAGCTGAGAACCAACCTTGCTAATGCTGCCTCCCTTTTACACAGCCCCGCATTTTGTGGTGACCTCCAACCATAAAATTATTTTTGTTGCTAATTTATAACTGTAATTTTGCTCTTATAAATCATAATGTAAATATCCATGTTTTTGGACACATCTTGGGCTACCCTTATGAATGGGTCATTCAAATCCCAGAAGGGTCTTGACTCAGAGGTTGAGAAGCACTGGCCTAGAGTCTAAGAGGCTGGCATTTGTTTCTTAAATGTCCTGTTGTGGTCTTCCAGTTAGTCTAATCTCAACAAGTCATTCTGAGCACAAAATGAAATTTAGTAAGGGGAAAAACTGAATTTTGTCCGAATAATTCCTTTACGTATTTTCACTTCAAGGACAAAATTAGAAAAGAGCTATTGCAAAGTGTAAGCCAATTAAAAGTCATTTGGAGGGAAAGAGGAAAACAATGAACTGACTAGAAATTTCTGTGGCTTTTAAGGGAGAATCAGTATCAGTTCATCAAAATTTGAATTCTAGGGGAAAATATTCCAATATTGCAGTCCCAGAAGAATGTTATAACTCCTAATGTCCTAGGTAGTAATGACTGGACATCAGTGACAATAAGCAAAAACAAACAAACAAAAAGAATAATGCCAAAAATTCCTCCTCTCCTAGAAAAACTCAAGCTTGCTTAGACTTAAATAACTTAGTAACTGCTAAGTGAATTCTCGGGGAAGCTGCCTCTGGCTCAGAGTATTACATACAGCATGGCCTCCTCTCTGCCCATCCCCCACATCTGTCTAAGCCCTCCCCCAATTGCCAGGCTACCAGAAAGGAAGACACAGATGAGAAGGAGCACATCAAAAAGGAAGACGGGGGCATCTCTTTCTTCTGGGTTTGGAAATTCTAAACGTAGATGAAACGAAGCAGCACTAGTTAGTTTTCTAACCATCTTGAAAAGGCGGTGTTTTTGAGTCTCTCTGATACTTTAATCAATGTCACAAATGATAGAAAAATTAATTATTTTAATTAATTTCCCAGAAATGTTTTATTCCAAAAACTGTTTGATTGATCCAAATCACCATGTTAATTATCAAATTATTGCCAAGCAAAAGGTTCTCTTGAGAGAGAGAGGCTAGTAGAAGGGAAGGGGGGTTGTTCTCCATGGAGGGAGGAGGCAGAGGAGCGAGAGGAATCCCTATGGGGTTAGATCTGAAGGTGCTGTGGAATCCAGAGGGGTGCTCTTGTGATTCTGCTGCTGTGATGGTGCAGACAACTGAGAAAACACGGAGGAACCCGGGAAATAATCGGTCCTGATGCTCATAATGCTGTGTCAAGCAGTTAATTCAATTCACCACAGAAATTGACACACACACACACTCTCTCTCTTTCAATAGACAAAGGGGGAAAATAGATGGTATTTTTAAAACAGAAAAGAGAAAAACTGTCAGATCATTTCCTGACTTCAGTGCTGTTGCTTGTTGCTAAATTAACAGAACATTTCATACGTGAGCAAATTATCAAATCCTTAAATATAATTATGGTACATTTTAAAATATCAGTTCTAATTATATTTTTCTTTGACAAAGTAATTATACTTCAAGAAGCTGTGATCGGAACAATGTTTGTGCTGCCAGATCTGAGAGCGGAAGGTAGAGAAGGTACTTCAGATTATCTTGCAAAGAGCGAGCTAAACTTCATACAACCTTTGTGCCCAGCCTCATAAAAGAAAGGCTTAAAAATAGACTAACAACATAAATTTTAATCTTCTTTCAAGTCACTCATTGATTTGTAATTCAATGTTCTTTAGGACAATGGTGGTCACATACTGTAGGCTGCTTTTCCTTCCGTGGATTTAGTTTCTGTGTATTTAAAATCACAGGGTTCTGCCAAAAGCGTTTTTGTTATTAGTCCAAACCAAATTGAACCTGAGGCTTTTTTCCCAAGAGGAAGCAATACAATGCCCTCAACTGGTATTCTTGACTTTGAATTTTCCAACAATTTATCTTCCCAGGAGTCTATAATTGTTTTCTTCCTGAGGTCTCTAGCCCCTTCCACTTCCCCTCCCCAACCCCAACTTACATCCTAATGCATAAATATTTCTCCATTCACCTGTATGAGATTCATTTTACCTCTCTCTGCCCTGAAATTGTCCCCTCAGGATCCTATCTGAATTGACTGCCAAATTCTTCCTGCAAAGGTTTAGGGGCAGCCAACAGCTACTGAGTCCTAACATTCCTTAGCTTTACCCTGTTGTTAGTTTTCCATTCCTCTTGGGGGAAAACTGTCTATAAAATGCAAATGAATGATGAATAAACCAAAGCACATAGATGTACTAGTGAATTCACCAGAACAGATTTTTCCCCTCTATAGCCAGGAAAATTTTAAATGAAGTTCACTCAGAACTTAGAAAAAAAAACAAAAAACACAAAACAAAAAACCAAGAAGAATCTATAGCATCCAAATCCAAATTCGGAAGGGTAAGAGAAACAAAGTGTTCATGTTGGTATTAAAGGGGTAGGAAGCTGGAGAGCAGAGGTCAGACAGTCTCTGTCCCCCAAAAGACTTGTGAACTGCAAGAGTAAGAAAATTGGAGAAGTAGAGAGTGTGCCAAGATCTGCAGTACTTTGCCTCCTGCAAGTGAGTCTGGATCACTTACTAAACCTCAACAGATGCTCCAAATATTACCATAATCTATGGGAAAGATAGGAAGAACTGAGGCTGACACAAAGTTGGAAAAAAAGAGGGGTAGGGAAAGTGAGGTACAGTGCTCAGGACTTTCGTGCCCAGCAGATAGCAAGTGCTGGTCATTATATCAATGATTCCTAAGAAGCATCAAGATCCTGGACCAAATCATCTCCATCCCTGCTCTGTTGTAGACCATAAATGGAAATGAATTCTGAGTATGGGACAGGGATAAAACACCTCACAGCTGGGATGACACAAAATACTTAAAGAAAGAAAGAAATCCACCCTCTTGCTGGACTGCTCCTAACCGTCTTAAGTAAATGAACCTTTCTCATTTTTAAAGCCTCCCAGATATCAGTATCTTTTGCCTCTTTCTAAACATCCTTTAGATGTCTTTTTACCGGAAGACAACTATAACGTGCCCCTCTTATGAAACTGGTAGCTCAGTTTGAACTGTGCATCACAAGCCATGCTTTGGGAAGATAATGCTACAATTCAAAATACATCTTACTTTTCTTCTTGTCTGACATTTCTGAATAATTTGTATTCATGAGAACCAGAAAGAAGTCCTATTATTCTCTTTTTTTAAGTCTAGCAGAGAAGAGCCTTGCTTAAGACTATCCGTATTCATTCTTCATTGCAAACCAAAGCTCTAAAATCCTCCTTGATTTATTACATTGTTTTACTGTGCTCTGTGAGTTGGACCTTTATCCAATAGTCAAATAGCTAGGCCATATATTTTTTTCTCATGATAGATAGGCCTAGAAAAAAATTTACTCTTTGTGGGAATCACAAGTGTTAGATATGTTAAGAAAATTATAGTGGGTTTTGAGGTGACATTTTATTTTCTATGTATTTGTAAAATTTTATAAAGAAAGTCTTTGTGAATCAATTAACTTTTTTTCTTTTTCGTTAACCATGAAAAAAAAATAGTTATCGACAGGAAAGCAGATCAATTATGTAATTAAGAAGCACTCAATGAGGCAGGTTCCAGGGATACCCAGCTATCCTAAAGTCATAAATCAGAACCATGGAAGCATCGTGGAATCAGCAAAAGTCTCCAGGGAACTGTGCAGCAAATGGAAACACTGATGCATTAACCAAAAGATTGGAGAACCTTCTGAACAGACAGAAAAAATTGCATCTTTTCTTGTGTGTCCGCATATGCATTACAAAGTACAAAGTATGGTACCTGTTATCATCCCTCTGAGCAAATCTTGTCTTTCCATGGAAATCTTCCTCAATAAACCTGCCTGACCCTATCACCTACCCTCCTTGCAATTTTTCTCTTACTTGAACTCCTGCATGGAACTCCTACTAGGAACTCATCCTGCTCTGGATTCTCAAGACTCACCTTAGAATCTCTCTCATTTATTGTATAGATTCCCAATTTGTTCTCCTCAACTTGACTATTGTAGGTGCATTCTAGAAAAAAGGGCCCACTCATCTCTCTAAAGCTTCTTGTCATCTGAAGGAATTGTCATTTCCATCCATCCTCCATACTCTGAAAATTCTGTTTTACCATACATATATTTTTACCTTTGTGGGCATTTTTATTAGCTTTTGCCAGATAACAAATGATACATTCCCTTCAACATTTGTGGTAATGTATTCTTTCTTTTATACAAACCAATTTATTTATAACCATTCAAAGCCGGGTGATGGTGGCGCACGCCTTTAATCCCAGCACTTGGGAGGCAGAGGCAGGCAGATTTCTGAGTTCGAGGCCAGCCTGGTCTACAGAGTGAGTTCCAGGACAGCCAGGGCTACACAGAGAAACCCTGTCTCAGAAAAAAAAAACAAATAAGTAAATAAATATAAAAAATAAAAAATAACCATTCAAGTACAATATTTCTTTGTTAATCAGGTTGTTTTAAATTTCAGTATATTTTTTATGACATTTCAAGCATTGTTGTCCCCTTTCCTGGTCCCCCACCCCTGCCACCAGGGACAAAACCATCAACCAAAGAGTACACATGGAGTTACCCATGGCTCCAGACACATTGGCAGCAGAGGATGGCCTTGTTGGACACCAAAGGGAGGAGAGGCCCTTGGTCCTGGAAAGGCTCAATGCCGCAATGTAGGCAATGTAGAGGAATACTGGGACAGGGAAGCAGGAGAGGGTTGATTGGAGAACAGGGGGAGGGGAGATGGCTTATGGGGATTTACCATTAATCTGCCTCCTGTGTGCTTTCTACTATGAGCCTAGAGAGGTCTGTTGTTTTTTTTTGTTTGTTTGTTTGTTTGTTTGTTTGTTTGTTTTCATCTTGCTCCCACTTGGCTTCTCTGTGCTCTGATAATCCCAATGGAAGGAAAGCATGCCACTGGATTCTGTGTTTGCTTAAATAATGACAAAATGTCAGTAAACTCGCATGGTTTCACCCTAAAACGTCTTTTTTAAGATTTTGCCAGTTTTATACTATTACATAACTGGCAAAATAAAAAAAAAAGCAGAGAAGGTGGATGGAAGGAAGGATGGAAGGATGGACAGAAGGAAGAAAGGAAGGAAGGGGAAAAGGAAGGGAGAAAGAAGGAAGGGAGGGAGGGAGGGAAGAAGGAAGATAAGAGTTGTATAGTATTATTCTAAGAGAAATATGGAGAATGTCTATTTATTCTAGATGAAGAACCAACAGCAAACCAACATAAGGATACCACCAAAGTTCAATTTGGTAAAATGAGTTTTGGGGCTACTTACAGAAGTACAGATGAGAGTTTACAAACAGGAACAGAAATGACTCAAAGACAGCTGCTCCATCCAAACCCCATCCTAGCTCACAAAGGTTAGAACCACAGAGCTCAACTTTCAGGTATGTCACCAGGTCAAAAAGTGTCTCTTCCAGGCAGTACAGTTGGTCTGAGCCTTTTCTAAGAAGCTGGGCTGACCTCTGAATTCTAAGGAACATGGTTAGTCTGAATGTCTCTTGGCAGTCCTTGTACCTTAAGTAAGCTTGGGGAACTGGGACCTAGTACATCTGGTCAGTTTCAGGGAACTTTATGAATCCTTAGTTGTACTGAGTAGTAAGTAGTAAGAGGCCTCTTTTTAGAAATTCGTGGGTCTTCAGGAGCTTCTCTTCAAGATGGAATGTATTACTTAGATAAAATTGCGATATAACAGGAGAAGGGGAAGGTTAGAAGAAGAGAAAGGAAAGTGGATGGGGTGGGGCACTGAGCCCTATGGTGATCTGCTCAAGATCTGCTACAGATTATACCATTTCCAAAATTAAACAGATGAATTTCTGTTTTGAACCAAATTGTCTGAGGTCTGCTGTTTGTTGCTAAGGTTTTCCCCTTCATGCAACATTTTGCTCACCCAATGGACTGTGGTCTTCAGTCTTTTCCCTTAGACCACAGTGCAAAGCTGAGTGGAAGAGTATTTAGGGAAAGGATTCCCGGGATCTTGTCTCTCTGTGAGGAAGAACCCAGCAAAGCTTTCTGCTCTCTGGGAAGAAAAGCTGCCAACACAGAACAGTGAAGGCAAGCCTTCATCACCAGCCGAGCAGTCTCTGCTGAACCAACACTTAAACCGGTTTGGTGGTTATATGAGTGGTGGCTGCGGCTACAACATTGCTCTCTATGGATCGGAAATCTGTTTCAGAGTAAGAGGCTCCAGATGGCCCTGTATGTTCCAGAGGAGACCAACTCAATGGTGACCAGATAAGGGTCATATTTATTTTGAGGTATTCGTTTAAACAAATAAATATTTACATTATCTTTGTTTCCTAAACGACTTGTTAGTTATCTCATTATGTTCTTTTACTATTAACTATGTCATAATATTAGTGTTGCATATGTATGAGTAAATGAAAAGTCTACTTGATCTCATGTGGTTTTTCCAGTCACTTAGGCAACTGATATTTTGATCGTCTTTTAATTTACTCTATTCTATGTTCTGTTCCAGAGAGAACATGTATTAGCATTACCAAACTGTGAGTTTCTACTCTAGGTGTGGGTTTCTAGCACTGAAAGTAAACTGAGATACTCAGCTCATAAAGGTTTAGTTTTCCTCACAGTTTTAGAAGTTTCAGTATGTGATCACTTGCCTCATAGCTTTTTTCCCCAACAGCAACAAAGAATTTTGTGGTGGAATCAAGCAATAGACCACTACAACTTGCTCCATGACTTGGATGCAAAAAAAGAGTAAAAGACTAGGGTCCCAAAACCTCCTTCAAAGATATATCTCCACTGACCTAGAAAACTCCCAGTAGGCACTGCTTCTAAACTTTCTACCACCCCACATTAGCACTTATCCAAGGACCACACTTTTAAAACATGAGACCTATAAGATACAACTACAGAGTCCGGCAGTGATAATGAACAGCTTTAATATCAGCACCTGGGAGGCAGAGGCAGGTGCATCTCTGTGAGTTTGAGACCAGCCCGGTCTACAGAGTGAGTTCAAGGTCAGGGCTACACAAAGAAACCCTGACTTGAAAACAAAACAAAACAAAACAAAATAATAACAACACATACACATATACGTGTATGTATGTATGTATGTGTATATATATATATATATATATATGACAGCAATTTGATTATTAGATATTTAAAGTACAGAGTTGTAGTAAAAGAAATGTAGAAAAACTGAAAATTCTAATAAGAAACAGTATAATCTGCCAATTTCCCAAAATTTATTTTGAAGATATATATGCATATATATATACATACATATATATGTACATATATATCTTATATATGTATATATACACATACAGATATATAGACATATCTTATATATATAAGATATATATGTATATATATATATACACACACACACATATATATATATACATACATACACACATTAACTTTGGGCTACAGATTCAAACTAAAATATTTCATGTGCAATTATCTAGCTATTAAATTTGAAAAAATAAATAAAACTTTAAATAAAATATTAGTAAAGATGTAGGAAATTAAAAAGATTGATGGATCATCAAAATACTCTGTCTATGGAGAGCAATCTGGCATGTATGGGACAATGGTTATAAGAATAAAGTAAGAAATTATGTGTTTTACTCATTTTGCAATAATAACCAGCATGTACCCAGAAGATAACATGATTTCTAATGTATATTAGGCATTGAATAAATGTTTTAGAGTAATGCTTGGACATTTCCTTTGAATAAATGTTTCCTTAAAGTAATGTTTCACAACAATGGCTTAGTTTTATTTTTGTGAAAAATATAGACAAAAATGTAGAAGAAAAGTAAGGCTTTCTAAAACTTGAATAATAATACAATTTGAAAACAGATAAGTTGGGTAAGTGCAGTAGTTTGAATGAGAGTGACCGCCATGGATTCATATAACCGAATGCTTGGTGCTCAGTTGGTAGAATTGCTTGGGGTGGATCAGAAGGTGTTGCCTGTTAGAGGAGGTGTGTTATCATAGATTAGCCTTAAGATTTCAAAATCCCAAGCCAGGCCCAGCCTCACTGTCTTGCTTTCAAACTGTGGATAAAATGTAAGGTTTCTGCTAGTGCTCCAGTGCTGTGCCTGCATGCTACCACACTCTGCAATGATGGCCATGGACTAATCTTGTAAAACTGCAAACAATCCTTCATTTAAATGCCTTTTAACAAGCTTCCTTTCTTCCTTCCTTCCTCCCTCCCTCCTCCTTTCCTTCCTTTCTCTTCACAGTAGTATAACATTAACTAATTCATTAATAGGCAAATTTGATGAAACATTACAAGTGCTTGGTATATACACCATTTTTTTTATTTTCTACATTCTTTGTTTACATTCCAAATGATTTCCCCTTTCCCGGTATGCGCCCCCCCCCCATGAGTCCCATAAGCCCTCTTCCTCTGCCCTTTCCCCAATCAATCCCTCCCACTTCTCTGTCCTGGAAATCCCCTACATTGCTGCATCAAGCCTTTCCAGGACCAGGACCCTTTCCTTCCTTCTTCTTGGGAATGATTTGATATGTGAATTGTGTCTTGGGTATTCAGAGCTTCTGGGCTAATTAATATTCACTTATCAATGACTGTATTCCATGTGTGTTCTTTTGTGAATGAGTTACCTCACTTAAGATGATATTTTCCAGTTCTAACCATTTGCCTAAGAATTTCATGAATTCATTGTTTTTAATTGCTGAGTAGTATTCCATTGTGTAAATATACCACATTTTCTGTATCCATTCCTCCATTGAGGGTGATCTGGGTTCTCTCCAGCTCCTGGCTATTATAAATAAGGCTTCTATGAACATAGTGGAGCATGTGTCCTTATTGCATGCCAGGGAATCCTCTGGGTATATGCCCAGGAGTGGTATAGCAGGGTCCTCTGGAAGTGTCATGCCCAGTTTTCTGAGGAATCGCCAGACAGATTTCCAGAGTAGTTGTACCATCTTGCAATCCCACCAGCAGTGGAGGAGTGTTCCTCTTTCTCCACATCCTCACCAACATCTGCTGTCTCCTAAGTTTTTAATCTTAGCTATTCTGACTGGTGTGAGGTGAAATCTCAGGGTTGTTTTAATTTGCATTTCCCTAATGACTAATTATCACTATTCACAAATGATATGATAGTATACTTAAGTGACCCAAAAAACTCCACCAGAGAAATCTTACAACTGATAAACAACTTTAGCAAAGTGGCTGCTTATAAAATCAACTCAAGCAAATCAGTAGCCTTCCTATACTCAAAGGATAAGCTGGCTGAGAAAGAAATTAGGGAAATGACACCTTTCACAATAGCCACAAACAGTATCTTGGTGTGACTCTAACGAAAGAAGTGGAAGATCTGTATGACAAGAACTTCAGGTCTCTGAAGAAGGAAATTGAAGAAGACCTCAAAAATGGAAAAATTTTCTATGCTCATGGGTTGGCAGGATTAATATAGTAAAAATGGCCATCTTGCCAAAAGCAATATACAGATTCAATGCAATCCCCATCAAAATCTCAACTCAGTTCTTTATATAGTTAGAAAGAACAATTCTCAAATTCATCTGGAATAAAAAAAAAAAAAAACAGGATAGCTAAAACTATTCTCAACAGTAAAAGAACTTTAGGGGTAATCAATATCCCAGACCTTAAGTAGTACTACAGAGCAATAGTGTTTAAAAACCTGCATGGTATTGGTACAGTGATGGGCAGGTAGATCAATGGAATAGATTGAAGAATTGAAGAACCAGAAATGAACCCACATACCTATAGTCATTTGATCTTTGACAAAGGAGTTAAAACCATCCAGTGGAAAAAAAGATAGCCTTTATAACAAATGGTGCTGCCTCAACTGGAGGTCAGCATGCAGAAGAATGCAAATCTATCCATTCTTATCTCCTTGTACTAAGCTCAGCTCCAAGTGGATCAAGGACCTCCACATAAAACCAGACACACTGAAACTAATAGAAAAGGAACTGGGGAAGACCCTTGAGGACATAGGCACAGAGGGAAAGTTCCTAAACAGAACACCAATAGCTTATGCTCTAAGATCAAGAATTGACAAATGGGAACTCATAAAATTACAAAGTTTCTGTAAGGCAAAGAACACTGTCAATAGGAAAAAACAACAACCAACAAATTGGGAAAAGATCTTTACCAACCCTACATCCGACAGAGGGCTAATATCCTATATATGCAAAGAACTCAAGAAGTTAGACTCCAGAGAGCCAAATAACCCTATTAAAAAGTGGGGTACAGAGCTAAACAAAGAATTTTCACCTGAAGAATTTCAAATGACTGAGAAGCATCTTAAGAAAGAAATATATACCATTTTAAACAGCACGTGTGTATAAGCTATGTGCAACTTTCTTTGTGGGGACTACAGAGGGAACAAAGGGGGGACTCTATGTCCTTTGTTTTGCATACCTGTGGATCTGTGATGATAAGTAATTTCAACTAGTCAAAGCTAGTTGAAATTTTAAATTTGTTTATTTTTTATTGATATATTTTTTATTTACATTTCAAATGATTTCCCCTTTTCTAGCCCCCCACTCCCCAAAAGTCCCATCATCCCCCTTCCCTCCCTCTGTTTTCCCACCCAACCCTTCCCACTTCCCTGTTCTGGTTTTGCCCCATACTGCTTCACTGAGTCTTTCCAGAACAAGGGGCCACTCCTCCAATCTTCTTGTATTTCATTTGATGTGTGGATTATGTTTTGGGTATTCCAGTTTTCTAGGTTAACATCCACTTATTAGTGAGTGCATACCATGATTCATCTTTTGAGTCTGGGTTACCTCACTTAGTATGATGTTCTCCAGCTCCATCCATTTGCCTAAGAATTTCATGAATTCATTGTTTCTAATGGCTGAATAGTACTCCATTGTGTATATATACCACATTTTTTGCATCCACTCTTCTGTTGAGGGATATCTGAGTTCTTTCCAGCTTCTGGCAATTATAAATAGGGCTGCTATGAACATAGTGGAACATGTATCCTTATTACATGCTGAGGAATCTTCTGGGTATATGCCCAGGAGTGGTATAGCAGGATCTTCTGGACGTGAGGTGCCCAGTTTTCTGAGGAACCGCCAGACTGATTTCCAGAGTGGTTGTACAAATTTGCAACCCCACCAGCAGTGGAGGAGTGTTCCTCTTTCTCCACATCCTCGCCAACATCTGCTGTCTCCTGAATTTTTAATCTTAGCCATTCTGACTGGTGTAAGGTGAAATCTCAGGGTTGTTTTGATTTGCATTTCCCTAATGACTAATGAGGCTGAGCATTTTTTAAGATGCTTCTCCGCCATCTGAAATTCTTCAGGTGAAAATTCTTTTTTAACTCTGTACTCCATTTTTTAATAGGGCTATTTGGTTTTCTGGAGTCTAACTTCTTGAGTTCTTTATATAAGTATCTATCAGGATGGAGGAAGTACTGTAAAATATTGAGAAGTCAGGACTTAACTATTTAGCACTCATCTTATTCAGAGATGGATCTAGTGCTGGGAATTGTTTAAAAGGGGGGGCCTAAGGAACAGAATGATCCAGAACGCAATCTGAGAATTGTTCTTTTGAGTAATATTTTACCATTGCTGTGCCAGGGTCATGCCACACAACATGTAACACAGGGAAGAAAAGCTGCCAATAAGATGGGGGTCTCCACAACCCACCCTACCTGACAGGTTTGGATGAGCAAATGATGTTACATTCCTAAAGTTAAGCCCTTGGCAAACTAGGTGACCCCTGAGAGGCAGAACTTAAGTCATAAAGGGATTGTCAGCTGCAAGATGTTAACAATTCAAGTATGGAGGCTCACAGCCTTTGCATTGTGTTGGGTGGGGGTAGAAAGGAGACTGGAATGAGTACATCTGTCTCAGGTAAGCATGCCTATTACCATGCTGAAATTCTGGAATGATTCTTCCTTCAAGATTGAACACAGATCACATGACCTTATAGAGAAAGCATTATTCCGAGTATGGATTGTGTGTGAGTGTGTGTGTGTGTGTGTGTGTGTGTGTGTGTGTGTGTGTGTGTGTGCCTTAGCATAAGTTCAAATACATTGTGAGAAATATCTGACCTCTCTTTTTTTTTTTAATTTTTGTTTTGTTTTGTTGTTTGTTTTTGAGAAAGGGACCTCTCCTATAGAAAAAAGACTATTCCTAGACTTTCAATCCTCTGTCCTCTGTCTCCCAAATGCCGGGATTAAAGTTGTGTGTCCACAATATACTTAATTTCTTTAGTCTATTGTTAATAATTAATTAACAGATTAATTTCTTAATCTGTTAAGGTGAAGAAAAAATAACAGAACACTAAAGAGACTTATAGATAGGTGGGGGAGACAGACAGTCAGACAGACAGGCATAGATAAGGATGGTTGGGGGATAATGACTTATTAGGTTATTGTTGTAGCTAAGAAATGTCGTAATGTAGAAGACTTTTATATATATTTATTATGGTTCACTCCAGAAGCAGCTAGAAGTGCTTGCAAAGAGTAGAGAACAGTAATTTAGATAAAGAGAAACAAATCCCATAAAAAAAGAACTCTCAGATGATTCTGCTATAGAATTGTCTTTGGCCACTTGGAAAAATAGTGGATGAGAATGATAACTTTAGGTTAACTAATTGATGGTCATATTTGCTGAATGCTAACTCAGATAAAATGTTGTGACTCAAGTCACAAGTCGGAGACCCTGGGTGCCCACAGCATGATTTGCTTCAAGCCATAAGGCCTAGGAACTTGGTGTAGGGAGTAGAGGTAGAGGACAAATCAACAACTAGAGTCTGGAAGTGTAATGTCCATGTGGGAAAAAACAAAAGCTAATGGTCCCTGGCTTCAGGAAGGAAGGATAAAGAGTTTGCCTAATTCACTTCTACACGATCTTTTGGTCCATCTAGGCCACCAGCTTGCTGTGTAATTGAGACACACATTAAGATGGATCTTCCGTCTTAATCTTCCACATTCACAGAACAATGCTCTGGACTGCAGACTCACACATCCAAAAATAATGGTTTATAAGCATTAACTGTTCCGGTGAATTGACACTTAAAATTTGCTATCCCATACTCCTCTTCTTCCCATTTTCTTTTCCTCATTTCCATATGGGATTAAGTATAATTAAGTGTACACTGTACACATACTTTCAAATCATACATACATTCTACCTTTAAAAAGACAATGGACATGTTTCCAATTATGTAACTATATTATTTGTAGTCTATAGGACAAATTCATATTATGTATGTGATTTATTAAACACATACATGTTTTTACAATAACCTGAAAGAAGAGTTGATATTCTGAACACCACTTTATTGTTGAGAAAACTCATTAGCTTTGAAAGTTGAAGAAGCTTGCTCTAGGCCTGGAAATTAAGATATATAAAAATCACCATGGATGACCAAGGTCATTCACTTGGCCATTAAACTGTTCTATCTCTCTAAAGAGACAAGACATGGGCATCCAAGGGATGCCTGATCCAGGGCTTCATTAACATTCTTCCACTGAAGAGATCATCATGGTTTTTATCTCCTCTTAACTTATTACTTACAAGGTTGTTTAAGTCCTTTAAAATATTAAATATTTAATTAGTCCCATTACAGCATTTCCCTGAGGCAAATAGTTAGCCTGGATAATTGCTATGTTGGTTAAAAAGAAGAGCAAAGAGAAGCTTAAGCATAAATTAACAATAATAAAGCAGACCATTACATTTCATGCCTGGACATTAACATGGATAACTCCCCTCAAGGAAGATTGTAAGGGTGATTCTTAAAATCACTCTTTACAGATGACCTTACTGGTCACACTTCAGCTGGATCTCCACTCAGTCAAAATGACCAGCCAATCCATTAAAGATAAGGTTATCATTCCCAAAGTGTTGGTCAAAAAGTTCTGCATCAGAATGACCTATGGGTTTTGTCTGGAATAAAGACTTTTGTTCTCACATAAATTATGTCTCTGCATTCTTATTTCTGGGTACTTCTGGAATAAATACCAACCAAACTCTTAGAGATTATATCATTATTTGTAATAATTGAAAAAAATCATTATTTTAGAAAATAATGTTTTTCCTATATTTTCCAGTTGGAAAAAAAATCTTCAGGTTTGGACCATGCTTCATTCAATAAACATTACACTCTTAGGCAGAGAATCCACAAGTAACCTGAGATTCATCAGTATTTAATGCTGAGTGATCTGAACACAGTTGATTAAAATTTTACTTTTTAAATCTTCTTTTAGCTAATGTGGGTCCATATGTTTCAATAACTATCCTTCGGGATTCCAGATAGGATACTAAAAATTTGCTTTATTTTAAAACAGACTTGAAAATCAAGCTATGCACTCTCTAAACACACTGGTGTCCTCTGTTATATAATCAAGAAATTTTTCAGCCATGAGAATTCCCACTAAGAGGAGGAAAATACTTCTCAGCAGGATGTTAGCATCCCTGCCAACATGCCTCCTGGCATGAACCTCCTCCAGCCAACAGCGGAACGTTTTATCAGTTTAGTTTTACATATGAATGTGAAAATTCAAACCCACGTGTTTACCATTAACTAAAAACTCCATTTTAAGTATATCTAATGTTCAGAGGAAACTCATCTACAGGACTGAGCACAGGATCCACTCAGACAAAGCTGCCACACTCTTGTCTCTATGTTCTACAATTTGACCATTAAGAAAACCATACTGCAGTATATTATTTTTAATTCCCCAAAACTGCTTCACAAAAATCTAATATCAAAATGATGATCTAAGCATTTATCAAGGGCAAACAATGTCATATTTAGTTGTTTTTCACAAACCTGTTATGCTATCTTAAGAACTTTTGGAGAGAGATGCCTGATTTATTTTTTTAGTATTCAGTGTCAGAAAAAAAATATGTTCCCATCTAGATTATTTCTCTTTCTGACTTCACTGCCCAAAAGATAGTAATTCAATTTAGTTTTTAAGAACAGCAACTAATTCATTTCATATGTATGATATGAGCAAGTTTCACCTTCCTAAATGTGTTTCCATAATTTCCCTTCTATCTTGCCTTTTTTTTAAAGTAAATTTTATCACCTTCCTAAATGTGTTTCCATAATTTCCCTTCTATCTTGCCTTTTTTTAAAGTAAATTTTATCACTAGAAGTAACACATATTGTTTGAAAGGTGTGAACAAAGAAGGGTCAGAAAACTCATAAGGCTTAAGCAAGCAAATATAGGTATGAAGGGAATGTGCAAGATGACCTTGATATATATAGAGAGAAAGCAGTTAGGACAGACTCAGTTTTCCTCATTTTATGACCACAAGGTCATCTTAATTAACAATGATACCACCAAAACTTATCACTGATAAACTATATACATGGCCATTGTCAGACAAGCTTAAAACCAGATGCGGAAGCTGAACTGATAGATACTGACATAGAATCTAACTTTGATGAAGTAAAAAATCATAAAATCCAGGAGACTAATAAGCTTTGAAAGTGGAGAAAGCTTTGCAATGCCATGGATTTAAGAAACTAAAACTATTTTTAAGAACTATCCTTCTAGTCTGAATCTTTAATGTACCTGCAAATCACCTGGGAATTACCTTAAAATTCAGTTTTCCGTTGAAGCCCACAGTATTGAGACCTAGAGTATTTGAATTCACTGGAGGCCTGAGGCAGCTAGCTGGGACTACCATGTCATGAGGAGCCCTCTGAGATAATAGAGACTAAATAAAACCTGAGCCTTGTCACTTGAATGTGTCTGTCCTTGGCCACACGCCCTAACCATCAGTTACCTCTTTCTTTACAAAACAACAGGATATGAAAAGACAAAAAACATGGACAATTAAAGCAAACAGTCTTTGTTTGCTTTGCTTCTTGTTTTCTGGAAGGATTTTTGTTAATGAGAATTAATAGCAGTGGGGCAGAGTATATTTCAACACACTCGTAAAACATACACTTATAAAATGAAGGTAGTTTACTGTAAGATGTCATGTTTGAGATCTTCAAACTCTTCTGTCCTAAAACATCCTAAATTATGCATAAACTTAACCTATGCTGTAGGTTTTTGTAAAGTTTAGCTACCCTACCCACCAATCTTGAAACCCCAGAACTTACTCTTCTAATCTGTGTTTGAGTACCTGTGATGTAACCATTTTTTTTTACTGAGGTTTAATGCGAATCAGAAATTTTGTCTTTGTCATAAAAAGCATCCCTTTCAGGATTTAATATCAAATTTAAAAAAAAAAACAGACAAGCCTGAGTCTATTAAAATGTTTTACATGGGATAGACCAATATTAATGTTTACAGGTGGCTGTGGGTATGTGTATGCTTAAAGGAACTTACACTCACGTCATGCCCTTCTAACCAAATGCTGGATAGTGAAACCTTGGAATCTTATTCATTAATCTAATAATCAAGTAACTCAAAATAAGAAGAAATGTTCATGGCCTGGGGAATCATTGAGAAAGGACTCCATACTTTTTTAAATGGGGACAGGAGTGCTGTAGCAGACACAAGAAACTAAAGCAGACTCTCAAGCCCATGGTTGCTTTGTGTGACATATACACAAATCCTCACCTATACCTTCTGTAGGGGCAAAAAGTCATGGAAAATAAGCTCAAAATGAGGTTTTTGGGTTTTTTTTGTTTTTTTTTTTTTTACTTCCAACTCCGCACACAGGACAAAAGAAAAGATGAATCGATGAACACACAAATAGAACTCATAAAACTTCACAGAACTTAGGTGACTTAATTAAACACTGTATTACTAATGCCAAGAAGGGCGTTATCCAAAAAGTTTCTAACAACACTCAAGAAGATTTCTTGTGGGCTTTGCAATTTGATTTTGGTATGAGGTTATTTCCAGGGTTCAGGAAAAACAGTTCCTTCCCTTTTGAAAAATCAAACTCTAGCATGAAATATACAGAAACCTTGGAGAGTTTCGGTCTAATAAGCAGAAATGGTATTTTGCTATACCTAAACTATGATGAAATCTTTGAAAGCACAGAGCCAGAGGCAAAGCCCTCAGGAGACTAATAACACTTTAACATTTCCCGTTCACATGTGAATGTTAATTCCACTCTCTGAAGAGAGCTGCCAAAATGGCATTCATTAAGATTAAAACCATATTACTATAGAATGGGAAATTTATATGTATGCTTCCTATAAA
Source organism: Apodemus sylvaticus (assembly GCF_947179515.1). Classification (NCBI taxonomy): domain Eukaryota; kingdom Metazoa; phylum Chordata; class Mammalia; order Rodentia; family Muridae; genus Apodemus; species Apodemus sylvaticus. The sequence goes on along the minus strand of NC_067473.1, from coordinate 19,988,971 downwards.
ATGCAAATATTACCAGAGAATGGGTCTCCGCTGAGTTCTCTCTGCGCCTATTCCTTGGCAGAGTTAAATCACACTGGTGAAGCCCTTTCACAAAGGCAGCATAAAATTATAAAGTAGCGGGCACTTGCTGCTTGGCTGCCAAGGCGGCCCCACAGGTTGTTGACAACGCTGTGCACCACTGACGAATGCCCACGTGTGGAACAAGAGCCCAGCTCTGGTAATGGAGGCCAGTGGGGGGCAGTTCAGAATTCAGAGCATGGAAAAAAGCAGAAGAGGCTCCTGGAAAACCTGTCTTCTGGCTGAGGTCGCCTGGCCTTTGAACCAGGCTGAAGAATGTGATTGGCATTGGCTTTCCCCCCAGGACTAAAAGGAAGAAAATCATACAATTTTTAAAAATAGATTTTTTTTCAAAAATAACATCAGTTTCAGTTTCCCACTGTGTTTTTTTCAAACAATTATTTTAATAGTTTTTAGATAACATATTAAATAAAAATTAATTTGTTCTCAGATATTATCAAAATACTTCTAATCGCTAAAAACATAGGATTCTTTTTTCCGTAATCAGCAATTCTTCGAGCTGTCTAGATACCATCTCAGTGTCCTTCAGTGCACTTCAACACTGACACAATCTCTGAAGAGTGGGCTGGCACTGTATCCCACGGCATGAGGGCTCAGTCCCCCAAGACTGCTCTATTTCAGATATCTATTGTAACCCTGGGTTCCCAGTACTTCTTACCTACAGCTAAAAGTAAAAGAGACAAGAAAAACAGCTTTCCCCCATGAAGCTTCCTTAGCTGAGCTATGCACAGGTTAATGTGACTGATGAATAGGAGAAAAAAATAATATTTAATTACATGCAAAAATCATTCTGGTTCCATAAAATCTGAGGCTTTAAAAAGAGACAGGTTATTAATGCTTCTAAGGCAATCTGAGCTACAAAATGAGTAGAATCCTGGCTTCTGGGGCAGTAGTAAAATAATTGTCTGGGAGGGGTGAATAAAGATTGTCCTGTGATATAGATCCAAGGTCTGTCTCAGAGAAACCTTGAAAAGAATGAATTCCTGTCTGCTTGGAAGGAATTGTCAAGCTCCAGTTTGCTTTGCTGGGTTCTGAGTTAATCGTCACTGATTGGTCAAGATTCCAAGGCAGATTCTGAACAGCTGGATTCCTTTTGGAGGAGCTCAGAAAGCTTTTGACCCCATTGCTGAAAATTTTCACCAGAGTGCTCGTAGTTCTGTGTAATCAGCATATCAAAATGTCATATTTTAGAGTGTCATTTCTTGAATGTCTCTAAAAAAAAATGTCAGGGTCCCCTGATTCTAGGTTCACTGACTAAATGGGTTCTTAAGACCAAAGAAAACACTTGTTTATGATTACATTTTAAAAGATAAAGTGAAGAAGAGGAATGCGCTACCTGAATAAGATACACAGCAGCAAGGCCCAAAGAGCCTCCAAACACGAATTCTACAAACTTGTCCTAGTTAATAAATATTAGTTAATAGATGGTCAAGGGAATTGAGGAACAGTAAGAAAGACTATAAATTTGAGAAGGTATGCAGGCATAAAGAGATGATAAGGATTGGCAGTGATAGTGGAGATTGCATGGTATTTTATAGTCCCACGCCAAAAAAAAATCTTAGATATTATACTATACTTCCTTTCATCCACTAAAGTGACTGTTTCAATTCACTCCCCCATACAAATATGTGAAATGAGTGGAAGATTTCTACATCCTCACTATAGTCATAATCTTCTAAGCAGAAGGTCCTGGCAAGAGGGGAGCTTAGTTATTCATCTTGTTCTAAGCTATAGCACCTAGAATGATACCAGTCAAATATAGCAGATACTCAGTAGTTTTTTAATAATTCATAAATGTCTGAGTAGAGTTTCAGGCACTACAGTAATAGGAATGATAGCGTTATACTGTGAACTGAGAGTGAGGAGGTATAGCTGTATAACTCTTTACCCAGTCCCAGTTCTATTCAGTGGTCTATAATAGTGAACATATGATCACCAATTGAAGTATCCAGTTTCTCTTATCAAAATACTAATGAAAAACAAAATATAAATATTAAAGTCCATTTTATAAAAGAAGACCTATTGCAGAGAGAAATTTCCTTGATAAGGGGTGAATATTATACTTATTTATAGATTTACAGACTTGTAGATTCTCCTCCACTAACATGTCTTCACTAGTACTGAGTTGTTAGCTAGATTTCCAGTGCCAGGCATGGTACCTCTTACTGAGTAGATCTTAAGTCCATTTAGAGAGCTGTTGGTTACTGCCGAGGAATGCATGCCACTGCTGCATCCTTAGGGTTATTGTACCGTGCTTGTCTTTGATTGTGGTTCCTAGGAGTCACAGCTGCGTAGAACCGTTGGTTGCCTACCTTTTTTGGAAGCTTGCCTGCTGCATAAACAGTCAAAATGCAGAGTTGTGGAACCTAGAACCAGTAAGTAAACCTGCTAAACACTCAGGCAACTAAGGCTCAGGAAACACTAGGAAAGAGGGGCCAGAATAACTATAAGAGGATGACAAGAGTTTGCTGATTGTGTTTCCTTGTAATGTAAGAAGCTACATCTATGAAGCCTCACCAACATGACTGCTCAAACCTGAGCTAAACTAGGTTGACACTGATAGACATTTCCAACTGGATGATGAAAAGCCCACTAGCCTCACCTCTTCACAAAGAACTGTAAGCAACTGAATCAGGCTGGGAATGGGAGGTGTGGTCTTTTCCAAGAAGAGCATACCAATTGGCTGCCGAATGCCAAATGGCCAGCCCTGAAAGCAAACATATACAAAACATCGCATGGTCTGAACAGGTTATATTTACGAATATATGTATAGACATATACATATTCAATAAAAATTACTTAAAAGGAGGCCATAAATTTGAAGGAGAGGGTCATGGTATATGGGAGGGATTGGAGATAGGAAAGGAAAGGGAGAAATGCTGTAACTATAATGTCAAAAACAAAAAAAGAGAGAGAAGATGCCCTTATTTCCACAATAATAGGTTCCTAGAGAAATGCTGTTATAGAAAACATGATGATGTGATCATTTCCATCAAAATAAAGACAACTGTGGAAATATACAAAGTGGGGTTGAATACAAATAAGGTACATAGCCTGTGCGTCTCAAAGCTTCCCAGTAAAACATTCTTTCCTTATTCTTTGCGCAGTAAAAAATGCTTTCCTCTGGACATAGCTAAAAGCACTCTATCCTATGGCAAAACTCCATTGAGGCTCTTTACTTACCTTTAATTTAATCATTGTTATGATATATCATAATTGGTCTTGCTACAGAATAGAAGGCTTGATCACTCATCAATATGTAAATGAAGAGACCACCAGTTATGCCCTTAGCATTCTGCATTCATTGGACTATGTTAGCTTACTTGAGAAAAGAGATATCACAGCAGCTGGTAAAGACTTTTACTGAGAAAGCCAAACATCTAGAATCATCCTAGAAATACAGTGAGATTTAAGTAGTCACCTCAAATAAGCACACTGAAATTGGAAAGATTCTGTGTGAGATATGATATACGTGCATATAACATACATACAGGCATATTGAAAATGCCTTCCTTAATAACCACATAGACATATATATAAAGGTAAATACATCTAAGGCTAGTGGTGATCAATACTTTCATGTTCAGAATATCTTTGTTTTGCAGGGGAGCCATGGGAAGGTGACACTTGTTCAGTTTCTGAATTAAGTGGCGGCCATCTGTTTTTTTCTGCCTCACCGAAATATTACTGGGCACCACCTATGCAAATTCTAGGCAAAAACATTAATGAGAAACATGGAATTTTCCCCCTTCTTTCTCTTCCTTGACAGGTGAAAGCCATCTGTTCTAAAGAGTGTGGTTCCAGGTTAACTCCTTCCTCTACCTGCACTGCCAGAGTCAGTCTTGTCAGCAAGAGTCAACACACACATGCTCATTTGAAGAATGTAGGAAGATGTAAATCTTTGTTGCATTCAACCACAGAGATCTTATTACTACAGCAGAGCCTTTTCACTACCCCAAATGTTGTACCCAAGGAGACCAAGCTACACAAGTAGTGAGGACTCCTGAATCATTTATCAGCTCAGAGCAATAAAGCAAAATCAATGAGCAATGTGGTGGTTTGCACGTTGCCAAATAGTTTTGGCTAAATTGATGCATAAACTGCTCATTTTAGAATCTGCATAATTGGTTATTTAGAAGTGTATAAATAGCAAAATAAACTTTTAAAAATCACTCTATTGCTTACAAAGAGAGAGACTAAGATATTCTACAAAATCCTCTGTCGAAGTAAAATATATTGGTAAATAGGCCTTCTTAATTATTTATTTCTATTTACTTTCAGCAAGCTGTACCAAATAATAAATAGATAAATAAATATTTATGGCATATAAATATATAAATAAAATGCCAAATGCTACACAGAGTAAATTTTATTAACTAACTTTCAAAATTCTTTTGTCCCATTATTTACATCTCAGTCAATTCTGTACATTATGGGAATTCCTTCTAAGGACTATATCTATCTACGCCAGGGATATCAGTCTTAACACTATTAATTTCTCAGGCTTGCTTTTCAGGAGAAAAGAAGCTCTTTGATCATCCCTGATGATACAGTTGCTAGTAGCAGCTTCTCAGCTGTGACAATAAAATAAAAGAAAAAAAGGTTTCAGATATTACTGGCATCTCCTGGGCGAGCATGGAACAGCTTGCTGCTTTCTATTGCTATAATAAAGACCATGACCAAAAGCAACTTGCCATACATGTCCTGGTCAGAGTCTCTCTCTAGCGGAAATTGAACAGGAACATGAAGAGAAGAGTAGTAGCAGAGACCATAGAGACTTGCTATTCATGGCTCACCCATCTCCTCATCCTATACACCTCATGGCCACCTGACCAAGGGTGGCACCATCCACAGTAGGTTCAGCCTGCCCACATCCATCACTAAGCATGAAACTGTCCCTCAGACTTTCCTATAGACAAGTGTGATGGAAGCATTTTCTCAGATGAGGATGCCTTTTCCAGATGACCAGTTTGTGTCAAGTTGACAAAAACTAACCCGGACAGGAGCTATGATACCAAAATCCCCAACAGAAAACTATTCATTGACTCTAGTAGTCGACAAATAAAATGTCAAAACTCAGGCTGGGGAGACAGCTGGGTCAATAGCGTGCTTGTCACACAAGCACAGGGCCCTACATTTAAACCAGAAACTAGGTTTAAAAAATAAAAGTCCAGTGTGGTGGTATGCACTTGTAATCCCAGCATTAAAGACAGAGACAGGTAGACCCTGAGGCTTGTGGGAAGGACAGCCTAGCCATGTTCAAAGAAAAAAATCTTTGCATTTATTCAATAGCTAGTGACTAAATGATTCCTTCATGCTGGGCATTAATTAGAGGTCATAGATGGAGCACTGAGCCATACAGACAGATTACAGCCTGTCAGGAACACACAGCTTCCTGGAAGAGACAGATTAAGGGCCTTAAAATCAATGGCCTGTCATAACTGTCATGAGGAGACTGAAGGTCCAGTTACAATATAGCATGAGGACTGTTTCAAAGCATTGTGTTCAGTCTGGCATATTAGAAAAAAGATGCTTAACTGTGGCTAGCACTCAGGTTGTATTAATCTCCAAATAAGATGTTAGTCTATCATCCCCTAAGCAAGACCATAACATAATTATCCCCATTTTAAAGACAGAAAATGAGTACATACAGATCAAGTCCCTCATGTACAAGGGGAATTTGAACCCGATCTATGTGTCTGAGGACTAAGAATGCTCACACCTTACACCCCAGTTTGACCCAGACAAAGGAGGAAGAGGCTTTTCTCTTTTTCCTAAGCAGAGGAGTGGCCTTCCATGCTAAGGAAAAAATATGAAATCCATCTCATTATAAATTTATGGTGCTTTCCAAGTTAGTGCAACCTCCTTAAACCCTTCCTTGGGAAATGATTGACTATACATTATTTATAAATTAATTAATTATATTGGGTATTAAGCAACAGAGCAGTCCAATACTAAAACAGAAAGGCAGGGTGTTCCATAAGTCTGAATTCACAGTAAATCACTCAAATACATATTTTTGATAAATAGTGAAACCTGATCAAATTTGTAGGCTAATACATAAACATATACATATTTGTTACGAATAATTTTATTTAGACTCTGCATGTTGAGTGTTGGCAATATGTTAAATTATTTTTAACAACCTAAATGGCTTAAATCACAGGAATACCGATGCATAGAGTGTTATTGCCATCTTTGATTTAGGTGTTATTGGATTAAATTCAATATGATCATGTGATATATAAGTTCTAAATGTTTCCAAATATAATAAAGGTAACTCCATTTTTAACTCACTTCATATTAGAATTACAATTTTATTTAGAAGTCACCATCTGTGTAATTATCTCAGTTTAATAGGATGGCTTTGGTACACATGTCACCTTGCTCTGTGGACATAGCTGTTTAGAGTACCTTGACACACAAATTACCTTGACACACAAATTTCCAGGTTTTTAAAAAAAAAAATCCAAAAGCTTTAGAAACTGGTAATATCATCCCAATGTATCAAGGAAGAGGTAGACTCTCAGAGGATGAGACATTCGCATGAGGTGTGTTTTCTAAACAATTTGAGTTATCCATGAAGGGACACCAGGCCACTCTAGCATCAGTCTTTGGCAGACCTAGCCCCTCTGCCCTTCCTAACACAAGGCTTCCCTTTTACCTTTATAAACTGCTACTTTCCTACAGGCCACATCTGTCTCCTCTCTATGCAGAGGCAGCCCTCAGTTCTCCTCCAGGACAAATATCCCAGACCCTTCTTCCTTGATCCCTTTCCTTTCTCTCATGACCTCCTGTCTTATTCCCTGCTCTCTGTCCCTCTGTGGCAAGCAGGTCTCCTTTATGCTGAAATGTGGTCTTGGGGTCCTGAGCCTATATTTTTCCCTTGCAACCTGTAGGGAGAGAAATATTTGAAAAAAAAACATATCTGTACATTTCCCTTTTTTAGCAATAAACATGTTTTTGTGATTAATTTTAGTATCAACTTGTAACAAGTTAGAATTACTGAAGTAGGACGCCTCACCTGAAGAACTATCCTCTTTGTCTTGATGGATGTGGAAAGGCCCACCCCAATTATGGGCAGCACCTTCCAGTATTTCAGAGTGAGGCTTACTTTTGCCCACTAGGCCTTTCTTTACCACTGAAGTTCTGCTGCTACTGATGATGATAATTCCTTCTCTAATGCCAGAACCAGTGTTAACAAGCATTTATTGTACACTAGAGACCAGCGGCTGTCCAGGAATCTCCCAAGCTCCGAGGGTCAGATTGGGACTGTTGAGGCACCCTGACTTGTGGACAAAGTGACAGAAGGTACTCACTTGCTATTGAGAGACAGCTGTTCTGACTGTAGAGAGACCCAGCTTCGAAGACTGAGTACCATGTTCTCAGTGTCTCGTGTATGAGTTGGCTATCCTTATTTTAAAGCTTACTGAATGAGTATGTTTTTTATATATTGTCAAAGGACAAAAAGAAAACAATGTTCGTCTGCATTTGTATTTATCTATGTGGCCATTCATGCCATTCACATGTGTGGAAATTAAAGGACAACTCCTGAGAATTTGTTCAGCTTCCACTGTGTGGGTCAGTGGAATCTAAATTGTCAAATCTGAAAGCATGAGCCTTTCCTGACTGAGGCATCTCACTATCCCAGACTGTTAGCATTTGAACTGGTAGCCTTAATAAAGTGGATGCCCATTGTGAAGAGTACTGTTTCCATTTCTTCCTCCGCCTGTTTATCCTTTGAATAGAGGAAGGCTACTGATTTATTTGAGTTAATTTTATATCCAGCCATTTTGCTGAAGGCTAGGACTTTGAATACTACAGTGAACAGGTAGGGAGAGAGTAGGCAGCCTTGTCTCGTCCCTGATTTTAGTGGATTGCTTCAAGTTTCTCTTCATTTAGTTTGATATTGGCTACTGGTTTGCTGTATATTGCTTTTATTATGTTTAGGTATGTGCCTTGAATTCTTGATCTTACCAAGACTTTTATAAGGAAGGGGTGTGAGAATGCCCAAGATACAAATTACAGATCATATGAAGCTCAAGAAGAAGAAAGACCAAAGTGTGGATATTTTAGTCCTTCTTAGAAGGGAGATCAAAATACCCATGGAAGGAGATACAGAGACAAAGTATGGAGCAGAGAATGAAGGAAAGGTGATTTAGAGACTGCCCCACCTGGGGATTCATCTCATATACAATCACCAAACCCAGACACTATTGTGGATGCCAACAAATGCTTGCTGACAGGGGCCTGATAGAGCTGTCTCTTGAAAAGCTCTGCAAGAGTCTGACAAATATGTAAGTGAACGCTCAAAGCTAACAAATGGACTGAGCACAGTGTCCCCAAAGGAAGAGCTAGAGAAAGGACTCAAGTTGCTGAAGGGGTTTGCAGCCTCATAGGAGGAACACCAATATGAACCAACAAGTACACCCAGAGCTCCCAGGGACTAAACCACCAACCAAAGAGTACACATGGAGGGACCCATGGATTCAGCTGCATGTGCATCAGAGGATGGCCTTGACGGACATCAAAGGGAGGAGAGGCCCTTGAACCTGTGAAGGCTCAATGCCCCAGTGTAGGGGAATTCCAGAACAGGGAAGAGGGAGTGGGTGGGTTAGTGAGCAGGGGGAGGGAGGATGGGATAGGGGGTTTTCAGAGGGAAAACGAGGAAAGGAGATAACATTTGAAATGTAAATAAAGAAAATATCTAATAAAAAAAGGAGGTAACTGTACCCAACTCACTTCTGTATAGCTAGAGTTAAGACACAAGACTCTAGCCCTTGGCATTCCTGTTTCTCAGACTGATTGCTGAGGGCAGAATCTAGACCAAATTCTTCAGCTCCTGGGCATTTGGCTTACATCATTATTTTTCCTGGGTCTTTAGTATATATGTGAGATTCTTCAAATTCTTAACCATCTCAACAGCCAATTCTTTGTAGCAATCCTGCAATCCTCTGGTTGTTCTTCTCTGGAGAACCTACCTGAGAGTAGATGAAAGGAAAAGGTTCACTATAATAGCTGAATAGTACTCCATTGTGTATATATACCACAGTTTCTGTATCCATTCCTCTGTTAAGGGACATCTGGGTTCTTTCCAGCTTCTGGATATTAGAAATAAGGCAGCTATGAACATAGTGGAGCATGTGTCCTTATTACATGTAGGAGCACTTTTTGAGTATATGCCCAGGAGTAGTATAGTTGGGTCCACAGGTAGTACTATGTCTAATTTTCTGAGGAATCTCCAAACTGATTTCCAGAGTGGTTTTACCAGCTTGCAATCCCACCAACAATGGAGAAGTGTTCCTCTTTCCCCACATCCTCTCCAGCATCTGCTGTCCCCTGAGTTTTTCATCTTAGCCATTCTGACTGGTGTAAGGTGTAATCTCAATGTTGTTTTGATTTACATTTCCCTGATAACTAAGGATGCTGAGCATTTCTTTAGGTGCTTTAGAGCCATTTGAGTTTCTTCAGTTGAGAATTCCCTGTTTAGCTCTGAACCCCATTTTTAATAGGGTTATTTGATTCTCTGGAGACTAACTTCTTGAGTTCTTTGCATACGTTGGATATTAGCCCTCTATCGGATGTAGGGTTAGTAAAGATCTTTTCCCAATTTGTTGGTTGCTGTTTTGTCCTATTGACTATATCCTTTGCCTTACAGAAGCTTTGCAGTTTTATGAGGTCCCATTTGTCGATTCTTGTTCTTAGAGCATAAGCTATTGGTGTTATGTTCAGAAACTTTTCCCCTGTGCCCATGTGTTCAAGGTTTGTCCACACTTTCTCCTCTATAAGCTTCAGTGTGTCTGATTTTTCGTGTAGAACTTTGATTCACTTGGACTTGAGCTTTGTACAGGAGATAAGAATGGGTCGATTTGCATTTTTCTGCATGTAGACCTCCAGTTGATCCAGCACCATTTGTTAAAAATGCTGTCTTTTTTCCACTGGATTTTTTAGCTCCTTTGTCAACTATCAAGTGACCATACGTGTGTGGGTTCTTTTCTGGGTCTTCAATTCTATTCCATTGATCTTCCTGCCTGTCTGCATACCAATACCAAACATTTTTTATCACTATCACTCTGTAGTAGAGCTTGAGGTCAGGGATGGTGATTCCCCCAGAATATCTTTTGTTGTGGAGAATGGTTTTTGCTATCCTGGGTTTTTTTTTAATTCCAGATGAATTTGAGAATTGCTCTTTCTAGAAAGCAATGAATTCATGAAATTCTTAGGCAACTAGAAAGTGTCATCCTGAGCGAGGTAACCTATTTATCATCATTACTGTAATTCATAGTTATTTTGAAAATTACTTAGCATAGTGCCATAATTCTTGTATTATCTATGTGAATTGCTTTTGAATTAGACATTGGGGTGGAAGAAAGCAGCACATTGGGTTCAAAATGGAATATTTATGTTTGTCGTTTTAAACAACCTCATTTTTGCTACCTATCCATAAAAAAGAACGCAAATTGTATGCACTCACTAATAAGTGGATGTGAGTCCAAAAGCTCAAAATAAACAAGTTACAATTCACCCAGCACAGGAAGCTTAAGAAGAAGGAGGACTTAAGTGAGGGCACTGTGGTTCCTCTGATAAAGGGAACATAATACCCCCAGGAGCAATAAGGGAGGCAATGTGTGGAGCAGAGTCTAAAGTAAAGACCACCCAGAGACTGCCCTACCTGGGGATTCATCCCATAAACAGTCACCAAACCCGGGCACTACCACAAGAAGAGTGTACCAAAAGGAGCCTGCCATGGCTGTCTCCAGAGGGGCCCTGCCAGAGCCCTACAAATACAGAGGCAGAAACTAGCAACCACCTATTGGACTGGGCATGGGGTTCCCAATGGAGGATCTGGAAGGTGGTCCAGAGGGGATGAAGAGGTTTACAGCCCCATGTCCAAATGACTTTGGACACCCAGACACCTCAAAACTCTCAGGGACTGAACCATCAACCAAGGGGTACACATGGTTCCAGCCAAAAATGTGGCAAAGGAATGCCTTGTTGGGCATCAGTGGGAGGAGTGGTCCTTGGTCAGGTAAAGGCTCAATAGAGGTCCCAACAAAGGGAAATGGACAGGGGTGAGGTGGATGTGTGTCAGGTAGAGGGGCATATACATGGAGGCAGGGGTGGGAGGAGGGGTAGGGAATCTTTGGGGAGGGGGCCTTTGGGAGGGGGAGAAATTGGGAAAGGTTTTACCACTGGCAATGTAAATGAAGAAGATACGCAATTTAAAAAAAGGTTCACTATATGGACATTTATACTAAGTTGCAGTATTCCATATGGTCAGTACAGGAGAGCACAAAAGATGTTAAAATGCATTCACCTTAGGACAAACTCTGACATTAATTAAAAAAAAATTACTAGGGCTGGAAAAATGGCCTAGCAGTTGTAACTACTTTGGTAGAAGATGAGGTTTGGTCCCCAGAACCTGTACATAGTGGCTCAAAAATCCCTTCAATTCCAGCTTCAGGCCACCGGATGCCCTTCTCTGGGCTCCATGGGCACCAACACTCAAATATGCACATTCCTACAAAGATAAAAATGGATGCATAATTAAAAATAAAAAGAACCTTTTAAAAATATCAGTGCAGCTTATTACCAAAAGACAAACTCTTGTTACAAAAGTGTGTTGTGCATGGTGACTTCCAGATTAAAATATATATATATATATTGTTTGATACTTTAATTCCCATGATATGTTATTTCCCTTTACCCAGGAAAAAATAACTTACCTATTTATCATCATTACTATAATTCATAGTTATTTTGAAAATTACTTAACAGTCAGTGCTATAATTCTTGTATTATCTATGTGAATTGTTTTGTATTCGACATTGGGGTGGAAGAAAGCAGCACATTGGGTTCAAAATGGAATATTTATGTTTGTCATTTTAAACCACCTCATTTTTGCTACCTATCCATAAGTAATTTTAAATTTTTGAAGAATTTTTTGTTTTTCCTTTCTTGGTATTTTTATCCTTTTAAGGAAATAATATCAAGTAATTTTGCTGAAACTAACAAAAGCTGTGAATTTCTTTTTGCATAGTTTTTTAATAACAGTTTTATAACTACTAGCACAGAGCTGTCTTTCTAACTCAAAGAGCTGTGTCCTACTTGTAATTACACGTCTATTTGTAAAATCTGTTGCAGACATTTTTCTGCTTTAGCCAAGTGGTTCCAGCCCAAAATCTAGCCCCAGATCAGCAGTATCATCAACATCATAGACCTCAGAAAAGTATACTCTCTTAGGCCTTATCCTAATATTAAGAAAGTCTACATATGGCATCCAATAACACTTCACCAAGCCCTGAGCTCCATACTCACAGGTGAAAGCCATTGCTTTAATCTAGAGGAGGAAAATAAATGTCTATTTTAGAACAAAAGCTACTGGGAGTTAGTTCTACTATCAGCTCCTCATTTTTTTTATTGGATATTGTATTTATTTACTTTTCAAATGTTATCCCCTTTCCCAGTTTCCCATCCACAAACCCCCATCCCATCCTCCCTCCTCCTGCTTCTATGAGGGTGCTCCCCCACCCACCCACTCCTGTCTTCTGGCCCTGGCATTTCCCTACAATGGGCATCCAGCCTTCACAAGACCCAGGGCCTCTCCTCCTACTGATGCCAGATAAGGCCATCCTCTGCTACATATGCAGCTGGAGCCATGGGTCCCTCCATGTGTACTCTTTGGTTGGTGGCTTAGTCGTGGGAGCTCTGGGGGATCTGGTTGGTTCATAATGTTGTTCTTCCTATGGGGTTGCAAGCTCCTTCAGCTCCTTCAGTCCTTTCTCTAACTCCATTGGAGTCCCCATGCTGAGTCCAGTGGTTAGCTGCTAGTATCTCCGCCTGTATTTGTCAGGCTCTGCAGTCTTTCAGGAGTCCATCATATTAGGCTCCTGTCAGCAAGTACTTCTTGACATCTGCAATAATTTTTAAGCCTGCACCTCATTTTTACGGCCAACTCTCTAATCCATGCATTTTGAAATTTTGAAACTTTGGCAATGACCTGCCGTCCATAAAGTGGTTGGTGCTACATCTGGATTTTTTTCTACCTTCAGATGGAAGAGATACCAAATACTACATATGATACATGTTCTTACAGAGTGTATATCCACTGATAATCCTGGGATAGTACCATCATTTTCTTCACTTCATGCCCCCAAACATCTCCCTGCAGATGGATGCCTCTACTGGACCTGGCGGTTGGTGGTTACTGTTGTCATCATTCCTACACAGAGCTTCCTGTTTAGATCAGAATTTTGATCAGCTACTTTTTAATATTATAAAGTTGCACAGGTAGTTTTTCTCAGAAAGAAATGCTAGTATTATTTTTGCTGCCTCATGCAAATAGTATTAGCAGAGGAGTGAAATTATATCAATAAGTCAGAATGTGTTTTAACAAATGGAAATGACTTTCCTGACAAAATGGAGAAGGGGAAAAATGTTCACTGTGGAAATGGAAGTGAAAATGCAGGCTGAAAGGCTTTACTTGCAGATCTCCCATTTCAATAAATGAGGTATAAAGCCAACCAGAGAAGTGCCGTTCTTTCTCAGCTTCTCTCTCTCTCTCTCTCTCTCTCTCTCTCTCTCTCTCTCTCTCTCTCTCAGCTTCTCTCTCTCTCTCTCTCTCTCTCTCTCTCTCTCTCTCTCTTCTCTCTCTCTCTCTCTCTCAGCTTCTCTCTCTCTCTCTCTCTCTCAGCCGTCCTCCTCTTGCTTGCTAGCTGGAGGGGTGCTAGGCTAGCAGAGAGGACAAGTGAGCTTCGGAGGACCACTGAGTGGGCGGCTGTGAATTGAGATGCATCCAGGAGCTGGAAGGTCTGCTAATGGTGAGGGTAAATGATGTGACTAAGGCAGCCCAGGCCTGTGAAAGCAAAAGGGAGGGTTTGTTCCCGGAAGCGGTCAGATGCTATTAGAAGGCTGTAAGTCAGTGACAAGATCAATCTGGCATTATAGAGCAATCACTTTGCCACCAAGGGATGGAAGGAGGGACTTCAGAGGAAATGCTGAAAACTTGATTGCTGTCAAGAGAAAGGTGTAAGAACTGAGAATTGGTGTCAGGGAAAACAGAAGAGAATAGATTCAGTGGGACGCAGGAGGAATGAGAACAGCTTCTCTAGGCAACCCCACTAGGTAAACACCAAGCCTGTGCTGCAGCCTTCTCTCAAGATCTCCACACTAGGAACAAAAAGAGGGAGCCTTAAAAGTGTTTAAAGCTAACCATTCACAAGCTACACATATGTGTGTTGTGTGCTTGGGAAGTATCAAGACACTAGACAGAGGAAATGTTCAGCCTCACAAGCACCACACACCCATGCAGCACACAAGCGTGTGATGTCATTAGACACAGCCTTGAAGGTGAGTCTGCACAGACCGTAGCTTGGGTATTTGCTCCTCCCTGGCCCTTCCAACCTGTCCAGTTACACGAGTACTCTGCTGGAACTGCTTTCTTAACTGCCCACAGCAAGCATGAGCCACTTTCAGTGTAGCTCTAAAAGTTGCATGATGGGCAAGAAGTACGCACAGTTTAACCTCACTCCCTTTGCCTTGGTCTCAACTCAAGCTGACATCTTTCCCACCTTTTCTGCTTCTCCATCTTTCCCATCCCTTCGTTCTGCAGCTCCCTGTTTGCCACCCCGACAGGTGACCATGCGTCAGTGTCACTGTACCTGCACCACAGTTCTACATTATGAGGTTTATGTCCTATTTGGGCAGCACTCGTGGTTGTTTGCCAAGGCATGGTTACCATGGCAACATCACCCTAGCATTATTATCTTTAACAATAAAAACAAAAAAATATGCTCCGTTGAAATGAGTGAAAAAAAAATCACGCCAAGAACTGAATGTCTTTGCTACTAAGCAATGGCCTCTTCCAAAGAGCATGATTTTAAAAGATAAATAGCTACTCTCAAGGGAAACTTTTGAAAAGATATGCAATTTAATTATTTTTAAAGTTATTATATAAGGTGCTTGGTTTTATTATGACATTTGCATAAATATTTTTTTCAATCATCCCCCTCCATGAGTCCTCTTCCCCCATGACTTCCAACCCACTCTTCTTAGTTTCCTTCTTTGTCTTCAATAAGAAATGGTTGTTTTTAACTTACCTCACTGTCCTTTCCACACAAAATTCCTGGTCTTATCACCACAGGATGGAAGACAATTGTGCCAACTTCATCAAGGTTGAGCATAAAGATGAGAAAGGGTGAACCCCTGACTCTCTTGCTGAAGAACTGTCTTGCCAGAAGGCTCATTTAGTTGCAATTTATACAAGGAAGGGGTCGTTATGGAATGTTGGAAACCTTCCTGCTGTGAAGATGTACTGGCAAATGATACACTTCAGAGTCTAGCTGCCTAGTCACCGATGCTTTTTGAGTTGTGAGAACCTCAGGCTTAAACATTATTTCCTGGAGCTGATCTTGATTTTGGTTACTTTGCCCATGTACAACTCTTGAAACAATACAGAAGAGTAGATATCCTGAGGTCATCCTGTTCATTACCAAACTCTTGGTAACTGAAGACAAGACTTACTTATTGTAGAAGGAAAGGTTCAAGGGAGGTTAAGTAAGAAACCAAGTAGCAGACCACCACGCCACTGAGGTTCCACTGAGCTCAAAGTTAAATTTCTCAGGTCTCAAGCATCTCAGAGAAATCTTGTGTACTCTAACAAGACCTCATGCAAGAAGAAATCCAACACTTCAACACAAAACCCCACTACAATAAAACCTCAACAAGGGAAAGCAAAAGTAATGAGAAGTCAGTCCTCTGGCAGTTGGACTAATAGCTTAGCTTATGCAAAACTAATTCCTTAAGTTGAAATTGGTTTATTGTGTGAATTATGGTATTATATAATGTAATATTGAGCTGTCCTGTTTCAACAAAAATTGTTTCTATTCTAGGCAAATAAAAAAGTGTCACATTAAATTGCAAAATCTTTATGCCTTTCAACTTCCTGTATGTCAATGGTTATGTATAAAGAGCCTAATTTAAAATGTTAATAGTCCTTCCAGTCTGAGCCTGTGCCCTGAACAGACCTTGGACCCTGGCTCCGCACCCAGTCCTACAACACACAGAGGAAGCTCAACTCCCAGATGGTCCAACACGCTCAGGATCAGAGGTGAGGAGACCACAACATCTGCCCCAACACCCAGAGTAACTGGGTCCCACAGGATCCTGGAACACAGGAAACTCTGCCCAGTTAGTGGCACAGATTCCTTCCAGTATGAACCTGCCCCTGGAGCAGGCCTGGGGTGCTGGCTCTGCACCCACTGTTAAAGTACTCAGAGGGAGCCCAATTCCCAGGTGCTCTGAAACACACAGGATCACAGGAACACAGGCAAAGCTCCACTCTCAGAAGATCAGATATGCACAGGAGCACTGGAGCTCAGACACACTCAAGATCACAGCTGAAGTCACATATCTTTCCAAATACCCAGAGTAACTGGGACTCGCACCAGAGAATCTAAAAACCAGAAGATCCTAGACATATGTCATATAGAACCTAAAAGAACACAAATGCCAGCCCAGGCTACTATACCCAGCAAAACTCTCAATTAACATAGATGGAGAAACCAAGATATTCTATGACAAAAACAAATTTACACAATATCTTTCTACAATTCTAGCCCTACAAAAGATCATAGATGGAAAACTCCAACACAAGGTGGGAAACTACATTCTAGAGAAAGCAAGAAAGCAATCATCTCTGAACAAACAGAAAAGATAGTAACAGAAACATAATTCCACCTCTAACAACAAAAATAACAGGAAGCAACAATCACTTTTCCTTAATATCTCTTAATGTCAATGGATTCAATTCCCCAATAAAATGACATAGAATAACAGACTGGATGCGTAAAAAGGAACCAGCATTCTGTTGCTGGTTCCTCAGTGACAAAGACAGGCACTATCTCACAGTAAAAGGCTGCAAAAAATATTTCCAAGCAAATGATCCCAAGAAAGAAGCTGGAGTATACTCATTCTAATATTGAATAAAATCGACATTCAACCAAAAATTATCAAAAAGAATAAGGAAGGACACTTCATACTCATCAAATGAAAAATCTATCAAGAAGAATGCTCAATTCTGAACATCTATTTCCAAATGCAAGGGCACCCACATTCATAAATGAAACTTTACTAAAGCTCCAAACACGCATGGTAACTTACACAATAAGAGTGGGAGACTTTAACACCCCACTCTAATAAATGGGCAGATCATGGAAACAGAAACTAAACAGAAACACAGTAAAACTAACAGAAGTTATGAACTAAATGGATTTAACATATCTATAGATTATTTCATCCTAATACAAAAGAATATACCTATTTCTCAGCATCTCAGGGTGATGCTGACCAAATAATCAGGCACAAAACAGGCCCCAACAGATACAAAAAGACTGAAATAATCCCATGCATCCTATCAAACCACTACGGACAAAGGCTAGTCTTCAGTAATAACAAAAATAACAGAAAGCCAATATACACATGAAAGCAGAACAATACTCAATGATAACTTGATCAAGAAAGAAATAAAGAAATTAAAGACTTTTTGAAAATGAAGGCACACATACCTAAACTTATGGGGCACAATGAAAGCAGAGCTCTGAGTGCCTCAGGGAAAAAAAAACTGGAAAAAGCATACAGTAGCAGTTTGACAACACAACTGAAAACTCTAGAACAAAAAGAAGCAAATACACCCACGAAGAGTAGATGGTAGGAAATAATCAAACTCAGGACTAAAATCAACCAAGTAGAAACAAAAAAACTATAGGAAGAATTAAGAAAATCAGTAGACGGTTCTTTGAGAAAATCAACAAGATACATGAATCCTTAGCCAAACTAACCAGGAGGCACACAGACAGAATCCAAAATAATAACATCAGAAATAAAAAGGGAGACATAACGGAAACCAAGAAAATTCAAAAATCATCAGAGTCTACTACAAAAGTTTATACTCAACAAAACTGGAAAATCTGGATGAAATGGACAATTTCCTAGACAGATACCAGATACCAAAGTTAAATCGGGATCAGATAAATTACCCAAACAGTCCCATAACTCCTAAAGAAACAGCAGAAGTCATTAATAGACTTCCAACCAAAAAAAAGCCCAGGACCAGATGGGTTTAGTGTATAGTTCTATCAGACCTTCCAAGAAGACCTAACACCAATACTCTTCAAACTATTTCACAAAATAGAAACAGAAGGAACACTACCCAATTCATTCTATGAAGCCACAATTACACTTATATCTAAACCACACAGAGACCCAAGAAAGAAAGAGAATGTCAGACCAATTTCTCTTAAGAAGATCTATGCAAAAATACTCAATAAAATTCTCAAAAATGGAATCCAAGAATACATCAATATATACATCATGATCAAGTAAGCTTCATTCCAGGAATGCAGGGATGTTTCAATATATGGAAATCCATCAATGTAATCCACTAAATAAACAATATCAAAGAAAAAAGCCACATGATCATCTCATTAGATGCTGAGAAAGCATTTGACCAAATTCTATACCCCTTGATGGCAAAAGTCTTGGAAAGATCAGGAATTCAAGGCCCATACCTAAACATAGTAAAAGCAATATACAGCAAACCAGTAGCCATAATCAAACAAAATGGAGTGAAACTAGAAGCAATCCCACTGAAATCAGGGACTAGACAAGGCTGCCCACTCTCTCCCTACCTATTCAATACGGTACTTGAAGTTCTAGCCAGAACAATTAGAGAACAAAGGATGTCAAAGTGATTCAAATTGGAAAGGAGAAAGTGAAACTATCACTATTTGCAGATGGCATGATGGTATACTTAAGTGTCCCCAAAAATTCCACCAGAGACCTTCTAAACTTGATAAACAACTTCAGCAAAGTGGATGGATATAAATTTAACTCAAACAAATCAGTGGCCTTCCTCCACTCAAAGGATAAACAGGCTAAGAAATTAAAGAAATAACTCCCTTCACAATAGTCACAAATAATATAAAATACCTTGGTGTGACTCCAACTAAACAGGTGAAAGATCTGTATGACAAGAACTTCAAGTCTCTGTAGAAAGTAATCAAAGATCTCAGAAGATGGAAAGACCTCCCATGCTTACGGATTAGCAGGGTTAATATAGTAAAAATGGTCATCTTGCCAAAAGCAATCTACAGATTCAATGCATCCCCATCAAAATTCCAACTCCATTATTCATAGAGTTAGAAAAATCAATTTGCAAATTTATTCAGAATAACCAAAAACCCAGGATAGCAAAAAACTATCCTCACCAATAAAAGAACTTCTGGGGCAATCACCATCCCTGACCTCAACCTCAACCTATATTACAGAGCAATAGTGATGACAAAAAAAAAGACAGGTAGATCAATAGAACAGAATTGAAGACCCAGGAATGAATCCACACACATATAGTCACTTGATCTTTGACAAAGAAGTCAAAAACATGCAATGAAAAAAGGACAGCATTTTCAACAAATGGTACTGGTTCAACTCAGCATGTAGAAGAAGAATGCTCATGAATCCATGTTTATCTCCTTGTACAAAGCTCAAGTTCAAGTGGATCAAGGACCTCCAGATAAAACCAGATACACTGAAACTAATAGAGCAGAAAGTGGGGAAAAGCATCCAACACATGGGCACAGGGGAAATTTTCCTGAAGAGAATACCAATGGCTTATGCTCTAAGATCAAAACTGGACAAATGGAACCTCATAAAATGACAAAGGGTCTGTAAGGCAAAGGAAAGAATGGCAACCAACAAATTTGGAAAAGATCTTTACCAACCCTATATCTGATAGAGGTCTAATATCTAATATATACAAAGAACACAAAAAGTTAGATTCCAGAGAACCAAATAACCCTATTAAAAATGGGAACAGAGCTAAACAAAGAATTCTCAAGTGAGAAATATAGAATGGCCAAGAAGGACCTAAAGAAATGTTAAACATCCTTAGTCATCAGGGAAATGCAAATCAAAATGATCCTGAGATTCCACCTCACAGCAGTCAGAATGGTTAAGATCAAAAACTCAGGTGGCAGTAGATGCTGGCAAGGATGTCAAGAAAGAGGAACACTCTTCCATTGTTGGTGGGATTGCAAGCTGGTACAAGCACTCTGGAAATCCGTCCGGAGGTTCCTCAGAAAATTGGACATAGTATTATCTGAGTGCCCAGCTATTCTACTCCTGGGCATATACCCAGAAGATGCTCCAACATATAAGAAGGACATACACTCCACTATGTTCATAGCAGCCATATTTACAATAGCCCTAAGCTGGGAAGAACCCAGATGTCCTTCAGTAGAGGTATGGACCCAGGAAATGTGGTACACAATGTAGTACTACTCCTCAATTACAAACAATGACTTCATGAAATTCTTGGGAAAATGAATGGAATTAGAAAATATCATCCTAAGTGAGGTAAACCAGTCACAAAAGATCACACATGGCACGCACTGATAGTGGATATTAGACCAAAAGCTCAGAATACCCAAAATATAAATAACAGCCCACATGAATTTCAAGAAAAAGAGAGACCAACGTGTGAATGCTTCAGTCCTTCTTAGAAGGGGGAACACAATACTCACAGGAGGAAATATGGGGACAGAGTGTGGAGTAGAGACTGAAGGAAAAGGCATCCATAGTCTGCCCCACTTGGGATCCATCACATATGCAGTCACCAAAACCAGACTCTATTGTGGATGCCAAGAAGTGCTTGCTGACAGGAGCCTGATATAACTGTTTCCTGAAAGTCTCTGCCAGAATCTCACAAGTACAGAGGCAGATGCTTGCAGCCAATTATTGGACTGAGCATGAGGTCCCCAAATAGAGGAGTTAGAGAAAGGACTGAAGGAGCTGAAGGGTTGTCAACCCCAACGGGAGAAAAGCAGTATCAACCAACCAGATCCCTCCAGAGCTCCCAGGGAAGCTCTGAACCACCAACCAAAGAGTACACATGGAGAGACCCATGGCTCCAGCTACATATATAGCAGACGATGGCCTTGCCGGGCATCAATGGGAGGAAAGCCCCTTGGTTGTATGAAGGCTTGATGCCCCAGTGTAGAGAAATGCCAGGGTGGGGAAGAAGGAGTGGGTCAGTGGGAGGGTGGGTGGGTGGAGAATCCCCCTCATACAAGCAGGGGGAGAGGGATAGAATAGGGGGTTTCCAAAGGGGAAACCAGGGAAGGGATAAGGTTTGAAATGTACATAAAGAAAATATCTAATAAAACAAAGAAAAAATAAATAAAATGTTAATAAATAAGACAATGCCACATGTGTACAAGTAGATACTTGGAGACAATCTGAACTCTTTTTCCTTTTAAAGTATATATCTTTTAATACACATGTGATAGATAGCTCCTGCATTTTCATAACATCTGAGTTCTGGGGTTGTAAGCAGCAATCAAAGCTGCAGGAGCTGACCTATTGTAATTTTACTACCACAGCAAAATCAGCTCCTTTATTCTCAGTTACATATTTTCAAAGACAGGCTCAGCAGCATCCTCCTTTTATGGCTCTAGTTTATGCAACTTTTTCTTAGGACCATAGCTCATCTACCTATCTAAAATTTCTAAATGCCAAACATTATCAAGGAATGAGCATTATTTTCTTATCAGCAGTTAAGTCTGACTATGGGACAGACTGTGTGGAATAAATTGGGGTCACTGGTACATGCCAGGCATATGCCCTCTGTGACATCCATTTATAAGTTATGAAAATGTAGATGCCAAATGCTGTACTCTTAAAAGTACATACATTTATAAAAAGAAGACTTCTGATCGTGGCTGAACAGCTTGCCTTGTGAGTGAAGGGCAAAGGGCTGTAATGGATGCCACAGGCCAGAAGCTTGTGAAGGCTCGCGGTTTAAAGTAACAGTGGGCCATTTCTAATGAGGCACTCTGAAAGACAACCAGCCCAAAAACATGCAGGCTTTACGCCTGCTTCCATCCCTGGGTTTCATACACACATCAATGAGAGCGCAACACAGCTTCTCCCATTTGGAAAAGGAAGAGTCACAAAAATGGCCGCGTGCGAGGAAAGGGATGAGAATTTGTATTCAAGAAAAACAGCAATGCATTGGAAATGCAGAGGAAAGACAAAGATTCTCCTTTTAATGTGCCTCTTTTTTTTTTGTAACTGTTTTTCCTCTACAAATTTTGTGAGGCATCTGTTCTCCTATCTTTGTCCTTGACAAAACATTCAGTTGAAAGTGTCTGTCTAGGCAGAACATAAGCAGATTCCTACAACACAGTCTAGAGAGACAAGAATACTGAAGAACTCTGTTCAGACCCTAGCACTGTCTGGTTCCCCACCAATGACGTGAGGGACTTGGCTGTAAATCATGCTTCTGGGGATTCCAAGGAAGGTTTCAAGAAGAGAAGACAGACACCTGTTTGACTTCAGAGAATGAGAGTTTAGCTATCATTCACTGGGGCTGATAAGTGTGCACGCCATAATTTTCCTGGAGCCCTTAAAATCCAATTTCATCTTTCAGCAAAATGCAGTTGATAATGCTTGTCATGTTCATAGCCTGTGGATTTGTTGTCGGGATTTTTAAAAAGAGTATTGAATGTCATTTACATCTTTCTCTAGAGACAAGAGGGCTCCCTTGAAATTAATAGAGTACAGCTTATTAAATAAAGAGACAAGTTTTCTAGAAACAACTGAATGTCAACCACATGGTAATGCAATATATATTTAATATATAGAATATTTATATGAGTATAAATAGATGTATTTCGGTTAAATATTTGTCTTGGCCACAGTTGCATAACACATATATAACTGATTTGAATTTTTGACATACTGATTCAAATAACTGCTTCAATTATCTGCTATTTTTTCTCATTCCCTTTTTCCTGAAGATGGGAAGAACTTCAAACACTAACATAGCCATCTTTCAATTATTCATGGAAAATGTTAACAATGTGAGAATCTGTTTCACGTTCAGGTCTTTGCCATTGACATTAAATAGAGGAATTAATAAAATCTTTTGCCTGCTGCATTTGAATCTGCACTGTTTTTATATCATTTTTGACCAAAATCTTTCGACCGTACCTCCCCCCTGTTGAAATGAGTACATGGATGTTTACCTCACATGCATGGTTTGCATGTCTCTAAGAAACGACACCACCAAAATCCAGTGTGAACCAGGAAGCCAAAATAGCAGCTGAGGTAGTTCTCAGATAAAGTGACAAGACTGTTCTGTATAAAGTTTTAAATCTCTACATTTTGATAAAATAACAATAATCAGATCAAGCTCAAAACATGAATTAAGATAGGGTGAAGAAGATGGCTCTGTGGAGAAGGGTACTTGTTGCCAGGACTGCGGGATGAGTGGTCCCTAGAACCACATGATTGAAGGAATGAAACAACACAAAAGTTTTCCTCTGACCTTCACGCATTCACAGGCCCTATCTATCTATCTATCTATCTATCTATCTATCTATCTATCTATCTATCTATCTGT
The DNA here is from genome assembly GCF_947179515.1 of Apodemus sylvaticus. Lineage (NCBI taxonomy): Eukaryota > Metazoa > Chordata > Mammalia > Rodentia > Muridae > Apodemus > Apodemus sylvaticus. Next base: position 19,965,432 of record NC_067473.1, on the reverse strand, counting down.
CTGTCTGTCTATCTATCTATCCATATATCCATCCATCATCTATCTGTCTGTCTATCTATCCATCCATCATTTATCTATCTATCCATATATCCATCCATCATCTATCTATCATCTATCCATCCATCATTTATCTATCATCTATCTATCTATCCATCCATCATCTATCATCTATCTATCTATCATCCATCATTTATCTATCTACCATCTATCATGCATCTATCATCTCTCTCACACACATACAATAAATAAACAAATATAACAACCTAAAACAATAAAAAGATATCAAAACAATTGTATCTGTGCAAGTGATATCTCTCTTTATAAAGACAATCCAAAACTGACCTGTAATGACTTGATATTAATAGAACATTTATTTTGTTTGTCAGTTTGATTTGAAAAATGCTAAAAATTTCTTCTAATTTGATAGCTTTCCAGAGGAAGGAAATAATTAACTACCACTGTCTGTACAAAATGCAGAACGGAATAGTCTAAATGCTTATATTGGTCTCATGACCTTTAAACTGGAAGGCTTTTCTGATTTTCATAAAAACATCCTGCCTCACTCAATTACCATAATGCTTTTTGGTAAACAATGCTGTGCTGAAATGAAAGATCTGTAATCACACCGTACAATTTCTAACATTACAAGATGGGGATTTCACTCTGTGTTTGCAGAAGCAGATATGTGTGTTTGCCTCTCAGAACAAAAACTCCGAAGAATAAATGAATTTTCAGAATTGACAACTAAATGTTCTATCTGCCAGGATGTGGAAACAAATTGTTGAAAAGCGTGTTATTTACAACAATACTGTGTGAGTCATTTCACAAAGGCTGTGCTAGAGCAGGAAAGATGGGAATGTGTTAATTATACACGATGAATGACTTGACACTTCCTGGGGGTTGTGAAGATGGTTTTGAAAGGCTTTCCTGAGGGCTTGCTTTACACTTCTAATGCCTATATGTGTCATCATTATTTAGCTTTTTAAGTAATTCTAATAAAGGTGTCAGGAATGCATTATAAATTTTGACACATCAGACTGCACATAAACACAAACATAAGTTGTTTAACAATGGAGACATGTTCTAAGAAACACATTATTGCATAATACTCTATCCTGGGACTTTCACTGAATAGGCGTGTACCACCGCGGTGACCTATGGCAATTAGACATCATCCTCCACCACAAGCCAGATGTGCAGTCAACAGGACAAGGACATACAAACCGCTGCCAGTGTAACAATGCTCTTCACATTGTAATAAATATTTTAATACAGATACACTCTAAAATGATGGTAAAGCAGGTATAATTATGTAAGCCAACACTATAGCTGTCGCCATGATCAGGAATGGTGTACACAGACTCACAAGCCGTACTTCCACTAGACTAGCAACGCAGAGGACTTGTATGCACCTTATTAGTACATACCTGTAAGTAATGCTTTGCAAGACGATGTTACAGTTGATAACACATCAATAGGCAAACAGCACTTTCGGCTTTATTTAATCTTATAAGACCCAGAGTATTGGGACTGTCATGGATGAAAACATTGTCACACAGCATAACTATATTTATATATTCAATTGCTCTCAACATCCAAAATGTTAGCCTCTGGGTTATCCAAGAAAACTGCATTCTCTCCATTTTGCTGTGTACCTGTGATAACCTAATGCTTCTATTTCTCTTCGAGGTTCCAGACAGCAGCTTTTATCTTGTCAGTGCTTGATACAACATTCAAAACAACATCAACTGACCACTGTGGCAGTGCTAATTTATACTGAAAGGTTAGGATTACCTACAAGAGGGTAAAGGAAAAGCCAATAACCTCACATTTGAAATAACACTCTCCTAAAAGCCTATTTCCAAACATTGTCTCCAAATGGATCTTCTTTTTTAATGTTTTGGGTAGTACAGCATTAGAAGATAATTACAACTGCATGTACATCTGCTGTCTGTGAAGCTGTAAATTAAAACCATCATAGCGTTTTCTTAAATAATCACACAAACTACCTATTTATAACAATAATTCAAAAGAACAGCTCTAAAAGGCCCACATCTTAACCCAGCCCATTCTTTCTCCTTCCACTTGAATATGGAAATCTTAGAAAGAAAGAAAGAAAGAAAGAAAGAAAGAAAGAAAGAAAGAAAGAAAGAAAGAAAGAAAGAAAGGAAGGAAGGAAGGAAGGAAGGAAGGAAGGAAGGAAGGAAGGAAGGAAGGAAGGAAGGAAGGAAGGAAGAAAGAAAGAAAGAAAGAAAGAAAGAAAGAAAGAAAGAAAGAAAGAAAGAAAGAAAGAAAGAAAGAAAGAAAGAAAGAAAGAAAGAAAGAAAGAAAAGAAAAGAGGAAACTGCAATGTTGGGCCTTAGTGAGATGAGCCAGGGAATAACTCAACTTTCTGCCAGGCTTAATGACCTGAGTCTAATCCCGGGAACAAATGTGACTGCAAGCTGCCCTCTAACCTCTATAGGTGTGCCATGGCTCACCCAGCATGCACACACTGATTTTTATAAATGATATAAAGAAATAAAAATGTAATTTTTGTGCCATATTCAAGAAAGCGCATTGTAAGTATAGTGGTGGTAGGCTAGCAGCCGACAGAAAATATTCAATCATTCTGCATCATCGTAGATAACATGAAATGCCTTCTATATTCTTGAAAATAATTTACTCACAAAGTAGACTGAGCTATTCAGGATATGGCTTCTCCCTTTTTTGTGTGTAGCAAAGTTAGATGTTCTGTGATGAACTATGCTGAGATAAACTTAACAAAAATATGATACTGAGATTTCATCTCTTTTGGTGATCTACCTAGTATGCCAACCTGCACAATTAATTCCTCACCAACCACCATCACTCTGAGAGAGTAGCCGCAGAAACCCTCTAGGAACTCAGTAAGCCAATCGTATAACACCAGTGTTGGCACTGTGATAGACCACCTCTTTGTTCTTGTCCAACACTCTTCAATAGGTCTGAGAGCAAGCCCACCATCTTTCTCTATAATGGATCTATAGGATCCAACATGGTGCCAGGTGGACTTAGCCCAAAGCAGTTTCATTGAACTGCAGGCTATTGCATTTGTAACAAATGAATGTAGGCTACTGTGTGTAGCATCTATTGAAGTCTGTTAAAAGCCTTCAACACATAGGCACACAAGGTTGATTGCAATGTGTGTAACTTACCAATGTGCCTGAGAAGGGCTTTCATTAGCCTAAGCTAGAATAATAATTCCTGCTTCTCCAGAATGGGCCCTATATAACCGTGGGTTCTTCACCCCCAGAGAAAGGAGGAAGGAAAGGCCAGAGCACAGTCCAGTGCAGAGTAGAACAGGCCACACCACCAAGCACAGCAGCTAAGCTGCCCCTCTCCTTTTCATACTAAGAGGCTATGTCAAAATAATGAGTGCTGATTTAAAAATCCCTCACTCTCATCCTTCCTACCTGTTGGAACTTGAACTTTGGACCTTTACATGCTCTCTCTCTCTCTCTCTCTCTCTCTCTCTCTCTCTCTCTCTCTCTCTCTCTCTCCTGTCTCTCTCCCTCCCTCCCTCTCTCTCTCTCTGTCTCTCTGTCTCTCTCTCTCTCTCTCTCTCTCTCTGTCTCTCTGTCTCTGTCTCTCTCTCTCTCTCTCTCTCACACACACACACACACACACACATGCTCACACACAATTTCACTGGTGGAAAACGGAGAATCTGGTACATTCTTGAGATGCACATCTTAGGATATAGATCAAGACCTCAGATTTCAGTGGCATCTAGTATTCCCATGAAGTACATTCTATTTGAATAATCTGAACTTGGATCAGGACCCCATCAGGATCAAGTCTGCCAGGGATGGGCATTTATCATGTTTCAAGTTCCATAACAAATGATTTACTTCAAACATTTTTTTTAATCTATAGAGGCTTCCATGATGTAGATGCTGATGCTGCCTCCTAACTGCAACCCAAAACTCAACCAGTGCATCTTGCCCAAGGATACACAGATAGGAAGGGAACCAGGATTCCAATGAAGATTATTTTGAGTTCTCAGATTGTTGTCTTTAAAGTCTACATACCCAAATTAATACATTACCTTTAAGGCACTGAAAAGCTATACTCTGAAGAACGTTCTTTTGGTTTTTTGTTTTTGTTTTTTCTTAATCAGATGGCTATATTAATCTTTTCTGTGTCTTTGCCTATAAAAAGAATCCCATGCTGTTAATGAGTAGATATTGGCTTTAAATGAGTTAGCCATTTATATTGAGAACATAATTAGTAACTTCAGTTTACTAGTATCACCATTCTGAGTGTTTCCCCCTTTACTGCTAATAATAGTGCAGGGGTCTGTTCTGCTGAAGCCTTGGAAAGCTTTGTGGTACAACACAGTGTTCCCTCGCCACCTAGAGGCTGAAATCTGCAGCAAAGCTGTGACTGGGTTTTGGCCTCTAAAACCCATCCTGACCCTCCTGCACTGCTCTGTTCTGAGTCTAAGTTCTTTTCTCCTTTAACAACAAGTGACGTTCCTCGTGAGTCTTCATACCTAACACTAACAAAAGCCAACTGCATTAAATAAAATATGATGCTGATATTTTCATGCTAAAAAGATTTTTGGAATAGCAGTTATTAAAAAAAAAGCTCACTAAAGATCTATTGTTGGCATGTCAGCCACTTTCTATACATAGTAATCTAATACCATATCACATGAGCAGTAAGTCAGCTCTCCTTGAATTTGTCCAAGAATCAAATGCTCATTATATACATTGCTAGATGTTCTCAAATAGCATTAAAAAATTAAGTAGATCACCAGGAGCTAATTTCCTAATATTTGCCTTATGTGAAACATGCAGAGGAAGTTTTTCTAGAGTTGTTTCATTCTAACTAAAATGGTAATGATAGGACAACTATGCTTGTTCACCTATTGTGTTTAGCCTTATGTTGTTATTTCTAACAACAAAACAATTTGACAGTTATTAGAACCATTATTTGAGAAATAAAATGAGACTCATAAATGATAAAACAAGAACATTGTGTGTGGTAATTGATAAAACTGATACTTTAAAAAGACTCAAAAAATGTGTTCCTTCCTATTGAATCATGCTAATTTGGAACTAATGAAGAGCTATGAATCATATATCTAAAGTAGCAAGTTCATAACTAACTACTCGTCTAAATATTTTGCACGAGGGATGCGTGATTTAGTGTTAATTGTCAACTTGACACAATGTAGAAATATCTGAGAGGTGAATCTTAATGAGGGAAATTAATATGATGTCATCTTGAGGAAGTGGTTCTTGGTTACATTCATTGAAATAAGAAGACGTACCCACTCTGGGTGGTATCATTCTTTGGGCAAAGGATTCTGAATTGTGTAACACTGAAGAAAGAGAGATGAACACTAGCATTGTGTGCATGAATTTGCTACTCTCTGCTCTAGATGGAGTGGTGTAACAGGCTGCAACAAGTTCCTCCTACCTTGCTTCTTCCTGCAGGAGGGACTGTAACCAGAAAAGATAAATCTCCCTCTCCTCCCTCTCCCTCTCCCTTTCCCCCGTCCTCTCCCCGCCCCTCTCTCTCTCTCTCTTTCTGCATATGTGTGGGCATCTTTCTCTCTTCCCATGTTGCTTTTGTCAGGGTATTTTATCACAACAATAGGAAAGGAAATGAGATAATTAAATAGATGGACAGACAGATAAAATCACTTGTTTGAAATTTGATTGAAAGTCATTGAAATGGGATATTTTATACAATGAATTTTGATCATATTCCCAAGATCCACTCCATTCCCCACCCACTCCCAATAACATATTCTCCTTTTTAACACACCCAGTCCAATTTGTACTGACAATGTCCTCCTGTATGTGGGGGACATCCACTGAAGCACGACCTACCAGGAAGCACATCTCTAAAAAAAAAACAAAAAACAAAAAAAAAACAGGAAACAACAAACAAGAAAAAAACTGAGCCTCCATCAGATGATAGGTTCTCATTTAGGAGTGGGGGTTCATGGGCCTCCTCATCCCTCCATGATGTTGATCAGCTTGATCTCATGTGGGTCTTGTTCAGGCATTCACAGTTCCCATGACTGAGTGAATACAGCTTATGGAGGTCCTGTCATATCCAGAAGACATGATGTGATGGTTCGTATATGCTCAGCCCAGGGAGTGGCACTATCAGAAGGTATGGCCCTGTTGGAGTAGGTGTGTCACTGTGGGTGTGGGCTTTAAGACCCTCATCCAAGCTGCCTGGAGGTCAGTATTCTGGTGGCAGCCTTCAGATGAAGATGTAGAACTCTCAGCTCCTCCTGCACCATGCCTGCCAGGATGTTCCCCTGTTCCCACCTTGATGATAAGGCATTGAGCCTCTGAACCTCTAAGCCAGCCCCAATTAAATGTTGTCCTTATAAGAGCTGCCTTAGTCGTGGTGTCTGTACACAGCAGTGAAATCCTAACTAAGACATGTGGTTTTGCACCAGTCTCTCCCATCCACTCGCTCTTACAGTCTCTCTGTTATGGCCCCTTAGCCTTGTGGGGAAACAATACACATGGACAATATACACTTCTCATTTGTGACTGAGCCCCACTGGCACTTACTCTATATACTTTGACTCATTATTTGTGTTAATCACTAAATACTGCACAAAGAAACTTGTCCGGGTGCCTTCATAATGTGTAGAGATACCAGTTTATAGGTCACTTTAATACTTAGACTATTTGACAAAATTAGAGAAGCAGGTCCACCCTGGAAACCTGTGCTTTTACCAGCTATGGCTTCTTGGCCAGATTTTCCTCTTATAGAAAGGGCCTTAAAGCCAATCAAAAATCATCATTTCCACTCATATCATTGTGTCGCCATTGCACCCATGGGAATATGCATTGTCATGCTGGTCATTACTGTAATTTATAGGGTCCACAGCTGAATATGACTGTTGATGATGATATTCCCCCCTCTTCCCCCAGAAGCCAGCATGACACCTTCCAGTATTACAAGAGCTAGGCAGCATGAAGGAGGTGTCCTGTTCTGTAACAATTTGATTTTCCCACCTCCTAGGACAAAAATGTATGGTGTCTTCAGCAATAAGGTTTTACCATCAAATTCTAGCAACCCAATCCAAGGAAGGCACTGGTATTCATCTGTATTGTTTTGGTGGTTTTTAACATCCCTAACAAACAACTGGAGGAACAGTATCCCACAACTGAAAGCTGGCTATTTGGTACCATATGACATCGGGGAGGATTATTATCCCCTGTGTAAGGTAATTCCTATTAACCTTTAAGGATAGAAGAAAAGTATTCCAGGCAAATGAGACCAAGATGTGAGCAGACATAGTGTAATGTCTATGCCTGGTTGTCAACTTGACTATATCTGGAATGAACTACAGTCCAGAATTGGAGGGCTCACCTGTGATCCAGATCTTAAGGTTGGAAGACGCAAGTTTCTGACCTGGATCTTGGCATGGAGATCTTGAAGCATAGTGGCTATGAAAAGCTGAGACCCAGGCAAGGTAGTACAAAACTTTAATCCCACGAGACTAAGGCAAGGAGATCTCTGTGTTCAAAGTCAGCCTGAGACAAAACAAGTCCTGAATCCAGGCATGGTGGTACACACCTTAATCTGGGCCACACCTTCTGCTAGAGACCTGAATAAGGACACTGGAAGAAAGAAGATTCACTCAGACTTTCATAAGGACACTGGAAGAAGGGAGATTCACTCTTCTTCACCTGCTTGCATTTACTTGCCAGCACATCTGTTGGAATCTACTTCTGCAGAAGACCAGCTGAAACAACTAACCTTGTGGGACTGAGCAACTACCAGATTCTTAGACTTCCAATTCACAGCTGACCATTGTTGGGGAGTTGAACTACAGACTGTAAGTCATCACAACAAATTCCCTCAATATAGAAAGACATTCCATACATTCTGTAACTATAGAGAACCCTGACTAACACACATAGCGATTCATAATATCTGACAAAATAGACTTCAAACTAAAACTTAATAAGAAGAGGCAAAGAAGGCAAATGCATCATATACACTATAATCACATTATCATATGCATTATAATCACATACATTATCGTATACATTATATATACATTATAATCACATGTATAATTACATGTGACATTATAATCACATGATTATAATAAATAAAATATCACAACACTAACACATATACACCAAATTCTTGCTCACCCAATTTCATAAAAAGCTTACTAATAGAATTAAAGACAGATTAACACAAACTCAATAACAGTAGGTGATTTAACAGCCATTTCTCTAATTTTGTCCATCTGGACAAAACCTAAACAGAAGAACTTCAGAACAAACAGAAAATTTGAAATAATCCCATATATCCTAGCTGACTGATATACAATATAACTTAAAATTAACAGCAGGCAAAACTCTAGTGCATGTATAAATTCAAAGAAATTAAACAAGGTATTGCCAAATGATGAATGTATCAAAGAAGAAATCAGCAAAGAGATCAAAACATTCCTGGAAATAAATGAAAATGAAAACATAATACAAAAAAATCTTAGGAAATAATAAAAGCAGTCCTAAATGGAAATTTTATAGCCTTAAGCTCCTATATTAAAAAATTAAAAAGACTACAAGCAAATTACTTAATGATTCATCTCTTAAGAATTTGGAAAGATGAAAACAAAGTGAACCTCAACCCAGTAGACTACAAGAAACTTCAAAAATCAATGTATATAAAGAAATAGAAACAAAGAGAACCAGACAAAGACTCGGTGACTGTAAGAGCTGGTTCTTTGTAAAGATATACAAGATTGACAGATCCTCTTTACAACTAGCCAACTGGGGGAGGGAGAAAGAGAGGGGGAGGGAGAGGGAGAAGAAGAAGGGGGGAGAGAGAGAAAGAGACCAACGGAAACAATACAATAGATACCAAAGAAACACAATATTACAAGGGAATACTTCAGAAACCTTCACTCTATTAATGTAGAAATTGGAAATAAATGGATGAATTTCTTGATCTTTCCAAACTACCAAAGTTACTCAAAAATGTGTGTGTGTGTCTGTGTGTGTGTGTCTGTGTGTTTAGCTCATACAAGTGTTTTTCCACATGGCTTTACATTCTTTCTTAGTGTTAGTTATCCCTTTCCAGATGCCCCCCTCTGTCTTATGCTTCCATATCTCTCCTCTATGAACCTTTCCCCATTACACTCCGTTTCCCTTCAGTAATTAGACAAATTTAAAATTTAAAACTTAACCTACTTGTAGAGCCAACAAAATTGCCTAACATAAATAAACCAGCATGAAGATGTCAGAGAACAAAAGACAGATATGGAAAGTCATGTGAGTATGGCTTGATCAAATGAATAGGTGGGGTGTTTCTAAGCATTTTTTCCAAGTGAATTTCCAATTGCCTCCAAGTTCATAAGCAAGGAAGTTCGTTCTTGAAGAGTTAGTCTGTAAGAGATTCTATTCCCCTAGGCTGTCGTGAAGGACAACATCATAGTGTGACTTCTATCCAGTCTCTAAGTACTGTTAGCTTCTTTGGAATCTATTTGCTGTTAGAGCTTTTTATTGATATTTATAATTTGAGAAATTTAGTTCCCTTGAAATTGTTTCAACAAGGGCTGGAGAGATGGATCAGTGGGTAAGTGCACTGCTGCTCTTCCAGAGGTCCTGAGTTCAATTCCCAGCAACCACATGGTGGCTCACAACCATCTGTAATGGGATCCAATGCCCTCTTTTGGTGTGTCTGAAGAGACCAACAGTGTACTCATATACATAAAATAAATCAATTAAAAATATTTTAGCTAATATGTGTTATGTTTATTGAATAGTTAATGTCCTGGGAAATATTTTGATTACAAATAAGGTCAAATTCAATTACTAAAAATTATATTATAAATCAGTCTAAAAGTTTCTGTAAGATTTATGTGTCTTGATAATGCTAGATGAAGGGAAACTAATGATCATAAACAGTTGGAGAGGAATGGGAACAATTGTCTTTGTTAGCATACCTGTGTGGATTCTTGCGTATCTTTTAAACAATAAAAGCAGCATATGGACACCATGAGATTAGAATGCTAAAACTAGAAGGGATGTAAATATCATGTATTCTAGTCTACATTGCAGTTTTCATGGATGAGAAAGTTGAGGCCCGAGGAGATGAGAGGACTTCCCAATAATCACAGCAAGATGAGGGCAGATCTAAGAATAGATCCAAGGTGTCTCAATTGCTAGTCTTGGTCTTTCAATAGACTGCAGTATGTGCGTCCACGCACCATATTCCATGCTGCTCACTGTGTAGGTAAATGTGATGAAAGCTGAGTACCTGCCCTTGCCGAGCTAAAACAAACAAACAGTAAGTGCCTGGCACAGCAGCGGGCGCTGGGTGAGCATTCACATTCAGCAGCTGGCATAGGCCAGCTGCATGTGAACAAAAGAAAATATAGTGAAAAATTACCCAGACCACAAAGTTTTGAAAAGAACCCCTCCAGTGTTTTCTTCTCCATGTGATTAACAATGGAGGTTTTCAGATAGGTCATGTTAGAAAGTACTGCTGGGGCTTGTGATACAAGGCTGGGAAAGAATGGTTGCTCTGCATGCACACTGTTCTGGGTTCTATCCTCAGCACCAGAAATAATGAAGAAAGAAAATGGGGAATAGTGAAAAGAGAAAAGGAGGGAAGAAGGAAGGGGTAGGAAGGGGGAAGAATGGGGAAAGGGAAGAATCGTGGGGGAGCAGAACGGAGAGTTAGCCTTCAATCGTGATCTCACAGAACTTACACAAAAACAGAAATGTTTGGCATCATAAAGACAATTTAGTAAGTAAACTGGCAATCTTTTTTTTTATTCAATATATATTTTTATTTACATTTCAAATGATTTCCCCTTTTCTAGACCCCCACTCCCCGAAAGTCCCATCAGCCCCCTTCCCTCCCCCTGTTTTCCCACCCAACCCTTCCCACTTCCCTGTTCTGGTTTTGCCCTATACTGCTTCACTGAGTCTTTCCAGAACAAGGGGCCACTCCTCCTTTCTTCTTGTACCTCATTTGATGTGTGGATTATGTTTTGGGTATTACAGTTTTCTAGGTTAATATCCACTTATTAGTGAGTGCATACCATGATTGATCTTTTGAGACTGGGTTGCCTCACTTAGTATGATGTTCTTCAGCTCCATCCATTTGCCTAAGAATTTCATGAATTCATTGTTTCTAATGGCTGAATAGTACTCCATTGTGTATATATGCTACATTTTTTGCATCCACTCTTCTGTTGAGGGATACCTGGGTTCTTTCCAGCTTCTGGCAATTATAAATAGGGCTGCTATGAACATAGTGGAACATGTATCCTTATTACATGCTGGGGAATGCTCTGGGTTTATGCCCAGGAGTGGTATAGCAGGATCTTCTGGAAGTGATGTGCCCAGTTTTCGGAGGAATTGCCAGACTGATTTCCAGAGTTGTACCAATTTGCAATCCCACCAGCAGTGGAGGAGTGTTCCTCTTTCTCCACATCCTCGCCAACATGGCAATCTTAGAACTCATAACATTTCAGAATGCAAATTAAAAGTTTAAAAATGAAGGCATTTGATAGATAAATGTGGGCCTCACTCGAAGAAAACTTGAGTAGCACAGGTTAAGCAGAGCCTCTGGGCCCTGCTTATCTACATTCAAAAGGCTCATCCAAAATTCAACCATAGATCTCAGTCTTATACAAAAAATGTCATGTGATTTAAAACTGTACTATTTTACCCATTACATGCTTAGAATTTAAAATTGTGGTGACTCCCTGTGTTCCAGGAGTTAAAAATAGATGCTCTTTTATGGTTCAGTTAAGTCATTAAAAAAAAATCTTTTTTCCAGTTTATTTCTTTTTACACTCCAGATTTTATTCCCTTCATCCCCATCCACCCTCAAACTATTCCACATCCCACACCTCCTTCCCACCCTTCTGTCTCCACGTAGACGTCTCCACCCCCCAACACGCACACCCCATGTGACCTCTAAACTCCCTGGGGCCTCCATTCTCTTGAGGGTTAGGTACATCATCTCTGAAGGAACACAGTCCCAGCAGTCCTCTGCTGTATGTGTTTTAGGGGCCTCAGATCAGCTGGTGTATGCTGCCTATTTGTGGTCCGGTGTTTTGAGAGATCTCGTGGGTGCAGATTAATTGAGACTGCTGGTCCTCCTACAGGGTCGCCTTTCTCCTTAGCTTCTTTCAGCCTTTCCTTAATTCAAAAACAGGGGTCATCAGCTTCTGTCCAATTGGTCATTGGTTGGGTACAATATCTCCATCTGACTCTTTCAGCTTCTAGTTGGGTCCTCCAGAGTGTGGTCGTGCTAGGTCCCCTTTTGTGAGTGCTCCATAGCCTAAGAAGCAGTCAGGGAGGTCTTGGGACCTCCCGTTGAGCTGGACTCCACTTTGGGCCTGTCACTGGGCCTTCTTTTACTCAGGTTCCTCTCCATTTCCATCCCTGCAGTTCTTTCAGACAGGAACAGTTATGGGTCAGAGTTGTGACTATGGGATGAACCCCTCCCTCATTTGATGTCCTGTCTTCCTGCTGGAGGTGGGCTCTATAAGCTCCCTCTCCCTACTGTCAGTCATCTCCTCTAAGGTCCCTGCCTTTTAGTCCTGAGAGTCTCTCACCTCCCAGATCTCTGGTGCATTCCTCACCTCCTCCTATATCCCAAGGCTGCCTGTTTCCCTTCTTTCTGCTGGCCCTCAAGGCTTTAGTACTTTTCCCTCACCCAATACCAGATTGGGTTCCCCTCTCCCCCCACCACCCCCCAGCCACTTTCCCAGGTCTCATCCTCCATCCCCACTTGTGATTGCTTTCTTCTCCCTCCCAAGTAAGACTGAGGCATCCTCACTTAGACCCTTTAGCTTGTTGACCTTCTTGTGTTCTATGGACTGTATCTTGAGTATTCTATACTTTCTTGGCTAATATCTACTTATTAGTGGGTACATACCATGCGTATCCTTTTGGGTCCGAGTTACCTCACTCAGGATGATATTTTCTAGTTCCATCCATTTGCCTACAAAACTCGGGATATCCTCATTCTTAATAAGTGAGTAGTATTCCATTGTGTAAATGAACCACATTTTCTGTATCCACTCTTGTGTTTTAGGACATCTGGGTTGTTTCCATCTCCTGGCTATCACAAATAAGGCCGCTATGAACATAATGGAACATACGTCCCTATTGTATGGCAGGGCATCTTTTGGGTATATTCCCAAGAGCAGTATTGCTGGGTCTTCAGGTAGATCTATTTCCAACTTTCTGAGGAACATCCAGATTGATTTCCAGAGTGGTTGTACCAGTTTGTAATCCCATCAGCAAGTCTTTGTGAGCTTCACATCATGTACCCCAATACCTGTCCTATTGTATCTTCCCCCATCCATGCAGCCTCAACCCCAAAATAGCACACACACACATACACAGAGAGAGAGAGAGAGAGAGAGAGAGAGAGAGAGAGAGAGAGAGAATAAACAAAACAAACCATAGAAAATGTCTCTGTGGAAGCTGCACTGTGTCACAGTGTGTCCCACAGTCTACTCCTCTGCCCACATCTTCACCTGCTAATGCTCATTGCAATATGTCATGTTAGAAGTTTAGTTAGAGGTCTTTGCCTTCTGTGACACCATCAATATGTTATCCTCACTGGGACTCCTCTCTGATAATCCTGTTATTGCCCTCTGTCATGGAGGGCCTGCAGTTTTAGATCAGCACAACCAGCCCTTTCACACACTTCACCAGTTCAAAGATGATGTATGCTTTGGGGTGGGCCAACTCAAAGCTCTGGATCTGGGCCTGCCTGGCAGCTGAGCTGGTCGGCATGCCAGTGCTCCCTTATCCAAATCACCAGGGCGAGCACTCCAGCACTACTCCAGGTAGGCCACACAATGCCACCATCAGCAGAACATAAAGTCAGCTTGTCCTCTCTCATGCCCTTGGGCCAGCTCACCAGCACCCATACCTCCAGAGCTAGCTCTATTATGCTACCAGTCAACGCAAGGGGGCCTCTCTCCCAAATGCTGTGGCTAGAGAGGTATCTGGTATAGTTAATATCATAGTAGCAGTTGACTGTGGCCCAGAGACAATCGGCAAAGAGAAACCTGGAGAGATGGTTTAGTCATCTTAAGAACATGAGGACCTGAGTTCAATCCCCAGCTCCCATGTAAAAAACTAAGCACAGCATCATATTCCTATAATCCCACCACTGGGGAGACAGAGATAGAAGGCGCCCCATTAACTCACCAGCCAGCAAGTCCACCCAAGACAGTAAACTCCAGGATTAGTTGACAGACCTTGTCTCAGAAAATAAAGTGAAAAGCAAATGAGGTTTTCCAATTAACCTCTAGTTTTCATACATACACATGCACGCTTGAGAGAGAGAGAGAGAGAGAGAGAGAGAGAGAGAGAGAGAGAGAGAGAATGAACATATGAGGGACAACAGCAGGACAGAATTTCACTTTTTCCTTTAAATTTTGCAAATAATTTAACTATCAGCAAGAGACAGACAAATGGATAGAACTGAACTAAAAAACTTGAGCAAATTCAATAGGGGTTTCCCAAGAGGGCTCAGGTGGGGCAGTTAAGTGGCTGTCAGCATACATAGAGGGCCACTGCAGTCCCAGAGAGAAGAAAGGCAAATGCTGCTCAAAACAACACAGCGGGAGAAAGGAAGATGCTTGGATTTGGTCATCTTGAATTTCTCCAATGCTTGTTGAATCAAAATCTGGATCTGTAGCAAATTCAATGGGTCTTGAGAATGTATCTTCATCTTAGTGAACAGCATACCTGCTTTAGTCCAGTAAGGTGAAGTGATTGTAATCAGATATAAAAGCTAGTGCAAATAGATAGTCCCTTAAGAACCAATGCACAGACTCCTTCAGATGTACCTAAAAGTCCTATCAGAGCATTATCATTGTAAATTCTACAATATATCTACTTTCATGTAACTCCAGAGAAATATAAACTTACCAATAAACTAAAAAACTAAAAAGTATGCATGATTTCTTGACATCAACAGACTAACAATGGTAATACTCTCAATCTTGCACTTGGATGCTATTAAAAATTATTCAGGTAGACAAAAAGATGGAACTACAATTCTCCACCGCAGTGATAGGAAGAAAACAGCATAATTTCACTCCCAAGGTCATTGGCATAAATAGTTAGACATCCCTAGAGACTTCCAAAGCTGTTGCCAAGCTGCTTCTCTCTAAACCTAAATGCTATTTTCTGTTTTAAAATAAAGTCAATATGAGAATTATACAATTTACACTTCAATTACTTTAATCATAATTTTGAGAATATGCCTGTAAATTTTCTGCAAACAGAAGGGCACTCCCATCGCCCCCTTTCCTCTCAATAGGTCACTTAGCTGTACTGATGCAAGTTCACAGGAGAGCAGTGTTCTTTCTGCTGTCTACCAGAGAGACTGATAAATACATAACAGATCTCTGTGACAGGGCAGGGGTGTCTATAGCAAGGACTATTGGCCATTCATCTATTTTCCATGAGTACATTTTTGTTCGTTGGCTTATTGGTTGTTTGGTTTGCTTTGAAACAGGGTATAACTGTACAGCTCAGCTGCACTCGCACTCACCATACTTCTGCCTCAACCTGGAAGTACTGGGTAGGTGTCACCACTCCTGTCTCCACAGGAAAGTTTTGCTTTTAAATTTTAATTCTATGTGCCTTGGGGGTGGGAGTTGGGAGGGGACCCTCTGGAATGTGCCAGAAACCTGGAAGGTGAGAGACTCTCAAGACTCAAATGGAGGGACCTTAGATGAAATGCCCAACAGTAGGGAGAGAGAACTTATAGTCCATCTCCAGTAGAAAGACAGGGCATCACATGGAAGAATGGGGTTGGCATCCCACCCCAAAAAGTTTGACCCAGAATTGTTCCTTTCTAAAAGAATTGCAGGAACAAAAATGAAGAAGAGACTGAGGGAAAGGAGGTCCAGTTGCAGGCATGGTGTGCTTATAGACAGGAGCCTAGCATGGCTGTCCTATGGGAGACCCAACAAGCTGCTGAGACAGAAACAGATACTTACATCCGACCAACGGACTGAAGTTGGGGACCTCTTTGGTTGAATTAGGGAAAAGCTGGAAGAAGCTGAGGAGGAAGGCGACCTCATAGGAAGACCAACAGTGTCAACTAACCCAGATCCTGAGATCTTTCAGACACTGAATCACCAACCAGGCAACATACATTAGCTGGTCTGAGGCCCCCGACACATAGACATCCCCTTGGAGATGGGAGGGAT
Organism: Apodemus sylvaticus; assembly: GCF_947179515.1. NCBI lineage: Eukaryota > Metazoa > Chordata > Mammalia > Rodentia > Muridae > Apodemus > Apodemus sylvaticus. The sequence continues at coordinate 19,949,201 of NC_067473.1, read as the reverse complement.
GGGGGAGGAAGAATGGGATGAGAAACTGTGGAAGGGTTGACCGGGAGGAGGTTAACAACAGGACTGTAGAAAAATAAAAGTAATAAAAATAATTTTGATACTATACTTAACCAGTAAAGCTATTAGTATTCTAGGTCTTCACTAGAGGTGCATTTTGGCCCTCTGTCGATCTAAATAGTGTCACATTTTCTTAAAAGATAATTGGTTGTTGCAGCTAACAGAGAGCAGTATTGGAGAAGACCTGAACATCCATTGGCTAAAAGGAAAAGATGCTTTAGACATACTGGACAGAACAACACCTAAACAGAGAAGTATCTGAGCCCTAAAGTCCATAGCACTGACTATGAAAAGCCTCCACCCTTTGTTGTAACAGAGATAATTGTATTTACATTTCTCAAATTAGATTTGGAATTCTGGCTAGAACCCACACAGGAAGAAAGCTTCTGTTATCATATCTATTCCAAAGCTTAATTACTATTTTAAGTATATCTTGACTACAATGCTTTAGAAAGTAAAAATGTGATCGTGACTTTTTTTTATGCTCTGGAGTTTAATATGGTTTGCATTTTTTTTTCACTAGGAAGCAGTTTTGTTTGTTCAAATTTCTAAGTCAAAAGATAATGAAAGTCTTAGCAACCAATACTACTCAAGAGTTTACAAATCCTTCTTCTCTGATAAAAATCACAACCAGAGCTGTCCTTAGTCATGGCATCCTTCTCTGCATTGTTTGTGCCTTGTTTGAAGTCATGCCCCAGATGTCAGCCAGATAAATTTAAAGAACAATTAAAAGTGTCCGTCATTTTCATCCAGGATGGTTCATGGTGTGAAGACACAGGCCTCACTGATGAGTGTTCGCACTCCTATTACAGCCTGTTAGGGAAACTGCAGCTAAACAAACTGATCAAACATTTTGAACTCACTGAATCTCCCCACCATCACACAGAATTTTCTGATTCATTTTTACCACTGTGAAACAAACTTGCTCTGTTATAGATAATTTCTCTTGCAAAACAAAACGAAACAAAACAAAAAACCTTGACTATTTAATCTGAGTCAAGTGAAGATAAAAAGCAAATCCTGACATAAGAATCTATTGACCACCCTCCCCCCAATGCCCTTGGGGAATCTGAAATTAAATAAGTCCAGTGGGAAACACAAGCATGGGAAAATTCAGTACTTTAGACTCGGTCATCTAGGGAGTAGTGCCTTTAATAAAATAGTACATTCTAGAAGCAACATTTCATTATTTTCTGGAAGGAAGAATAAGATTTTTATCTAAGTCAGCCATTTTCTAACATGGTGCTTGCAAGTTTAGAAGAAAAATTTCACAATAATGTGGAGATACCCTGTGTCAACTTATATTAGAATGTACTATTTATATTGATGTCCATGCGTATGAATTATTCGCAAAATGTCTTTAAGCCTCTGTGACCTTGCATGTGCTTAAGGCAGCTTTGTCTTCTCTGGGTTTTGTATCACACAGAGCACACTTCAGACGCCTTTGGAAAAAGACTCAAGAGAACATCACAATTTTTCTGGTTACACTATCATCTGGGTCTTTCCCATAACTTCTTCACCTTTCAGATGTTGGTCCTGATGATTAGCACTCTTAACATTTGACATTAGCTGGTGTCAGTCAGTTTATGTCTGACCTATATTCCGAGCTGCTGCCCTCTGCAGGTGCTACCCGGAACTGCCTTATTGGCCCTCCAAGTCCAGGACACAGGCCTGTCATATCACTGACCCTAAGGGACACTCTTGCTTTTCTTACCCTCTGACACAAGCTTTGGACAGTAGATTCAGATCAGGATATGTGAGCTGGATTCTTTCTCAAAGACAGAGAAGTGTAAAAGCCAACAACAGAAACTTTAGAACACCATGCCCTATGCTAGTTTGTTTATAAGACAACTGAGATTTTTCTGGATTCAACATTAATGTTTCCTGCCCTTTTCAAGACTGACAAAAACATGTTCATCCTTTAGCTATTAAGAAAAGAAGAAGCAATTCTAAGGATAGTTATATCAAATCACTTTTTTCTTGGTTTGAATGCTTCCATGATAATCTTTTTAAGTTGTTTATACTTTGACAGTCACATACACAATGAATTTTAATCAGTTTCACCCATCATCATCTCTCTCCTACTGAAAGCTTTCTTTCCAACAAGGGATGCCCCCTTCTCTCTTACGTGTGTGTGTGTGTGTGTGTGTGTGTGTGTGTGTGTGTGTGTGTGTGTGTGTGTGTGTGAGATCTGCAGGGTTTAATTATGGTTGTTCACATGAACGTGAGTTGGGGGTTACTTACTAGAGCAAGTGCAACTTATCAGTAGTGACACCACTGAAGAAAATGACACCCTTTTCCCCAGCAACCATTAACTTCCAATAATCCCTTGGAGATGGGCAGGGTCTCATAAGCCTCTTATCTTTCCATAATGAAAAGGTGGAGGGAATAATCTTGTGTGGGTGTTATGCAGGTATCCAGAGAAGCTATGAGTTCATCAAAGCGATGGCCATTCTATAGGTGGAAGATGTTTTTGCAGGACAGCTCCCCGTCACACAGCTTTTACATTCTTTTTACCCTGGCTCCTACAATGTTTGCTGATCATGGAACAGTGAGCTGCATGTCCTGTTTGGGACTGAGCTCTCTGTACTCACTTATTCTCAGTAGCTGGACCAGTTGTGAGTCTCAGCATTGACTGCTTCTCCAGTTAATGCTAAGAGAAGCACTTATCTGTAGATTTAAGCATGAGTGTTTAGAAGGCAGTTTGTATATATGTCCACTTAGCAAAACATTAGTAGTAGGTTTGTCCCTAGAGCCTATGACATCTGCAATCTACTCGCTCTTTACCAAGTTTGTTATACAAAGCATGAGGTCTGCATCCCAGAGCTGACCCCGTGCCACAGCTCTCCATACCCAAATTCCCCCTGGACATAACTTATTTCCCAGGAGTACTGACACACAGGCTTGCAGGAGGGACTAGCCACAGTGAGAGGCAGCAAGACCAGCTAACACCAGAGATAACCAGATGGTGAGAGACAAGGTAAAGAACATAAGCAACAGAAACGAAGGCTACTTGGCATCATTAGAACCCAGTTTTCCCAACACATCAAGCCCTGGATACTCCAACACACCAGAAAAGCAAGAATCTGATCTAAGATCACTTCTCATGATGATGATAGAGAACTTTAAGAAGGACATAAATAACTCTCTTAAAGAAATACAGGAGAACGCACTTACAAATTCCTCCCATTACATAATAATCAAAGCAACTCTCAATTAACATAGATGGAAAAACAAAGATATTCCATGACAAAAACAAATTTACTCAATATCTTTCTAAAAAACTACACCCTTGAGAAAGCCAGAAAGTAATCTTTCAACAAACAGAAAAGAATATAGCCACACAAACATAATTCCACCTCTAACAACAAAAATAATAAGCAACAATCACTTTTCCTTAATATCTCTTAACATCAATGAACTCAATTCCCCAATAAAAAAGCATAGACTAACAGACTGGATATGTAATCAGGAACCAGCATTCTGCTCCATGCAGGAAATGCACCTCAGTGACAAAGACAGACACTACCTCAGAGTAAAAGGCTGGAAAAATAATCCAAGCAAATGGTCCAGAGACACAAGCTGGAGTAGCCTATTCTAATATCAAATCAGGTCGGCTTGCAACCAAAAAGTTATCAAAAAAAAAAAGAAGAGGAAGGGCTCTTCAAACTTATCAAAGGAAAAATCTACCAAGATGAACTCTGAATTCTGAACATCTATACTCTAAATGCAAGGGCACACACATTCATAAAGGAAACTTTACTAAAGCTCAAAGAATATATTGTACCTTACACAATACATTATACTCTACAGAACCAAATAACCCTATCAACAGAGAATTCTCAACTGAGAAATATAGAATGACCAAGAAGCCACTAAAGAAATGTTCAACATCCATATTCATCAGCGAAATGCAAATCAAAACAATCCTAAGATTCCAGCTCACACCAGTCAGAATAGCTAAGATCAAAAACTCAGGTGACAGCAGATGCTGGCAAGGATATAGAGAAAGAGGGACACTCCTTCACTGCTGGTGGGATTGCAAACTCAGAAAACCACTCTAGAAATCAGTCTGGTGGTTCCTCAGAAAATTGGACATAGTGTTACCTGAGGACCCAGCTATACCATTCCTGGGCATATACCCAAAAGATGCTCCAACATATAACAAGGACACATGCTCTACTATGTTCATAGCAGCCATATTTATGATAGCCAGAAGCTGGAAGCATCCCAGATATTCCTCAATAGAGGAATGGATACAGAAAATGCAGCGCATTTACACAATGGAGTACTACTCAGCTATTAAAAACATTGACTTCCAGAATTTCTTGGTCAAAAGGATGGAATTAGAAAATATCATCCTGAGTGAGGTAGCTCAGTCACAAAAGAATATACATGGTATATACTCACTGATAAGTGGATATTAGGCAAAAAGTGTGGAATATCCACAATACAATTCATGGACCACATGAAGCTCAACAGGAAGGAAAACCAGAGTGGACACTTTGGTCCTACTTAGAAAGGGAAACAATATAATCAAGGGAAGTAGAGGGTGGAAGGGACTTGGGAGGAAAAGAAGAAGGGGAACAGAAAGAGAGGGGCAGAATAAAGTATGGGAGGAGATATACAGAGGTTTAGAAAATTGAACAGAGGTGTGTAGCAATGATGGATGGGCAACTGGGGGTAGCAACCAGAAAGATCCAGATGCCAGGAAAGTAAGAGCCTCCCAGGACCCCACAGGGATGACATTAACTGAAATACCCCACAAAGGGGAGGGAGAACCTGTTGAGACCATATCCAGAGGTTATGAATGCCCCACTGGTTGAGGGATGGGGCCACCCACCCATCCCCAAAATTTTAACCCTGTCTAAAGAAATACAAAAGAGAGACTGCCCCACCTGGGAATCCATCCCACATGCAGACACCAAACCCAGACACTATTGTGGATGCCAAGAAGTGCTTGCTGACATGAGTCTTATATAGCTGTCTCCTGAGAGGCTCTGCCAGATCCTGACCAATACATATGCAGATGCTCACAGCTAACCACTGGACTGAATACAGGGACCCCAATGGAAGAGTTAGGGGAAGGACTGAAGGAGCCGAATGTGCCTTATCAATGGGAGGGAAGGCCCTCAGTCCTGTGAAGGCTTGATGTCCTCGTGTAGAGGAATGCTAGGGCAATGAGGCAGGAGTGGATGGATGGGTAGAGAAGCACCCTCATAGAAGCAGAGTAAGGGGCGGATGGGATAGGTGGCTTGCAGAGGGGAAACCACGAAAGGAGATATAACATTTGAAATGTAGACATTGAAATGTAGACAAAACATCCAATTCATTAAAAATAAACTCAACCAGCACCATTCTTCTGCATGCTCAGCATGCAGAAGAATGCGAATTGATCCATCCTTGTCTCCTTGTACTAAGCTCAAATCCAAATGGATCAAGGACCTCCACATAAAGCCAGACACTCTGAAGCTAATAGAAAAGAAACTGGGGAAGACCCTTGAGGACATCGGTATAGGGAGAAAGTTTCTGAACAGAACACCAATAGCTTATGCTGTAAGATCAAGAATTGACAAATGGGACCTCATAAAATTACAAAGTTTCTGTACGGCAAAGGACACCATCAAAAGGACAAATCGGCAACCAACAAATTGGGAAAAGATCTTCACCAATCCTACATCAGATAGAGGGCTAATATCTAATATATATAAAGAACTCAAGAAGTTAGACTCCAGAAAACCAAACAACCCTATTAAAAAATGGGGTACAGAGTTAAACAAAGAATTCTCACCTGAAGAACTTCGGATGGCAGAGAAACACCTTAAAAATGCTCAACTTCATTAGTCATTAGGGAAATGCAAATCAAAACAACCCTGAGATTTCACCTTACACCAGTCAGAATGGCTAAGATTAAAAACTCAGGAGACAGCAGGTGTTGGCAAGGATGTGGAGAAAGAGGAACACTTCTCCACTGCTGGTGGGGTTGCAAATTGGTACAACCACTCTGGAAATCAGTCTGGCGGTTCCTCCGAAAACTGGGCACCTCACTTCCAGAAGATCCTGCTATACCACTCCTGGGCATATACCCAAAAGATTCCCCAGCATGTAATAAGGATACATGTTCCACTATGTTCATAGCAGCCCTATTTATAATTGCCAGAAGTTGGAAAGAACCCAGGTATCCCTCAACAGAAGAGTGGATGCAAAAAATGTGGTATATCTACACAATGGAGTACTATTCAACCATTAGAAACAATGAATTCATGAAATTCTTAGGCAAATGGATGGAGCTGGAGAATATCATACTAAGTGAGGTAACCCAGACTCAAAAGATGAATCATGGTATGTACTCACTAATAAGTGGATATTAACCTAGAAAACTGGAATACCCAAAACATAATCCACACATCAAATGAGATACAAGAAGAAAGGAAGAGTGGCCCCTTGTTCTGAAAAGACTCAGTGATGCAGTATAGAGCAAAATCAGAACAGGGAAGTGGGAAGGGGTGGGTGGGAAAACAGGGGGAGGAAAGGGGACTGATGGGACCTTTGGGGAGTGGGGGTCCAGAAAAGGGGAAATCATTTGAAATGTAAATAAATATATCAATAAAAAAAATAAACTCAAAACAGTCTTAACATGAGGAAACCCAAGCCTGCATTTTCTGTCTTCCCTGTATACCTCAAACTACCTTTACCTCTTCAAAGATTTCTTCCCCTCAAGAAAGCTAACCTGAAGCAGGTATGTGTTAGAGATACACAGAGAGCTAAGCAATATAGCATAAGGAGATGTTTGGCATGCTCACAACCCTGCTTATTTAGAGCCATGTTTTAAATGAAGTTTGATGATCTAGTTTGGCTCAGCGTTTTTGGAAATGAGAACTTTGTGACTCACAGGAATTGGGGGATTTGCCCACCCATAAGTTAGTATGTAGAGCACAGTAGAAATTGAAGCTTTCGAAACAAATGCATGAGACAACCAGATCATTCCTCTCCCTGCCCATCCTTTCACAGGCAAAGCCCTGGCAACTGAAGACCTTATTGAAAGACCTTATTGTAAGAAAGTTTAGCTTCTCCCCTGCCTGGCCAAGATTCCCTTAGCCCTTGTAGGTGCTGATCCCCAGAACACTCCCACACAAGTCACCCAGTCACAGGCTCCAACTCCAGCCCTTCCAGATGCTAAAATTAATATGGTTTCCTAACTCCAAATTCCATGCTCTTGGCACATCATTGCATGTGAACACAAGGGAAATTTTCTTCACAATAAAGTTGTGTCCGCCTGCCAAGTTATCAGGAAATCTTTTAAGAATGCAAAACAGAACCTGTAATTTTAGATCATTGCAGGACAGCCTCGGGATCGCAAAGAACAGAGCCTGAAGCAAAATTAAACACCATAAATATTCTCTTCTATTTTGTGTGAAGAGTTGCAAAAAAGAGATAAAACTAGCCTCTCCTGGGAAGGACTCAGCAACCAAAATGCCTGGGAGATCAACTTTCAGGCTGAAGAGAGTAGACACCGGACATGGGGCTCCTACCCAGAAGCCCCTGCTTCGGGGCTCTGGCCACTATTAGCAAAGCATCTCACCCAGCAAAACGATGCGGCCAGTGTCCTCCCAACCATTCCACAAAAACGTTGCCTTTGCAACCTTGCCATCAGAACCTGTTCTCTTAACACACAGACCTCTCAGTGCAGGCAAGTTTCTGCTGTGATTTCTTCCTTGAGAACACATAGATTAAACTGAGCCTATCACATTCCTTCACTCAATAATCTGGATATTTGAATCAAGGATGCAGAGACTCTTGATCTCAATAATGGGACACTGCAGAGAAGAAACCACACATGTCTGCTGAGCCTTACAGCATCTACACTTCCTGGGGCCCAGATGTATCTTCCTTGAGATTTTTTTTTTAATTAATAATTATTTTTTTAAAAAGCCAAAGAAGTTGGCCAGTATGGTCTAAGTAGGATTCTGTTATATGAAACCAAAAGAATTAAAACTGCCCCTGTGCCCTCTCTGAAGTGTTTTATTAAACTCCAAACATGTTAATTCTTCCTATAAAATCAAAAGAAAAGTTAAAGAGGAAAAAAATCCACCTGTCTCAATTCTGGACTAGGATCACGAAATCATGGAAGTGGGAAAAGTCTGTATCCTCAACTGAGATACACCAGAAGCAATGTCACTTCTTTCCCTTTTTATATCAACAATATTTTGTGTTTGAAATTAGAATATTATTAGAATATTCCCTTTCCTCCCCCTTCCTCCCCCCCCCCCCCCCCCCCCGCTTCAATCACTCCCATGAACTTCCCCCATTCACCAATTGCTATCAGATTCATGGCCTCTATTTCTTTAATTGTTGCTACATACATATATCTGGTGTGTGTGTGTATGTGTGTGTGTGTGTGTGTGTGTGTGCCCTAAATATATAAATACAACCTGCTCTGAAAGCCAATCAGAGCTTCCCAGTATATTTCAAATTGAATCCAGTCTTTTCATTGGCTGGACCCAATGCTGCCTAACTGACCTGCCCTTGGCTGCCTCTTACCTCATCTGTGTGGACTCTCCTCTTCACTCAATCCCATGCATACATACTGCTTTCTTTCCTCCCTCAAACACACAACTACTTCCAGGTCTTTGCATTTCCAGATCCCTACTGAACATTTATATAGCCTACAAATAGCTTTAGAGTTCAGACATTTTCCATTCAGTCCATGTCCTTGGAAAAGCTTCCCCTGAACTCCTACCTAGGAAAACAATATCCCTATTTTATCTTCACATTCCAGTTAATTTTTCTTGGCACTTACGTTGTAAAACTGTTGCATATTTGCCAATTGTCTGTTACCTCCACAGGATTACAGTTTCAATTGTGGTCATGAACTTGCATGATTTTGCTCATTGTAGACTTAGAAGTAAATGATGCATAGAAAGATCTCACTTTATTCACTGGATAAAACAAAACAATTGCCTGAAATTTAAGACAGAGACATTTCCATTTGCAAGTGCCATGTAAAAATTTGAACTGTGATGACAGTGGTTCCATCCCTAGCTAGGGTTATACAGTAGTAGAGACACATTCCTAGGTGAAGAGTCCTGGGGCAGTTCCAGTACACAGGGTTCTTTCTCCCACCCTGTGTGGGAGAAATATAAGAACATAAGTATATTCTCACATACACTTGCTGTGGACTGGGCACCACAGCATCCCAGCTTTTATAAGAGGGAAGGGAATCTGTGAGACACTGAGCGGAATGACTTTAATGGCTGTAGCTAGGGCAGCACGGCACTGAGGAGTAATAAGGGGCATCCTGAGCTTGGGAGCAGAAGAGGAAGAGTAGACTTGGGCAGGGGGCAAAGAAGACAGACTGACCCTGAAGCATCCACACTGACAGTGTGGCAATAAAGGTAAACAGGAAATTTAAGCAGGGAATGCAGAGGACAAAAAGATAACCTTTAAGGAGGTCTCTTTCAAGGCTGGAAGCTTAAGATTTCAAGTCTTGTGGAAAAAGATGCGGATCTGGAATCTGAGTCATCTGCTAGTATCTCACAACAGGTGAGATTTCTTTATCATCTCTTTCCATTGTTAAACGGTTTTGATAGTGTGATGAGTTTATCTAAGGTTGCAGAAATGGCTTTATTTTCTCCACCAATGAGAAAAATACAAAATCAGGAAAAGCTTAGTCTTAACACTCAGTTAAGTCATTAAGAATTATACATGCACATATGAGCACACATGCACACACACACACACACACAGAGAGAGAGAGAGAGCACATGAAGACAAATTCAAGAAGGAAGGGACCCAAGTCTTTGTCTGGGAAAGAGAGAAGCAGCAGTTAGTCAGCCATCTTAATGGCTAGGTAAAAAGGATGGAACTGGAGAATATCATCCTGAATGAGGTGACTCAATCACAAAAGAACATTCATGGTATGCACTCACGGATAAGTGGATATTACCCTAGAAGCTTGGAATACCCAAGACACAATTCACATATCAAATGATGCCCAAGAAAGAGGAAGAACAAAGTATGGATACTCTTAGTCCTTCTTAGAAGGAGGAACAGAAGGAGATACAGAGACAAAGTGTGGAGCAGAGTCTGAAGGAAAGACCATCCAGAGACTACCCCACCTAGGGATCCATCCCATATACAATTACAAAACCATAGACACTATTGTGGATGCCCACAAGTGCTTGCTGACAGGAGCCAGATATAGCTGTCACCTAGAAGGCTCTGCTAGTGCATTACAAATGCAGAAGGGGAAACTCTCAGCCAGCCATTGAGCTGAGCACATGGTCCACAGTGGGGGAGCTAGAAAAAGGACCAAAGGAGCTTAAGGGGTTTGTAGCACCATAGAAGGAACAACAATATGAGTCACCAAGTACTCCCAGAGCTCCCAGGAACAAAACCATCAACCAAAGAGTACACCTGGAGTTACCCATGGTCTCAGACACATCAGCTACAGAGGATGATCTTGTTGGACACTAAATGGGGAGAGGCCCTTGGTCCTGGAAAGACTTGATAGTGTAAAGGAATACCAGGGCAGGGAAGCAGGTGTGGGTTGATTGGGGAAGGGGGGATGGCTTACAGGATTTTCAGGGGAGGGGGGAACCAGGAAAGGGTACAACATTTAAAGTATAAATAAATAAAATGCCTAATTTAAAAAAAAAAAAACATTACTCTATCCAGAGACTCTTTTCCCTGTCTGCCTGTCAGTAGTCTGTCTAACCTCAGTCTTTTTCTCAAAAAAACACACCTTCACCAAGTGTATTTCCTTACAACTATAATATGTAGTGGGGGAGGGTTTGGATCTGTCCCCTTCCCTAATCTCACCCCACCTATAAACTAGTTTCCCATAGGATCAAAAGGAAGGGCAACTTTTCACACATTAAGTTTTGTCTATGTGTTTTCTAACTTTCAAAACCCACTTGTTAACAACAGACTCTACCAAAACAGTTGTTCAACTGCCGTTTGGATTTTCAACAGCAATGGGATCTGGCCTCTAATAATATGATCTCTAAACAAATATGTCGAGGATACAATTGATACAACAGAGGTACCCATGCCCCTCAAGACCAGGTGCTTCTCAAGTACCTCCCACTGCACTGGGTTCTCAAGTACCTTTGAACAAATGGGTGTTAAGACAGGTAGATAGATACAGCTGTATTCTAACTAGTTTGAGGATCATACAAATTGAGTTGTTTCACAAAGCAACAAAAACATGAAAGATGCATTCTTAGAGAATAAAAAAATGATTGTAATTTCTGATGGAAAAAAATGTATATCAGAAGTCTTTAACATGTTCTACTTTCCAACCTAGTAGTTTTACTTCTGGATTTTCTATAAAGACACTAATCATAGATGTGCAAACAGATTCCATTAGAAGAATGTTAGGTTTGCATGTAATTATAATCATGAAAATTGGAGATGACATAAATATCTCACAATAGGAGCTGAGTAGAACTAGCTGTGAACAAGACTGCAAAGAGCTACAATGGAGCCATGAAAGTGACATGAAAATATTTAGGAGGCTGGAAGTAATTATAGTATAGTCTTCAATTTAAAATGTATTCTACTTTAATGTATCTCAATGCAAATTTATTTTAAATAAATATGTATTTGTATTCAAAAGAAGTCCAGAGGGTAATATAATGAATGTTATTATATTGCCCTTAAGTGTGTGAATTATATATAACATTTGTTTGAGTATATTTATACCTGTTCTCCAAAATCATCCATAATGAATGCATATTACCATTTAATAAAAATGGTTATGTATTTCAGCTCTATATGTTAAGGAGTATGGCCTTTTTGTGCAGAAAACTGAAGAGAAAAGCATCTATTTATGCCATGGCAGGGAAATGTTTGTGTGATACTTCTCAAAGATACGGTCCTGTCGTGCCACCTTGACGTGATAATAAATAACAACCACCTTTACAATGAAGCAGTGTCAGAGGGCTGTAAGGGCGAACCAAAGCAATATTAATAGTCCAAGAAACACACATGGAGCAGATGCGAGCATTGTCTACAGAAGGATGCTGATAGAATATACGAGGAAGACCAGAAAGATGCTGGTAATGATGCCTTCAGAGGTGGCACACACAGGCTATGTTTTTGAGTATTAAGGTACCAATAGTTACACTAATTTCTGGTATACGGTAATAAGTATTTTAAGACTGGCACAACTATATTTATATAACAACATCACAGGTGGTTCACAAATAAAAATTTGGAAGACATTTCATATTTAAAATTTTATTCCTCTCAAATAATGATTTATAAAGGCTTAAAATGTAGGGGTTATACATGACCAAAAATAATAGCAACGTTTCTTTTATTTTTCCCTATCACAACTTTGACCATTCCCCAATTTATTTTCTTCGTCTCACAATCATACCAAAAATCTGTCCTTTTTCTCCAGTTTTACATGGTAAAACTCCCCTACCCCAGGATCCCAGGTTACGGATCTCCCCTAACCCAGCTATAATACAGCCGATGTAGTAGTCTATTTTTGCTACCTAGAGGGGGGAAATCTAAAGGAAATTGAGTCTTTGACTCATAAAGCCACTGCTAAGCTTATGATTTCATTCAATTCACATCGAGCATAAATCGATTAGAGCAGAAAGGAGTTCCCTGGGCTCAGTCCTCGTTTCTGTCTCATTTGTTGCAGAGACGAATGTGATCAGCGGCACTTCAACTGAACCAGGGGGTGAATTCCCCAGACCTAAAAGTTTACTGTCACGATGGGAAAAAGCAGAACCAGTGCTTTGCAGCACTTGATCCTGGGAGGACAGTGGGAGGACACTCTACCCAGTGAGGCTGTACAAGCTGACTGGGGTGGACTAACTATTGCGATGGACACCCACCCGGTTGGTTTTTCTCTGCTTATTTAAAGTCTCTTAACAACCTAGCTTGGTATGTTTTACTGAATAGCTCCTGGGTAAGAGTTTAAGTAAATATTAACAGAGGTTCAGGAAACTCCAATAATAGACTAGGAAAGGATACAAAGACGGGAAGGCAGCCAATGAGAAACGTTAAGCAAGGGTTTTAGGTTTTGTTGTGTAACAAACAGTAACTAAAAACAAACCAATGTGTATACTCTCTCCAGCTTCTGTGAGCCATCAGGTGTTCTGTCTGGGCCTGCTCTGGAGATCTCTACTTTGAGTTGAGAACTTTGGTAGGTCTGATTGCTCTTCACTCTCCAAACACAATGATTGGCCTGGGGTATTTTAATGAGAAATACTCGCCTTCAAGTCATCTCTCATCTTCCAACAAAATGGCTTAGACCAGTGCTTCCCGATCTTCCTAACTGCCTGGTTCTTAGTACACTTTTTCATGCTGTAGTGACCCCTAACCATAAAGTTAGGTTTTGTCGCTATTCCATAACTATAATTTCACTACTGTTATGAATCATAATGTAAATTGTGTGATATGCAGGATATCTGATATGTGACACCCCATTCCACTCCACCCCCAGCCACCCACCTCACCCCACCACCCCACCACCCACACCCACACCCCACCCCTTCAAAGGGTTCACAACCCACAGGTCGTGTACAGCTTGCTGGCTTAGACTCCTGGAACCCAAAAGAAAAACAAACAAAAACTTAATCAGCAAATACTTTTCCAGACTCTGGTTGGGTTATGTCTGCTAATTACCCAAGGACAATACAAGCCACTCTGACCAGGCTACACTGTGCAGTTAGGAATCTGCCACTGTGCATGAACAAGGCGAGATTTATGACTAGTTGGTAACTACGACCACCTGACATACTGAGTGATTTGAGAATAAATCTAATAAGGGAATTCAGTGTTAAACTAAACTTCAGAATTAATCCACCCAACCCTTCGGCTATTTCTACATGAGCTCTAAGGCCCTGGAAGGCTTCTCCAGGATGGCAAGAGACCAGCCATTGTAGCAGACATTGGGAAGGTGGGGCAGGGAAGGCTACTCTCTGCAACTGGTGTTTCCTTAAGTTCTGTGGAGCTCTGTGGAGACCAAACAGGCGGGACTTCAGCACTTACCTGCAGCAGTGGGTAACACAGGCAGAGGGAGAGAACGCCCAGACTGCAGAAGCTGAGGCCTGTGATCAGATGTACCAGGCTGCATTCAAAAGCCTACAAACTCAAGTACCCTCACCCCAGAGACATCAGCTTCAGTGGCCTTCTGTGGAAGAGTACAGCTGAGCCTGTCTACAGACACTTAGGAAGAGTTTCAGATGAATGAGAGCATGTGGAAGAAACTGCAGGGAAAGTCTGTGTCCCCAAGGCCGGAGGAGAAGCATAGAGCCTGGGCTTGGGTCCTGTCCCTCCACTTAACTGACCACTGGAATCTTCTCATGCCAATTAAACTGCCAGGTTTCTCCCCCTCCCCCACTCCACAAGACTCTTAGGACCACAAGAATTAGTAAGTTACAAGGATAGTCATAGGACATAGGACACACAAATTTGTTTTTCAGACTCATGCTGAGGTAAATAGTGTCAATTATTTTCTTTTTAACTCTAACTCACCTTGCCTTCTTGTTGTTTCTTTTCTTTCTTCCTTCCTTCTTTCCTTCATTCATTCCTTTTAACTCAGGAGACAGTAAAATGCTGAAAGAGCTATCACCTCTCTTCTATTTCAAGCATGCCATAGTCTCTGACAAGATCCCATTTCAAACAACTGAAAATCAACTTAGTTATTAGACACTCGGATGCTCAGGTATATTGTTCTTCATACAAGGGTGGGACTCTGAGCCTGGCTTGGGACACAGTGATTTTTCTGTCACACCAATGACCATGAAAAAGGTAAATACCGCCTGCATGGAAGCACGGCAGAGAGTTCAGGTAATATTACTGGAGGCAGATTTGAACCATGTATTACCAACTGATCAGTTTGGCATTAGAAATGTAGGTATTTCTGTTTTCAAAATTGCTTCTGTTCATTGTGGTGGAACTGTCAGGGTTATGAACTCTGAAGCCAGATGTGGGAGTTTAAATCCTGACTGGCAACAGCCCAGCTTGAAACAATTCACTTTGGTTCTTAGGGTCTCACTGTAAAACAAGGGTGGGAATATTTGTGCACCAAAGAACTGTAATAAACATTGATACTCTTAGGGCAAGATTGCACAGTAAGTACTCACAGCTTGGTGTAGGAAATTATTGTCTCTACATAATGACTACCAGTCTACTAGCTTGAGCTAATAAGAATTATTTTAGGAAAAAAATTCTGGAAAATATATAAATATGGTTTATTTATATCCAGATATTAGCTAATATCTTGGGAAAGTTGACTGTAAAAATTAGAAACAAGCGGTACTGACCTCAGTGGAATCTAACATTTTTCTTAGTGACTCTTGGTAAGAAGTAAATTGCCCGATGAACACAGACATCAATTTACAAAACCCACATCCACACCAACATGTAAACAACACACACACACACACACACACACACACACACACACGACTTATAATAGCCTCATCAAATAGCATTCACTGTGGGATTTTCCACTCTCCGGTATTTCAGTTTATTAAAATATTGGCATAAATATTATCTTCACTGTCTTGACCTTCTTGAAAAAATAAAATATAATCAAGTCTTATAATTAGACAATTACAGAGGAGAAATATGTGCCTCTCATTTCCAGATGATCTTCAGCCAATCCTACCCTGTAGTCAAACTTTTCTCAGTAGGAAAGGAGACAGAGGCTACTCTTGCAAACCTACTTGCAAATTTGCAGGCCACCATGCTTCCTGGCTACTCCATCGTCCTCAGTACAGAAGATGGGGATCAATGCTCTTGCCTAGAAAAATAGAGTTTCCTTGGACCTAAAGTTCTCTTGCCTGTTGTGTACATAGGAGGCATGAAGCTGGATCAAGGAAGGATTATTAATTTCTAGAGACCTGTGAAAAGCCTCCTTCATGCCCTATCATAAAAATCATCTCACACACACACACACACACACACACACACACACACACACACTCTTTTATCCAATTTGTGGTCAAATCAACATATGGTGCAGCATCTAAATTAGTGCTTGACAAAGAAGCATGTAACATGTTGGAGGGATTTCAAATACAGACTACATTAAGTATGTTTTTCTATGATAAGCGATACTTACATCACATAAATCACTTGAGGCAGGGTTCATTTACCTTTTCAACATTTTCAGCTTGTGTCAGCTGGGCATCAGGAAATTCTAGCGTTAGTCTTGATGTACATTTCTTATGTTTCCGAAGTTAACTCTACTCTCGGATGCCCACACTTGATAAGTTAGAGACCTCACAGGACAGCATTAAACAGGAGCTTTGAGGATAGAAGGTAGCAGTTGCTCAGGAGTACGAATGGGGATAAAGATTAAGAATGTTCAGTGCTTAAGAGTATTTGCCATTCTCGAAAAGGATAATGGTTTAGTTCCAGGCTCCCATGTGGCGGCTTACATCTACATGTAACTCCAGTTCAAGGGGGTCTGGAGCCCTTTTCTGGCCTCTTCAGGTACCAGCTATGCAGGCTGTACAGTTAGTTATATTAGTGCAGGCAAAATAATAATGCAGGCAAAAATAAAATAAAATATTTACAAAATTGTTCAAGTTCTCTTGAATTTCTTCTTAGACTTCATTTGAACCAAAATAATTATAAAGAGGTATCAATCACATTTATTCCTTATAAGAAATATGTATTTAAATGTTCAACTATCTCCCCCATTTCACCTTCCTGCTTTTTGCAAGTGTGTGGACTGATCAGCAGAAATGCAAATAGTGCCCCTCTTACTGTCTTATCTAATCAGAAGTTTCTGAGCATCTCTCCACTTTAACAATAGTAGTGTCTCCCTGAAAAATGTCATCTAAAAACAATTATTTTTACTAATTCTGAAGTTTTGTGCAGAAACTCATTGACTTACCATACGTCTTAAAAATGCCTGTAAAGCACCTGACTAAAGGGTGAGGAGGGCAGGCACAGAAGACCAGATCGACCATTTCTACTTCGTTGCTCTTTGATCAAGTGAAAAAAATGAGGAGATGTTACTTGGGTGCCTCTTTTAAATTGGGTGAAGTTTGAAAGCACGGCCTTGGTGAAAACTAATGTAGCAGTTCGTTTAACAAGTGTTTCTCATTGACCTTGTGCGGCACACGCCTGGTTCACCCAGCACATCTTTAATGAAGAACGCTGCACATGACTGTGCTTTCTTACCTTTGGATGTTTATGTCCTTAGAAGCCACTCAAGCTTCCCCTCTGTGCCTAATGTGTCATGAGAATCTATTTCCTGACGTTCCGTAGATAGAGTTGTTGTAGCTTTCAATTACCATAGTGCATGTATTCCTTCCTGTTCCCATCCTACTACCCGGGCTATACATTTTGCTAGTAATAGCTAGGTGACTTCTTGAAACACTTATTTATAAAAATCTAACTTTAGGCTTTTTATTCAGTCATTGCCTATTGCCTTTAGCATCTTGGACTTAATTCTAGTCTTGAAATCTCCCTTATTCAAGCTCAACACTTTGCTCCCTTCTTATTCCTCTTGATTACAAGTAATTGATTGCATGAGAAGCCCAATACAACTAAAATAAAAGGCTAACTATTCTAATACCTGTCTCCACACACCTTCAATGGACTAATATGGTAAAACTAAAGACACAAACTAAAGTATACTTTGTGACAGTAACTTAATCTAGCACCAAATAAGGTTCTAGATGAATATAGAAAATAGAAATTTCCAGGAAAGAAAGAAGTCAAAGTATCACCATTTGCAGATGATATGGTAGTACATATACAT
Organism: Apodemus sylvaticus; assembly: GCF_947179515.1. NCBI lineage: Eukaryota > Metazoa > Chordata > Mammalia > Rodentia > Muridae > Apodemus > Apodemus sylvaticus. The sequence goes on along the minus strand of NC_067473.1, from coordinate 19,931,398 downwards.
TACCCCAAAAATTCTATCAGAGAACACCTATAGCTAATAAAAAAAAAAACAAACTTCCGCAAAGTGGTAGGATATAAAATTAACTCAAACAGATCAGTATCCCTCCTTTATACAAATGATAAACAGGCTGAAAGAAATTAGGGAAACAACACCCTTCACAATAGCCACAAATAGTATAAAATATCTTGGTGGATCTCATACCATGCAAGTGGAAGATCTGTATGACAAGACCATCAAATCCCTGAAGAAAGAAATCAAAGATGGCCACAGAAGATGGAAAGATCTCCCATGCTCATGATTGGTAGGATTACAATAGTGAAAATGGCCATCTTACCAAAAGCAATCTACAGATTCAATGCAATCTCCATCAAAATTCCAACACAATTCTTTACAGCCATCTAAAGAGCAATTCTCAGTTTCATAAAAAAAAAAAAGTCCAGGATAGTCAAAACAATTCTCAACAATAAAAGATTGTGGGGGAATCACCATTCCTGACCTCAAACTGTAATGCAAAGCAGTAGTGATGAAGACTGTGTGGTACTGGTATACAGACAGAAAGGGCTACCAATTGAATAGAATCAAAGACCCAGAAATAAATCTATATACCTATGGACACTTGATCTTTGAAAAAGAAGCCAAAAATATACAGTGGAAATAAAGAAAGCATCTTCAATAAATGGTGCTAGTCTAACTGGTTGTCTGTATGTAGAAGAATGAAAATAGATTTATATGTAGCACCATGCACAAAGCTCAGGCCCAAGTGGATCAAAGACCTCAGCATAAAACCAAATACACTGAATCTAATAGAAGCGAAAGTGGGAAACAGCGTGGAACTCAGTGGCACAGAGGGAAATTTCCTGAACAGAACACCAATAGCTCAGGCTCTAAGATCAACAATTAATAAATGGGACCTCATGAAACTAAAAAGCTCCAGTCTGGAAAAGGATTCTGTCAACAGGATAATTTGGCAACGTATAAAGTGGGGAAAAATCTTCACTAACCCTATATTCAATAGAGGGCAAATCCAACATATAGAAAGAATCAAAGAAGTTAACCTCCAAAAAAACCAAATAACCTGATTTTTAAAAAATAAGATACAGAGCTAAACAGAGAATTCACAACAGAAGAATCTCAAATTGCCAAGAACTTAAAGAAATGTTCAAAGTCCTTAGTCATCAGGGAAATTCAAATTAAAATGACCTTGAGATTCCAACTTACACCAGTGAGAATAGGTAAAATCAAAAACTCAGTTGACACACATGCTGGTGAAGATGTGGAGAAAGAGGAACACTTGCTGGTGGGATTGCAAGCTGGCAAGACCACTTTGGAAATCAATCTACCAGTTCCTCAGAAAAATGGAAATAGTTCTATTTGAAGACACAGCTATACCACTCTTGGGCATATACCCAAAAGATGCCCCACCATACCACAGGGACATGTGCTCCTCTATCTTCATAGCAGCCTTATTTATAATAGCCAGAAGGTAGAAACAACCCAGATGTTCCTCAATGGAATGAAGAATACAGAAAATGTGATACATTTACACAATGGAATACTATTCAGCTATTAAAAAAGAGGACATCGTGAATTTTGCAAGCAAATGCATGAAACTAGAAATATCATCCTGAGTGAGGTAACCCAGACCCAAAAGGACATGCACGGTATGTACTCACTGATAAGTGGATATTAGCCAAAAAGTACAGAAACCTAGGATAGACCTTAATTTAACAATTTAACAAGCAGTAAGACCCAAGTCAGGATTCTTTAATCCCACTTAGAAAGGGAACAAAATATTCACAGGAGGTAGATGGAGGGAGGGACTAGGGATGGGGTGGAGGGAACAGGATCAGGTATGGAGAGGGAAACAGAAGAGAAGCCCAAAGGGCCAGAAGAATGAATTGAAATATGCTGCCCCTGGGGTGGGGGGACCCTCTAGAAAGTACCAGAGACCTGGGAGGTGAGAGACTCTCAGGACTCAATGGGGTGACCTTGGATGGAAGGTGAAAGATAAAGCTAATTGGTAAATAAGGGAATGTGAGTGAGCCTTGGAACCCACAATCTCTTCGCAAATAAGGAAGTCTAGATCATCCAAAACGTTTAGGGGATTTCATTTGCACTTTAAAGGAATGCCGATAGCTAAGAAAGGGGAAAGAATTTGGTTGCATTTCCTAAGTGGGCCCCTTCATGGACTTCTCATCTTTGGACTCCCCCTGAAGCCTGTTGGGCCTGTATCCAGGAAACCTTCCAGAGTGATTGACATATGTGAAATTCTTGTCACTGTGACAGACGATAGGGCTTCATCAAGTGGCTTCCAAGAATTATTACTCTCTCAGCCCCAAATCTTACTTGGATTGTCACCAAAAGAAAAAAAAAAAAAAAGAAAACAAAAAATGCTATTAAAGTAGGTCAAATACCTCATCATATTCTTTCCTATTTCCCAAATATGCTAAATTTGTAGCCAGATCTTATATAATTTTTCCTAACAATAGTAACTAGGATTTTCTGAGGTTCTATTAAGAGTCAGACATTGGTCTAAACACGTTGCAAATATTATCTCATCAGCTCCTATTAGTCTATGTGATGAAGGAACTGCCAATCCTCCATTCTGTAGTCAAATATTAAGGAACTTGACTCTGACCAAAAAGCCAGCAAATTCCAGGTCCAGGATGCAACTGAAAAAAATAAAAATACCAACCAAACAACAACAAAAGTTACTAAAAAAAAAAAAGCCTAGGTTTTTTCAGCCTATGCTACATTGACTTTCTATATGAGGAGAAACAAAAACCGCATCTGCTAATGAGTTCTAGTTTATGCTACAAATGTGTAGAGAAGGTGGCCCACGCCTGTAATCCCAGCACTCTGGGAGGCAGAGGCAGGCAGATTTCTGAGTTCGAGGCCAGCCTGGTCTACAGAGTGAGTTCCAGGACAGCCAGGGCTACACAGAGAAACCCTGTCTCAAAAACAAACAAACAAACAAACATACAAACAAAGCAAAACAAAAAAGGATTCATTCCTTAAGCACTTACAACAGACCGATTCGATGCACGCCCTGCTTTCAGTACTGTAAGGGAAAGAGAAAACAAGTCCTGCTCCAGTCCCAGATGAATTCACAGTCCAAAAGCAACCAGACTCTACCATATACGAAACAGTGCTTATAGAACCATATGCTGAGAGCCTGAGGACACAGGAGTAGAGAAGATAAACAACGTTTTTTTAAAAATTTTCAGGGTGATGCCCAGCAAAGATGATAAAAGATCAAAAGTGTTGCAGAACAAATAAACTTTCCCAGATGTAAGGAAGGCAGAAGAGGAGGATTGCCGTGTGTTTGGAAGGGCCGTGGCTTCTGCTACCACTCCTGCCCATTTAACTTAGGAGCTGTGGGTAACTACGTTTCACACTAAGCATGTGTGTCAGAAAACGTCTGCAAAGACAAGATTGGAACCGATGCACATGGGAACCAGGAGCTACAAACTTTCTGCAGCCCTGCTCAAGTCCCGTGAGAGTTCAGTGTTCTTGGAAATGTCTTGCATTTCCTTCTTTTTATTATTATGCCGTTGGTGTCCATTAGCTAAATTAAGCCTGGTCTTAAATCCTAACATTCAGAATCTGCGCACGTCCAGTAAATATTAACCTATTCAGCAGGACCCAGCAGCAGAGAGGACAGGAAAGGAAGGGAAGGGAAGGCAGGGGTAGAAAGAAATGGGGGAGGTGTTATATTATTTGCTGTGTCCGCTATTTGCCGGTTCTCAAGATCTCCGCTCTACTCAACCACAGGGAAGGAACAGCTCCAGAGCTGAGTTTCAGCTGTGTGTACAGTGAGTTTGACGAAATGATTTTTTCCAGACCAATCTTTTTTTTGTTTTGTTTTGTTTTGTACTTCTTTCTTTATTTTTTCCCTACCCCGAAAATAAGTCAGCATGCTAAGGAACCAACCAACATGTCCCATGACTTTAATTTCTGTGGCATACCATCAACCCCAAAGGACCAAAGTTTGGGTAAGGTTTCCCTAAAGACCAAAGTTTGAGTAAAATTTCCTTAATAAATACATGATAGTGAGATTTCACCTCATACCAGTCAGAATGGCTAAGATTAAAAAAAACTCAGGAGACAGCAGGTCCTAGAGAGGATGTGGAGAAAGATGAACTTTCCTCCACTGCTTGTTGGATTGCAAGCTGGTACAACCACCCTGGAAATCAGTCTGGCAGTTCCTGAGAAAACTGGGCATGATACTACTGGAGGACCATGTTATACCACTCCTGGGCATATTTCCAGAGGATTCCCCAGCATGTAATAAGGACCCATGCTCCACTATGTTCATAGCAGCCCTATTTATAACAGCCAGAAGTTGGAAAGAACCCAGATGTTCCTCAATGGAGGAATGGATACAGAAAATGTGTTATATTTACACAATGAAATACTACTCAGCTATTAAAAAATGAATTCATGAAATTCTTAGACCAATGGATGGAACTGGAAAATATCATCCTGAGTGATGTAACCCAATTACAAAAGAATACACATGGTATGCACCTACTGATAAGTGGATATTAACCCAGAACTCAGAATACTCAAGACACAATTAACACATCAAATAATGCCCAAGAAGAAGGAAGGAGAAACCCCTGGTCTTGGAACGGCTTGATGCAGCAGTGTAGGGGAATACCAGGACAGGGAAGAGGGAAGGGATTGATTGGGGAACAGGGGGGAGAGGAGAGGGCTTACGGGACTTTCACGGAGGGGGGACCCAGGAAAGGGGAAATCAGTTAAAATGTAAATTAAGAATATATCTAATAAAAATTAGAAAATCCAGACCAATCTTAATGGTGCTTTGGGAGAAATGCAGAAACTATGAAGGACTTAGGGTCAGAAGGCACATTCAGGAAGGGATCAGTAGGAGAGTCATTTGGGAACTGAGACTGACAGCTGAGAACGTGATGGGGAAAAAAGAGAAAAAAAAAAAAACACTGGGAAGGAAGCCTGGGGTCACTGAGCATCCAACTGACGATGCTGAGGTGACAAGGAAAGGAGAAGTCGGTGACAGAGTCTCTAAGAAAGGCTTGGAAGAGAGAAATCCAGACAGGACTGTGGAGGTGGAGGTGACAGGCTTTAAGGAGGTTGTGGATCACAGTTTTATGTGCCTCGGAGAGATCTAGAGAACTGAAAACCAGAGAACAACCACTAAAATTTCAGATAGACTCAGAAATTCAAATATTAGGTGATGTCTCTCATAGTTTTTTTGACAGAGGGGACAACTTGGGAACAGAAGGGACAGCAGGTAAGAGAATGCAGTGGGTGATGGAGATGATCAACATATTTTATATACGTGTATGAAAATGCATTATTTTATATAATTAATAAATGTTCATAAACACTTAAAAAGACATAGCTGAGAGTCTTCAGTAGGCTGAATGAGATACAGAGTAAATAATTAGAACCCAATTAGAAGAAATACTTTACATGACCAGGGAGAATCAGGGACCACTCCTCCATTCTTCTTGTACCTCATTTCATGTGTGGATTATGTTTTGGGTATTCCAGTTTTCCAGGCTAATATCCACTTATTACTGAATGCATACCATGATTGATCTTTTGAGACTGGGCTACCTCACTTAGTATGATGTTCTCCAGCTCCATCCATTTGCCTAAGAATTTCATGAATTCATTGTTTCTAACGGATGAATAGTACTCCATTGTATATATATACCACATTTTTTTGCATCCATTCTTCTGTTGAGGGATACCTGGGTTCTTTCCACCTTCTGGCTATTATAAATAGGGTTGCTATGAACATAATGGAACATATATCCTTACTACATGCTGGGGAATCCTCTGGGTATATTCCCAGGAGTGGTATAGCAGGATCTTTCAGAAGTGACATGCCCAGTTTTCTGAGGAACTGATTTCCAGACTGATTTCCAGAGTGGTTGTACCAATTTGCAACCCGACCAGCAGTGGAGGAGTGTTCCTCTTTATCCACATCCTCGCCAACACCTGCTGTCTCCTGAGTTTTTAATCTTAGCCATTCTGACTGGTGTAAGGTGAAATCTCAGGGTTGTTTTGATTTGCATTTCCCTAATGACTAATGAAGTTGAGCATTTTTTAAGATGTTTCTCCGCCATCCGAAGTTCTTCAGGTAAGAATTCTTTGTTTAACTCTGTACCCCATTTTTAATAGGGTTATTTGGTTTTCTGGGGCCTAACTTCTTGAGTTCTTTGTATATATTGGATATTAGCCCTCTATCTGATGTAGAGTTGGTGAAGATCTTTTCCCAATTTGTTGGCTGCCGATTTGTCCTTTTGATGGTGTCCTTTGCTTTACAGAAACTTTGTAATTTTATAAGGTCCCATTTGTCAATTCTTGATCTTAGAGCATATGCTATTGGTGTTCTGTTCAGGAACTTTCCCCCTGTACTGATGTCCTCAAGGGTCTTCCCCAGGTTCTTTTCTATTAGCTTCAGAGTGTCTGGCTTTATGTGGAGGTCCTTGATCCATTTGGAGTTGAGCTTAGTACAAGGAGACAAGGATGGATCAATTCGCATTCTCCTGCATGCTGACCTCCAGTTGAACCAGCACCATTTGTTGAAAAGGCTATCTTTTCTCCATTGGATGTTTTCAGCCCCTTTGTCGAGGATCAAGTGGCCATAGGTGTGTGGGTTCATTTCTGGATCTTCAATCCTGTTCCGTTGATCCGCCTGCCTGTCACTGTACCAATACCATGCAGTTTTTAACACTATTGCTCAGTAGTATTGCTTGAGGTCAGGAATACTGATTCCCCCAGAATTTCTTTTGTTGTTGAGAATAGTTTTAGCTATCTTGGATTTTTTGTTATTCCAGATGAATTTGAGGATTGCTCTTTCTAACTCGATGAAGAACTGAGTTGGGATTTTGATGGGTATTGCGTTGAATTTGTATATTGCTTTTGACAAAATGGCCATTTTAACTATATTAATTCTGCCGATCCATGAGCATGGGAGGTTTTTCCATTTTTTGAGGTCTTCTTCCATTTCCTTCTTCAGAGTCTTGAAGTTCTTGTCATACAGATCTTTCACATGTTTAGTAAGAGCCACCCCAAGGTACTTTATACTGTTTGTGGCTATTGTAAAGGGTGTCAGTTCCCTAATTGCTTTCTCAGCCTGGTTATCCTTTCAGTATAGGAAGGCCACTGATTTTCTTGAGTTGATTTTATAACCAGCCACTTTGCTGAAGTTGTTTATCAGCTGTAGGAGCTCTCTAGTGGAGTTTTTTGGGTCACTTAGGTAGATTATCTTATCATCTGCAAATAATGATAGTTTGACTTCTTCCTTTACAATTTGTATCCCTTTGACCTCCTTATGTTGTCTAATTGCCAGAGCTAGTACCTCAAGTACAATACTGAAAAGATAAGGAGAAATGGGGCTGCCCTGTCTAGTCCCTGATTTTAGTGGGATTGCTTCAAGTTTCTCTCCATTTAGTTTGATGCTGGCTACCGGTTTGCTGTATATTGCTTTTACTATGCTTAGGTATGGGCCTTGAATTCCTGTTCTTTCCAAGACTTTAAGCATGAAAGGATGCTGAATTTTGTCAAATGCTTTTTCAGCATCTAATGAAATGACCATGTGGTTTTTTTCTTTGAGTTTGTTTATGTAGTGGATTGCATTGATGGATTTCCATGTATTGAACCAACCCTGCATTCCTGGAATAAAGCCTACTTGATCATGGTGGATGATCATTTTGATGTGTTCTTGAATTCGGTTGGCAAGAATTTTATTGAGTATTTTTTCATCGATGTTCATGAGGGAAATTGGTCTGAAGTTCTCTTTCTTTGTTGGATCTTTGTGTGGTTTTGGTATCAGCGTAATTGTGGCTTCATAGAAGGAATTGGGTAGTGTTCCTTCTGTTTCTATTTTGTGGAATAGTTTGAAGAGTATTGGTGTTAGGTCTTTTTTGAAAGTCTGATAGAATTCTGTACTGATGCCATCTGGTCCTGTGCTTTTATTGGTTGGAAGGCTTTCTATGACTCCTTCTATTTCTTTAGGGGTTGTGGGACTGTTTAGATGATCTATTTGGTCCTGATTTAATTTTGGTATTTGGTATCTGTCTAGGAAATTGTCCATTTCCTCCAGATTCTCCAGTTGTGTTGAGTATAGGCTTTTGTAGTAGGATCTGATGATTTTTTTGAATTTACTCAGTTTCTGTTGTTATATCTCCCTTTTCATTTCTAATTTTGTTAATTTGGATACTTTATCTCTGTCCTTTGGTCAGTCTGGCTAAGGGTCTATCTATCTTGTTGATTTTCTCAAAAAAACAGCTCCTGGATTCATTGATTCTTTGTATGGTTCTCTTTGTTTCCACTTGACTGATCTCAGCCCTGAGTTTGATGATTTCCTGTCTTCTACTCCTCCTGGGGGAAATGGCTTCTTTTTGTTCCAGGGCTTTCAGGTGTGTCGTTAAGCTGCTAGTGTATGCTCTCTCCATTTTCTTTTTGGAGGCACTCAGGGCTATGAGTTTTCCTCTTAGCACTGCTTTCATTGTGTCCCATAGATTTGGGCATGTTGTGCCTTCATTTTCATTAAATTCTAAAAAGTCTCTGAATTCTTTCTTTATTTCTTCTTTGGCCAAGGTGTCATTGAGTAGATTATTTTTCAGCCTCCATGTGTATGTGGGTTTTCTGTTGTTTTTGTTACCATTGAAGACCACTCTTACTCCATAGTGATCCGATAGGAAGCATGGGATTAGTTCGATCTTCTTATATTTGTTGAGGTCTGTCGTGTGACCAATTATATGGTCAATTTTGGAGAAGGTAGCATGAGGTGCTGAGAAAAAGGTATATTCTTTTGTTTTAGGGTGAAATGTTCTATAAATATCAGTCAAGTCCAATTGGTCCAAAGCTTTAATTAGTTTTATTGTGTTCCTGTTTAGTTTCTGTTTTCCTGATCGGTCCATTGAGAAGAGTGAAGTGTTTGAAGTCCCCCACAATTATTGTGTTAGGTGCAATGTGTGCTTTGAGCTTTAGTAAAGTTTCTTTTACGAATGAGGGTGCCCTTGCATTTGGCGCATAGATGTTCAGAATTATGGCTTTTGTTTTCTTTGCTTTTTCTCTGTATTCTTTTTCTTCTTTTCTTTTCCTTATTTCTTAAATTCTTAAGACTTAATTATTGCAGTGGGTGATTAGGGAGGAAAAACAAAGCTCTGGAAGGAGCTAAGAAGCGCACATGAGGCTAAGGGAGAAAATGTGATTTGGGGAGAACAGACAGGAGAAAAGGCTACGTGGTTCATCTCCATGAGAGTTGCGAGAGGGTCTCTGCAGGTGTCATAAAGGGGAGCAAACCCCTTAAAGAGCTAAGAATGAAAACCCACTGCAGATTGACTTCAACCTGAACCAGACTTCAGGAAGTCTGATTTCAAGCAGTCCATTTGCAGTCCAATTTGGGACAAGGTTTCCAGGCAACCATGAGTTCCATCAGTCCAATACAATAGATTCCTTTACAAAGTGCATGTGACCGTGAGGGTGGGGTCTATAGCTAAAAGAACGAGAATCTAGTGCAGTCTCTGACTGACTGCCCAGAGGTCAGTAGGCTGTAAAGTATTTGTGACATATATTTACCATAAGGGTGGCCAACGGTCTAGGAAGATAAGAGTCTGGAACAATCATTCCGGGGAAATTAAATGAGTTCTGTCCCTACGGAGAGCAAAAGGTCACCAGGTTGTTAAGTGACCATCCACTCTCCACTCTGTAGATGGAGCACAGGTATCTGATTTTATCGCCTCCAATGAGGAGACGCCGCTGCGTGATGAACATTCCTGCCTCTCTAAGTGCTTCTCTCTGAGTGCAAGGACCATGGCGCCCCCAGCATTGCTGGTCGGCCTTCAGAGTTGGCCTGTAGGAGCACATTCCACAGCCCAGGCCTGGGGCAAGGTGACCACTTAGCTAACACTGTAAATGGGGCAGTGATTCTGCGGTGGAAGCGCATATCTAGAAATACGCACATGGATATTTTCGATGTTTCTTTTTAAATACTTTGAAAAGAAATAGCGTTCTACAGCCAGTATCCCAAACAGAGCTGAAAATAACAATAACCTTCGCTTACACTGAGCAGCTTAGAAAGGGATCCTAACTGTGACACATTGGTTCATTTGGCCATAGTCAAAAAGACCGTGCTGCAAGCAGAATAATCAGCTACTGTAGAAGCTAGAGTAATATAAACACAGAAAACATCATTTCCGGGGTCCAGGGAGGGGAGAGGAAGGGCAGGGAGGGGAGGAGCAAGGAGGGGAGGGTGGGGTGCTGCAAAAGCCCTACACTACCCTTACCACATGGTCTTGTACAGTCAGAGTGCTACAAATTTCATCCTGCCTCACAGCACTAACGCTCAATGAGTAGGATGCTGTTTTCAACTGCAACAACAACAAAAATCACATAAGAACAGGCGATATTTAAGCAAGGCAGAGTTCAGAGTCTCACGCAGGCAAAACCAAAACGTGAAGCCTACTGATGAGCAGGTTTCTAATGATGAGCATTGCAACCAACATAGCCTTTGGCAAAAAATAAGATAAATAAAACAATTTAAAAAAAAAGCAAAACAAACGTTCTCTCTCACAGGAAGAAAAAATTGAGTTGTTACACAAAATGTAAAGTAATTAAAGAACAGACCTCAGACCTTCTGAGGAAATGGAAATCTTAGTTACTGTAGCTTCTCCATGCTCTGGAACAGAAATAGAAGAAATAACGCAGTTTCTAAAGAAGCAGATAGTTTTGCTTGAGGGTTTGTTTGTCTCTTTAAAAGTTAACACTAATGGTAGCATTCTCTGTGTCATATGCCTCTTTGGTAGTCTGGTGCACTCCTCAGAATTATATTTACAGAAACAATAAAATAGGCTTACAAAAAGTTACTGCAGTGGGACTGCAGCTGCAACTGAAATACTCTCTGAAGCCAGATGTGGCAGCACATACCACAGGTCCCAGTATTAAGGATACTGGAGCAAAAAGCCTTCCCATGTTCAAGGCTAGCCTTGGCTACATGGTTGGTTTGAGGCCAGTCAGGGATACCGAAGGCCAGCTTGAGCAAGACACCAAGGCTCTAGCAGGCTTTACCTTCTCCACGATTCCCTCTGCCCTCCTAAAAACTGACAGATTCCATTTCTAAAGCCAGCCACCAACGTCTATTATTCTGTTATTTAGCCAGTTCCTACTCCTGTGACTGACTACCATGGTACAGCTATCAAAGTATTGAAGTCCAGCAATCAAAAATCCACTTTGGCTCACCTAATTAACAAGCCCAATTAAAATTGAATTTTAACCTCATCCTAACACGGGATTTCCCATTTTACCTTAATAAACTACCATTTGCCCATGAGCCATGTCTGTCTCCTCTCTATCGTAAGGCAAGCTTTTGTTCCACTCTAGAACAAAGACCCCAACCCTCTCTCTCCCTTGCCCATTTTCTCCCCTCCCCTGTGTTCCCTTCCCCTTCTCTCTCATCCTCTATGTTCTGTCTTTTTCTCTTTTTCCCTGTCCTTTATCTTTCTGAGACAAATAAATCTTTGTGCTGAGACCTTGGTCTTGGGGTGTCTTGAGCTGATACTTTCCCCTTCAGATTCTGAGTTCAAATGTGGCTGTGTGTGTGTGTGTGTGTGTGTGTGTGTGTGTGTCTATGTGTCTATGTGTCTATGTGTCTGTGTGTGTTCTACTATAACTACATTTCAGGTATCTATTAGCACAGCATATTTCTCTGGCCTGTGACTTAGAGCCTTGCTCATACCTAAAGTAAATTTTCAGTTGCAGGCAGAGCTTAATAAAGATTCTCCCCATCTGAAAATACAAATACCAAGTTGAGAGCATTTGGCTGTCACTCTCACAAAAACTGCAGAGATGCTTGGTGTTCACTGATTGTGACAACTATTTAAATGAATATGAACTTTCATCTTTAAAAATGCTAAGTGATATCAAGGCACACAGAGAAATAACTGTGACTGTAGCTGGCCAAGGGAAGACTGAAGTCTATGCAGCCCTCGGGAATCAATGAAACACTCTTGAGAAACATCATCCAAAATATTTACTCTACTGCAATGCCAGCCTAGAAAAACCTTGGAGAAATATGACTGTAGAGAAGTATCCTCATGTATCTGCATACAAAATTATTTTCTCTGTTTCCCAGAAAACTTGGGATGTACAAATGGCAGTCTCAAATACCTAGACCATGCTATGTGCATGGTTGATCCCTGTGATATTTTTCATAAAACCTCTATAGATGTCTCCAGATTCTGACAGGATTTCAGTTTCAACAAAATCCTGAATCTATCACTATTTATTAAAAATAGTAGTAACATCACTATGACATGCAAATTGTATAATAAGAATAGATAGTACATGAAATAGTTAAATTCAAGACCACAAAATGATGTCTCCTTTTCTTTAGTTGATTGACTGGTGTCAGTATTGGGTCCATTTTACTCTAAGGAGTCACAGAAGTAGCCTTTGTGCCAGATAAAGTCAACATTTGATGACACATATAATAGGAAACAACCATAAAGTAATTGATGACTGGTAAAAGGAGGGGGTCTCCATGACATCTTTCAAAACATCCATCAAGTGTGGTCATCTCATAGAGCTATTGTAATAAATTACCTAAAACAATAAATTTATTTTTCCATGGTTCTAGAAGCCAGAAGTTCAAAGTTAACAATATCAGAAGGTAAGTAGATGCCTTTAACTCCAGCTTTTGAGACGGAGAAGGAGGAGGAGGAGGAGGAGGAGGAGGAGGAGGAGGAGGAGGAGGAGGAGGAGGAGGAGGAGGAGGAGGAGGAGGAGGAGGAAGGAGGAGGAAGGAGGAGGAGGAGGAGGAAGGAGGAGGAAGGAGGAGGAGGAGGAGGAGGAAGAAGGAGGAGGAAGGAGGAGGCAGCAAAGGATATAAATTCAAAAACTGGTTGGGCTACCTACTGAGTTCAAAGCCAACTTGAATACCTATCTCAAAAACACAAGGGTCAATATGCTCATTCGACATAGAACATTTACTTAGTTTTGCATCCACAAGGCCAATGTACCAGAGCAGGATTGTCTCCCTCTGAAACCTAGAAAGAGAAATCTGTTCTATGCCACTTCCCTGCCTTCTGATGATTTCCAAACACCCATGGCATTGTATATCAAAGCCATGAAAGCTACAACACTCTGATACTATTGTTATATGCTCTCTTCTGTGTCTTTGTATTTCTTCATTATCTTATAAGGATACCAGTAATTATATTTAGATTCACTTGAATTCAAGATTTGAATTCAGAATAACCTCTTCTCCAAGTCTTTAACTGACATCCATAGCTCTTTCCAAATAAGGTCATTCACATGTATCAGGCAATAGGAGTAAAATATTTTTAAATTTTAAAAGATGTGAGTCTCCCTATTATGACAAAAATTGAATTATATACTAAACTACATAGATATTTTAACAAAAGATGCCCAAAAGATTACAAAGTATGAACTACTTTCTTATATATTATATTAATAAATCCCCCTTTGTGAGGCAAACCCTACTGTGCAGCTCAGACTGGCCCAGAGTTCACAATTCTCCTGCTTCCTTTTCCTGAATATTGAGATTATGGGAGATTATAGGTGTGTTTTACTACACTAGACACTTTGGTTCTTTTTATAGGATGCATTGTAAATGACCATCATTTAGAGATTGGAAGATATGAGTAGTCTAAGTAGCTTAGCTACGCAATAGAAATAATAGAGCTAATGTCCTTTGTAGTTAAACAGGCAAGTAACGTATTTTAAGGATTTAATTCAGAGAAATTACAGATGAAACTCAGGAATTCCTGGGAATCAACTCTGGAATAAGCTATGCCCAGGCCAGCACTGGAGGCTGAGGGCCAGTGTAGGACATAAAAATAGGATAAGACAGATGTCCTTTTAGCCACCACTGCCTAAAGTATGCCCAATTATTAGCAAGCTAGATTAAGTATCTCCCAATTTAAACTGTATCAAATATGTAGTCAGTAATTACATTTACATTAATTCTGTACCTTTTATATCATCTGTAGTCCATCTAATAATATATAGCCAATTCTTCTAAACTAAGGGTTAATCTTCACATAGATCTAGGATAATTAAGAATACAAATCCCTCAATATAATTAAAAAATAAAATGGCATATAAACTGCATGGAGCCATTAATATTTGCAATCATCTGGTTCAGGAAGGGATGCCCAAACACTGATACTAATTCTTGATCAAACATATTAGCATATGCAAAATATTAAAATAGATACCAAGATATGGTAGCACAGTTTTATAATCTTAGCCAACTTCATATTTTCTGTCTTTGAAATTGAAAGCATATTATCATTGGAAGTTTAAGTGAAAAAAAACTATAGCTTACCCCTGTATTTCTTCAGTGTATTTGATTATATTATTCAGGTGTTTATAGATGTATAGTCATAGTTAGACTTACTGAACAGCAGAATGTCGTAGCTCTAAGAATCTTGCCTGCTCTTCTTTGGCAATGCCCATGTAGTCTGAGTCAGTTCACCAATTACAGTAACTGCTAGATTTCCTCGAACCCTCTATAAAATGGTTATACAGCACATGACGATGTAGAAGAAATTCATGTCAAATGAATTTCACTCAATATTTGTTTTCACCTAAGTAGCTATGCAGACTGCGTTTAGGAAGTTTAGTAAGCGTGGTGCCTTAGAGACTTGATTTGAAAACTCAAAATTCTAACCATATCTGCTTGAGAGGATAGTTCATTAAATACTATTAACGGCATTTGTGATTTATTCTGAAAAAGGACTTTTATTAGTAGTGGTATTGAAATTATTATTGTTCAATATCCTTTCTGGTTGGCTGTGATGGCACAAGCCTATAATTCCAGCTATTTTGGGTAATTGGAGAGGGAGAATTCTACATCAATACCACCCTGGGCAAACTATCAAGACCATATGTCAAAATTAAAAATTAAAGAAAGAGACATAGCTAGTGATAGAGTACTTGCCTAACATATATATATTCAGGGCCCTAAGTTTGATACCCAACGTGACCTCATAATACAATCAACCCCTTCCTTTGGATTTTAGTAGGAATCATTTTTGCAAATTCAAGAACTGGGCTTGAGTTGGCTGGGTCCCTTGTGTTTCCTTCCCTTTGCTTGCTTTATTACGGGAAACTGAGTCTTTGCTCTGTGAAGTGGACATGTGGGCTGATAGACTGTCACTTCCCACTGATAGCGATAGTGACAATAACTTGTCATTCCTAGAAAGGAAACGTTGGTGAGATTTGCCAAACCGCTCCATGTAATTTTCTGACATTCAATTAAAATTCTTCCCATCAAAGACTACAATAAAAACTTCGCTTGCAATGAATGTTCTCGCTGGGGAATAGCTATTATGTTGCAAAGACTGCTGAATATAAGTCCGGTGTTAAAATAGTTCTGATTTAAGGTTTTAATTCACTTGCACCAAGCCATAGAAATTATAACTTACCTTGCCTCTAAAGATGTTTTCCCTTGTGGCCCTTCTCATGTATAACAAAATTTGTTGTAATCACAGCTTACAAAACACTCAAAATCATAAAGTAAGAATATTTTAAAAGAATTCTTAGACAACAGCCCACTCAAAGCAGGCATTGGAAGGTTGGAAGAGGGAGCCATTTATGTTGGTCTCCTTTCTTTGTGCTGAAAATGTGTTTTACTCCTGTCAATTGTGAGTGCATGTCTCTTCCCCCTCTTCCTGTAGTCATATACGAAAAAGAGATGCTAGTTTCATAGAATCAGAGCTCTCTCCATGGCTGCAGTATATTTTCCACGGCACGAGGGGACTTCTCATCTCTTCCACATATTGAATTATGCCGGACATTCTTCCACAGCCAGTTCACAACTGCTGACTCCCCGGACTTAGGGGAAAAAAAAATCCACTTTTCCGAAAGGAAAAGCCCAGGAACTCTATTATATTTTCACAAAATGCTTTTGCAGACATAGGAGATATGGAGTTGAGAAAGAAGTAATTAAATGAAAAGGTTATAGATGAAAAAAAATAAAAGAGTCTGAAAAACAAAAGGAAGCAGAACCCTGGGAATGGCAGGAGATGAAGTAGCCAGAGGCGTTTGGCCTTTTCTGAACAATTTTAGCACGAGAACGTCTGGCAATCAGAAGAGGCAGTTACTGAAGCATCCTACTTCATGGAGTGAAGAGAGGCTTTAGTTTCACCAGTGTGATTTTTATTTAAATGGCTCTCAAAGATGTCAATTTTGTTTGGTCTCCTTTCTTTGTGCAACATTCTTCTTGCAGGTTTCTATCAACCCATTCTTGCCCTTCTATTTAGTCACTCTCTCGTCATTTGACAAGTATCGAGACCCTACCTTGTGCCAGCCATCATTCTAAGTGCTTTATACATAGTAAGACATAAATTGTGGGGAAAACAAAATAAGCATTGTTCCCGAGGCTCCGGACTGCCAGGAGACAGGCAAGCGTAGAGCTGATAAGTTGATTACACTGTATTGAGAAGTAAGAGCGCTGTGCACATAAGGGACAGCATGGTGAGGGAGCTGGGCACATGGGCTGCTCGGAGAACTGCTCCATTAGAGTAACCCAGGCAAGGAGACGGCTGACTGCTAGACTGAGTACAGTGTGTGTGTGTGTGTGTGTGTGTGTGTGTGTGTGCGCGTGCATGCATGCATGTGTGTGTATGCATGTGTGTATATGTATGTGTGTGTATGTATGTGTGTATATGTGTGTATGGATGTGTATGCACGTGTGTGTATATGGATGTGTATGCATGTGTGTGTATGCATGTGTGTGTGTGCATGCATGCATGTGTGTATGCATGTGTGTATATGTATGTGTGTGTATATGTGTGTATGCATGTGTATGCATGTGTGTATGTATGTGTGTGTGTGCATGTGTGTATATGTATGTGTGTATGTATGTGTATATATGTGTATATGCATGTGTGTATGCACATGTGTATATGTATGTGTGTATATGTATGTGTATGTATGTATATGTGTATGTGTGCAGTGTGAGTGTGAGCACCCACATACACAATGTAGAGGCTAGAGGTCATTGTCCTGCATCTGCTTCATTCACTCTCCACTTTATTTTCTAAATTATTTATCCTTCATTTTTTGTCTTATGTGTACTGGTGATTCTCCCTGTATGTAGATCGATGCACCACTTGCAAGTCCAGTGCCTGTGAAGGCCAGAAGAGGGTATCAGAGCACCGAGAAGTGGAGTTATCTACTGTTGTGAGCTGTCCTGTGGGTGCAAAGATCAAATCCAGGTCCTCTACAAGAGCAGCTAGTGCGCTTGACTGCTGGGCCATTGCTCCATCCCTTCTTCACTTAATTTTTTGATACTACATCTTTCACTGAATCTCAAGCTCACCCACTAGCTAGGCTGGCTGAACAAGTCCCTAAGATCCTCCTAGCCATTCCAGTGCAGGGACTGTAGACTCATTCTGCTGCACCCAGCTTTTTACACGTTTCCAAGGGTCTTGGGTTTTGATACTCAACTAATTTCACCTAATGAAATGTTTCCACAGCCGCCTCAACTTGTTTGATATATATATATCAAACATATTTCATATGTCCGTGTATGAGCACAAAAGTGAGCAAGGTATGGGAATATGGGAAAGCCTCCAGTGTTAGTCTTCACCTTGTATCTTAAGGAAGGAAGAAGAGTATTTTATCATGTACTGCTGAAAATACCAGACTAGCTGATCCGCAAGCTTCCAGAAATTCTCTTGTCTCTGCCTCCACCTTGTAGGCATGACGGAATTAAAGATGCTTCAACCACACCAGCTTTGCCTGGGTTGTAGGATCTGAAGAACTGTTCTCACGTGTGCAGAGCAAGTACAATATCCACTGAGCCATTTCCCCAGCTCTCCACACATGTCTGTAAGAAATAAGTCCATATGCTTTCACATGTGTTGAAATAACTCAATGAATATAGAATCACCATGCTTTCCACATAATTAGGGGTATTTGGTGTCTGGGAGAAAAGGCTTTCTAATTCTTAAAGGAATGTTCCTCTAAGTCTAGAATTTTATAACTGTCCATAAGCTCACTAAACAAATTACTACTTTAAAAAAAGTATTGTAGGCCTAGAGATAAGTTAATTGTTTGGGAAATAGTAAGACTAAGACTATAAATGAATCAATACCTGTAATAAGACCAAAAACTGCCATCAGGAGAGCAGACGTGTTACCATTATCATTAAATTAATTCCACACAGAATAGTAACTCTTAGCAAGTAACTGATCTTTATAGACTAGAGTACACAGGAAAGACAGTCTGATGCTGCCTCTGGACTGGCCAGTTGCCCTCCCGCCTCTGGGCTGTTTCATGCTAATTTAACCTTATTGAGAGTTCATGGGACCACACTGGCCAGGGAATACATTTGACTTTGTTTTGGTATGGTTTAGTTTTCCACCTCCTCTTTCATACATGAAAATCCAACCTTTGGTTACTGGCAAAAGCACAAATTGAATGAACTTGAATTGGCTCTACCAATGACAATGGTTCCAGTATGAACAGTGGCCACCAGACAGACAGATCCAAATGTCCCCAAGGAGTTGGAAGCATGGCTGTACACCAGGAGTATGGGGTAGCGCTGAGTTGGCCTGTGTTCAGGTTTCAAATTACGTAAAGAACACTTTGATTCCTACCAACCTCATTTATCAAACAAGGAATATAAACTTTTCCTATCTCTACCATCTATTCTGAGCAACTTGTTCTCTGATAAGATCCTGACTACCTTTGAAGTTAGCCAGTATTCTTTGAGCCACCTTCAGACTGTTGTTGGTGATGCCCAGCCCATAGCCCTGCCAGGCCTTCAGAAGCCTCCAGAGTTAACAGACTCCCAAACTGGGGAGTTAGAGACCCACATGAAGGGGACAGGCTTCACGTCCCACTTTTAATCCAAGAAATAGCTGTAGTTTTTCCCACTCTAATTTTATCATTAAAGAACTATATATTCATTTCCCTCACAGGCTCAGTTGGTATTCTACCTTCTCTTGTGCCATAGTCTAATTACTTGGGACATGTTTTATTTTTAAATTCTTCATTGCTCTTCCTGACCACCATCTAGCCCAGAGTCTGATACGGTAAGCATCTGGCATATTTCCCACCAGTACTTTTTTTTGGTTACAGGTGGGTGGCAAAATGTTTAGTTTTGCTTTCTGGTTGGCATTGGAGTGAATCCCAGAACATGGTTACAGTTGGGTCAAAGGGCTAAATGTGTTACTATATCCTCTGCTGTTTCAGAGACCAGAGGAATGGGGGAAGGGATTTCTTTTTGTCACTTCCCCATAATGTAGGCAAGAAGCAGAAAAAGACGTTTACCGAGACAGGAAATTAAATTGCAGCTGTACTGGGAAGTAGCTGAGAATTTTCAGCCACAGAAATCAGTTGTTTACTCAAGCTTCAATTTAACTACAAGAAAAACAAGAAAGGATGTTTTGGGTTCCTGTTGCTTTGAACAATGAATGTCATCCTCACACTGCCTGTGCATTGTGTTGACACCATCTTAATGGGAACACAATCTATGATCAGAGGAAATAACCAAGCCTAGTCAATGCCCATCCTGCCTATTCCACTTTATTAGACTACAAATAACAGACTCACATTTTCACAAAATAGTAAGTAAACCCAGGGTGGGGCTGGAGAGATAGCCCAGTGGTTACGTGTTCTTCCAGAGGACAGGGCTCAATACGCCACTATCTACCTGTACAAGTCTACAACCAGTTGTAACTCCAGTTCCAAGAAATCTAAATCCCTCTTCTGGTTCCCACAAGCACTTGTATGTATGTTGTGCTCATGTCTACACTCAGGCACACATATCTACACATAGTTACAGGGTACCCTTTAAACACAAAACTCCAATAGTCTAGAAATCGGTCTCTCTCCAGCCTTTTCCCTGCTTCACGTAAGCATCTCCTTTCTTGTATTCACGTTCTGATTACAGTGACCTGGAATCATAATCTAGCAACAACTATGCATGCGCTGCGTCTGGGAAATTCCAGGAAAGACTCTGTCTACCCACTTGGGCCGCATGTCATCACAGAGCACACAGGTGTGGACAACACTATGCTTGGATGCATGAGCCTAACTCCTAGTAGCTGTGTCAATTCAATGTAACCCACAGGGACCAAGAACACGCAAAGATAATTACGATTAAAAGATGAAATATACAAAAGCAGAAAATGGAAACAAGGCAAGAACAGGAAAGGGGAGTTTACTGAGACAGAAATATTTTTTTTAAATTTTTCAATTTTAGAAATATTTTAAAGGAACTGATAGAGCCTGACATGAGGAACAGCTGCCGCTGCTTCTGAGAATTGAGATGGCAAAGGAATGCTTGTCCTCTGCAGAGCCTGGACTGCAAGAAACCCAGCAAGGTGCCAAAAGAGCAAGAATGCTAAGCAAGAAAAAGACAGAAGAATCATTACACCCAGATGCAAAAATATCTCCAGAGGATGTAAACGTCACACTAATCTGAGAGCCATTTACTTGAATTAGGCAGACACATCTCCAGTGGTATTTGTATTTCTTTACATTTCTTTTCTTCCTTCCTTCCCTCCTTACCTACTTCAATAACAGATAGAGGGCAAATATTTAAGTGTGCGTGTTTCCCACACGTGTTAATGATGGACTACCCTCTCCAGGGCTGGAAACAGGAATGACTCCAGGCCCAGTTAACATGTAAACCCTTCATCAAAGCAGGAGATCTTTGATGGAGGACAACATCTGGAAGGCTTATTGAAAGATCTGATGATTCAGCTACAGGAAGAAGAATGAGTCCTGCCAACACCAAATCCTTGGGTATTCAGGTTACTGGCATCTTTTGGAAACTTAATTTTCCCTTACAGCTAGGATTTAAAGAAAAACTAGGAGAGTTATGAATTGTGTGTGCCTCCTAGCCCTAAAGGGATAATCAATCTTTTAACCACAAGATAAATAAGTCAAGTGCCTCTCAAGTTTAATACTAATAAAGGCAATTTCTTCTATCCTTCATATCCCAGTAATTTAATCTTTCTTTTCTGGGACTCTGGATGCCCTCAGCAAAGAAAAGGCCTTATATAACTGAAATATTTTTGCCTCTCATAACAATAAAATTCAAAATTTTTCATCTACCTAATAAAGATAAAATGCCACTGGTTGGACGCTATGTTCGAGAACATTCTTGTCCATAGTATCAGTACATGATGGTGTCAAACCTGCTGTATAAACCAAATGTCCTTCTCCACTGGTTCAGTTGTCTGTTCCCAGCAGCAGACAGGTAATTAGACTATTCTTTACCAAGAAGAGTTTAGTTAGTCAGAGTCTCCATATTAGGAAGTCATCACCTCCAACATTTGTGTGGACCAGGAGACAAGATAAAAGTAATAAAGACCTAAGACAAAATAGGTGAAAGTCTCAGAAGAGGAGAAAGTTCTGCTTCCTTTTATTTGTGTTTTGTTTTCATTCATTTGTTTTGCTTTGTTTTCTTTTATTTAAGACAGAAATTTCACTATGTAGCCCAGGTTTGCTCAGAGTCCATGATCCTCATGGCCTCAAATTCCTGAGTATTGGGATATTATGTCTACACCATGCTTTAAAAAAAAAAGTTTAACTTTCCTCTATAGCAAGAACTTAAGGAGAAACCAAGGAGTTATAAATTGTGTGTCCTTCCTAGACCTGAAGGAAAATCAATCTTTAAACCTGTCGACGTAAGTACCAACTCTATACAGAAAAAAGGAAATAGTTTATTCCGAACCCAATATGAGCAACCATGACCTGGGGACCCAGATTCAGTGTTCTACCTCAGCAGAGGTTACAGGGGGGAAATACCATAAATCAATGTGTTTGCAAACTACAGCTGTGGGGTCTTCTGGTAAGCAGGTTGTCGGACGTCTGGGAAATCTGTGGGATTTCAATGTGGTCTTTGCACATTCTTAGCTTTGGTGAGTCTAAGTGTGCCAAACTTGCAGAACAATTTCAGGAGTTTATCTCAAAGTCAATAATGTTAGGGAAGATCAAAAATAATGAATAGTAAATGGCTATTGAAAGAGGCTAAGGACAGCCCAAGATGATTTGGGTTCTTAATCTACACAATGAAGACATTTTATTTAGCCAAAGTCAAGTGATCGTCAGGACCAGTAACACAGTTGTAGCTTCCTAAGAGACTACAGTTCACAACCCACAAGATGAGTCAAGTATCTATCTGTTTACTACTTGGTCATTTATTACTATTATTTACTATTATAAGCTATGTCATCACAAACACAACAGACCCTCTTAACCAGAATCAATAGATCTTGGAATCTTATAGCTTACTTCACTATAACTGAGCAGGCTACTGCACATAACATGAAATAACAGATGAAAACAATACAGTGGTCAGAATGTCTGGTGCCTTGGCAACTGTCTTTTCACAGTAACTGGTATTCCACTGGCAAGTGATAAATCTGCATTCTACACGTAAATAGCAGGGTCAGTATGTCAAGAATTAGGTCTCTGTATCAACAAGGCTTAAAGCTGGTGCTACCCCATGGCAAATCATCAGGACAAAGCACTTATGCCCTCCCTAACCCTGCCCTCTAAGACCCCAGACTTCCCAATCTCTCACCCAGCTATCAAGTTCACCAATCATGAGGGTTCTTCGCAGCTGGATGTCTTCTTTCCTAGATACAGAACTTTCTGTCACCTGTGAGGCTTCAATCACAGAAAAAATCAGTCACAAAATTAGTGGGTGTTTTTTGTTTTGTTTTGTTTAGTTCTTTTCTCGCCTACAAAAACTATAGATGAACTCTTTGCAAAGTTCAAGAATGGGGAGTAGGTTTATCAATAAGCACAGTAGATACCTGTGATGTGGTAGTATATCAGGTGTGATGGGAAACTGCCCACGAAGAGCTTACAAACGTAGCAAGTCTCTCAAGGAGTGAGCTGCCCTAAACATGGCCCGCAAAGACAGAAGTCACTTAACCAACTAGCTGTCAGGGCAAGACTTCAGGAAGACGCTGAGGGCTCAGCTGACTCCTAAGGACATGGGAAGAGAGTGGCAATCAAGGCGAAGAAGAGTCTGGTTCTTAAGTTCTGAGAACATACTCCCCCAAGACTGTGAATCTGAACTTTGGCAAGAGTGCCATGGAAGTTAAACCCGATAGTTGGGAGAAAGACAAAGTTGAAGAATGCTGTATTTTAGACTGTAAAACAGCAACAGGGATGTTCTTTCCTTCGAGTTGTTCATGATTCTTTATGTCTTAAAGCACCGTCGGGGTGGATTTGGGAACCTCTATAGAAAGATACACCAATCCAATTGTATACAGGGTCAGCCCTTCACAGCCATGGGTTTTTCACCTGTGGTTTCAACAAACTATAAATCAAAACCATTTAGAAAAAAAAAGATATTTTCACCTTTTCTGCATGGGTAGGCAGGTGCTGTTGTTTGAAGGTTGTCTTTATCTCCCAAACAATAAAGTGTGGCATTCATTTAGGTAACATTTGCATTGCATTGTTACCATGTAGAGGTGGAATGAACAGGAGGAGATGGCTGCTTCCACCTGCCTGGGCATACCCTAACCTTGAAGCCCTGGAGTAACCCTGTGAATACATTTGAAATGAAGACCTGAAAACTCTCCATCTTTCAAGCTCTGACTCTGTTAATAAGCAGGGCTCCCGACAGGAGAAAAACGCCACTATTTCGTAAGAACAGGGGCAACGAAGAGGAAGGCCTAAGCTCTCTGCCCATGTTCAGATTTCTTAGCTATCCAGGGTCGTCTAGCTCCAACAGAGAAAGGACTATCTCTCTGCCCCTCTAGGCTGCTGCTGGCCTGGGATGCCCCACCCCAAAGGTTCCGGAAAACCCCTTTTAAACCCCGCTTGCCAGCGGAGAGCGGCCACATCTGCGAGCCAGAGCTGCACAAAAAGTTCTGGTCCTTCCAGCTGCGCGGGATTCCCAGGTTGAACTCTTCCCGGAAACTTTGCTTCACAGCTACTCTTGCGAAATCAAGCGGGCCCTCCTCCCTCTGCTCTTTGGCTTAAAGGCGAGAGCCTGGAGCCCGCGCAGAGCACAGGCTGGCTACCTTGCTCTGCAAGCCTAGAGGCAGAGCCCACCGCAGAGACGCCAGACGAACGCCCCTGGGGCGCCTCTCCAGCAGGTGGGTCACTTGACTAGCTCTTTTTGCCTTGTCACTTTTGCCAGGGGCTGGGGTCCCTTTTCTTTTAGCCCCACTCCAACCCTTCTTTTTCTGGACTCTACTTTCCAGGCAGCTGATATTGAGATATAGGCAAACTCACTCCCCATAGCCTTCTCATAAAAATGTCATCTAAGGCTGCTTCGGGATCAGTTAAGCCATTCAGCCAAGCATTACCTTCCCGCGGTTGCATTGCTTATCAAGGTGCAGAGAACTCCCAATGAGAAAGACCCAGACTGGATTCTTTCTCTAACTGGATTCCTACAAATCTGAAGCGCTCGTGGGAAAGGAGCCTGGAACTTAGATATGCAGTCCAGCAGTATAACGCTAAATCCAAGGACTTCTTCACACAGAGCTGAACTTGGGCAGTCGGTCTTCCTTGATCCTAATTTACATATCCTTAAGAGGCTTAGCGATTGCTTTCTGAGACATACTGTTAGATTGCAGTTTGAGGGAAAGAAAGCATGTCCAGAGGCACATGCCAGGAGCTCTGGGATTCTTTTTTTCCTTTATTACTTTTCTCTGCATGACTTTTTGAAATATGAATGGTGTGTCCTGGAAAGCAAGCTGCCTGACTACGGAGGCAGGGTGTTTAGAATTCTAGTCCTAGTTCTAACTGTGGCCTCAGTTTCACAGATCTAAGTTGAAAGCCTATTGGTCCAAGAGGATCCACACAATGAGGTCTACCAGGGTATTTAAAAAAAAGCCTTATGACATGCGGTGCTACGGCTGTGAAAGGTGTTGAAAGTCTTGCTAATGCTCCAGGTATAACTGAGTAATTACTTTCCGTAATAACGCAAGCTTCGTTGTTACAAGGAAACTACCCAGCCATTCTCACAGGAGCATCTAAAAGTTTCGCCACATTTATCATTCAGAGAATACTCTAGGCTTTCAAACCATTCTTCAGCCTTGCAGGGTGAGAATGTCCAATTCTGTATAAATGGCAGTCATATAAATGTCACTCACATGAAAGAACCTTTTTTTTCTGATACAGTAGGTATAATTTTATAAAATGGCACATTTATTTGAAGCGGTAACTTTTTTGAGATATGGCCTTTGCAAGGCCATGAGTTTTTCAGAACACTGTGATTTAGCACGGTGTGAAATCCTACCAGCAAGCCTTCTACCTGCGTGGCAAACACCACCAGCCCAAAAAAACAGGATGGAGCACTCTGGAGTACCAGAACCTCGATGCTGGAGAGTAAATGCTGCATGTGTACATCAAAATTGGGTCTTCGCACTTTCTCCATTTGACAACATTAATGGTTCTGCTGAAATTCACATAGCAACTGGCAGTTCAGGAACCAGCATACACTAGGCCAGACCTCTGATTTGAGCATGTTTTACAGACGTCTACCTTTCAAAAGCTTACTAACTGCTGTTTAGGGGGAAAAAAACAGATTTTCATACACTTTTGTAAAAAACTAAAAACTAAAAATATTAAGCTCTGCAGTGTGTTGCAAGCAACTTTAGAGAAATAAGTTTGTTATAGGACATAAACAGAGTATCTAATCATTCCACACTGCCTTGTTTCTTGAAGGATTTACCCTTAAATTACCTGTGCCATCAATGCCAGTATTTAAATAATATAGATTTCACTTTCAAAGAATACATAGCTGATTCTGCAATCACAAAAACACATGTCAGGTTTTTGTGGTCCTCACTATCTAGTCCTCTTCATTTAAGGACTGGAATGATGGTTAGTAGGTAAGATACTTGCCCCCAAACCATGAGGACCCAAATTCAAGTCCTTAGCACTCTCAAAAACTGGTTCCAGGACAGATCTCTGGAGCTCACTGCCCTGCCTGGCTAGCTTTGTCAAATTGGTGAGCTCCAGGATTAATAAGACTCCCTGGATAGAAGGAAGTCTAGATGGGAAGGAAGAGGATTCGCTAGCAGGTGTGGGCGAGGGACAAATAAAATTAATGAGGGAGGGGTGAATATGTTTGAAATGCATTATGTATGTGAATTAAAATGTTCTAATTAAACCAATTATCATGTATAATTAATGTATGGTAATAAAAATATACAATGGAAAGCAATCCAGGAAGACAGCCAGCATTGACCTCTGGCCTCTACACACATGTTCACACACACACACACACACACACACAAATACGTACACGTGCATTTACTCCATACATACAATTAAATTTAGGGCTGTTTTATCAGCTGCTGTAAAAATTATTTTCTTAGACGTATTGAAAAGACTGACAAAGTCCCGGAGAGAGAGAAGCAAAGCCAACAGACTCACCCTTTACAGCTGGAGGGCCTGTTCGGGCGTCCGGTTGAGCTGCCTTCCCAGGAGGCCACTTATTAATCACATACAGCTTATCTACGCACAATTCCCACCATGGGAAGCAGGAATAAACCATACACAATTTTCCAGATGGGCTTTAGATGAGACTAGATAATAATAGAAATGAAATTTACCTAGGCAAGACCTCTGATGTTACCTGTGTCTGTTCACATCCAAAAAGAATGGCTTAGTAGGTAATTATGAAGACTTCTTGAGCAGTTCTCCATGACATGTCAAATCCACTCAGATGGGTCTCCGTGACTTTTAGGTCATTTCCAAAATGGTTTTAATTAACACTTGTTCTTTCATTAAGAAGAAAGAAGTACTGCAAAGGATCAAACTAAGTAAATAACTAAAGGATAATGAATACTTAAGGCATTATTTGATAAGAAAATTACTTGGCCTATATAGAAATAAATTTTCTTCCAAACTTGTTGAAGAATAAAGAAGGAAGGATGCTTATGCTGTTTGGAGATTGTCTTCTAGGAGCATGTCCTTGCAAAAGAGAATGCCCTGGACTCCTAAAGGAAAGTAAGCAGTACATTGGCACCCTGATCTAAATTCTAAGTTCTGCTCTGTATTCAGGGTTTATTCAGCCATGTGTAGAGAAGTCTTTCCACACTGTACTTTGACAGAAGTGTGTTTCTGAAAGGTAATTTTGAGACATGTGTGGTTCTTTTAAATTTAAAATACATCACCATTCCTTACATCAGAATAAAGTTCACTCTTTTTCTTACAAGCAAAGAAAATGTATGGGAAGGGTAATTTTGAAAAGTTAAAAGCTGTAATTATGAATTAAAAGAAGACTAAGAAGTAACAATCTAATTATATAGCACACCTCTAAAACGAGTTCTTAGCAGGCTGGAGAGAAGACGGCTCTGCAGTAAGAGCAGAGGCACCACAGCGCTCTTGCAGAGAGCCTGAGGTGAGTTTCCAGTAGCCACATCAAGAGATTCACCACCACTTATAAATCCAGCTCCAGACGGATTCAATGCAGCTGCCATTCTTGGGCACCTGCACACACACACACACCCACCCACCCACCCCACCCCCCCCACACACACACCCACACCCACACACACACACACACACACACACAAATACATGCACAGACACAAACACACACACATACACACAGACACACACAAATGCACACACAGACACACATAGACACACAGACACACACAGAGACATACACACATACACACACATATACACACACATACACACACATATACACACACACATACACACATACATATACACACTTTTAAAAGTAAACATTTTTAAGTTGTTAGAACACAAACTACATAGTCTCTGGTCTTGACACCCAATGTTAAGGAACATAAAATGCATTAAGGAGGGAGTTGAAGCTCCTAGCACACCATTAGTGGGCAAACCCGTGGACTTAGGGAGCAGGAACATAGTTAATGCTCAGTGGGAAGCATGTGTCTTCCATCTACACATGCTCTTCTTACCATTTGGAAACACTGAGCTCAGCTTTCAGCCTAAGGACAATGGTAGCTGCGGCAGCTCTGGCAGGCTTTAACCAGTGCTCTCCTCCTGCCTGCTAGCAGATCAGTGTCCGTGATGTGGGCTCCCAACATCTGCACATCCCTGTGCTCTGTTTGAATCTCACACGTGTCCTCGTAGGTTGGCCCTAAGCTATCTTCTCCCTGACACCTGAGCTCCCTGGGGACAGGGACTTCCTGATTCCCATGTCATCCCTTTGCCTAACACGGTGTCTGGCACAAAGAAGCTATTGTAAATATCCCGGAAATATGAAATTTTACCGAGTCACTCCTGCTAACACTGATTTCTGTGTTGGAAAGATGTCACCCAAGGATGTACACAGCCAATGAGAATGAACGAACGGTCTATCGCTTTCCATTAACACAGGGAAAGTCCAGATTCTAACCCTTCCATTTGGAGAGAAGTTTAAGATTCTTCTTTTACATTGAAATAGTCAAAATTATTACAACTTTTTTGTTAATAGAAGACAGTATACAAGTGATGTTTGATTTACTTTCTTTTTAGCAATGCTATAGTACATTACTGGGCCAGCATGAAGTATGAAGCCCATAATAGTTCAAAAGAACCTATTTATACTATATTCTGAGAGAGAGAGAGAGAGAGAGAGAGAGAGAGAGAGAGAGATCTTTCTAGTTAATTCTTCAATACAGAAGTCCATGGGTGGTTTGTTTATCATGTTCAATGTTCAATTCTGTGGCATAGAAATAGAAAAAACTAGTTTAAGAAACCGGGATGGGGGAGGGGCGGGGGGAGAGGTTGAAACAGAAATCATCTAAGAGATGGGACGGTGTTGAGGCAGAGTTCATCAGTTAGCTCCTTGCCATTGACAGTAATGTACCAGCTGTATACTTTTCCTACACTGAGATCCTAAACTCTCCTTGCTAATATTTCTGAGTCATGTCTGAGAAACTAGAAGATATCTTTGGTGGAGTGAGTCCACCAAGGCTCCCCTTTGGAAGCAAGAGTCTAAGTGTATTAGATTCACAGCCTAGATTGTGTTGGCTCAATGTGTGAGGAAGACAGGCGTATGCAGCTGTCACTGCCCTGATGGAAATCGCATGGATTGTTTTCTAAATTAACCTGGGAGCCTTTGGGGAAGGGATGCCCCTAAGGAAAGATTCAGACATAAAATACAATCAAGATAAGAAAAGTGGTTTCATCTATCCACCCAGTAGCCTTGCCAACTCCACGGGCACAGGCCATATTTGGGAGAAGATGAGATAGAAGAGAGGTAGCGAAGGAACTGTTGCTTTGATAACTGGCTTTCTAAGGAAACCCAGTCCTAA
Organism: Apodemus sylvaticus; assembly: GCF_947179515.1. Lineage (NCBI taxonomy): Eukaryota > Metazoa > Chordata > Mammalia > Rodentia > Muridae > Apodemus > Apodemus sylvaticus. The sequence continues at coordinate 19,902,140 of NC_067473.1, read as the reverse complement.
TGTACAGCATTTGGTGATTTCCATGGTGTGAAAACTTAAAAAAAAAAAAAATACTTCTACCTAGGAAGCCAGCTCCAGCCACTAGAGGGAGACCAGATTAAATGCTGGGTATTAAAAGGGAAAGCTGTTTTCTTACAGCATTTACCAACAAGCACTACTCAGAAGCTCTGAATCAGAGTCCAGAGAAAAGATGGGGGCGGAAGATCTGTGTCCTTCTGGTGCTTCTTTTATAGCCACTGGGACCCATCCCTTAGGGAGCCAGTTTACAAATGGAGGCAAATGATATCCCAAAGGTGAAAGACTAAGCAATCCCCAGAAATTTCTAAAAGTGGCCACATATTTTAAAACAGAATGGAAGGCTCTATGAGGAAGGTTTCTGAGGAGGCAGGCAAGATCAGAAGCACAGAAAATTTCTATCTCCTGACTGGTTTAGTGGCTATCGATATCTAGATAATAATTCCCATTGACATGAATGAATATTCATTTTATTTGAACAACGTTACTTGTAAATTAAATTTGTTAAATCACGTCCTAAACATCTCTGACAACCCCCCCCCCAAAAAAGCCAAACCCACCGACTGACACTAAACGTTTGGTGAGTTGCTGGAGATGCGGAATTAACCAGATGTCCATCGAATGCATATTAGTCAGATGCCCTGCAGTCAGCCGGCAAGAGAGAATAAATTCTCTGCTGGTGGTGACCTCTGGGTCCTGCTCCTGCTAACACATCCCTGATGAGCTACAGATTTGTAAGTTGGTCCAGATTGAAAATGCCAGTAGTGGTCAAGGTAAATTAGCCAAGGCATAACTGAATCTCCAGCCATCCCATGCACCCCAGGCCTCAAGTAAATAAAGGATCTAATAAGCCCAGGCAGCAGACACTGAGCCTACATGACCACGAAATCACAAAACTATCTTAACTTATCCTGACAGATAGAGCTGAGTTATCACTGTAACACCATGCATCCACGTGATGCTCAAACGAGCTACAATATCAACAAAGAACATACTAAAATAGAAAACATAATTTTCTCTATTCTGGAATTAAGATGTATAAGAGGCCTACATCACTATGTTGTCATCCATCTCTGGAAAGGAATGAGGATTCTGACTCCTGACAGGATCGCTGGAACCCAGTTACCACCGCAGTTCTTTCCCGGCTGGGCATCAGCAGTTCATGTCAAAGTATATAACCACAGAGCATTAATGCAGAAGGTTATCTCTAGTTAAGTTCTTGTGACTAAATCAATTTGTGCACTAAGTTTTGTGAGTCATTCTGTTGGTTAATGGGAGGACACACAGGTTAGTCATCGAATAGGCTGCCCTGAATTAAACAGCATTTCTCACAAAGTAATGCTGTGATCTATTTTTTCAGCAACTAACTCGCAGTCGCATAACTGAGGAGTGTTAGGGCATCAACTTCTGATGAACTCTGTGGCACACAACTGTTACCACCCAGAGCTTCGGCACAGGAGAGTCCTAAATTTAAGGCCAACCTTGGCTATATAGCAAGTCCTAAGCCAGCCTGGGCAGCATGGCAAAACTATTAAGAAAAGCAACAAAATATCTGTGAACGCATGATATTAGTCACTTTAGTTACCAAACGTTTTTGGTAAAATACAAAATGGTAATTTATCCTAAATATATTTGCTGTGATTTTATACTTCAGCTGACTTATTAGTGAGAGACTGGGCAATGCCTTGTATCTATGAGAAGTATCACAGTTAAAAAGTTCAAGACCACCCTCAGCTATATGATGAGTTTAGTTTGCCTGAACCATGTGAGAGAGATCCTTTCTCCCCAACACAAAATGTTATGCATATTAGATGGAGGGGTCTGAAATTAGTTTTCATGAGCTCTGAATCTCTGTGAAGTCCCCCTTTTCTTCAGAGTATATTTTTTACTGTTAACAAGTACAAGTTCTGTGTGATGACCCTTGGTATTCTCATTCTATTCTGCGTCATAATGATCAGTATTCTGCTAAAGATGGATGCCGCTAACAGACTTGGAGTTTCCTTTCAGAGAATCTCTCATGTTCTTCAGTCATCTCTCAATCACAGAGATCTACGAACATATAAGAGCATCTAGTAGCCTTCCATTTCATATACAGAACAGAGAAATTGGCTAGGAAATGTCAAATATTGCTTCCCTGTTAAGTTTGTTACTTGTGCTCTTGCTTTTTGAATCAGGGTCTTCCTGAGTAACCCTGGCTGGCCTGGTACTCCTCTAGAGCCAAGGTTAGCCCAACATTCAAAACAGTTGAATCCTGCATCACCACCTGAAGTGCCAGAGCTAATTATACTATTTTAAGTGATGGTTTTGTAAAGATGGCCCTTAATACCACAGCAGATAACATATACATACTTACTTTCCCTCTGACTTCAAGAGGTCTGCTTGACAAAAGATACCAGATAGACCATCCCCGTCTAACCCGTATCTCACAGTACAAAAGTTTTACTGCAAATGTGCTTCAGACTTTGCAAAGGATATAGTTGCTCTAAAAAATACTCATTAACTAAAACTCAAATTTAATTGATATCATGTGTTTTTATTAAATTTGGCAATCATCATTCACATTCACCTCCTCGCAGAGACTCAGGTTGACCAGCACTCAAAATTTGCTTCTCCTCTCTCAGAGCAATTTTATTCTATAACCCTATTCTGTATTCCTTGGAGAGCGTCCAGATTATTAATTATTAAATGTACATTGTCCAGCTTTCTATGATAACCCTCAGACAGGTTTCGAAGCACACAGATTCAGAGTTTTGACTTTCTTCCTCCACTGAGTCAAAACACTTTATAAGAAGTCTGTATCCTTTGCCTCTTCATCTTCAGTGGGTCTGTGGGTTAGTGGTGTGTGTGTGTGTGTGTGTGTGTGTGTGTGTGTGTGGTATGTCCAGGGTGAATAGTTTCTGAGGAATTCAGATGTTTGAAGCATCATTTCAGAATCCTAAGCTGAATTCTCCGATAGAGAAAATGGCAGCATGACTCTAAAGGCTGATTCAAGTAAATGACTAAGTAGCTATATGCATACTGTGTACCTGTGCTACGTGACCTATGTGTCGGTCTTAAGGAACTCCATGAAAGACTTGGGTGGTTTTCTCAGGTTGGGTAGCAGCTCTGTAGTACTTCCTTGACAGAATGACAGAGAAAAGCTACGTGCAATCTGAGGCCCAGTCTTGAGTCTGACATCCTTGGACTCTGTCCCTTGTGATGTGCACACCCTCGGGCCTCCCTCAGCTTCAGCCTTTGGTTTTTCTCTTAAAGAGAGGAATTCTAAGTCTTCAGTCAAGACTACAGGGAAAACTCGTGAAGAAGATGAAATGTATCAAGAGTCATTCAGTTTTTGTGCAAGCTCTCAACCCAATTTGAATGTGCTTCTGGGACGGAGACATACTAATTCTCAGAATAACACTTTACAGAAGTGTGTGTTTTTCCACAGTCCTTAGTGATCCCAAGAAATCTTTAATGACTGAAGTCAGAAAGTGTGATGCCTGTCTGTACTCCAGAGCTAGCCTCTTCTCCTCACTCCCCCCAAGATCTCTCTGGGCGGGTCCTCTCTGCCTACCTAGGAGCAGCCCCATGACACTACTTTCTGAAACTGAAAGTTGTGTGTTGTGTCAAAAACAATTTTCTCTTTAGATTTGCTTTGATCACCTCCAAACTTTTTCATAAGAAATTTATTTTTGCATTTTTACTTTGCATAAATACATAAAATTGGGTTAGTTAATAAATAAGCTGACTCTAGCTATGTGTAAATAACCAACGGTCAGTGTTTATGTAAGTAATTTGAATTTTCTTTGGATTTTTAGAATTAAAGATGACAGAGAAAGTCACTGTGGCTACTTATTCCTTTTAAGTTATGTATGCCAGACAAAAGAGAAGACTTTCTTTTCCATTCTAAAAATGGCATCACATATATAAATATTTATATTTTTTCCTCTCTATTCTACACAATTTGGGGGTGAAACAAATGGCCCATTTTCTAATTTCAGGGTGAGAAAGTACCGTGTTTTGCAAGAGCCATGATTAGGTCATTGACATTCTTACTAAAGGACCTGGCAAAGACGACCTCCCCTAAGTTACTGACAGTGGTAAAATGTGCCATTTGACACCAGGGTTTTGGTATACCAATAATTTTAAGTTTTGAGTTACCTTTTAAATGAAGTCTCTTATTATTTATCATATAGCTTGAATTTTTTTCTATTCATTAGCTATATACATGCTACTATTGCATGAATTAATGTGTGTGAGAGACAAAGAGACAGAAAGAGAGAGAGGGAGAGAGAAAGACCATGCCCATGAACACAGATACATGTGTGTGGAGGCTACATATCAGTTGAGAGTGTAGTTAAATGAGACATGAGACATCACCCTTGGGATTTTATGAGACAACAAGATCTCACCATTTCCTAGTGTTCACCAATAAGGCTAGATCTAGAGATTTTCTTTTCTTTTCTACTTTTAAATTATTATTTTTTTATGTTTTTATTGAATATTTTCTTTATTTACATTTCAAATGTTATCCCTTTTCCAAGTTTCCCCTGCTCCCAGAAACCCCCATCCCATCCTCCCTCCCCCTGCTTCTATGAGGGTGCTCCTCCACTCCACCCCACTCCCACCTCCCCACCCTCAATTCCCCTACTCTGGCATCTATGGAGCCTTCATAGGTCCAAGGCCCTCTCCTCCCATTGATGCCTGGCAAGGCCGTCCACAGCTCCGCCACAGCTAGAGCTCTGTACTCCTTGGTTGATGGCTTAGTCCCTGGGAGTTTGCAAGCATCCACTACACCTGGCTTTTCAGGGGAGTGCTAGCTCCTCAGAATTACATCAGCGGAGCACTTTTCAACTGAATTGCATCATCTTCATGACTCAGTCAATTAAGATTTTTAACACAGCTCGTGTATTTTAAGCTGCTAAAAATTTTAATTAATCTGTGTTATAAATTTTAAATTTTTAAAACAAGATTTTAAAATTATATTAACTCTTAAAAGAAACTATTCAAGTTTATTCTACAAATTCCATGGAGAAAGGAGTTAGACTAGCTGTAATAGTTTTTTAAACAGTGCATTAGATAGAACGACTATCAATTTTTAGACATATGTATGCATGTCTAGACATTATATATACTTGCATGCATATAGCTATCAGTAGTGTATGGAATAGACAAATGTCAGATACACAGATTAGTAGAGCAGAAAAGAGACCCCAGAAAATGACCTACACTTACAAAGATCATTGATTTTTAACAAAGGTGTGAAAACAATTGATAAAACAAGATATTATTCCAACAAATAAAGGATAAGCATTTAGTTAATTTATATAGGCAACACACACACACACACACACACACATATACTTAAGTACCTAAACATTAAACTTTGTAAATATAAGCTAAAAAAATATCACAGTTAATTTTTACACTTTTAGAAAACTATCTAGAACCCGGGGCTTCATGAAGAGATTTTTAGATATCAAAAGATTTTTCTATGTCAAAATCTATAAAAGAAAAGAATCATTAAATTAATGCCATAAAAATTTCAAATTCTTTTTCTACAAAAGACCCTGTAAGACATGACAAAAATCAGGCTAGGAGAACACACTTATAAATCCCGTATCTAACAAGAGTCTTATATTTACTATGCCTGTACACATATATGAAATACAGTGTCTAATTTAAAAATGGACAAAAAGCTGGGTGTAGTAGCTCATATCCATAATCCCCGAAATTGGGAGGGTAAGGTAGAGTGATTGTGCAAGTCTGAGACTACCCTGGACTATTCCAGATTTCTAGACCAGCCTGGACTAGAGTAAAACTTTATCTTCGGGAATGAAGGGAGAGTGAGAGGAACATTAAAAAGGAGGGAAGGGGGAGGGAGGAAAGAAGAAAGGGAGAGAGGGAGGGAGGGGGAGAGGAGAAGATGGGGGAGAGAAAGATAATGGGCAAAAGACATGAAACATGTCTCACCAAGGATGATATACGAATGCCAAGTAACTTCATAACAAGATGTTCGGTATCATTAGCCATTAGAGGCAGGCTAATTAAAACCATACTGAAATAACAAAATAGCCAAAATAAAAACTACTGGAACTAATAAATTACTAAGTAGGAATGTAGAGCAGAGTGGTCGCTGGACAGTAAACAGGAAGCTACATATAAATCTGAGCAGGAACTTGCCATAGACCCAATAACTTCAGTTGGGAACCTTCGCCCCAAACAAATGAAAACTGGTGTCACAGCAAACCTTGAACACGAATGTTTATTACAGTGGGCGGAGTTAGAAACAAGTGAAAGGTCCTACATGGTATGAAGACAGCTCTAAGACTGCGGGTAAAACTAAGTGGTATATTATATGCTTGGCATGCACAAGCCGTGGATTGGTCGCCAGAAACCAATTTTGTTAAGTGAAACTATAATACATCTTGTCCATGGACAACTACTCAGAAACAAAATGGGAATACTGATACACAGAACAACTTGGATAAAGCTCAGGGGCACTGTGCGGAGTGAAAAACAAAGGGAAAAATGGAGGGCTCTGGGCCTGTTTCTCTAGCATGTGATGGCATTTCTGTAATATTCTCTGAAAGACAAAACTATAGAGAGCTGGCTAATGGACTCTAAATCCGAACCCGCTCTGGAGAGGTGGGTGTGGCTAAGAAGAGAAGCAGCAGAGATGTCCAGTGCTGGAAGGGTCTGTACCTCTTTGCCATTTGCCCACAAAACCCTCATTCTCGTGGGAGGCGTCAGTGGGAGAATCTCTAAAGACTGCCGCCTCTGTTCCTAATGCCCAGGGTGGAATGCGTAGACAGAAGAGCGTGATGGACAACATTCTTCTTCACCTCAATGACAGCTGCCTCTGTGACCAACAAAGTGACCTTTGTCACTTTGCAGCCTGTGTAAACATTCCTGTGGGATCGCTTCACCTAGCACCCTACAGAAGGTGTTTCCATAGGACGTATGGAGGGTGGTTCTGGAGGTCCTCCAAGCTAGGAAATACCTGTTCTTTGCAGTTACCCAGCTGATGGTGTGTAGTGCCCACAAGGCCGAGAGAAAGAGAATACAGTTGTCGTAACTCTTTAACCTGTTTTACCTTCAGTAAATACTCTTCTGTTTGCTGCCTTTCTTACAATTTCCTGTTTTCCTGCATTTTATAGCTAACAGTAGGCTAGGAAATTTTGAAAAGTCTGAGCAAGAAACTTTCCAACCTTCATGAACCCATGTTTTCATGTAGCTATTTTGAGCTATAAAAAAGCCTGACACGGGTGTGATAACCCTCTTTGTGAAGCACTTATTGTAAGACAAACCCCATGCATACATCCTGTTTCTGTGAACATCTATAATTACATTTTTTTCCAAGAGCTCAGAATCAAATCTCCAAAGAATTGCTAATTTTTTCCACATTATTTGTTTTTATCATTATCCTGAGTAATCTTGCAAGCAGAGGACTATGTGCCAATGATTTATTAGAGACCTGATTCTGGGGAGTGGGAGAGAAGAGCAGAGGGCACGGTAGGGAACATGGGAAAGACAGTGAAAGAGGAAGGGAGGTTAACCACGGTCACAGATAATGAGAGCTCTGGTCCACTGGGGCATGTGAGGAGCCTTAAGAAATATGTCAGACTGAGTGCCAGAAGACGATGCAGCCATAAAAACAAGACAGAGTTCACAGAGGCCTGCCCCCTGGTGGTGTGTGGTGCCCCATGGACCCTGAATGCTAAGACGACATGGGTCTTAGAGAAACCCCATGACAAGAAGCAAGAGATGGGAGGCCCAAAACTAAGTTTCTGTTGGGCAAAAGCTGAGCAGAGCTAAGGTTTCTGACTGGAGACTAAAAATAGCATCAGGAAAATTTGAAGTGAGTCTCAAGCTGTGGCCATAAAGTATAACCTTAGAGTGATGGCCACAGCCATCAGGAAGTGCTCAGGGAATAAGTAAGCTGCATTTCCTTTCACTGGATCAGTCGGTAATATTTTAATATCCCCTTACCAGTATTTGCATCTGCAATTTACCCAATGACGTCTCTGAAGTTTGGAAAGTGAAAACAAATTGTAATGGTTGGAGGAACCAATATCCCAAGGACATTACCTTAAACTGCCAAGGTATATCTTAAGAGAATAATAAATTATAATATAAAAAATACAAATAAGAGAAATTCATACTTCCTCCATTTCTACATCTGTGTTTTGACATGTTCACATGGCCATTTCATATGAACATTTCATATGGGATGGTCGTCATAAAAAATAAGTGCAGAAAGGAGGCACATTCTAATCTCTGGCTCAGATTATTTTTATATACTTAAAATAATCACAGTTATTTAGGCATGATCACTGGTCAAGTTATATGCTTTATATAGATATTAATTAACTAGTGGGTTAAATTTCTTAGATAATAAATAGATTAAATAACCAATTAATGATAACCTAGCATTCATGCCTCAGGAACTGTTTTGAGATACATAAATTAATATAAGCCCCAATATCTCATCAGCAGATACTATCTCTCATCTTACGCATGACAAGGCTGAGTGTGAATAACCTGCCAAAGGCCACGTTGCTAGTAATTCGGTGCAAACGTGTTCTGAGGAGATGACTCAGTCAATAATATGCTTGGCTTACAAGCACAAGGACCTGAACTGGATGCTTAGACCCAAGTAAAAGTTCTAAGCATAGAGACTTTTTATCACCTCAGAGCTTGAGAACTGGATATAAATGGGTTCCTGGGTTCACTGGCCAGCTAACCTAGCCTTGCTTCAGACCCATAGGAGACCTTCAGGCCCAAAGGAGATAGCGAGCTCTCCTGAGAATGATACCAAAGTCGTTCTTGATCTCCACAAACATACACATATATACACCTGCACACACATGCACACATACACACACACAGAGAGAGAGAGATACAGTATAGTAATTTCCAACCCCAATAAGCCTGTATAAAAACCACACAATCCACTTTTTATATTTATAAGTTTAATTTTTACAAAAATTTAGAGAAAGTTAGAATACATCGATTCATAGTGGTCAAATGGCCCAAATCACCTGGAATTGCTGCATGTATAAGAATCAGTGAGAATATTGCTACAAAGAAGCTAGTTTCTTGTTGTTGATGAATTCACCAGTTCTATGATTTCTGTACACAGTAATCTAGTGTGAGGGGAAAAAACATTAGAATGAAGTAGTGGGGGTCAAAGGAGGAGACAGGTAGTCAGTCCTTTACACACAAAGCACATGTACAGAATGGAATGGTAATCATTTCAGGTGGCAGCCTGAGGATTTGCACTATGAAAATAGTTGTTAACTGGTGGGCAGTGGTGGTGCACAGATTTAATGCCAGCACTCAAGAGACAAGTGGATCTCTGTGAGTTTGAGGGCAGTCTGGTCTACAGAGTGAGTTCTAGACCAGCCTGGGCTTCACAGAGAAAGCCTATTTTAAACACATCAATATATACAGATATATACATGTATAGATATATATATATATATAATATTATACACACACATATATGTGTTAACTGATTAGGAGCTAGTCAAATTTGCTAAGTACTAATTTGCACTCATAGATGTTAAGAGCTTTTGAAAAGACAGTCATGCTTGCATGTGAAGAACCATCTTCAACGCCAGATAACTTCTCACGTGTGTTCATGCCCTTCCTGATACCTGCTGAGGGCATCTCCGGGTAGTTGGTAAGATGATTCAGTTGTTTTGGTGAGTCACAGTTTCTGCGGTGATACAAGAAAATCCTGTATTTCTTGTCTCTCTTGTGACTCCTGCCTGAGTGCAGAGATCTGCACTGTCTGTGTGTGCTGCAATTGCACAACCTCAATCAAGTGTAGCTAAGATGACAGGGCTTTGTCATGAGCGGAACTAAAAAGGAAATGTCCAAAGCTCCCTCTTTTTAAAAGATGCAGGTGTGTGTCTGTGTGTGTATGTGTGTGTGTGTGTGTGTGGTGTGTGTGTGTGTGTGTGTGTGTGTGTGTGTGTTTCATGACTGACATGAGAGCTACAGTGTCCAAAGCTCCCTTTTTTAAAAGGTGCAGGTGTGTTTGTGTGTGTGTGTGTGTGTGTGTGTGTGTGTGTGTGTGTGCGTGTTTCATGACTGACATGAGAGCTACAGTGTAAGGACCAACACTGTTATCGATGGTGTTGGGAGCTGCACATCTGACTCACTGATTTTACTGTCAACCACTTGAATGAGAGAAGTCAAGTCTTTGGCAACCGACTTCTTTCCCCCCTGCAAGTCTGTTGTCTTTAATTATCCAGCCTCCTCCTCTTGACTGCACCCCATGCCTGAAACAGAGGGAGGACCCTGCTTGCTCCATTCCATCCTGCTCATGCTTACAAATATTTGCCAACTGTCTAGCCCTTGTTAGACAGTGCATTTCTCAGCATGGAAAAAATAAATCCTTGAAAATCCCTTCCCCACAGGGGAAAAAAAAAACAGAAAAAGCCTCTACATTAGCTGATGGTTTTAAGTAGAACTTGAGAAATGTATCCTGAAAGAAGACATACTATTCCCCCAAAAGAATAGAGTGAGATCGATTCCTGTGTGAACTTGTAGAAAATAGCAGCTTCCAAACACCAACTGTGACCGGATTCCCAGGCAAGATATTCGATTGTCTTCGTGAACATGGCACGTTTTTCTCTGAATGTCTTGGGGGTATCTCTCAGTTACAAGCCGATGATCTAGAAGTCCTTTTGAATTTATACACCTCTAATTTCATTCGTTTGCTTTTCAGTAATGGAGAAAGGATGTGCAGACGCATTTCCTCTGACAACCGATTCCTCAGAAAAACAAGGAGTTGTCTGCATTTTTGGAACAGGGGATTTCGGGAAATCCCTGGGACTGAAGATGCTCCAGTGTGGGTATTCCGTTGTCTTTGGGAGTCGGAACCCCCAGGGGTCCAGCCTTCTGCCCAGGGGTGCAGAAGTCCTGAGCTATTCAGAAGCAGCATCGAAGTCTGACATCATAATCCTGGCCATGCACAGAGAGCACTACGATTTCCTCACAGAACTGGTTGATTCGCTCAAAGGAAAAGTATTGGTAGATGTCAGTAACAATCGCAAAATCAATCAGTACCCAGAATCAAATGCTGAATACCTTGCTCAACTGGTGCCAGGAGTCCATGTGGTCAAAGCGTTTAACACCATCTCAGCCTGGGCTCTCCAGTCAGGGACACTAGATGCAAGTCGGCAGGTAAGATTAAAGGAACTTGAATTCAGCTGCTTAAAGGTGAATGTTTTAACACGCCCTTCACTGCATACAACTCATTAAAAAAAAATCCCTATTAAATATTTAATTTTCCTAAATGTGCTAAGGACAACTTTCTTGGGTTTCATTGAGAAGTGTAGTCTATCGAGGTTCATGTGTAATAGGACTTGGATGGGGCCAAATCATGTCCAAATCTGGAGTTCTCTTGCCAGACTGGAAAGTTACTAACCGTTTGTTGACTCTGTTATCGCTTGTGTGAAACGGGGCCGTTTACGACCCAAGGTTAGCCACAGTCATATATGACGCGGTTCCCACATTCAGAGAAAGATGAGGCTACTCATGCTGCAGAAAACCTCATCTTATAGCAACATCATGTGCCTGACGCTACCCTCAACCAAAAAGCTTGGTCCCTCACAGTCCAGCACACACATGCCAGTTCAAAGCATCTCTGTTTCAAAAAATAGCTTATTATTGGATGTTTATGTGGTGCCTATATAAAGCTTAGTGGTGATTATTAAATGAAGGAAATAATAAATATGGAATTAATTATTTTAACTCAGGTGTTCGTCTGTGGAAATGACAGCAAGGCCAAGCAGAGAGTGATGGACATCGCGCGTACACTCGGACTCACCCCACTGGATCAAGGATCTCTCGTGGCAGCCAGTGAAATCGAGAACTACCCTCTGCAACTATTTCCAATGTGGAGGTTCCCTTTCTACTTGTCTGCTGTGCTTTGCGTCTTCTTCTTTGTGTACTGTGCTATACGAGAGGTCATATACCCCTACGTGAACGAGAAGATGGATACTACGTTCCGCCTGGCTGTTTCCATCCCGAATCGCGTCTTTCCCATAACAGCACTCACCCTGCTGGCCCTGGTGTACCTCCCTGGTGTTCTGGCCGCCATTCTGCAGCTCTATCGAGGCACAAAGTACCGCCGATTCCCAAACTGGCTTGACTACTGGATGCTTCGCAGAAAGCAACTGGGCTTGGTAGCTCTCGGATTTGCCTTCCTACACGCCATCTACACACTCGTGATTCCTATCCGTTACTATGTTCGATGGAGGCTGAGAAACGGGACCGTCACTCAGGTGAATTTCTTCTCCTCTGTATTTCTCGGGTCCTTATACCAAAGCACAGTCTTGCTCTACCGCAATCCATTTCACAACTGGGGAACATTGTTCCCCAAAGTTTGTCTTTTGTTCTGTTTTCTATTTTAAACATTTTCATGATTTAGGCCTAGCTGACATCAAACTCATCACTTTCCTGCCTTGATCTTCCAAATTCTGGGATTAGAAGCATGAAATGTTATACCCACCCAGGATCTTCATTTTTTTAAAGTATCAATAATCAGAAGCCCTATCCTGGGGCTTGCAAATGATCACATAGAATTACTGAAAATAAAAATTAGAGTCCAGACTCATGTGACTCTAGATTTATAATCCTGGACTCACAGACACTGACCAACTGACAGTCACTCAACACATACCCTTATGTTTTGAGCTTCTGATTTTGAAGTCTAAACTACTGTCCACGAACTATGGCGTCTGAAGGAAGATGAGCTACAACACTACAAGCAAATTCCTGCAAAAGGGTGCTTATAAATCCATCAATGTTTGTCTGGTGAGAGGTTGTTCTCAGTAGATGGAAAACCAAATGATTCTGAGCAAATATCAAATAATATCTAATGATTTCATCAAAGATGAAATCAGCTCAAGAAGTCTTTCCGCATTTACAGCAGAGATGCTACAAGTCTGGTCTGGTTTAGACACTAATGGTCTCGCTATATCTTACAACATGTTCAAAGGCTGTTAGTCAATAACTCACCAGCATTGTGTCCACATGTACCCTCACACATTCCCCAACAAAAGTTTCTTGAGTAAGGATCACACTACATAGCCTGATTCTTCCCACACTGTGATGTGAAAGATTTAATGCTGTATTATGATATAGTGAGCATAAAAGACCCAAACATGTGTGTGTGTGTGTGTGTGTAAGCAGAATAGAGACAGAGTAAACATAATATAAAAACCAAATTTTGATGTGATTGTTTAATAACACTGTTTTTTTGAGAAACAGAAAGCCATATACTGAAGATTAGCCTGAATATTGACTTGTTTTAGATATATAGGATGAATTAAAACTCCTTATTTGGCTCCTAGAATTATAACAAACTCACAGGAGAATCAATCACTTTTTCTGCTCAAAACATTCAAAAGTATTTTTCCAAAGCTGTTCCATTAAGGAATGACACACAATTTGCTTTGTGTGAGTAACACAAAGAAAGAGGTGTGTCTCAGTCCCCCTGATAAAGTATAAGGAACAACCATTTTACTTGTTTCTCATTTTTCTGTAGGCCCTAGCTAATAAAGACAGCCCATTTATTACCTCTTCTGCCTGGCTTAGTGATTCCTACTTGGCACTGGGAATCCTGGGATTTTTTCTGTTTCTTCTCTTGGGAATCACCTCCTTGCCGTCAGTAAGCAACATGGTCAACTGGAGAGAGTTCCGATTTGTCCAGGTAAGTGCTTCAAATTTAAGTGTCTTGGTATTTCAAGGGGAATAAAGCTTTGTACAAATGTTCCCGTTTTGCTCTCAGATCACCCCTTAGTTTTCCATTTGGCTCCCTTACTTCCCCAGTCACGCCATTAGCAGTTCACGCAGAAAAATGAACTCAGACACTGACAGGCAGACTCAGTAAGGGTGTGATTTCCTGCTTGGGACAGCTTGTCGAGACTCCCAAGTTTCCCCAGAGCCACCACTGAGACTACGGAGCACCGAGAAGCTATTAACAATGTGTGGAGGCACCAGGGAGAGAGGTCCTCCTGAAAAGGGCCCAAAGACAAAATTCAGTCTTGCAATCCGGAAGTATTGATGAGAAAATGGAGATTTACCATAAAACTTAAAACTTCAATGAAAGTTTGATAAATATCATCACCCTAGACTTATTCCAGGCCTGTATGAGAGAAATTCATTTTTCCCCACGTATCAGTCACCAGACACCTCATTGATGGTAGTACCTATCCCGGGAGACCAGTGCTCCTCACATTATCTATCGCATCCCGAGAAGCAGCAAAAGCATCATCCTGGGAACTCATTAGGCCCCAAAGCCCTAGGTCCCACCCAGTTCTATCAATGAGGAGCTCTGAAGATAGATCTCAGCAATTTGTTTTAACAAGCCCTCCAGATAATTCCCATACTCGTTCCCTATGCACCCGTATAATAAAACAGACCATTAGTAATTGAAATTAGATTTGATTATGAAATCCAGCAGTTTCTCCGAGGGGCCAAATGTAGACAAATTCAAGGAATTAAGACACAAAGGAAAACTGAGCTTCAGAATTCAGGGTCTCCACAAGCACAGCTTAGCAATTAATTGTTTCTTACTGTGATGGAAATGGGCTAGCCTCTGGCTTTGACCAGTAACAGAAAAGAACCAGAACTTTGTAGAAGTCCTTCTGTTCTGAACTCCTGATAAGAAGACCCAGAAAAGGTGCTCCCTCTGTGGACAGAAATGTTGTATTCATGTCTCCTAACTCAAAAGAGTTTACTCCTAGGACATTTTTCTTTATCAAGTCTGGTTAGTATAAAACGTGCATGTCATCAAGAAACAAATCTTTTCTATATTTTTAATGAAATATTTATACTCCTGAAAACAGATAATAGATTTTTTTCTAAGCCTAGCAGTGTTCTAAATATAACAATATCATAAACGTGTGGTGGTAGACAAGTAAACTTCGTGGGCATGAGGCAAGTTCTGAATGATGTTGACGTCTATGGTTTTTTGCTTGGTTTTTTTGTTTGTTCACAGTCCAAACTGGGTTATCTGACCCTGATCTTGTGCACAGCCCACACTTTGGTGTATGGTGGAAAGAGATTCCTCAGCCCTTCCGTCCTCAGGTGGCACCTTCCTTCGGCCTACATTTTGGCACTCATCATCCCCTGCTCAGTGTTGGTGATGAAGTTTATCCTCATCATGCCGTGCATAGACAAGACCCTCACGCGCATCCGCCAGGGCTGGGAAAGGAACCCAAAATACGCGCAATCAGCACTGAACGGAAAATCGGATATTTAAACTACAGTTGGATTTGCCGGGATTGGTGTGTACTATTGTAGTAAATGTTAGAGCATAATGTGTCCAGTTATAAAAAAAAAAAAAAGCATTTTCTGTCGTCACGGTCCCAACTTCATCATCACAGCAGGAAATGTTGCCTGACTTTGAAAGACCACAGAGCAAGGGCGCGCTCGATGTGATGACTCATTGCAGGGCTCCCTCACTTCCTTTTCCAGAAACCCTGGCGATGCCACTGCGATTAGATTTACAGTTCCGCATGACAAAGCTTCTTGGTTATGGGCAACATGAATGGTGTAATGTTTTGCAGAGTTCTGAAAGAGTGTGTGCAACTCCCTTTCCTAATTCAAGGGCTGATGTGAGTGAAAAGGCAACACGAGTCATACTAAAGGTTCTGCTTGACACGCCTGAAGAAAAGGCTCAAGTGAAGTAGACGGAAAAAGAAGGTTTGTTTGTTTCCTGGAAGGAGTGGTGATCAATTTAAGTATTGTCACACTGACCTGGGGGTACTTGGGATCCGGCTGTAGTACTGAGCTCAAAACTTTGGCCTTATGCAGGTTACATAAATGAGCTACGTACACGCCAGCCCTGCGGTGTTGAGTATGTAGACGTATGGACCCCTTGATATTTTGCTTTTACCAATGTGTATACTTACTATGGGGAGATATTTTAAACTGCAACAAAATGTAACAATTGGTTTGAAGTAACCATTCCTTGGATATATGGAAAGCTATGCAATTGTCCCAAGATTCTTCCTCTACCAGGGATGGCTTGAGGGGAGATGGGGCAGGAGTTGAGCTGTGATCCTAAGTTGAGGGAAGCCGGGAAAGAGAGGAAGATCCTTTGGCATTTGGTTTTCAGGTGCCATTAGCAGAGACAGGTTGAAAATAGCCTTGTACAAAAATGCCTCATAAGCCAGAATGTTATCTAGTGAGCTAAGCAAATACTAATACAGTTTCACTATGCTGTTTGGTATCATTTAGGGGTTGTGGAGTGCTTTCTGCATTATACATTTCAAGTACTGTTCAGTATTAAGCATCTGTGAAATTAACTTCCAGCATAAACACGGAGCTCCATAATCTGTCTCTGTTATCGTTGTAACTGGTGCAGTTAAAAGGAATCGTCTGAAATCGTCGGCGCGAGGAGAGGATAGCTGAGAGAACCCTGGGACCCTCGGAAGAGGCAAGCAGCAGTGAGCCGGATGCAGCCGGCTCTGGCGTCCTGCTGGTGTGGATGGTGACTTTCCCAAGGTGACCTTTAGCAGGCTGACTGAGTGTCCCTAGCTCTAGCCTGAAGCTAAAAAAAGATTTTTGCACAATCTTCCCACTTGTCACCAAAATAAGTAAAAGGCATTGGGTTTGACATTTTTCTGCCTAATCTACAAAGGCTGTTTATTTTTCATTTTGCTAGCTTTTATATCATATATTGCACATGATATCATACATTGCTCAAAATCCAGGGATTTTTTTTATATAAAGCTCTTATATAACACAGACATTTCTTTTACTATTGCCCTAATAAAATATGTAGACTATATTCAGTTTTTACTAAAAGGACAATTGAGTTGTCTTTGTACTAACCAAATATTTCTGTACTTTCAATTATTTCCTTGGAATATTTTCTAAGAGTTAATAATATAAAATTAAAGATTATTTGATAACATTTGATGTGGTGCCAGTTTTTAATATGACTTTCTCAATTCTTTTGTTACACCATTTCAGATTTGGAGTTTTGCTTCTATTGTGATTTCTTATAAATAGCTATAAAGATCTGAAGAATACAATTCTGTAAGTTACCTTTGATGAAGCCATGCAGGAATTCCAAGAACAGAAGAACTCTGGGCAGAGCAAGGAAGGGTATTGGGGTGGGCAGGGCAGATCCTTGAAGTTCAGTCAGGATGGGGGAAACATGGCCAGTATCCCATGTTGTAGAGAACAACCACTTATGCAGGGCTGATCAAAGTGTTGGCTGATTAAGAATGAACTCTGTCAGTTGGGTCAAAGGAGGCATTTGGAGTGAACCACATACCCATTTCAGTAAAAGCCAAAAAATAAGAAAATAAGATAGAAAATGCCCGCGGGACTTTCGGGGAGTGGGGGGGCTAGAAAAGGGGAAATCATTTGAAATGTAAATAAATTATATCGAATAATAAAAAAAAGAAAAGAAAAAAAAAAAAAGATAGAAAATGCCCCACCTAAGTATTATAGCACTTGGAGGGAACATTCTACTCTACTCTTTACAATCTAGTGAAGACGACCTAACTTGGTACTTAATACAAACAGTCATCAAGACTGAAATCAAAGAAAGATCCAGTGGCTTTGGGTACAACAGTTGCCTGACTTTGGGTCATGACTACTAAGGCCTCCATGGGCCACCAGGAAAAAGCCACTAAAGCCTCTTCCTTCCCTCCCTCTTTCCCAACATCATCCCCCATGGCTCAAAACTGTGAACAAATCTGACCGTGTTAACAGGTAGAGAGTGAGGTCAGGTGGCAAATGGGTGCTTTGAGTGAACTGTATTTATTTTAACAAAAGGAATGTTACACTGGGAGGGGTACAGTAGCAGTAGCAGCACATGGGAGGCATAGGAAGAGCAGGACTTCAAGCGTTCAAAGTCAGTTGTAAAGGAAGTAGGTAGAACCCTCAGAGAGGATCAAAGGAAAAGTCTCAGGGAGAAAATAGAAAACTTTGACCTGGAATTATCTTTTAAAGCATATAGGCTGGAGAAAAAGGAAATTCTCCTTTATTAAGACGGAGTGCTGGACCAAGAAAGACCATGGAAATACAGCTACTTAATCTCACCTCAGAAAAGGGAAGAACCAAGCCACAACATCTCCTCGTTGTTTCCAGGAGGGGGAGGGGATGGGGATAGGGAGGAATTCAAGGTTACTCTAGCCTACATGTCACCTTGTCTAACAATGAATAAACAAAACAGACGAAAGAGAGAGAGAGAGAGAGAGAGAGAGAGAGAGAGAGAGAGAGAGATTAAGCTTTTCTTTCTGCTTGAGTGTTTCCTGTATTCCTGGGGAAAAAATATCAAATTCATAAACTCTTTCTCTATTTGAAGGAATGACAATTTTAGTAAATATGTACTCATTAAACATTAGAAAATATTTTCTAGTTTTATTTAATTCTGGTTTTGACTCATTAGCAACACAAACAATGTAACAGAAAGATTTGGAACCTCAGTAAGTTGCAGCTTCTGGGACTCAAAATACTTGCCTTCCAGGATAAGATAGAGGGTCTGGGGGTGGGCATGGGTTTGAAGCTAATACATGGATTTGCATCTTCATGCAGTTCATTCTAACCCCCAGGGGCAATGGCTGGCCAGCTAAGGGAAGATTACCTTGTCCCTTCCTGGACTTCTGTGAGAATAAGAAAACATAGTTTTCCTTCTCCTGGCAACCCACCAGAACAGAGCTAAGAGGAGACTTCTCGTTGAACTCAAACACATGACCCAGCATTAAATGCCTTGAACACTGGACAACTATGGCTTTAATGTGTGTTGTTGTGCTTTCAAACATGATGAGGAAAAGGCTGGGAACTTGCAGTAAACTAGAAACAAACACACCAGCCCCAAGCTGAAGCCCATTTCATTTAGAAATTTATCAGGAACTCTTACTACATCTACTGCTCAAAGAATCACAGAAGACCCATGATAGCAATGGGCAGGAGTAGCGCATTGAATTTCTGGGAGTTTAAAGGATTCTGGGAATCCTCTGGAAACCCGAGAGGATGGAAGTCAAGCTTCTGCCCTCTCTCAGCACAGCCTTTGTCCCCTGGCCACCACACACACATACCAAGGGTGCTCATACATACACGAGTATCCTGCTTGGATTTCCTATAATGAAGATTACAAACTAGAAAATGCCTCCATACCTCTAAAGACATGGACGGTAGAATTTACGGAACGAGCATAAATTTATATTCTTGCATTGCCTCTCCTCAGCTATAGACTAGACCCTGAGCTATCAAACAAGACCTGAATAAGTAAGGGAGACATGAAGGGGAAGTCCCAAGGGATGTGAACAGAAAACGAGAGGAGAAGCAGGAAGACACACCTGGCTGCAGCCCAGCTAAGGCTGAAACATTCAGTACTACTTCCTGCTACAAGGGAACCTAGGAAGATGTTGTATGATATTTCTAGCACTGTATTATCAGCAAATTCTGTGCTGATATGCCCAGAATTTATCCATATAACGGTTCTTTGAAATATTATAATTAACACTGCTTTTCAGAAACAAGCTGAGCCCTGCCTGCATTCACACAGCTAGTGAGGAGCAGAATTCCCTCACAGACCAGGGTATGGCCCAGAGTCCTCTCTCAACACCATGCAGACCTCCCAGATTTTCTCAGGAATCCACAAAGTAGGTCACAAACCCCTAGCAACTCTGTTCTGAAATGCTGTTGGTTGGTTTTTGTCTAAGTTGCGATTTCTATTGCTGTGAAGAGACATTATGACCACAGCAACTCTTATAAAGGAAATCATTTAACTGGGGTTGGCTTACAGTTTCAGAGGTCTAGTCCATTACCATCATGGCCTGAAGCATGGTGGCAAGTAGGTAGACATGGGGCTGGAGAGGAAGCTGAGAGTTCTACATCCTGAGTCACAAGCAGCAGAAGCAACTGTAGACCACACTGGGCATAGCTTGAGCATGTGAGACCTCCAAGCCCACCTCCAGAGTGACATGCTTCCTCCAAGGCCACACCCATACCCACAGGGTCACACCTCCTAGTAGTGCCACTCCCTGTGGGCCTATGGAGGGGGATCATTTTCTTTCAAACCACCACCGCATTTTATTTTTTATTTCATTTTTATTTATTTAGGGAGAACATTCACATAACAGGTAAAGGTGAAAGTCAGAAGACAACTTGCAAGAGTTGGTTCTCTCATCATGTGGGTCTGGGGGTATTGAACTCAGGTCTTTAGGTTTGGTGGCAAGTGCTTTTAGCGACTGAGCCATCTCCTAGGCCCCTGAAATGTCTTTCAAAATGTAAAGCTCATTAAGATTTTAGGCATTTCCTAACTGTGCCCTCTCCACGTTTCCTTACATGACTTTCAAGATCTCCTACCAGGTTCCAGTAACGTAGGAACTGTAAGTGGTTTTATTGTTGTTGTTGGTGGTGGTGGTTGTTTTGTTTTGTTTGCATAGAGCAATCACCATCTTGGTCCAAACCCTTACTCCTTCTATAGGTTCCAGAACTCCATAAGGGGTTTGGGGCAGCAGGAGATGGAGGGGGCCCTGAGGAATAGGCTTCTGTCTCTCTCAGGGGACCTGAGGCAGATGTTCCTACATTCTTCCTGGGCTCATTAAATACCCTCTGCTCTGTGCTGGATGATCCTGTTCGTTCCTGAGACTAGGTGATCTATGCCGGGAGCTGTGTAACGCTTCTCATTTAACATGTTAATACTTCTTAAGGAAGCTTAGAGTTAGTTGTAGTAGTAGAAGTAAAATTTTTATCTGACTCCCTGAACCTACAAAGGTCAGCCTCTCGGTTTTGTTCAGATGAAGAGTTATTTGCTGTGTAGAGAGCTTCGGGACATGACCAACCAGAATCCAGTTCTCCATTCTTTTTAGTGTGAAGAGGCTTTGAAAGAACGCACACAGTGCTCTGGGTTCTGTTACACTAATCTTTTCTTGCACGCCTGTAAGATAGACAGTGAGAAAACACGAGAGGGTGCCTGGTCATTGCGCAGAGCAGTAGGAACTGGGTGGCAGGGTTGTCTGGAGGGAAACAGCACACCGCCACGCAGACTCGCCTCCGTGATGCAAAGGTTCCAAGCTCTGCCGGCAGAAAATTGTTTCATTTCTATGGCCCTTGGGCAAGTACTAGAAAAATCTCATTTGTAGCTAACCAGGTTTTCCTGTTTGAACTTCCACCCATTTCTCTCGGTGCTATTGTTTAATTAAGGAAAAGGCATGGGGTTTTTTGCCTTATTTTTCACCAGCTCCCACAATAATATGTCTGTAAAAGAAAAGACTCCCACACTGTAATACTATGGCAACGTCAAATTTCCACCAAAAAAAAAAAATCTTCCAAACTGATTCTGTCCTTATCGCAGTATCAATCACTCCACAAAGGTTTGGTCTGTAAGACCAGCCATGACACATTACTCAGAGGGGCCCAGCATGGCTCCGCTTCTCCAGGGAGCTCTCCTGAACAAGACCTCTGCGGAAATGGCTTATTCTGGAAGGAAAATCATCAAGTACTTGGAAGAGAACACAAAAGAGACAGCAGGTAAGGAACAGAGGTCAAGGTTTCAAGCCAGTCACTCTGGTCAGCCACTGGAACCCGTCCTGACAGGACACTCTTGTAGACGGTGTCAAAGGTTGCGTGCCTCCACAGAGTGGAGATAAAGGGTGGTTGTTTTCATCCTGGGTTATCCATCACTGAGCGAGAAAAGCTTTCCTGGCATTAACTTTCTGAATCTCCCTCCATCCTCATGATACAAGTCATGGACAGAAGGAACAGGGCCAAGTTGTGACAGGTCCCATGCACACACAGAGGCTGTACGTGTGAAGCTGCTATGGACCAACACCCAAGACTTCGCCTTCCAGCAAAGAATGGTGCAGAGGTGTGACCTCTGCTTTATTCATAATGCCCGAAGGCAGACATGACTCCACTGGATGGACAAAAATCCAAACGTTTCAACATGCTCTGCGGGCTGGGGACATTTATCCCAATGGCCTGATCTTGGCTATACAAGATAGAGCCACCCTTGTAGAGAAAAACTGGGCCACATGTTTAGAAATTAAAACTACAAAGTAGGTTTTGACCCCGGAGACCAGCTCCTGAGAATTTATCACACAGGTATTCTTGCAAGGCTGGAGAGGAAAACAGACATACCTGCTTTCATGAATGAGAACACTGTAAATGCAGAAGATGGGCAGAAATCCAAGCTTTGTTTCCTGTGGATCTAGCTTTACCAGACATGATTTAAAGCAGCCATTTAAAACCAACAAGAGTCACAGTCTCCACTCACAGTGACACGCACTCATGCATTTCCTTTCTGATTTTGGATGTATTATAGTTCACTCGCTCCTCGGTTATATGCTTGTCCCCTTGTTAAGTATGCTCAAGTGCTTGTTTGAAAAAACATAAATGCTTCAAACTATAATATAAAAAAAATTGAGAGGCCTTTAAAGTGTGTGTGTGTGTGTAAATGTATCCAAAAATACACATTAAGTTTATTTATTTTTTTATTTTAATTTTGGCTACTTTATTTAATTTTTGAACTTGAGGTAGCTTTGAGACATGAGACAAAATGCATAAGACATAATTTAATAGAATAATCGAGAATTCAGAAAAGAAATAGGAACTTATGAAATAAGTGGTTCCAAACCAATAGTTTTCTTTTAAATAATAAAAAAGAGAAGGGCTATATCAAAGCAAAACAAGGTTGAGGGGTTCTGGTTTTGGTGACTGGTAAATTAAACATGCAGGACATGGACCAACAAATCATCTCAAAGTTAACAAGAGACTTTAAAATGTGCGGAACTCTATCCTGATGATTAAACTTCATCATCTGATTGATGGGACCTAGATCAATGTGATAAAGTTCTAGCATACCCAGGAACTATTGCCTAGTTTAGATTAATTGAAGAAAGATGCATTCACTGTGTTTTGCATCATTTGATGCACTGGAGTCCTGAGATGAATTAAGATAATAATAATAATAATAAATAATATGATTAATATAATATAATATAATATAATATAATATAATATAATATAATATAATATAATATAATACAATATAATATAAATCCCATCTTTCCCCTTTCTCTGACTCCAGGCTCAGATGCACTGGGAACAGTTCTGGCTTCCATGCCCTGCCCCCAGTCTTGATGGACAGCGCCCACCAACTGGGAGACAGGAGAAGCCATATTTCCTTGCATTGCTTCCACCAGGATTCTGTAATAGAAGCAAGACAAGGAACAAATACACAAAACCTTATTTAACCCATGGTTGTAAAATAAGTAACCGTGAGATACTGTGCTATTTAACTGCTCTTTCTTTCTTTCTTCCTTCCTTCCTTCCTTTCCTTCCTTTTTTGGAGGTTTTTTTTTGTGGAGTTTGTGTGCATGTTTGTGTGTTGTTTGCTTTTTCTTTTATTGAAAATGTATTCTTTCTCATGTGATATATCCTATTATATTATATGTATTTATATGTATGTATATATATGAATATATAAATATTAATTACAGTTTCCCCTTCTCAAACTCACGAGTCCCATAAAAATGCTAAGCTAACAGCTGTGGTGCGTACAGGACCTGGTGCAGACCCACGCAGGCTGAGCTGGCTGCCTGAGTCTCTATGAACTCATCTGTGCCTCACTTAGTTGATTCTGAGAGCCTTGTGCTCCTGGTACCCTCCATCCCTACAATCCTCCTGCCTCGTCCACAGAATCCCCTGATCTCTGAGGTGACAGATTTAATAGAGTCTTCCCATTTAGAGCCAGATGTTCAAAGGTCTTTCTCCTCTCTCTCTCTGTCTCTCTGTCTGTCTCTCTGTGTATGTGTTTATATATAAACACACATATTAATAAATAATATCAGATATTATTATATGGATATTATATATTATACAAGGGCCAAGAGGGTCCCATGAAAATCTCCAAACAGTTCAGCCTGCTGTGCACACACACACACACACACACACACACACACACAAAATAGATAAATAAATAAATAGGCATAAGCTAAAAGAGTTCATTTAAATAAAACATAATTCACTGAACTAAAACTTGAAGCCTGGATGGAAGGTAGCGACAATATAGTATAATCCGATCGTGACTTCCCTTACACTGGGTGATGTCTGGACTTACGGAGCCTGACTGATCACTAGGATTCTTGATTTGTTTTTTGTTTTGTATTAGATAGTCACATGTTATCAGGATTTCATCAAGTAAAATGCCTAACGTACTTTCACGTTAGTTTTAAGTCCATTCCTTCAACAATTGTCCCATCAGCCCACCTCTGCCTCTGTCTACCACCTATACCACCCACCTAATGGACCATTATTAATATTTCAAAATTCAATGCAAAGCACAAATGAATAAAGATGTTATTATCTTTGCAATAATTCAACAAATCTAAAGTATTCTAAAATATAAAGTTTATTGTAAAAATATTTACCCTATGCCTATTAAGCCTTATCTCATGTAAATCAATTAGCCTAGACCTCATTCCAGAAAAGTGTCCTATTAACTCAGTTGTCCAAAATATTTGTGATTGAAATTCCCTGAGTATGATCCCTGTGTCCTTATTTACAGTTTTGATAGCAAATATAGAGACATTTTATACATAATCTCCAACTTCAACTGCAATGTTCTATAGCCTGGATAAAGCATAGAAATTGTCTAATCTTAACCTATCGTGTATGTGTGTGTGTGTGTGTGTGTGTGTGTATGTGTGTGTGTGTCTGCCTGTGTATGTCTGTGTATGTGTCTGTGTGTGTCTGTGTGTGTGTCTGTGTCTGTGTCTGTGTGTGTGTCTGTGTCTGTGTGTATCTGTGTCTGTGTGTGTATCTGTATCTGTGTGTGTATCTGTGTCTCTGTGTGTGTATCTGTGTGTGTATGTGTGTGTGTCTGTGTCTATGTCTGTGTGTCTGTGTGTGTGTGTCTGTGTGTCTGTGTGTCTGTGTCATCTGTGTGTGTGTGTGAGTGTGTGTGTGTAAACTGAAGTATGATGGGGTGAAGGGGGTTCCCTCAGGGTCTAACAAAGCAGAATTAGACTGCAGGTGACTTTTTTTTCCAGCTAAGAGCTTTTTCTGGTCCTTTTGGAACTAGGTGATTTTATTGAAAACAAATTGGTTGAAGATCAAACATCAAAAGGGTCAAAGGGCACAGGTGTCAGAAACAGACCTACCCAACCCAGGAGGAAATCACTCAGTGGTGTGTCTAAGTTGTGCTTACTGAAATGTTAATGATGAATGACAGTTTTGCATTCTATAATTAAAATAACATTTGCATTCCTAGTAGAAATTTTAGAACTGGTCAACATAAAAACCATCTACTATGTAGTCATCACTGTTGGGATACTTCCCCCATGTGAAGAAGACTGTGTCAAACAGACTTAATACGGAAAGTAATAAAATGGCTTTTTATACCAAAACTGACTAAATTTAGCAGACAGGCATCAGTAACACTCACCTAGAAGGTGACCTGCTTAGATGTGACTTCAAGGGGTTCTGCTACTAGGGAGGATGACTGATTGACAGCCTCTGACTGACACACTTCGGAGTGACCCAGATCACTGGGGATCCACATTGTCCCTGGGCTGCCCGCTCCTGCTGGCGACAGTGACAGCTGCGAGGCTGGCATCAAGCCGCCCAGGTGTCCTGCAAACCTCACGGAGCAGCTTCGGAGGTGTGTTTCCAGAGGCCCAGACTAGGGTTTCTCACGAATGCACTATGATGCAAGATTCCCCCTGCTCAACTTCCCTCCTGTTTCATTTTTTGTGTGTGTGGGTTTAGGACTTTCGTTGTGATGAGAATGCTCCTGCCCACCCTTTGCCGTTGTATCTTTGTGATCTTTGTGGTAGAGTATGTGCTCAGCTTGTTTTTTTTAACAGAAACAAAACAAAACAACAACAAAAAGCCACCAAACAAAACCTTCTCACGCTATCTTACCCCTCCCCGCTCCCCCCATTCGAATGTTTGGTCACCAGGGAGTGGTGTCGCTTGAGAAAGATTAGGCGATCAGGGGGCGTGGCCTGGCTGGAGGAAGTCCATCCCTGGGCTGAGGTTTTAAAATTTACCTGGTTCTCTCTTCCTGCTGCCTGCACATCTGGATGTCAAACTCACAGCTACTCTTCCAGCACCACATCTGCCTGCACACCCTCGTGTTCCCTACCATGATGATAATGAACTAAACCTCCGAATCTGTAAACTAGCCCCAGTTAAATGCTTTCTTTTTATAAGAATTGCCGCAGTCACGGCATCTCTTCACAACAATAGAACCCTAAGACAGAAGCCCTGACAAAGCAGCCTTTGAGCCCAGAGAACTCGAAAAATGGTTTTTGTTATTAAGATATTGTGGTAGTCATACCATTTGTTATACAGTCACCTGCATACACCTCTCTACAGGTAGACTAAGGGTTGTGCAGTAAGATAGTCGCCATAAATACATGGAGAGCCACATAATTCAGTGTATCCGGAGAGCACACCAGTCTCGCGCTCTAAAGCCCTACTCACAGAAGACAAAAGGCCCTCCTGGGGATACTTAGCACCCTTACATTTAATCAAAAGAAAGGGTGCTAAGTGCTAGGGAGCTGATAGATTGAAGACAGGCAAAACAGAAGACAGTACAAACTAAAGAAGGAGTGATGTTTGGGTAACTGAAGCTGAAAATAGCTGACTCTGAAGTATGGGGTTTCACAGCTCCCAATCTGAAACTGGCAGAGAAAGGGGAGTGTGGGCGTGGGGCGTAGGGTTAATGTGGCAGGACACAGCCAAGGGATAATCCACGGAGAACCACGCCTTGCAGAACCGTGAGAGGGGCTCCAGGAGAAAGGCAGAGCGCCTTTTACCCGAGGGGCGTTCTGTTCCCTGGGCTCTTCTTGGACACGACCCTCATGCCTCCTGTGCTAAACATTTGCAAAACATGCTTTTCTTATTGGATATCCAATCATAGCTATAGAACCCAATCTGGTCAGCGTACCCTGAATCTAGATATGGTCGTCTGCCTTGCTTTCACGCTTTCCCGGATATAATCTATAGTATGTTCCAGATGACTGTGTTTGTTCTGAGATGGTTCTGGGAAAGGGCTGTTCTGCTAATATTTACTACGTTCTTATACTGACATTTATTTTCATGTTTTTCTGATCAAGTTTTCTGTGAACTCCAACAACCTTCCTCGGATCGCTGCTTTCCTTGTTAGTTGTGGATAGATTTACGCTGAAACCGAATTAAGCTGTTGACAGCATCAGCCCCTCTCTTTCAGGTCCAGGGATCTACACAGGTCTACTGAGAACTCAACAGGATCGAAGCATCCTAAAGCATGCCTCACTAAGTCTCAGGGAGACACAAAGGTCCTCAAAGCTGTCGTCAGTGGGTGTGGCAGGTGCTCTGAGCAACATCCTCAAGGAGAAAACTAGAGCTCACACTTAGAATCACGCAGCTGGAGTAGAAACCTCTGCCCATCTAGTCTGCCATGACTTCTGGGTTCTGCTTTAGTAAAAAGATCAGAGAGC
This sequence comes from Apodemus sylvaticus, assembly GCF_947179515.1. Taxonomy (NCBI): domain Eukaryota; kingdom Metazoa; phylum Chordata; class Mammalia; order Rodentia; family Muridae; genus Apodemus; species Apodemus sylvaticus. The sequence goes on along the minus strand of NC_067473.1, from coordinate 19,874,667 downwards.
TCCTCGCTAAGTTGCTTAAATGCTGGATTGGAAATGTGGGAGACTCTGGTACAGAGAATTAAAGATATCCCGTCCCTTGCCATGTATCTAAAAGAATGTCTGCAAAGACAGAAAATAAAGATTGGCAAGTGCCCATAAATTAGTAGGAAATGTGTAAATATGGAAAAATCAAAAGTATATTAAAAGAAATGAATGAGAAGATGCTGCAGTGCATAATAAGGAGAAAGGGAGTGAGGGAGGAGGAAGGGAGGAGGGAGAGAGGAGGGAGGGAGGAGGTGGGAGGAGGGAGAGAGGAGGGAGAGAGGAGGGAGGGAGGAGGGAGGGAGGAAAGAGGGAAGAGGGAGTGAGGAGGGAGGAGGGAGGGAAGAGGGAGGGAGGAGGGAGGGAGGAGGGAAGGAAGAGGGAGGGAGGAGGGAGGACATATCTAAGTGGAAGATCACATAGAGTGCTTGAGGCTCAGGGTTAAATAAATAATATTGAAGAGTGGAAAGGGATTGAAATAACATTCTTTTTAAGATTGAGGAGAAATTAATACAAATATCCAGCGGTCAAAGGAAATTCAACGTAATGTGAAAGCTAAAGCTTTGTTTTAAGTTGTAATTATTGTGCCTAAGAGATCCATTAAAAAAAAAAAAAAAAGCCTGTAACCGCTAAGCCTCTTGCCCAAGGACAGATGGTCCCTGAATGCTGGAGTCTACTGCTTATGGGAAGTACAAGCTGCGTGGTTTTGCCCCCTAGGCAAGTTTGCCTGACCCATCTGCACCCACTGTGCTTGGTCACATGTAGGTAGGAAAGATGTCAAGATATATGCTTCTCCCTGACTGGATGTGAGGGGAGGCTCTCAGGCCGGAGCCAAGTCACGATGAGCGCTTGTCCTGGTTGGGCCTGGCGGGGAAATATGCAGTCTTATGCAGTTGCCTTTATACGTCTCTGAAAAATGTGGCGTGTGGTCATTTTCTGGGAACTCCAAAATGGACCAGGCCAGAGTCTGCCATCCTGACCAGTATTTAATTAAAACTTGCTTCAAATTCGGCTCGAAATCAGAGTAATGATCTTATCCTTGCCTGATGGGATTAGCACTCGGTGTAATTGTGGAAACACAAGACATTTTAAAATGCCACCTCTCCTCCAAAGAAGATGAGGAAAACTTCAGTGCAAGCGTGTTTCCCGAGTTTAGTGAGGCTTGTGTATGCCAAGAAGAGAGTCACACTGTTAGACTGGTCAACACCATACAACGTTTATAAACTATCAAACATAAGTAAAATAATCCATAGACACACAAGAACGAGAAAGAGACACTAGCATCTTCAAGGCACCTCCAGTGTGGGGCAGAAACACTGGAGTAACATCTGAAGGACACATTTAACATCCTTAAAGACTGTAACATATTTAAGTGGTAAGAAAAGATGTTCTCAAGATTTTATACCTAGTCAGTCTATTCTTCCTCAGACATAAAGACCACAAAGGTCCGAGAACACATGGAGGCTCAGGATGGGCTACAGCGAGCCCTTCCTGAATTATCTCAGAGAGAGCAGCCCAGAACCAGGCGGACTTCAGGACTGGTGAGCAGTAAATACCTTCAGTTATGGAGTAAAGGCTAAAGGGTTAGGGTGGGGGACAGAGGTCAGCTCCGGATGCTCCAACTTTGCGTGGCTCAGAAATAGCAATTATAGGAAGGGGAAAAGCTCAGACCCCATGCAAGCCAGCTAGGTCCACCCAGCCACACCCTTTGAGGGTGAATACGATGACGGGTGAAGTCAATAGAAGACTTGTGAAATGCAGCCCTGGAGCCCAGAATGGGGCTCGCTGCTTTTCTGTTTGTTACTCTGCTAAATAAACAGGTCATTTGGGTTTTTTTTTATAAATGCAGCCTAAGGAGCTAGCTTTGAAACTGACAGATTAGTCATAGTTTAAGTGGATTTAAGAGTTCAACAATTGAGGAGAGAGCGACTCAGTCAAACTAAGGGGTGAGGCAGAGAAAAAAAAAGAGGCAACTTTTTTTATTTTGGTTTTGTTTTATTTTTGTTTTTGCTTTTGTTTTTGTCTCCCCTTTTCCTGAGACTGGGCTTCTCTGTGTAGCCCTGGCTGCCCTGGAACTCTCTCTATGGAAGTAACTATTTTAAACTCTGGTGATAGCTAATCTCTTGAATTTGGAAACGCTGTTACATCTTCTCTGATCTTATTATGTTCTGTATGGTTAAGATGCAGGCTGATGTTGCATTCACACAGACAACAGAACGTCACAGTGGAGGGTGTCAGGCATGGAAGAGATATGGAAGCACCCTGACTGTGGGACCCTGTAAGGCAGTAGAGCATTCTACAAGGGACGGAACCAGTGAGCCATGCTCCCAGACTCCTGACTCCCCAACTCCATGATCCTGTGGCCATCAGTCACCTATGGCCACACCCCAGGCCCCTAGTTTTCTGGTTGTACTCTACCCCTACAGTCACCTGGCTATAGCCAGGTTTTCCCCACCCCACGGTTACCTGGCAACAGGTATAAATATACCTGCCCACTGTAAAAGGAGGTTTCTGGCCCCTCCTCTCTCGTTTTTTTTTCCTCTAGCCCTTGCTCTTGCCTCCCTGTTCCCCCTCTCCGCCCAGTCTTTCCCCCCTTTCCTCGTGGTCACGGCCAGCTATCTTCTCGTTCTCTCTTTACTTCTCTATCTCCTTTCCTCTTTCTACTTTTCTATAATAAAGCATTGAAAACTATGAACTGTCTCTTCTTATCAATACCTGCCACATAGAAGCATGGAGCAGGTCTCAACGTTGCCAGCCCCAGGAAGGACCCAGCCTCTTCTCAGCCAAGCCTCCTCAACAGGTACCCGGGAGGCCCATAGCAGAAAAGCACCGCCTTCTGAGCAAGGACCCCCACCATGGCCTCTCATCCCTGCTATCCAGGCAGCCTCTCTACAGGTCATCAGGTCCCTGCCCTCCCTACACCGGTGTGGTGGGGTGGGGTGCACAGGCCCTGCCTGCCAGTTTTCCAGGCCTCGGACCACGCCCCCAACATCTGACCAATCAGAACAGCCTTCCTGAGTTCCTGTATTGGAAAGGGACAGTTACATTATCTCCAAGATGTCTCCCAGCCAAAGATCCTATGAAAACTCACCGATGTTATGATCTAGGCAATAATTGATTTTTTTTATATATAAAAAAGCTTTTCGTCAGCCTTCAGTCTCAGCAAACCTATTCTTTCTGAAGTCTGGACACACCACTAGGGTATGAAAACATTTTAAAAAAAAAAAAAGGGATATGAAAACATAGCTAAGTCTATGGTTTTCCGGCTTTCTTTCCCTGGGTCCTGATCCACATCTGTATGGAAAAGTCTCTTAACCATGGGTGTTAAATTTTTCTCCTGTAGAACTGCAGAATCTTGGAAAACACCAAGTTTAGACTCCAAGTGAGTGTTTTTTCCCTGCAGGTGAGGAGACCAGAGCTTTTACGATTCAGACAGAAAACTGGTACCCAGTGGAAGAATAGTGTGTGAACTCTACGGAGAAGATGTTGAAGGCGACTCTGCTAAGCGGTAGATACTCAGCGTCACAGTCAGTGGACGGTGTGAGAGGAAGCCGCAGCTTCCTTCCCTGTGCTTGAGATTTCTTCAGCTAGCCAGGGTGGTTTTGGTTCCATAAACATTTGGAAATGCTTTCTCATATTTATATAAAAAAAACTGCACTGAATAAGAAGGGTCTGTGGGACAGAACCTGTCTTGTTCTGTCTTGAACAGTCTTGGTTCTTCAAAACCATGCATGTGAGATGTCTCTCCATTTGTGTGTGTGTGTGTGTGTGTGTGTGTGTGTGTGTGTGTGTGGTATGAGTACGTATGTAGTGAGTGTGTGCATGTACTAGTTTATGTGGTATGTGAGTATTTGTGTATGTAGTGTCTGTGTGTGAAAGTGTGTATGAGTGTGTGTCGTGTGTGAGTGTATATGTGTTTGTGGTATCTGTGTATGTGAGTATGTATGTGTTTGTGTTATCTGCCTGTGTGTGTATGTGTGTATGTGTGTGGTATGTATGAGTATATGGCTATATAGTGTGAGTATGTATGAGTGTGAGTGTATATTGACATGTGTGTGTGTGTGTGTGTGGTGTGTGTATAGTGTGTATGAGGGAGGATGTGTTTGTGTGTGATGTATGTGTATGTATGCGAGTGTGTGGTATATGTGAGTGCATGTATATATGTGGTGTGTGTGGTGTGCATGTGCAGTGTATTGAGGGTGCATGTGTGTGTGTGTGTGGTGTGTATATGTATGTATATATGTAAGTGTATGTGGTGTGAGTGTCTGGTGTCTGTGTGTGTGAGTGTGCATGTGTGTGTAGTGAAGGGAAATAGAGTCTGGGTGAGTGTGTAGTGTGGTGTATGTGAATGTGTATGTGTGAATATGTATGTGTATATGTGAGTATGTATATGTATGTGTCCTCTTCAAGTTTTTCACCAGTACTTTATAGTTTCACTACAAAGTTCTTTTCAAAGTTTCTTTTTGAATAACTATTTCCCAAGTACTTTGTTTACTTAGGTTTTTTTGTTTACTTGGTTTTGATTTATTTTTCAGTTGCATCATGCAAATTCTACTGTTAGATGTTGATCTTATACTCTGTAATCAAACTGAATTTAGCAATTCTAATGATGTCTTAATTGAATCTTCAGGGATTTATATATACATAGGTCATGTTGTCTACACACGAGGATAGATGGACCCCTGCTTTCCAGTGCGAATAACAGACATTTGCTCGGTTTCATATTGTTACTGTGTGAGAGTGTGTCTGTGACTCGAGGGTAGAGAGAGGAAGCACAGGTGTGTTGGAGTCGTTAGTCTCTCGGTCCACGGCCCATCCTTCCGTGGGTCCGGGCTCACACTCACACCTGAGCTAGCACTGGCTGTTTCTGCATCTACACGCTAGAGCAGACCGTGCTGCCCTCTGTCGACCACAGCGGTACCAGTTCACTCTCGTCGGTAGTAGCAGGCATATCTAACTTCATTTTTTTTTTATTATTCGATATAATTTATTTACATTTCAAATGATTTCCCCTTTTCTAGCCCCCCCCTCCCCGAAAGTCCCGCAAGCCCCCTTCTCTTCCCCTGTCCTCCCACCCACCCCTTCCCACTTCCCCGTTCTGGTTTTGCTGAATACTGTTTCACTGAGTCTTTCCAGAACCAGGGGCCACTAACTTCATTTTTAAAGCGATAATCACTGTCAATTTCTCCTCAGTTATACCAGGACCCCAAACAGCGTCTCCTTCCTACCTGGATGTGTGACAGACATACCCTGTTCTGTCAGCACCGAGTCTCCTCTTCCCTTCTCAGGTCTGTGCTGGACTTTACAGCCTGCATTTCCCAGACTCTCTTGCCCTCTGGCTTCCTAAGTTACTCTGTTGCTAGGGGCCCAAGGCGTGAAAGGAGAAAATCATTCCTTGCAGTTCTCCGGTTGTGGTCAGCATCAATAGCACATCTGCACCGTATTAGCACTCTACTCTTTAAGGAACACTTAGCATGCGTTAAAATGCTTCCCTTAGAAAAGCAGCAACTCCTGAGGACATTGAAAAGTTTGTGTTGCTACCTCCTGCAAATGGGAAAAAAAAATTATGAACGATTAAAAATGTATGGGAAATCAAATCAAATATGGTGTTCTTCTGCCACCTAGTGGACAGAATGTATAACTGCAACATCAGCAGCCCAAGCTTTAGGAATTTCAAATGATTTCCTAAAGTTTTCTTCACAAAACTGAAAATCTTAATGAATTTGATGATTTCTAGACAGATAACACTAAAGTTAGATCATGGTCAAGTAAACTATTTAAACAGCCCTACAGCCCCTAAGGAAATAGAACGAGTCATTAAAAGTCTCCTATTAAAAAAAAAAAAGAAAGAAAAGAAAGAAAACCCAGGGTCAGATGGTTTTAGCATAGAATTCTACCATATTTTCAAAGAAGAGCTAATGCCAATACTCCTCAAATTATTCAACAAAATATAAACAGAAAGGACACTGCTAATCTCATCTTATGAAGCCACAGTCACCCTGATACCCAAACCACACAAAGACTCAACAACAAAAGAAAATAACTTCAAACCAATTTCTCTTATTAACATTGATGTAAAAATACTCAATAAAATACTCACAAACTAAATCACAAACACATCAAAAATATCATCCATCATGATCAAGTAGGTTTCGTTCCAGGGATGTAGATAAGGTTCAACATACGAAAATCCATCAATGCAATCCACCACATAAATAAACTGAAAGAAAAACGTCACATGATCATCTCAATAAATGCTGCAAAGCCTTTGACAAAATCCAGCATCCTTCATGTTAAAAGTCTTAAGAGAAATTAGGGATACAAGGCACATACCAAAATACAATAAAAGCAATATACAGCAAGCCAATACCCAGCATCAAGTTAAATGGAAAGAAACTTAAGGAAACTCCACTAAAATTGGGAATGAGACAAGACTGTTCACTCTCTCCATATCTATTCAATACAATACTTGATGTTCTAGCAAGAACAATAAGTCAACTAAAGGAAATCAAGGGGACACAAATTAGAAAGGAAGAAGTCAAAGTATCCAACCCAAAATTCTACCAGAGAACTCCTACAGCTGATAGACACCTTCATCAAAATGGCTAGATACAAAATTATCTCAAAAAAAAAAAATCCATAGCCCTCCTTTATACAATCAACAGACTGAGAGACACATTAGGGAAAGAACATTAGGCTATTACTTTATAATAGCCACAAATAATTTAAAGTATCTTGATGTAACTCTAATCATGCAAGTGAAAGGCATATACGACAAGAACTTCATGTCTCTGATTAAAGAATTTGAGGAAATTCTCAGAAAATGGAAAGATCCCCCATGTCTGTGGGTCGGTAGGATTAACATACTGAAAAATGGTCTTTCTACCAAAAGCAATCTACAGATTCGATGCAATTCCCATCAAAATTCCAGTGCAGTTCTTTATAAACCTGGACAGAGCAATTCTCAGCTTCACATGGAAAAAAAAAATAGGATAGTCAAAACAATCCAGAACAATAAAAGAACTTCAGAAGGAATCACCATCCCTGACCTGAAGCTCTACTGCAGAGGAATAATGATAAAACTGCAGGGTTTTGGTATAGGAACAGACAGATTGATCAATGGAATAGAATTAAAGACCCTGAAATAAACCAACACACCTATGGACACTTGATTTTTGACAAAGAAGCCAAAACCATACAATGGGGAAAAGAAAGTATTTCCAACAAATGGGGTTTTTCTAACTGGATGTCGGCATTACAGGAATGCGAATAGATTTGTATTTATCACCCTGCACAAAACTCAAGTCCAAGTGGATCGAAAACTTCAATATAAAACTGAATACACTAAACCTAAAAGAACAGAAAATGGGGAATACCCTTAAACTCATTGGTACAGGAGACAACTTCCTGAATGGAACACCAATGGCTCAGACTCTAAGATCAACAATCGATAAATGGGACCCCATGAAACTGAAAAACAAAACAAAACAACAAAAAAAAAAGCTTCCAAGGACACTGTCAATAGGACAAAACAGCAGCCTACAGATTGGGAAGGGATATGTAATATCCAAAATTTATAAAGAACCCAAGAAAGTAGACACCATAATCCAAATAATTCAAGTAAAAAGTGGAGTACAGAGTTAAACAGAGAATTCTCAACAGAGGAACTGGAAGGGCCAAGAGGCACTTAAAGAAATATTTAATGTCATCCATCAGAGAAATGCAAATAAAAATGACCCTGAGATTCCATCTTATATCTGCCAAAATGGCTAAGATCAAAAACTCATGTGACAGGCATGCTGGCAAGGATATGTAGCAAGGAGAACACTCCTTCATTACTGGTGGGAGTGCAAACTTGTACAACCACTTTGGAAATCAATTGGTGGATTCTTAGAAAACTGGAAATAGTTCTACCACAACACCTAGTTATACCACTCCTGGGAATATACCCAAAAGATGCTCCACTATATAAGAAGGACACTTGCTCTACTATGTTCATAGCAGCTGTGTTCTTAATAGCAAGAAACTGGAAAAAACTAGGTGTCTCTTGTCTGAAGAATGGATAGAGAAAATTCCTATACATTGGAATACCTATACATTCAGCGATTAAAAACAAAGGCATTATGAATTTTACAGGCAAATGGATGGAACTTGGCGATATTATCCTGAGTGAGGTAACCCAGAGCTAGAAAGACATTTATGGTATGTCTTTATGTCTTTATGGTATAAGTGGACATTAGCCATAAAGTCTGGGACAACTGGTTATGCTACAGTCCACAGAAGCAATACATACACACATACATACATACATACATACATACATACATACATACATACATAACAAAAACTGGGTAATCAGAAGGTCCCAAGGGAGGATGTCTGAATCTCACTCAAAAGGGGATACTTAATAGCCACTGGAGGTGGATGGAGAGAGGGAACTGGGTAGAAGAGGAGGGGAGAAAGGGAAGGGATGTGGCAATCAGGAGTGGGAAACAGGGACAAAAGAAGGCTGAAAGAGAGAATGGGAATTGCCTTGGCTAAGGGGCGTCTCTGGTTACTAGCTGGAGGCCAGGACCAGCAGAGGATACAGGTAGTCTATGGGGGTGACCCTAGCTTCGAGTCCTACCTGAGAGGGATAGAGAGACTGAAGTGGCCACCTCTTGTAGCCATACAGGGCTTTTTTTTTAAGGAGGGAAGGGGACATCAGTCTATCCACAAAACCTTCAGACCAAAATCTGTCTTGCCTGCAAGATGTGCAGGAGTAAAGATGGAGAAGAGACTGGGGGAACAACGAACAAATGACTGCCCCGGTTGAGACCCACCCACAGGAGAGAGCCAGCCCCTCGCACTGTGAATGATACTCTGCTGCCTTGCTCGTAGGCAGGAGCCTAGTGTAGCTGTCTGCTGAGAGGCTCCATGCGGCAGCAGATGGAGGCAGATGCAGAGACCCCCTGGGGTGTCTTGTGGAAGAGGGGGGGCACAGAAGTGAGCAAGTCGGAGAGGTCAAGGACTGTGCCCTCCACCCCGCAGCCCTTGAGTGGGGAAATTCAGATCTCAGGGCTTGCCACAGTCGCCCACCTAGGGTGGAGCTTTCGGGACCTGGGTGTAATCTATTGTTCTTCCAGATCTTCAGCCTCCTGCACTGAGCCGGCTACCTGCTGAGCAGCTGAACCTGTTTTCTTGAGGAGACCCTGGCATTTTGGGGAAAGAGTTTCCACCCCCACCACCTTTAAATTCAAAAGCTATCCATTAAACATTGGGCCTTGATCAAAACCCTTTGTCTTGGTCTTGATCCTTTCCCACAGTTCTTCCCGTTCATCCTGTTTTCCTTCCATGGCCGCTGGCCTACAAAGGACAACACAAGATGACCTCCGGAGACAACTAACCTGAGACCATGGGGGCTCACAGAACCTGGACCACCAACCAGGGAGCATGCAGGAACTGGCTCTGGACCAACCACACATTCACAGCAAATGTACAGTGTGGTCTTCGTGTTGGCCCCCTAACAAGTGCAGTGGATAAACCTCAGTCTCTGTTCCCGGTCTCGGTGGGCGAGGATGTGCCTAGGCCTGCCTAACTCGGTGCCCCAGGGTGGGGCGGTACCCGAGAGCCCTTCTAAGGAGAAGGGAAGGGGTCTGAGGAGAAGGGATTTGTAAGGGTGGGACTGGGAAGAGAAGAGGGAGGGGAGCTGTGAACAGAATGTAAAATGAATAAAAAAAATTTTAAATATATACATATTTTTAATATTTTTATTTTCTATATTCTTTGTTTATATTCCAAATTAATTATTTCCCGGATCCCCCCTCCCCATATGTCCCATAAACCTTCTTCTCTCCATCCCTTCTCCAATCACCTCCCTCCTTTTTCTCTGTCCTCATATTCCCTTCCAATGCTAGATCAATCCTTTCCAGGATCAGGACCCTCTCCATACTTCTTCATGGGCGTCATTTGTTATGCAATTTGTGCCTTGGGTATTCAGGGCTTCTGGGCTAATTAATATCCACTTATCAGAGATTGCAGTCCATGTGTATTCTTTTGTGATTGGGTTACCTCACTTAGGATGATATTTTCCAGATCAAACCATTTGCCTAAAAATTTTGTGAATTCATTGTTTCTAATTGTTGAGTAGTATTCCATTGTGTAAATACACCACATTTTCTGTATCCATTCCTCCTTTGAGGGACATCTGGATTCTTTCCAGCTTCTGGCTATTATAAATAAGGCTGCTAAGAACATAGTGGAGCATGTGTCTTTATTGCATGCTGGGGAATCCTTTGGGTATATGCCCAGAAGAGGTATAGCGGGGTCCTCCGGAAGTGTCATGTCCAGTTTTCTGAGGAACCGCCAGACTGATTTCCAAAGTGGTTGTACCATCTTACAGCCCCACCAGCAGTGGAGGAGTGTTCCTCTTTCTCCACATCCTCACCAACACCTGCTGTCTCCTGAGTTTTTGACCTTAGCCATTCTGACTGGTGTAAGGTGAAATCTCAGGGTTGTTTTGATTTGCATTTCCCTAATGACTAATGATGTTGAGCATTTCTTAGCCTCTTGGTCATCCGAATTTCTTCAGGTGAAAATTCTTTGTTTAGATCTGTACCAAATATATACATATTTACATGTACATATATACATTTACATATACACATACATCATATACATATGTAGGGCCCCACAGCAGCTTGTAGAGCATGCAGCATGGGGAAAAGATGAATGGGAGAAAAACCACATCTTGCCGGAGCTTGCCAGCTCTGGCAGGGCAGGCACGGGAAACTGCTGCGTGACCCTACCGGCCATCGCCGGATGGGCGTTGGGGCGTGTGAGGCCACCGGACCTGCTCTGGAATGAGGAAAGTGCGCAGTCCTGAGGTCCCTTGGCCTCACGGAGGCCAGGGACAACAGGTTCTAGCTCTCAGGCATCACAGGACACCACTGGATACTGAGGAAGAGCTGAAAATGTGGGCCCCAGGGGCGGCTCAGTCAACCCCGGGCCAAAGGAGAAAGGTCGCTCAACCAGAACACAGACTGGACTGCCTTTCTCGGTCCAGCATACATATGCATATGCATATACACATACACATATACATATATACAATACACACATATATATGTATATATGTATATGTATGTAGATAGATAGATGTCAGATAGATAGATAGATAGATAGATAGATAGATAGATAGATAGATAAAATGACCAGCCAAAATTTTACAGCCATTTCTAATATATCTTCTGTGTTCATATCTGATCATGGAACCAACTAATTTAATCACAGACCATCTGTTGCGTGTAATTTTAAAATCCACGCTATTGCCTTCCCAGGGCTGCACTCTCAGCTTGGCTCCAAGAACACACTACCGCTGCTCCCACTCATGACATAGCTCTGCCTACGGCCATCTGGTTCCCTAGCGGGATCCGCGCCCCCTCAGCCTCTCAGGCTAACTCCACCAAGCCTCTGACAACCGCCCAGGCTGCCCTTTCTCTGACCACCTTTGCTCCGTGCATGGAAAACACCAGACAGTTCTAACACTTTAAAACCAGTAAGATAACACAACTGCTGGGTGCAGAATCTATTGCCCTAACCGCATCAGCTATCCTGTATCAGATTCCGCAGGTGGTGCCACAGGTTCTAGTTGCCCCCAGGCCATAGATGGTGTTCAGTCTCCTCTCCCCAAAGCCTGGCCGAAGAGCCACCTCACCATCCCGGCCCCTCTTCTTCCTCCTAGGACCGGAACTCCCACCTTTTTCCTTCTCCCAGCAATTGCCCCCGCCCCTGTCTTTTTTTGACACAATCAAGAACCAATCAGGGGAACAATACCTCCACCTACAACCATCCTTAATTTTTCTAATGATTGCAAATTTTCTGTTTCTAAAATAATTATATTTAATTCGCCTTACTGCTTGCAATATTTGTGCCAGATGTCTCTTTCGCAGAGTTTAATCACTTTCACGTTTCAAATTGATATAGACATAGAATTTAATATACCTTGTTTCAAAATGTAAGATACTTGATTTGAAACAAAGAGCAAATTACTTCAGCTTAGGTGTCAGCATCGTCATCTGTAGAATGGGGCTCAAGAGTGTGTTTAAAAATAGTAGCTAAATGCTTCTCCATCAGCAGGTGAGGGCGTGCCACCAGACACAATGACTTGAGTTCTGTATCTGGGTCACATGTTGTAGAAAGAGAAAACTGACTCCCACAGTGTCCTCTAACACACACACACAGACACGTTGTGGGTCGTCCTGATGTTCTTTGTGTTCTGAGGTTGATTCTGCTGCCTCAAGAGGGGGTCCTCTCCCCACACACATACACACACACAATCCCAAGTATCCAATCATGTACTCGGGTGATCTCATGTGACCCTTTTCCCCATTTTAACTGGTCAAACAAAGGCTAGAGCCTGTAATTCAGCAATGAAGGAAAAGGTGGGATGCGAGGTCTTTGAGAAGGGCAAGGGGGGCAGATAGGAGGAGAAAGAGAAGGAAGGAGAAGACAGAGGAGGAAGAGGAGGAGGAGGAGGAGGAAGAGGAGGAGGAGGAAGAGGAGGAGGAGGAAGAGGAGGAGGAGGAGGAGGAGGAGGAGGAGGAAGAGGAGGAAGAGGAAGGAACAGAATCACGTGGCCAGGAGACACTGCAAATAGTAAAGTGTCTCATAGCAGAGGAATCAGTTAGTACAGTGTTAGATCTGCCCAATCTAGCCATATAGTTTATAAATATAATAATTGGATTGTGTGTTCTTTATATGGGCTTATTGGGATTGGAAAATTACTGTAGCAAAAGTAAATGAATAAATAAATAAATAATTACACATTAAAAACTTTTGGATTATATAACAGTTGCAAAGCATTATAAATACATGCACCATGCATATACAGTGTGTGTGCTAGTATACACACATAAATAAATAAATAAATACACATTAAAAACACATAAATTATGTAACAGCTATAAAGCCTTATACAGATACCAGAAATTGAAGTAATATACCTACATGGAGTTCAGTTTCCTTGTTTAGTTTTAGATTTTTGGGGTGTGTGTGTTTTGAGAGAGGGTGTTACTATGTAGCCCTGGCTTGGATGGCTTGGGTATGTGACTCCATAAACTAAGTTGGACTTGAACTTGTGGTGTTCCTTTGCTTCCTCCTTCAAGTGCTAGGATTACCAAGACACCACTACAACTGGCCAACGTTCAGTATTTTCGTTACAATAATCTATTTACATTAGAATTTTAACTAGAATTAATGTGAACAGCCCTTAGAGTCATCCATAACACCTGCTCACTAGCCTCATGACTTTTCTTGCTACCCGAACAACTAGAATTTGTCAATGAAACTTTAACAAGCCTCAGAAACGCCGCCCACTTCTCTCTGCCATTCAAGGAAGTTCAGGTAAAAAAAAAGAAAAAAGAAAAAAGAAAAGCAAAAACAAAACAAAACAATAAACAAAATAACAAAAAAATACTGTTAAAAATGGTCACTCTGGGATTAACAGGAAGGTTTTGTTTTGTTTTGTTTTGTTGTTGCTTTATTGTGGATAAGGGAGAGAAAATATCTAGAGCCAGAGACATCTGAAAGAGTACAGAGCAGAGAGAGAAAGAATCAGGCTGGCTACAATCAAGACTATCACCATTGGTCTCAAACATTATTTGATTCATTTACATAGACATAACATTCTTGCACAATATTACACAAGGCCTCCTGAGTTTAGCAGTCCTTAGGCTCCAGCAAGAGAGTTCATCTATCAATGGAGGGATCCGAGGCTGTCAGTCAATTGGATATTATTGCCTCCAGTCAGGTGGTGTATCGGGGCAATGACAGGTTCGTGGCTGAAGCAGGTCCAAGGGAGATGGCAAGTCCTATTCCTAAAGGAAGGAATATCTCAGTCTCCGTCTGACCTGCAGCAACAGTGCTGCCTTCCTCTCCTCATAGAGATAAACCCATGGGGTTGTCACAAGAGCAGTGCAAGACACTCACAGGGGATGTCTTGCAGGGGGTTAATTTTTTATTTTATTTTTACATCAACAGAAGAGATGTACATATCCAAAGAAGAGAGATGAAACACCATGTTTATTACTGGGATAGGCAGTAACAGCTTGTCTGTGAGAAATGAACTGGCTTGACTTGAGTAGATGTCATTGTTCTTATTAGTTGAAGATGAGTTGTGAGGGGTGGAGCCAAGATGATTCTCTGAAGCTTAAAAGAATTTTTAAAAATAGTAGACACTCATCTTTGTGTCATTGTAGAGTCTTGGGAAATAATCTTCGGTTAACTGCATGAACATTCTTTTAGTTATTTTCCTTATTAAAGAAGAACAAATAGCTATTCATGTTATTAGGGAAAACAGGAATTTAAACAAAATTCAGACAAAGAGACATGAAAATTTTAAGTTTTGGACAAGATAAGCTACGTTATCTCAAGCTGTAGAAGCATGACTTCACCAATCATTCTTTCTATTTAGGTGTGCAACTCTGTGCCCAGAGGATTTAACTTGGCCATGTGAGTCCAGCTGTGCCAATGATCATGGTGGGACCAGTTATCGCCAGCTACTCTGTGGCAGCAGCAGTCTCCCCAACTTCTCCTGGTTCACTTGCCTCCAAACCATTCGTATCTGCCTCCAACCATCCTCCCCCTGTGGCTAGCTGTCACAAATCCCTGTAGTCCAGGAAAATTAAAACTCCAGAGGCTTGTAAATTATCAGTCAGATTTATAACAGTAAATTCTCAACTCACAAAATACCCACTCAAAGAATTCGAAACTCAATTGATATAAACACAAGCTGCACTCCTAGACTGGACAAATTTCCCTATATTATTCTCTTTCTGTTCTATGATATTCATAGCTACCTGTGGCTACTTCAAGCTGAGCAGATCTGGTTCATCTTCTTCCTCCATCTTCTCTCATTCCAGTCACCTCTCTGTCCCCTGTCCTCTCTCTCTCTCTCTCTCTCTCTCTCTCTCTCTCTCTCTCTCTCTCTGACACTCTCAGCCCTGCCTTCCTTTTTCATTGCCCAATCATAGACTCTAGCCTAATATTTTGCCTCCCCTCACCTGCATATAGAAAGCAATCCACAGGTCCTTCCTACTCCTCTCCTGGGCAGGAGCCCACCTTGGCCCAGCCAGCTGTTCACTTTGGCTGTCATCATCGTTGGCACCCCTATCATAGGCCTGGTTTTGCCCTGTAGGGTATAGCGTAAGTGCTCCTGGCAGGCCCAAGAATGTGCTGTGTTTGCTCTACAGCTGTCCTCCCTCATACTCTGGCTATGTGTCAACACCTGACTGCTTGCCAACTCTGTCTGATGGGTGGCCATTGCGTCTGCAAGAGGAGAGCACCTCTCTGTCCACACAACTCCCCCATGGAAGCAGACATTGGGAAGGGAGACAGGCTTGGAGTTGCTGACAAGGCAGAGATGGAGGGACCCCAAGGGCTTTTTCACTTCCCACACCCTCTTTACAGTTTCTCCCTCCCACCTCGAGTCAAGGCTAGGCCAAGTTCCATTCTCCACCCACAGGAACATTCTTGAGTAAAAAATTCTCAGAATGTACTCACTGACAGTCCCAGGTAGAGTTCAAATGTGTGCCATGCTTGCTAGCCAGTAGATTTAAAGGTCAATATGCTTAGCCAATAAGTTTGAACTGTAACCTTGTTGATGTAACATGTGCCCCTAAAGTATAAAAGGTGCGTGTAATAACTATTCAGGGGTCACTTTCTAGTCACTTGCCTTGAGGGACTGACTGAGGGTTGACCCCGATGTGCCTGAAAATAAACCTCTCACTTCTGCATTGATCTGTATCTCGGTGTCTCAGTGGGGGAGAATCAAATGAAGTATCACTGACCAAGGGTCAGGGCCTTACACAGTGAGCCAGACAGCAAGGCAGCACTGTCTCAAACCTGAAGCTGGCGGAGGCACGCTCAGTTGTAGCCTCTTGATGTTTGAGCTGTGGGAAACTGTTTAAAGCAATTTAAAGGATTTGTAGGCACCCAATCACAGTGGGTGCAGTGGTCATTGATTAAGGATGTCCAGGTCTCCAGACTCCTGAAAGGGCACAAATGGGGGGAAGCTGGGCCAGCTGAGGGGCACACAGGTGCTGTCTCTGCTCTTGGCTGAGGCTTTTCCTCTGTTTTTCTTTTGTAGGGTTTCCAAGAGAACAGCTTTGCTGACCAAAAGGATGAAGGGGCAAGAGAAGGGCAAGCGGATGGGATTGAGAGCTCACATGTCTTTTTAGTGAGGTCCTGTATAGGGGAATTTGATAGGGCCCACATTTTTCTAATTTGAGTGGATGTTTTATGAGATGAAATACTCCCTATGATAGAAAAGAGAGAAAGTGTTACCAGAGATGCTCAATGCTACCAAGGATATTCAGCTGCGGGGTGTCAACTGCCCTACAAACACCAGCCCTTTCACACCGTAAGAAATCTGTAGCCATCCTAACTACTTTTAAGTGGCTACAGAATCACCAGGTCATTAGCCGCTGGCCTGTGAGGATGAAGGAAGCAGAGTTATCGAACACTTGTCCCAAGGACGTCATGCTGTTATGGAGTCACGCTCTGCCTGCTGCCGTTACAGTCCTCTTAATCTAAGAATTATATAAAAACTTTAAGGGCCCTTCTAGCCCCTTGCTGGGCAGCATTTCCAGCACTTACAGTGATAATGCTTGATCTCTTTCAAGCATTGCTGGTGGAGCAGATTAATGATTCAAACCCCACACTAGGAAAGAACATAGAGATATAGAGTGTCAGCAGTGACCACCTCCCTTAGAAAGCGTTTGAAAGAATAAGATTGCTAGTGAAGCTAGGTTGAAGTGCTTTTATTAGTGTATGTATGCATATATGTAAAGCTTGTCTGGGTATGTGTTGGAGCTGGCTCAATTCACCAACTGTGGATCTTCAATTCAGTCAACATATGTGTATATGTATGTATGCATGTAACTATTTGTATGTATGAAGTTATTGGACTCTGCCTTTTGTTTCATCCACTCAGTGTGTGTGTGGGGGGGTGTGTGTATGAATTTTCTCTTTTCTTATACTTTTTGTCTGACCCAATAAGCCAATGAGTTAAAAGGATTCATAGTTTGTCCGCTGGTCTCAGGAAAGGCCAACTCCAGTAAAATAAGCTTTGTTCCCTCGGGAAAAAAAAATCTGCTGAGTAATTTCTCCAACCATTGACTCTCATAGGCAGCAGTCCCTGTAGGCATCTGGATCCACTTCTGTCAGCAGCTCTAGGCACTGATACCCATCAGCTGCCTGTCTCAGTTTACCCACCACATGGATGCCAAAGCTGGTCATTGACATGTGTAAGAGTTTTCAGCTCCCCAGACAAGTTCAGAGAAAGAGAGTAAAGGGAGTTTACCATTTTGTACCAAGCTCAGGACTTTCCAATGTTAGACTTTGACCTTACTCAGCAGGCCCAACTGAAGTGAACATAAGTAAACAGAAAGGAGGGGCATGGAGTTAGAAGGTATTTATATAATAGTGTGCATATTTTCACATTCCTCCTTCAAAGGATGTCCCCCTATGCCAAGGCAAATGACTCCATGATAATCAGAAAGCACAAGTCCAGGAGGCAAGGTCATGTCTATGTCTCAGCAAAATGGTAGAATGTTGTGACCTTCAAGACAGCCCTCAGGGCTGTGGGAACAAATGCTGAAAACAGGAGTTCAAAAATATATAATTTCTCAGCTACGCAAGATATAAGGATGCAATATGAACTGTATACAGAGCTTCACAGATCTAAAGGAACAGAGGGAGCTTCACTCTGAGCCAGCTTGTCAGAAAAATATTAAGGAAAGAGATAAAGATTTAACAAGTGGTGATTGCAAGGTAAGATCTCACCCTCTAAGTTTTGTTTGTTTGTTTATGCTTACAAAGGCAGGTAGATATTCCTGAGTTCAAGGTCAGTCTAAGACAGAGGGAGTTTAGGTCCAGGCCCACCCACATGTGGGTAGGATGGGATCCCACCCAACTATCTTATTGTTTGTGCTTGCACTAGCTGCCTCTTTCTAAGAATTAAAGGACTGAAGTCATGGAATGCAGGTTCATGGGATAATAAAAAGGGAAGCTGAGATAGTAACTGAATCAAAATGTTAAAAAAAAAAAACTGGGCTTTTGAACTGCAAGAGATGAGCTATACAGAGAGTTTTTAGAGTAGCAGGAGAAAGCTGTCTCAAGCAGAGCAAAACACAGAGAACAGTCTGAAAAGAGCAGAACACAGAAAGACAGAGAAATCTGAAAAGCTTTCTTGAGCAGAATATATGCTGTCAACTTGGACCCACAATTTGACTTTGAGTCATTTGTTTCACCACTCTCAGACTTCCATTCTGTCAGAACCCCTCTCCAAGCTGATGTTAGTCCTTGGGAGAAAGCACTCTTCAAAGATCCAACTCCCTTCATCCTTGTGAACTTCAACAAACTTTTTTCTCTTGGGTTGGTCCACTCACTGTTCCTTGGCAGATATCCCATTTATCTGGCATCTCTAACCTTTTGGGTCTTGAAGTCAATCCAGGTTTCACCTTCACAGCTTCTGAAACACAGGTTCGACTGCTGCTGTGGTCATACTGGCCATATACTGGCATCTCCAAAAGGATGGGGTATTCTGCTATAACTGGGCTGCACTTTTACCAATGGCCTCTTGTAGGCTCTCTTCATGGTGCCAAGCCTCAAATTCTTTGCATGACTCCTTAAATATTGGCCCTTCAACTGACACAGGTTCTATCTTCACCAATGGCCTCTCCTGGTCTCTCATAATGCTAAGCCTCAGATGTTCTCTATGACTCCTTCATGCCTTCAAAACCAGTACCCCGGTGACTCTTACACATTATCAAATCCAGCTGCTAGCACAAGGTATAACCTTGACCATCTCACACAATGGCCTTTCTGGGCCTCTATGCAGGGACACCCCTGACACATTCACGGTTTTAGCAGCTTTCTTTTGTCACAGAAGGCAATCCTATCCTTTATTCTAGAGTCAGAGCCACATGGTCAAAGCTGCCAAGTTCTGCTGCTTCCTAGGACTTGAAAATGGTCTCCTTGTTGAATTACATCTTCACCAGCTTTATGTTTTCAATGTTTTTCTTCACTACCTAAACTTGGTTGCTCTAGAAATTGCTTTGTAGGCTAGGCTGGACTTGAACACAGAAATCTGTATGCCTCTATCTCCTAAGAGCCAGGATTAAAGATTGTACCACTAGGTCCAGACCTAAACTTTTCCTTAATTTATTTTCATTATAGGTCTTTATAAGCATGGCCACTATGCCTCAAGGTCTAGATTAACGGCATGTATCAATCTGAATCAAAAGTGTGTGTCTTATAGCCTCAAGTTCTGGATCAAAGGCCTTCCTGCCTCAAGATCTGGATCAGGTGTGCTTTAAATTACTGTTTTGTAGTTTGTTCCAGAAATATCAAATTGACAACAAAGAATAGCCATCACAAGCCACCCTTGTCAACTTGTCACACAATCATATTTTCTTATGTCCAAATGAAAACAATAACCAGGTCATAATAACGACCTAACATGATATAACTATCTCTTGTCCAACCACAAAACACATTGTAAATTTAGAATCAGCAGCAATATCTTTTGGGGAACATCCTTTTCACAAGATGGAAGGTTAGCTGGGTGGGATCTTTCACCAAGGTCACAACACCCTTAATTCCATTTAATATGTTTAATCTGTTTGTCTCCTGGAACATAAGGTTTAGCTGCATTCTACTTCCTGGTGCCCCTTTAATCTCTTGAACCATGCATATTGTATTTTTCCTTTCTCAGCTTGCTATATTTGATCAAAATGCTTTTTATAAAGGTGAACTACAGGACAGAATCTAGGTTAGGGTATTTTGAGATTTCTTTTGTCAATGTAATCAATCTGAATCTCTTCACTTTAGTCTCAGGCAGACTCTTCAAATAAAGGCAAAAAGCAGCTACATTCTTTACCAAATTATCTTAAGAATGATCTCTTGGTTAAAAAAAAAAAGTAAAATTCTCCTTGAGCCAGGCCACCACAGTTCAAATCACCCTCAGGACCACCATCTTCCATGTTCTGACCAGGGTGGCTCATTAAGTCCCACATTTCTCCAAATGAAACTATAGTCCGGCCAATCATAGCAAGACCCTAGTGTCTACTACCAATTTCTCTCTTAGTTAGGGATTCGATGCTCTGACAAGACACTATGACCACGACAACTCTAATAAAGAAAAACACCTGCCAGCCCATCTCTGAAAAACCCCCGAAGGGGTTGCTGAGAACGGTGCCAGCCCCTTGAATCCCCCTCCCTTGCTTTCTGTCATTCTTTCTTCTCATGTCTACAATCCTCTTCAAATAAAACATCTCTCCTGCAAAAGAAGGAGGAGGAGGAAGAGGAGGAGGAAGAAGAGAAGGAAGGAAGGAAGGAAGGAAGAAAAAAGAAAGAAGAGAGAAAGAAAGAAAGAAAGAAAGAAAGAAAGAAAGAAAGAAAGAAAGAAAGAAAGAAAGAAAGAAAGAAAGAAAGAAAGAAAGAAAGAAAGAAAGAAAGAAAGAAAGGGGATGGCTTATGGTTTCAGTGGTTTAGTCCATTATCATCATGGTAGGAAGCATGGTAGCATTCAGGCAGACTTGGTCCTGGAGGAGCAAGAGTTCTACATCTGGATCTGCAGGCAGCAAGGAGGAGACTGGATGTGTTTCACACTCGGCATAATTTGAGTATTTAGGACCTAAAAGTTCCTCTTCCATAGTGACACACTTCCTCTAACAAGCCTCCGATAAGGCTACACAACCTGAAAGTACCATTCCCTATGGCAAAGCATTCAACCACATGAGTTTATGGTGCCCTTTCCGCATACTGTGTACTTTGTAGGTTTCTTGGTAATAATGTATTAACACGTTCCCCTGGGTCATGTGAGCCACTCCAAGAGATTAATTCAACCAAAGGAGGGAGATTGTAGGAACCCTAATGTATAGCCAGTAGGTCAGAAGCATGCCTTACACATACTGGAGGTCATTCCTGACCTGAGCAAGGTAGTCTTAGGCTTGAGTCCTCATCTGTGCATCTGAAGTTACCTCCAGGGAGATAGTGTCAGAATTAGGTGGAATTATAAGACACCCAGCTGTTTACTGCTACAAAATTGGTGGTAAGGGGAAATCAAAACACAGAGCATTGGTTGTCCATGCTACAAGAGTAGAGGGACAAACCCAACGTCTAGTAGTGACAGCACAGCTACTGGGTGCTTATTACAGACTGAGAAATAGAGTGGCAAATCATTGCCTGCCTCTGCTGCTTACCCAAGTGTTAAGGACTTGCGAACACCGGAGAAGCTGTTAAAAAATGATAGAGGTCTAAGTAACCAAAGTCTCAAAAGCTGTGTGCTAAGGATGACATCACAAAGCAGTGTTCAGTTGCACTTAGGAGAGAGTGATGGTGAGAAAATGCATTTAATGATGAATGATTTAAAATGGTCTTTCAAGGGAATACTCTGTTTTCTTTATTTTCTCATAGATGCAGTGTTTATTACTAATAGAACTGTAACTTGTTTTGATAGTATTATGACCTGTGTAGATGTTATGCTTCTCTATCTACATTGCATGTTCACAAACCATGTAGATGCCCAATGTGTGTCATAAATTATGACAAGTTCTGGAGATTAACAGTATATGTAGAAAAATAACTATACCACTATATTAAAACTTTGTACCCAAGCATGCACAGAATCTCAGAAGAGATGATTTATTTCAAGCTTTAAAAAAAAACCATAAACTCATTCTGGCATTCTATCCATATCACAGAGCTCTTATTACTGGCTGACAAATACTGCATACATGAATGAATAGATGCAACTAGTCAGCAAACAAAACATAGCAGATATAACAGGGTCTTGCCCAAGCTAGCTGCAAGGGAACTGTAGAGAAGATCATTAGTGTTCATTTGGGGAAACAAAAAACCCTAGAGGAAAAAGAGTTGAGAAGGGTCGGTCCTTCAGGGTCTACCAGTTGTTTGAGTCACCTTTACATACCTAGAAAGAAACAAAATTTTGACATTGTACATACCTGGAAAGATCTTCATAGCAGCCTAGAACTCTGTGTCTGATACAGGAAAGGCAGCCAGTCAGCCAGTTAGGAATTATTCTAATCAATTAAGTAAAGAGTGGTGGACTGCAGAGGAGTTTAGGCAATTGAAGTGTTACTAGTGGGTTACCTCAGGGTAAACTTTGGATCAGGAATACTTCTGCTGGGTATTGATAACAATTTCTGTGCTTTGTAAAACATTGAACACTTGATCCCTTTGAGCAGTATTGGTTAACATAGGTAACATTTAACAAACAGAATAACAAATGCTTCCATTGAGATAAATATTCCCATTAAGATAAATACTTCCATTAAGATAATGGTCCTGGTAGCACACACTTATTATCCTAGCACTTGGAAGGGAGGATCAAAAAATGCAAGAGGATCAAAAACCAAAATAACAAATAACAATTTGGCAAGAAAATTTGGGATGTGACAGGATGGCTCAATAGTTAAGAGCAATAGCTCTTCTTGCTAAGGACCCGGGTTCAGTTCCCAAAACCTACAGGAGGTCTCACCACTGTCTGTAACTCCAGGTTTGGGGGATCTAAGGACCTCATCTGACCTCTATAGGCCTATACACATGCAGTATGTAAACTTTTTACAGACAAAACACACATAAAATAAAAATTTTAAAACCCTTTTTAAAAAGAGATACAAAAGTTATTTTTAAAAATATAAGAAAACAACTTTGGCAATTTTACAGTACAGCAAAGAATTTCATTCTTACTAAAACTGAGCATTTCCTAACCAATTGTGTGTTTGTTTGTTTGTTTGTTGTTTGTTTGTTTGTTTGTTTGTTTGTTTGTTTTAGAGACACAGTATCACCACATAAACAAGACTGGACTCAAATTTATACCAATCTTCTTACTCTATTGTCAGAGTGCTGGGATTACAGGCTTGTGCCATCATGCTGGGTTCCACTTTCCTGTTTATTTGTTGTTTGTTTTGTTTTTAAGTGTTGGTACTTTCTTAATTGATTAGTTTTAAAAAGTGATCCATATAATGCTTCTATATCATGCCTAATACAAATATCACACAGTCAAAATTATTTTTATTATAGGAAAGGTGGTTAAGAGCATGGCCCTGGGTCAGCTGATTACACCTAGCCCACTTCCTGACAAGCTTAGGGTGTATTGATTAGGTCACCATCTGTCTGAGCTTACCCTCTCTCTACTCATCTTCAATGTGCTGTTCAGAATCTTCTAGATTCCTAAGCCCAGAAGTTGGGTATTTTTATTTTTGTTTAGGGGAGTTGTTCGATACAGTTTTAGATTTTTTTTTTCATGACTGAGTCCCACTTCATGACTCAGGCTATCTCGGAACTCAACATGTAGTGAAGATGTCAGCTCAGAAACTTTGGAAAATTCCACAGGACACCTCCCCTCTGGAAGGGAGTGGCTAATTACAGGGGAGACCCAGATCTCATAGACACTTTCTGGGATTGTTGGCCACCTATCTCCTTCCCTAAAGACCACTCAGCTTAAAAGTCACACTGTTCTGCCAATCTCACTGTGCCTAGTGGCTGGTGCTTTGAGAACTGTATAAAGGCTCACTGGATGGGCTGCAAGGGGTCATTCTCTTTCTCCAGGTGCAGGGCAACCCCAATATGTTGGAACAATACATTTCTCTTGCTTTTTGCGTTGATTCTGCGTTTTCACTCAGGGGTCTCCCCCACCCCACCCCACCTCACCCCCACCCCGGTAAGCTAAGTCTCACCAGAGTCTTACAGTAACCCAGGCTGGCCATAAACTCATGGAAATTTTCCTCTCTCAACCTCTCAAGGGCTAAGGTTACAAACCTGAGCCACCACAGTCAGTTTGAGCCTCAGTTTCTTCATCTATAAAATTGGCATAATGCTAGCAAATAGAGTGACGATTCAGTGATGAGCAGCTGGCCGGGTGGTAGAACATAGTACTTCACAAAAAATAGCAGCAAGGATGAGGTCGAGAACTCTAATTTCTTATTTTAAGAAATATTTACTTAGATTTCTATCTGATCATCTTTTTGAGCCTATGCTGTCTTTTTGAGTTTATGTGTTTTAAATAAAAAATGACAGGGGTAACACTTTCACTTCTGTAAGTGCACAAATATTTCCCCAAGATTTCTTATTACTGATTTGTTTTAGGTGAGTAAGCTTAAAATATTTTATGTAGAAACGACTACTAAACTTTCCTTTTCTAAAATCTTGCATATTTTAAAGCTTAGCTTGCTCTCATTTTCTGCCAGCAATATATTTTCCTTTATTTTAATTAGCTTTCCCATGTGTGAGCAAAATACTAACATTTAAGATTTTAAATGGGGTGGGCAGGCCGGGTACCACTAAGATGAGTATGTATGGGGCAGAGAGAGGGGAGAGAAGAGAAGTTGAACTGTTTGTGCACTATGAAGAGAGGCAGAATTAGAGACGTAAAGGTGGGGAGAGACAGCCTCATATGAGCAGCCTGCTCTGCCACGTTAGACCGTGGTGAGATCCTGGCCCATGCCTGGGGCTTCAGCCCTGCAGAAGCATGGGTCTGTGGGGGAGGGGGGGAGAAATGTATATTTAAGGTAGCATATCCACATCTGGATACCTACAAATGGAGGCCTCTGTTTTCCAGCATGGTTTCCTCTTCTCTGCCAAATTCTTTCTGGGGAGCTGGACCTCCACACCCTCTACCTGAGGAAGAGTTCCTAGTACTTGACAAACCTACACAAGTTCAGCTTTCTTCCTGACCCCCCTCTCCCCTCACTCCGCTCCACCATCCCACACCCCCCTGTCTAGCAAGCACCTGGGGTCCCTGAAGTGCCTCTCCACATAAACAAGGCATTTCCAGTATCTGTCCTCTCTCCTAGTCTCTGGCAGCAGAGTAGGCATCTCCCCCAAGAGCTGGGTGCAGGAGGAACCTGCTGAGCAGGCACTCACACTCATACAACTGGAGCAGGCTGGCTGTGGTGTGGCAGGATGGTCCTCTCCCCAAAACCAGGTGTGATAGCATCTGGATGGGAAGATCCCTCCAAAGCCAAGATAAGTCCTCTGAGCAAACTAACTGCATGTAACTGTTGCCTGTAAACTTAGCTAAAACACAAAGCTGCAGAGCATAAAACTACAAAAATAATGGCTGGAGTCTTGCTGCTGACAAAGCCTGGAACAATACAGTTCACCCAAAACCTAGAATTCTCATGTTTCTTTGTCTAAAATTTGTTTAAATTATTGTATTTACCTAATAATAACTAAAAGAAGGATCATGCTTTTAACCCAAAATTATTTATATATTGCAAACGATGGTAATAGTGACATATCTAAAATTTATCTCTCTTTGTAAACTTAAAGATTCTTTTAAGTTTCAGATAATTCCCCAAGATTCACCTCTAACAACTTAAATGGAATACATCAACATCTATTATTTAATTTTTTATTAATAAAAAATAAGACTATCTACTTAAACCAGTTTGTTTTTGACACACAAGCTGTTACTGCCTATTCCAGATACATAATTATCACAGCGTTTCCTTCCTTAGCTCCCTTAAGTAGGTGTTAGGAGCCATCATAGGACAAGCTAATAACTAGCAGGTAATCTTCCTGAGATGACTTCCCCCTAGGTTAAAATCTACAATAGAACCCCAACAGGCAAAGCACATGAGAAAATCATTTTAGGAAAGATTCCTGCTATTAATTTGTGTTTCCTGTTATTATCACATATATGACACTCCCTAAGTATTAGCCCAACCTTTTGATTTCCTCAGATTTCCTCAGAACTATTGTCTTGTAGTGATGCTATATAGACAAGTACATGGTTTCTTAATCCTTAATGATGATTCGATAAGACTTCCTACATTTATAGTGATTATTAAGGTCTTTTAATAATACTATTAAGCCCTTTCTGATAGTCAAAAGCTGCAATGAGAACTCTGTCAGTCTTTACTGTCATCAGTTAATTGCTACAGACATTCTTCTACTCAGAGTACATTCCAAGATGTAAAACCATTACATAAAAAGGTCATAAAAAGGGAACTAATGATTGCTAGGACAGAAGATAAAATTTTGCAGCATTTATCTATACAAAACTTCATTAATAATTTAATTATAGTTTTTAATTCTCTATGAACCTATGGAGCAGTGACAGGTGATGGATTAGCCAGATAATTAATCCTAATGGATATGTATGTAAACATTCTATGACGTAAACTTCTATTTCAATTTATGATTTGAATTTATGTGCAAACTTGGGATGAACTTTTTACCATGTGATCATGTATTCTGAAAGATGTGTAAGTGCTGAGGACAAAGAGAACAGACAGAAGTGAGAAGGATGTTTTAGACAGATCTGAACAGAACTTTTTAGAACAGAACTGAGGAAAGTCATTGAGACTAAGACCACTCTTATGACAACAGAGCAGGAGGAGAGAGCAAGATTAGAAGGAGGATGAAGAGTGGAATAACTTAGAAACTATAAGGCAACTTAAAATATGAAGAGGGCAATATGCAGAATGTAGAGTGAAAGAGGAAAAAGGGAGAAGTGCAGAAAGCAGAAGGAGTAGGCTTCTCCTTAACGTGGGACAGAAAGAACAGGTCTTTTCTTATTAACAAAGTAGACTTAGTCTTAGTAAAAGGAATAAAGCTTTCTTCTTACAACCTTGGGTTTAATTCATTTAGCATGAGGAGAAGCTTTTTCTTTCTCCGTGCAATAAAGAGTTCATTTTTCATCCAGAATGAGTGAGTTCTTTCTTTATTGGTACTTGATTATTTGCTCCAAATGCCTATGTAAGTATGGATGTGTGTGTGTGTGTGTGTGTGTGTGTGTGTGTGTGTGTGTGTGTATTATGTAGTTATGAGAATGTATGCAAGCTGAGCCCAACTGGTTTGAATAGAAATGTATAAATGTGCGGGAGTGAATCTGTATATGAATTTATGTGAGTTTATGCATTGTTGGTTTTGTAAAAGTTTTTCCTTCTGCAAGCAGCATGATTCTCTTCTCCTGGTCCAATAGAAATGTATTGCTCCAAACTTTCCCCCAACCTGATAAGCGAGAGGCATCTGGACAAAACAGAAAAGGCTCTAGCAATTAATCCTTTAGTCTTATGCTGTTTTAGGATGAGGTGCTAAATGCCGTAGACTGCAGGTTCGGGTCTCAGAGGAACACAGAAAGCAGATCAGCTACAGTATCAATGTAATGTAGACTTAGATGAGTAATTTGTTTTATTATTATACAGCAACCCTAAGTATCTGGTAAGACAAAATTCTTACCCTCCACTGACGCTCTTCCCCCTCCACCACCTCAAGGAAACTGAGGACAAAAAAGAAGCCGGGCTGGCCCCCAGTAATCCCCATTTCTTCCTCTGCTTTTCTTACCACAGCACAGGTGACTGCCTCCATATGTAGACATTGCCGGCATTGGGAATGCCAAATTGAAATCTCCAGTCATGACGACACGATGCTCACCAACCTTAAAACTCATTTTCAGCTTTCCTTTGACAAGCCCTGGGACAAACACTGGCGAATGGGAGTCGGGGGTAACCTCTACCCTTTTAACTACCAAGTAGCTGACCTAAACATCCTCTGCCAGCTTGTCCCTGCTTCCAAATCAGTATTTACTCACAGTAACCTTCTTCATGAGGAATATCAAACTCAGAAGGAGGTCCAAACCACCTCTCCTGTCTACAATACATCCAATATACAGGTGAGCTCCTTCCCCTAACCACCTACTCCTTTCAATGCAATTTTTGTGCTTCCCTCTCCCAGATGGTAAAATATATTTCTGCATTAACACATGTATGAAATGCTAAAATCTGCTAAAGATGATTGGTTGTTCTATGTTTGATCAGGAGAAGAGCAGCTATAAACTTTATAAGCCCGTTTGGACTACATAACCAAACTGTTATATAAACCTCCACCCATGCCACATAAAAGGATGGCATATAATAATAATAATAATAATAATAATAATAATAATAATAAGTTGTGAGTTCTGTAGTCAACAAGATTTATTGGCTACCCGAGAGACATTCATGTCTTAGCCAGTCTCTGAGATGATCCAAGGTTTTAAAGGGAACTTTCCTGGTCCTAGCTGTTGTGGACTGTCCTGGTGCTGTTTGTATTTTGATGCTAATTCTGCTTCATCAAGAGGGGCTGCCGGATGATGAATGGATCATGGTGCTCAGGTGATTTCAGGTGAACATTATCCCCACTTTAACTGGTCAAATAAAGACTAGGGCCTGTGATTGGGCAGTGGAGGGGCAAAGTGGGGCTGGAAGTTTTAGAGAGGGAGAGGGAGGAAGGAGGCAGAGGAACATGGAGATGGAGGAGAGAGAGGAAGATGGTGGAAGAGGGGATGGCAGGAAGATGGAGCAGAACCACATGGCCTGGAGAAGCCACAAGCAGCAGGGGATCTCAAAGCTGGGGAATAGAGTAGTAGTGGTTTATCTGGACAGTCTAGGCGTGCAGCTTATAAATATTATAACAGAGTTGTGAGCTATTTGCACAGGCTTATTGGGGTTGGAGATTTAACCAACAAAAATCTAATCTTAATTAACTTTGAAGGAATCCACAGCTTTTCTCTTCCCGTTGAAACAAAAGCATATCCCCTCCCACAATGCAATGCATGTCCTGACTTCCATTCTGAAGTTAACACATCCTTATAACATCTAAGCTGATTCATCAGTCCTTACTAAAACTCAGTGACTTCATTAGCTGTGCTACCTGTCTCACTGACATTTAAAATATTTGAAGTTAATACAGCATTATTTAATCTATCTCTGGAAGATCTCACATCCCCCTTCTGTTTTATAAATATTTCTTTTAAAGTGCGGTTAGATCTTTCCACAAATGCTTGACCTGTAGAATTGTAAGTTATACATATAACATGTTTTATGTTATAACATTTAAAGTATTCTTGCATTTTACTGGCTACATATCCCAGAGCATTGTCGGTTTTAACATATAAAGATTATCCCTAAGATATCTATCATTTCTAATAAATGTATAATTACAGACTATGCCTTTTCAGAACTAAAGGCAGAAGCCCATTGAAATCTTAAATAGGTTTAAATTGTTCATACTTTAATATTCCAAACTTTGCAAAATGGAACACATCCATCTGGCAAATTTCATTTTCTTGGTTACCTTTAAAGTTATGTCTGGAAGGTAACTTGGCTTGTAACCAAGTTATAGAAAAAATGTCTTTAAATATATATACATATATGTGTGTGTGTGTAAATATATATTTATATAGATAATCTCTGTTTTGAATTACTTGTTGCCGTTATATAAATAACAAAGTTAATTCTGAATCATCCGGAATACATTCAGCAGTTTCTATATGCAAAACAACTCTCTCTGCAAGTTGAGAATGAGTAACTGTCTTAGGGTTTTACTGATAGGAGCAGAAACCACGGCCAAGGCAACTCTTATAAGGATAACACTGAATTGGAGCTGGGTTACAGGTTCAGAAGTACTGTCCATCATCAACAAGGTGGGAGTGTGGCAGCATCCAGGTGGGCATGGTGCAGAAGGAGCTGAGAGTTCTACATCTTCAGCTGAAGGCTGCTAGCAGAATACTTACTTCCAGTCAACTAGAATGAGGGTATTAAAGACCATGCCCACAGTGATACATCTACTTCAACTAGGTCACATCTCCTAATAATGCCACTCCCTGGGCCAATAATACACAAACCATCATAGTAACTATATTAAGAGGTTCTATAAAATCTAACAGAACCATGAGGATAGTATATATTCTGATTTCTGAACTGAAGCATATGGACTTATTTTTTCTGACTTATAACCTGCCATTCCTGATTTTTTTCTTTTTAATTCTTTGTTTTTTTTTCTGGGGGGGGGGGTATCTGTACAAAAGGTAGGAGCTTTAGAAATTGGTGTTCCTTTCACTATATGAAAGTGAACACTTTCGTATTACATATTGGAGGAAGCCAATTAGTGTTTTCTACACTCTAAATCATTACAAGTTCTTTGCCAGTCCTTATTGATTATTCGTAATATGGTAATTTCAGCATTGGTATAAATGACTACAGTCTCTCTGAGTCTGTCCTTGTTGATTAATGAAATCTTATTCTTTCTTTCACAACAAATAAATATATTCTGTATAGTTTTATTTTTTTTAAATTTTTTTACGCTGTTTATGTGCTAAAAAATATCCATTCAAAGATATTATCTTCTGAGGAAGTTAGGCCCTGTTCTTCCTCCCAGCCCCATGCTCCCAGAAATAAGATTCAGACCCAAAATACATTTACAAATACCCTGACCATATAGCTAGGGTCTTCTCTGACTAGCATCATAACTTAAGATAACCCATTTATTCTACTCTACACTCCGCCATGTGGCTGGCTACCTGTGCTCAGGTACCGTGCATCTGTCTGCTCTCATCTTCTCAGGGGGATCTTTCCACCCTGGCTCTAACCCAGAATTCTTCTGCCTCCTGGATGTCCCTTCTTCTATTTCCATGGGCTTTTTAATTGACAGGCAATGCATTCATGCAATACTCAAGATATCCTCTCCTCAGTCTTCTCTCTGTATAAGAATTCCTGTGGGAGAATAAGTACAAGCCAAAATAATTAAGATACAATGCAGCTTTGGACCCAGGCAATCTTTTCTTACACGGCCAATTCTCTTTCAGTTCCAGTTGATAACTTCCCTGACTATTCCAGACTGAATCACCTAGTAAGGCTTGAAATAAATTTCCTTAGCTCTTGAGTAGTTAATCCAATTTATGGGCCTAAGCCAATTAATATCATTCCAGCGATTTTTGAAAGTCAAGTTTGTAATTGGTCTCTTCTGATCTGTACCTTCTGTGGCTGGATTCTTTGCAGCCCTATCTTTATTCTAGATGATTAATAGATTCTGTGTTGTTTTTCAGAAGCAATTTCTAATCCCCAGCAAGACAAAATTCTTTTTATCATTTTTTCTAAGAAATTTGCATCTGAATCAGCCAGCAAGATGTTAGGGGTAGTATTTATATGCACTGTGTGAAGATGTGTCTCTGGGTTAAAATAAAAAGTTCATGACGTATAGCAAAGGCAAGAAGTCAAAGGAGTCCAGGGAGGAGATAAGAACTCTGGGAAAGAGTCAGGTATGAGAAGATTTGCCACTGAGGATTGGAGAAAGCTGGACAATGAAACTGAGGAGAGGTAAGCCAATCATGTGGCAAAACATAGAATAATATAAATGGGATAATAAATTATGAGCTATTTGGGAACAAACCTAGCATAAGACCTAGGCATAAATGCACAAGTAAGTCTCCAGGATGTCATTATTCAGGAACTATTTAACATTTCTTGTGGCCAGACCCTTCACTGGTATCTCTTAGTTGGCTTTTAATTGTCAAATGTGGGCACAGTGAAAGCCAGTCTTACTCTATCTTGCTTTTCAATGGAGTATTGAGAGAAAAAAATCTTTTCAATCAATCACTATAATAGGCCATGCCTTAGGCAACAAAGAAGTTAAAGGGATTCCATGTTATAAGGAACCCATAGGCTGAATTACTTTATCAATTGTTCTCAGATCTGTCAGAATCCTCCATTTCCCAGATTTCTTTTTAATGACAAATATAGAAAAATTCAAAGGGATGGTAAAGCCTCCACCTGCTCTTAGATCAGCTGTTCTAGTGCCTGTAATTTTTTCTTATTTAAGGGACACAGATCTACTCAAACAATCTTGTCATTTAGCCATTTCAATGCTAGGGAAGTTGGTATTCCATCTGCAGTGGCCCTCTTTATAAACTTGGAGAGCTAATCTCTGCTGTGTCCTGCTTATGAACAAACTGGACAGTATATAACTGTCTTTAATACCACTTTTCAATATATTTATCAGGCACAGGTCCTATTTTACAGCTTGCCCCTGAAGCTGGCTGAATGCTAGTCTGTGCTTCCCACTGTTGCAACAGATCTCTTCCTGATATAGTCATGGCTATATCTGCCACATATGTGGTTAATCTTCCTATCTGACCTTCTGACCCAATACATTCAATCCATTTTTAGACTTTTTACCTGAGACAATGTTCTAATTCCTAGGAGCTATGTAGATACCTTTTGAATTGGCCAAGGTGGGTTCAGAGACTATTGTAAAATTGTTATATCTGCTCCTGCATCCACTAGAACTTCAATCTCAATTCCATCTAATTTTAATTTTAATTTTGGTCTCTTATCATCTATAGCAGTTTGCCAAAATATCTGTTTTTTTATCTCCAGAATCTCTTGTTCTATCTAGGAGCTGCTCTATCTCTGTTAACTGGTTCAGTTAAGTAAATGATTCAGTTTAGTTTTGAGCAGAACTGTAGCTGTTCATCCTACAGGCTTTAACTTTTCTAGTTGCTTTCTAGAACAGTTTTTTCTTGGCTGACAGGAAGCAAATGGCTCAGGCTGGTTTTGGTTGGTGTCTGAGTATAGCCCTTAGCCAGTAAGGACTATACTTTTCTTAAACATCTCTGGAAGGTCTACATTGATAAGCCCTTTGTCTGTTCTTTCCACATCTTTTACATATCCCAAGAAACTTCCTCCCTGGATTGTCATTAGAAAATAAGTTATCCTTAGAAACTGTTTGCTTATAATCCTTTAGGAAAAGACCTGTTCTTTCACAGCCACAGCATTGGATATTTTGAGCTCTCATATCTTTTGTAATCGTTTGTCCAACCACAACTTATTTGTGAGCATTGGATTCAATATCAACAGTAGTTTTAATTCATTCATAAATAGGTATGAATCTTGCCCTTAAAGGTCTAATAGTCTCTTTGCATTCAGTATTAGCATTCCTAAAAGCTGTGGATTGGATTAAAATTTCTCTAGTATTAGGATCTGATACTGTTCTATTTTCAGCTGAAGTTTTTGGGGTTTTGTTTTGTTTTGTTTTGTTTTGTTTTGTTTTGTTTTGTTTTGTAAAAAGCCAATGAAAGACTCAGTTCAACCCTGGGTTATCTTTATAAATGGTTCAGATAGTCTTCCCTACTGTTCAACTCTATTCCAAGCATTTAAAGCTACTGTACAGCATTGCTGTATGACCCCACATTAGTCTCATATGTTTCAATGCTTGATCCCTACTTGGAAAAACTGTTTGGTAAGGATTATGAGGTGTGGCCTTATTAGAGGAGGTGTGTCACTGCATTGTACAGTAATGTTTCAAAAGTCCATACCATTCCAGTTGACTGTTTCTCCCCACTCACTTCTCTCTGTCTCTGTCTCTCTGTCTCTCTCTGTCTCTCTGTCTCTGTCTCTGTCTCTGTCTCTCTCTCTCTCTCTCTCTCTCTCTCTCTCTCTCTCTCTCTCTCTGCCTCATGCTTGTGCATCAATGTTAACTTCCAGATACTGCTCCAGGGATTTGCCTGCCTGCAGCTGCCATGATCTGTGACATGATAAACATAGACTCTGACCTTCTATAATCCAAAGCCACCAAATAAATTCTTTAGTTTATAAATTGCCTTGGTTATAAGCATTTTGAGACAGCAATGGAAATTTTACTAAGACAGAAGTTGGTACTAGGAATGGTATATTTCTGACACAGGCATTATTGTGCTATTTGGGGGAATAATATGGAAGACTTTGAGATTTTGGACTAAAAAAGTGGTTTAATGTTTTAAGCAGTGCTTAATGGGCCAGCCTACTAGGAACCAGGAAGATATCAGTGCTTACAGAAATGTTAGAGCCAGCTCAAGAGGATTTGCAGGGGAATAGTATTAGCAACTGTTTAGAAACCATCCTTGCTATTTAAGCAATGAATGTGGTTGGTTCCTCCCCGCTTTCCTATGAATCTGCCTGATGCTAAATTGAAAAGTTTGGGATTAGTTTCATTGGCTGAGGATATTTCAAAAAGCCTAGTATTGACTCTGTCATGTGGTTATTAGTAATCACTCTTATACAGTTCTACAGTGAAATGAGGAAGGTGGGCAAAAAGAAATATAAAATGTACAAGTGAAGGGCAAGAAGAACACCATGTAGTCTAATACTGGAGCTTTTTGTGCAAGGAGATGAGAAGTTTAAAGAAATGCTGATTGGAAATGGAATAAAGGAGTGGTGCTCATAGGGCAAACTTCCAACTTGTAAGAAGGAAATGCCTAAGGACTCTTCTCCTGAAACAAAGAAGAGCTTATTCAACAAAGGAAACAATTAACAGATTAAAGACCATGAAAGTATAATTCAAACAGGAAGCCAGATTTCATCCCAAGCAGGCAGCAGAAGTTAGCAGTGTTGGCCACTTAATTCTGGCCTTAGTGTCCTGAAAGATACAGGAGTAAAATAGTTGTGGAATCTTTTCCTACTGTTAAGGAAGCCGTTGAGGCAAGGCATGTGGTAGGGGAGGCTTGGAGAGCTAGAGGAAGGAGAGGCTATCAAGTGACGCTATAGTAAGGTCTGGATTACTTTGGAAACCCAAGACGTTGGCAATGTCAGGGTGCTGAGATGTCTGGCAGAAAGAGCTACGGGAAGGGGGTAGAACCAGCCCAAGAAAAAGGAGTATATTGCAGTCATCAAAGCTGGAAGAGTGGAGCCGCCTGAGCTCTTTGACATTAAACATATAGTTACAGAATTTAGAATTTCCCCGACTAAGACTTTCAGTCTCGCTTTGCTCCGGTTGTCAGATCCAGAGAAACTCAGGACAAATGGTTAAGTGTGGTGTCTATTTAACACACAAGAGCATGTGCTGGTTGCCAGGCTCTCTCAGTATTGCAAGTACCTGTTATGGAGTCCTGGCTTCTCTCAGTAGTTCTCACTTACCTCTTCCTCCTCCTCCTCCTCCTCCTCCTCCTCCTCCTCTTCCTTCTCCTCCTCCTCCTCTTCCTCTTCCTCCTCTTCCTCCTCCTCCTCTTCCTCTCTCATTCCCTCTCCTTCCTCTCATGACCTGGTTCAGTCTGGAATTTTCCAAATGCCTCTGGCTATACTCTCCCTTGTATCTAAATAAAACTCTTCTCCGCACCCATACCTTGATGAAGTTATGTCCTCATTTTCATTCACCAGTATTTCCTCACTACACCCATATTCCTCCCATTGGGAATAGTAGTATGTACTCTGTGTTATTATATGTTGGACGTGTATAATTTGCTTTTTTATTTTACAGAGAGGTACAATTAAAAGATTGCTTTGAGTTTCAGAAGAGACTTTGGACTTTTAAACTGTATCGAGGCTATAATAGACTATGGGGATCTTTGATGTTGTACTAAATGTGTTTTGCATTATGGTATGACCATTAGCCTATTGGAAAAACAGAGGGGAATGTGGTGGCTTGAATGAGAATGACCCCCAGTGGGCTCTTACATTTGAATCCTTGGTTCCCAGTTGGTTGCATATTTGGGAATGATTAGGAGGTGTTAGGAGGTGTAGTTTTGCTGGAGGGAGTGTTTACCAGGGGTAGGATTTAGGGTTTCAAAACCTCATGTCATTCCCAGTTCTCTCTCATGTTTGTAGAATAGATGTAAGCTCTTAGCTACCATTCACACAGCACCATGTTTGCCTGCCTGCTGCCATGCTCCCTGACGTGATAGTCATGGACTTGCCCTCTGGGACTTTGGGCCCCCAAGTTAAACGCTTTCTTTTATAAGTTGACTTGGTCATGGTGTTTGTCACAACAATGGAAAAATAACTAAGACAAATCTCAGTGTAAGGCCTGAAACTCTGAACTGTTTGAAGAAAAGTAGAGAAAGTGTTGCAAGGTCCAGGTGTGGACATTGACTTTCTGGAAAGCACAGCTCAGGAAAGCACACCAACTATTGACAGAAGAGACTTCATGAGATTAAAAAGCTCCACACACTAGGGAAACAGCTAAGTGACAGCCTATATAATGGCCCAAAATCTTTGCTAACTAAAAATGTGACAGAGGATTAATATCTCAAATATACAAAGAACTTAAAAAAAAAAAACCTAAATAACAGGAAATCAATCCTAACCAATAAGTGGGCTACAGGAATAAACAGTTTTCTAAAGCTAAAGTACAAATGGCCAATGCACATGTGGAAAGTGTTCAGTATCACTAACCAACAGAAAGATGCACTGAGGAACTACACTGAAATTCCATTTTTACCCCATTCAGAATGGCAATCTTGAGACAATGACGTAGGTGCTGGTGAGGGTGCAGACAAAGGGAGCAGCTGTATGTCGCGAAATGAAAGTATACCCCAGTCTAGGCATAATGGAAATCAATATGCAGCTCCCTCAAAAGCCAGGAAGTCGTTGTATCATGTGAACCAGCTCTACTTACCCTTGGCATTCACCAAAGGACTTCAAGTCAACACAGCACAGAGAGACTGGCACCCCCATATGTATTGCAGCACTCATTGCAGAGGCTGTGGAGCTAGTTTAGGAATTCGCTAACAGAGGAACAGGCAAAGAAAATATGATATACTTATGCAATACAATTCTATGCAATCATAAAGAAGAATACAGTTATGCCGTTTGTAGGAAAATAGATGCGTTGGGAGGGTATTACATTGAGCTACTCAAGTGTCAGACAAATATCACATGAGTACTCTGACTTGTGCTTCCTATATTTTTATAAACTCATAAAATCATCTATGCATATATGACATTAAAGTAGAAATGAAACTGTCTAAGGAAATAAACGTGTCTAAAGAGAAGGGAGAAGCAGAAAGGGGAGCTGAGGAGTCATGAGAGGGAACTCACCCGAAGTTCATCATATATCTGTGTGTGAGAATGTCTTTGTGAAATCCAGTACCATGTACAATGAGGCTATGCCAATTTTTTAAATGGCTTTGTAGTTTCATATTTTTCTCTCCGTGCCGTTGATGAAGTCTTTCCCCAGAGGACAAGGCCGTGCTCGCCGTGACTGTTCACATGCTTCACATTCAGTTCATGTGCTACTGGATAATTCCAGCTTTCCCTATTTAGTTATGAACCATAAGTTTCTTTTCCTTTTATATTTCTGTCTTGCCATTTACCAATGGCGTACTCACTCTTTTAAAAAATGAGTTGGAAGCCAGGAATTGTGTGGCCCATTTCTGTAATCCCAGAACCTAGGAGGCAGAGGCAGCATTAGGTAGGTAGTTTCTCAACTATTTCTGTGTTCTAAATCAATATATAGTATATTTATTTATATATTTACATATCTCTATATAACATATAGATATGTATGTTATATCATGTATTTTAATATTGCTTATATAATAAATATATTATTTTATATATTTAAATATAGTGTTTATTCATATATATGTGTGTGTGTGTGTGTGTGTGTGTGATATATGAAGCCAGAATAATCTGCTGTTAGAGATTAATAAAGCATTCTATTTAATAATGACAATGCTTTACTAACTTTCCCCTGAAAACTCTTGTGTTCACATTTTCTGCTTAGATCTATTCCATGTTTCATCTGGGAATTACATTTCTGTAGCTTTAATAGTGGAGGTCAATAACCCATCCCAAATCAATACTGTAAAGCAATGATGAACTGAACACGCCTGCAGAAAGGGCAGCAGAGCCCGGGCTGGGTATGGCTGGGTGAGACTTGTTATGGCTGGGAATGGCTGGGTTTGCAGCCATATCCAAAGGAATGCCCCACATCCTTCTTGACCTAACTGGGTACCTAGGCGTGATGTTTTGTGGTCATAGTAGAAGTACAGGAAGGCAAGTGAAAATGCATGAGGTCCCATAAGCTCTAGATTCAGAACTGGAAAATCACCCAGAGGCTGAAACAAATGATGGACCCACAAGGTCCTTCTACTTTTATATGTGTATTGCCCACTTGGGCTCTGTTTGTTTAAATACTGTGTCCATTCATGGACTATATATGATTTTTCCCATGTTGATGATTTATATAATTTTTTAAACAGCAAATTCTAGCTTCTGATTGTCTGCACTCATATCTGCCTTTTCCTCTGAGTGCAGCCTGTGGAATCCCCCACGTTAGTGAGTCATTCCTACATCTGCGACTGCTGCTTCTGCTCACTGGTAGACTTCATTTGCTGTCTCGTCCCAGATGGGTACACTTCATTAAGCTCAGTTAGTGCCTTTTCTCTTCTCTTTTCCCAAGACCAAGGGCTTTGAGAGAAAAGCAGGAACAACTCTGGGTTAATGCAAATAAAAATGAAGTAAGCCATATAGCATGAGTGGACCTTCTGTCCCTCAGATACTGATCTCAACGGAACTCTCAGATGGTTTCACAGTTCCTTTGGTAGGCAATTTGGTACAACATGTCAGTTTTTTTTTTTATTTTTTATTTTTATTTTCTATATTCTTTGCATTCAAATGCTTTCCCCTTTGCCGGTTCCCCCCTCCCCATATGTCCCATAAACCCCCTTCTCTCCACCTATTCCCCAATCACCCCCCCTCCCATTTCTCTGTCCTGGTACTCCCCTACAATGCTGGATCAAGCCTTTCCAGGATTAGGGCCCTCTCTTTCCTTCTTCATGGGAATCATTTGATATGCTAATTGTGTCTTGAGTATTCAGAGCTTCTGGGCTAATTAATATCCATTTATCAGTGATTGCATTCCATGTGTATTCTTTTGTGATTGGGTTGCCTCACTTAGGATGATATTTTCCAGTTCCAACCATTTGCCTAAAATTTTCATGAGTTCATTGTTTTTAATTGCTGAGTAGTATTCCATCGTGTAAATGTACCACATTTTCTGTATCCATTCCTCCATTGAGGGATATCTGGGTTCTTTCCAACTTCAGGCTATTATAAATAAGGCTGCTATGAACATAGTGGAGCATGTGTCCTTATTGCATGCCGGGAAATCTTCTGGGAATATGCCCAGATGTCTTTTTTTTTTTTAATCCACTATTTGGGGAGATATTTCCTCAATGCTAAAGTTAGGGCACTGTCATCTCCATCTGAAACTGTGACTAATAACCCAAAAATGTATATTTTTACAGGGTGTTTTTGTTGTGTTTAAGTTATATCCCTCTGTCCTGACTGCAGATACAACTATCTACTCCCGAGCTCCTCCCCTCAAGCCTCTCCCTCCATGATGGACTCCACATTCAAACTGTAAACGTTTGAACCTGTTCTCATCAGCTGTTTCATCAAGCAGAAAAAAAGATGGCTGACAAACTGAAATACTAGAATAAAATATGCTTAACAGCTAAAGAATCAAACCTTTACACAATTTATCGTTATGTGCATTGGTCTTTTGCCTGCATGTCTGTCTGTGTGCAATGTCAGATCTTGGAGTTACAGTTTGTAAGCTTCAATGTGGGAAGCCAAACCTAGACCTCTGGAAGAGCATTCAATGATGTTAACCACTGTAGTGGCTATTCCTGGTTGTCAACTTGACTATATCTGGAATGAACTACAGTCTAGAATTGGAAGGCTCACCTATGATCCTAATTTGGAGGCTCAGAGATATAAGTTTCTGACCTGGATCTTGGTATAGAGATCTTGAAGCATAGTGGCTAAAACAAGAAGATCTCCGAGTTCAAGATCATTTGGGATTAAAGGCATGGATGCACATGCCTTTAATCTGGGCCACACCCTCTGATGGAGAACTACAGCCTTTAATCTTGGCTATACACTGGCTGGAGATATATAAGGACATTGGATAGTGATAAAAACTGCATGGTATTGGTACAATGTCAGGCAAGTGGATCAATGGAATAGGATTGAAGACCCAGAAATGAACCCACACACCTATGGTCACTTGATCTTCGAAAAAGGAGCCGAAAACATCAGTGGAAAAAAGATAGACTTTTCAACAAATGCTGCTGGTTCAACTGGAGGTCAGCATGCAGGAGAATGTGAATTGATTCATTCTTATCTCCTTGTACTAACCTCAACTCCAAGTGGATCAAGGACCTCCACACAAAACCTGACACACTGAAATTAATAGAAAAAAAAACTGGGGAAAACCCTTGAGGACATGGGCATAGGGGAAAAGTTCCTGAACAGAAAACCAATAGCTTATGTTCTAAGATCAAGAATTGACAAATGGGACCTCATAAAATTACAAAGTTTCTGTAAGGCAAAGGACACTGTCAAAAGGACAAAACGGCAACCAACCCATTGGGAAAGGATCTTCACCAACCCTACATCCGACAGAGGGCTAATATCTAATATATACAAAGAACTCAAGAAGGTAGACCCCAAGAAACCAAATAACCCTATTAAAAAGTGGGATACAGAGCTAAACAAAGAATTTTCACATGAAGAACTTTGGATAGCTGAGAAGCACCTTAATAAATGTTCAACATCATTAATCATTAGGGAAATGCAAATTAAAACAACACTGAGATTTCATCTCACACCAGTCAGAATGGCTAAGGTTAAAAACTCAGGAGACAGCAGGTATTGGCGAGTATGTGGAGAAAGAGGAACATTCGTCCACTACTGGTGGAACTGCAAGATGGTACAACCACTTTAGAAATCATTCTGGCGGCTCCTCAGAAATCTGGGCATGACACTGCAGGAGGACCCTGCTATTCCACTCCTGGGCATATACCCAGAGGATTCCCCAGCATGCAATAAGAACGCATGCTCCACTATGTTCATAGCAGCCATATTTGTAATAGCCAGAAGCTGGAAAGAACCAAGATGTCCCTCAATGAAGGAATGGATACACAAAATGTGGTACATTTACACAATGGAGTACTTTTCAGCCATTAGAAACAACGAATTTATGAAATTCTTAGACAAATGGATGGAGCTGGAGAACATCATACTAAGTGAGGTAACCCAGTCTCCAAAGATCAGTCCTGGTATGTACTCACTGATAAGTGGGTATTAGCCTAGAAACTTTGAATATCCAGGATTATGTCCAAGAAGAACGGAAGAGTGGCCCCTGGTTCTGGAAAGGCTCAGTGCAGCAGTGTAGGGCAAAACCAGAACAGGGAAGTGGGAAGGGTTTGATGGGGGAATAGGGGAAGGGAAGAGGGCTTATGGGACTTTCAGGGAGTGGGGAGCCAGAAAAGGGGAAATCATTTGAAATGTAAATAAAAAATATATCAAATAAAAAAACGTCTGTGTGAAAGCACTACCTATCTTTTCAGTCTGATCATCCCCCTGTAGGTGTTGCGACCTGTTCTGTAGCTTGGCAATTATGAAAAATGCTGCAGTGCACCTGAGAGCTCATGCTATGTCTTCCAGATCCTGCTCTCAGCTGGGTTGTTCACACCCAATAGAGGTATTGGTTTTGCAGGGGTTTTCTGGGCCTACATAAGCTAATTCAATTTTCACTGAAAACTTCAAAGAAAACTCCATATTGTTTTCTATTGTGGCTGTGTCATTTTACAACCCCGGTCACAGGGAGTTGCTCAAGGTTTCCCTACATCTTCATCAACATATATTTTATGTACTTTGTTTGCTGGCTTGTGTCCCCCAGTGCTGGAGATTGAAGCGAGCCCCGCCCCCAGCCCCTCCCCCCCTGCAATCTGCTCAGGAGCGCTAGGACCACTGAGGCAGATCCTTCCGTCCTCTTCAGTTTCATCAGTTAACATCTCAACTTTCTCATATATATGATGTAATATCTATGTTTCAAATCTGAATTTCCCTTGCCCATTAGTGGTTTGTGGCATCTTTCAAATGTGTTTTGATCATCGATTTTTATCTTCTTTGAAGAAATATCTATCCTTGTTCTTTGGCCATTTTTAATTAGGTTATTCTTCTGTTTTTATTGTTGCTGTTTTGTTTGTTTTGTTTTGTTTTTGCCAAGCTGTAACTGTTTATTAACTGACCAGATTACAACAATACCGTGGGCAGCTCCTTAGTTCATCGACTAACAAGCCTGTTTATGTCTTCGCTGTTGCCAGCATCTCCACCTCCTACAAAGTGAGTTGTCTTTCTCGTCATTCCACCTCGTGGGGAAGATAATTTGAAGGGTCACGGGAAGTCATTTGCTTCCATGAAGAGTTTCCCAACTGTATAGATCTCATGAATTAGATCCTCCATGCAGATGATGCCAAATTTACCAAGAGACCGAGCAATCAAGGGATTACCTGTCAAGGCAATCCGCTTCTTATTGGTTTTGCCATAGCTTGGCTTGTAGATGAGCTCATTTACTGACTTCAGGTCGGGGTACCCCACGCAATGTCCGCTTCCACAGTCCTCTCAGCATGTTAGCTGAAGCCGTGTTGAGCTTAACAAAGGTGCCATTGAAGATCTGTGAGGACGAAGAAGCTGCAATGCCTTGCGGACCTTTGGGTTTACTCCACTGATAACCTCAGATTCTGAGGGCAAACGCCAGTTTTGGGTCTGCAGGTACATTGAAGTTCCCAGTTTTCCTCGCCCTCCTGGCATTCCGAATCTCAGTCTGGTACCTCTGCCTGTACTTGGACAGTGTTTTGCCTTCTCACAGATGAGCTTCCTACCTCCCTTTCGCAGTGTCTTCAGAGCAAATGTTTTCCTCAGGCGCCTCACCTTCAACTCAGTGAAATCCCTTCGCTTTTTCTTTCTTTTTTTTTTTTCTATATTCTTTGTTTACATTCCAAAAGCTTTCCCCTCTCCCAGTCCCCACCCCATATGTCCCATAAGTCCTCTTCTCTCCATCCATTCTCCTATCTTTCCCCCTCCCTTTTCTCTGTCCTGGTACTCCCCTACAGTGCTGGATCAAGCCTTTCCAGGATTAGGGCCCTCTTCTTCCTTCTTCATGGGAATCACTTGATATGCTAATTGTATCTTCAGTATTCGGAGCTTCAGGGCTAATTAATATCCACTTATCAATGACTGCATTCCATGTGTATACTTTTGTGATTGTGTTACCTCGCTTAGGATGTTATTTTCCAGTTCCAAGCATTTGCCTAAAAAATTCATGAATTCATTGTTTTTAATTGCTGAGTAGTACTCCATTGTATATATATACCACATTTTCTGTATCCATTCCTCCATTGAGGGACATCTGGGTTCTTTCCAGCTTCTGGCTATTATAAATGAGGCTGCTATGAACATAGTGGAGCATGTGTCCTTATTGCAAGCCGGGGAATCCTCTGGGTATATGCCCAGGAGTGGTATAGCAGGGTCCTCCAGAAGTGTCATGTCCAGTTTTCTTAGGAACCTCCAGACTGATTTCCATAGTGGTTGTACCATCTTACAATCCCACCAGCAGTGAAGGAGTGTTCCTCTTTCTCCACATCCTCTCCAACACCTGCTGTCTCCTGAGTTTTTGACCTTAGCTATTCTAACTGGTGTGAGGTGAAATCTCAGGGTTGTTTTGATTTGCATTTCCCTAATGACTAATGATGTTGAGTATTTCTTAAGGTGCTTCTCAGCCATCCAAATTTCTTCAGGCGAAAATTCTTTGTTTAGATCTGTACCCCATTTTTAATAGGGTTATTTGGTTCCCTGGGGTCTAACTTCCTGAGTTCTTTGTATATATTAGATATTAGCCCTCTGTCGGAT
Source organism: Apodemus sylvaticus (assembly GCF_947179515.1). Lineage (NCBI taxonomy): Eukaryota > Metazoa > Chordata > Mammalia > Rodentia > Muridae > Apodemus > Apodemus sylvaticus. The sequence goes on along the minus strand of NC_067473.1, from coordinate 19,831,360 downwards.
GTAAGGTTGGTGAAGATCTTTTCCCAATTTTTTGGTTGCCATTTTGTCCTTTTGACAGTGTCCTTTGCCTTACAGAAACTTTGTAATTTTATGAGGTCCCATTTGTCAATTCTTGATCTTAGAACATAAGCTATTGGTGTTCTGTTCAGGAACTTTTCCCCTGTGCCCATGTCCTCAAGGGTCTTCCCCAGTTTTTTTTTTTTTCTATTAGTTTCAGTGTGTCAGGTTTTATGTGGAGGTCCTTGATCCACTTGGAGTTGAGGTTAGTACAAGGAGATAAGAATGGATCAATTCGCATTCTTCTGCATGCTGACCTCCAGTTGAACCAGCACCATTTGTTGAAAAGGCTATCTTTTTTCTACTGGATGTTTTCAGCTCCTTTGATGAAGATCAAGTAACCATAGGTGTGTGGATTCATTTCTGAGTCTTCAATTCTATTCCATTGGTCCACTTGTCTGTCACTGTGCCAATACCATGCAGTTTTTAACACTATTGCCCTGTAGTATTGCTTGAGGTCTGGGATACTGATTCCCCCAGAAGTTCTTTTACTGTTGAGGATAGTTTTAGCTATCCTGGGTTTTTTTGTTATTCCAAATAAATTTGAGAATTGCTTTTTCTAACTCTGTGAAGAATTGAGTTGGGGTTTTGATGGGTATTGCATTGAATCTGTAGATCGCTTTTGGCAAGATGACCATTTTAACTATATTAATCCTGCCAATCCACAAGCATGGCATATTTTTCCATTTTCTGAGGTCTTCTTCAATTTCCTTTTTCAGAGACCTGAAGTTCTTGTCATATAGATCTTTCACTTGTTTGGTTAGAGCCACACCAAGATACTTTATATTGTTTGTGGCTATTGTGAAGGGTGTCATTTCCCTAACTTCTTTCTCAGCCTGCTTATCCTTTGAGTATAGGAAGGCTACTGATTTGCTTGAGTTGATTTTATAACCTGCCACTTTGCTGAAGTTGTTTATCAGCTGTAGGAGTTCTCTGGTGGAGTTTTTTGGATCACTTAAGTATACTATCATGTCATCTACAAATTGTGATAATTTTACTTCTTCCTTTCCAATTTGTATCCCTTTGACCTCCTTATGTTGTCTAATTGCTCTACCTAGAACTTCAAGTACTATATTGAAAAGATATGGAGAAACTTGAAGCAATCCCATTAAAATCAGGGACTAGACAAGGCTGCCCTTTGTTTTTTCTTAAGGGTTTCTGGCATGGTACGAGCCTTTTCCTTAAAAGTTTTTGGCACAGCAGGAACTTTTTTCTGAAGGGCTTCTGGCAGAGCTGCAACCTTCTTTTTCTTCTCTGGAACAGCTTCTGTGACTCCAGCTGGAAAAGCCATTGTTCTGTTCTGTTTTGGTTTGTTTTTTAATAGATCCTTAGCTATTCTGAATATTATTTAAATTTATTGTCTGATAAACACTTTGCACATATCTTCCGCCATTCCACAAAGGATGGATTTTCCCTCGGCTGACTGTCATACTCACATTGGTCCCTAGCAAGGGGGAGCAACTACTAGTTTTAACAGAGAGCTCCCAACTAGTTGTTGTGTACTCTGTTGCGTACTCTAGTTGTTGTGTACTCTAGTATACCACAGTCATGGTAACCAAAGACTCCATTGTCTTCTCATCTTACCTCAAGTTTATGCTTAGAGTTTGTCTAAAACATCTCAAAGATTTCCACCCACGTACATGTCTGTAGATAGCTGTGGTACAAAGGAAAGAGAATAGAACCACAGGAGAACCTGCTTTCTTTCAGAACTAGAAATGGCTAATGGTATAAACTTGTTCAATTACTTAACTTTCAAAGGTTTATAAGCAAAACCCAGAGGTGGCTTCATAAGCACATACTAAATCATTATGTTTTCTCAAAGAAGAATTTATAAAAGTTTAGTGCGGTGTAAAATTACTGGATAGGCAGAGAGAAGAAGTGATATGTACGGAAGCAGGTCTGAAGGTGAGGATTTGTCTGTGAGTCTGTGTGTCTGTGTGTTGGTGTCGATAAATTGCACAGTAGTTATAATTAGGAAAAATCTAATAATATGGCAGTGATAGCTAATATGTAGAAGAATTACAGAATTCAACACTCTAAAGCCATCAAAACGGTGTGTACTAATTATATTTGAGAAAAAAAACCAGACCTGACAGTGCAGCTCCTCAAAGGTCTGAAGCAGGAGGGTTGCAAGTCCAAAGCCTGCCTAAGCTATACGGCCATCCTAAGGAATTCGTGAGAGCCCACCTCAAAGTATAAAAGGTAAAGAGAGCTTGATACAAACCTCAGATGTACAGCATCTATTCAGCAAACACAAGCGCCACCCCCACCCCACCCCCCGCTCCGCCCCCTGGACTCAATCTCCAGGACAACAAAAAAGAAGAGAAAGAAAGATGGTAGTCCCTAAGATAGATAAAAAGCAAGTTACAGAACAACACGTTCATAAATGGTTTTTATTCACAATGTGAAGCTGAAATAAATCTTTTCAAAGCAGCCTTCATAACTGAATAATAAAGTCCACTTCAAGCAGACACTGCGCGTAGTGAACTATATCCTGGCTTATCAAATGTTCACAGCTGAGTAGCTTATCCAATCACAGGCTGCCAACTGATCAGGCCATGTCCATATACAGCAAATGCTGTCCCAGCCAATGAGGTCACTTCTCCATGGTACTTGCTTTTCTCTGGCGAAAGCTCTGATATGCGGTGAGGTGGGGCCTTCTGGATTGTCTTGGTCTGGAATGTCGCCCAGTGCAAGAACATTTTCTATTCATTAACTCTGTTCAATTTATCTGGCCTGAGCTTTTACCAATAGAAAGCAGCCTAGAGGGATAAAATCAAAATAGTAACATTGGCTTTCTTTGCATAATAGGTGATTTTTCTTTTTTCTTATGTTTTATAAACGTAATACACTTTAAACTTTCCTAAGCTTGTTTATAGTTGATAAGCTATAGCATGTAACATAGTTACATTTTAACCAAATGACTTCTAACACCTAGAGTTGGTCTTTTGCATCCTGTGCTTAGCCATTTAATTGGGGTATGATCATGATTTTAGATTTCAAGAACTTTTCAAAACGGGCTGATCTATAAAGGGTAACATTTCTGCATCACAGAAGTATGAAAGGGACACTCTAAAGCCACACGACAGAAAGAAACAATAGCAAGTGGGGTCCTAAAGATAAACTCTCACCCCCAAATGCTTTAAAATTCCATTACATAGAAACCTCTCATACAGATGTGCTTTTGTAAGTTATTTGTTTTGGGCCACACTCTTCTGCCCTTTAGCAAGCTGGGGAGGGAAGGATTATTTCAGCTTATGGTGATCCATCAGGAAAGGAAGACAGGGCAGAAACCATGGAGAAGGCTGCTTACCACAGGCCTGTTTTCCTGACTTGCTCAGCCTATTTTCTTATATGACTCAGGACCATCTGCCCAGGGGAGCATGACCCATAGTAAACTGAGTCCTCCTCCACCAATCACTAATCAGGAAAATGCCCCCCCCACACACACACACAGACTTGCATACAGGCAATCTGACACAGGCACTTTCTTAACTGAGGTTTCCCTAGCTTGTGTCAAGATAACAAAAAAACAAATGAGGAAATACACACACACACACATACACACACTACTGTTATAAGTTTTATCTTCATGAAGCATGCTTTTATAGCTGCAAGCTGCAATTAAATACCATTAATCAAGTAGCTTAAACACAATATAAATATATTTCTGAAGATCTAGACCCGAGACAAGAGAAGTCCAAGATCAAAACAGACTGTGTGTCTAGTAGGGAGCTACTCATAGTTTTCATTGATAGTATCTTCTAGTTATATCTTCATGTGCTGGATGAGTTGACTATTCTCTGAGGTCGTGTGTGTGTGTGTGTGTGTGTGTGTGTGTGTGTGTGTGTGTGTGTGTGTGTTTGGGAGTATGAGTGAGTATGTAGGCCAGATGTAGATGTTGGCTCTCTTGCACAATTGTTCTTGTCTTAGTCAGGTTTTCTGTTGTGGTGGTAAAACCTCATGACCAAAAGCAATTCAGGAAAGAAAGTTTATTTTTCTGAACACTTCTATACCACAGACTGTCATCTAAAGAAGTCAGGACCTCAAGACAAGAACCTGGAGACAGAGACAGAGAGCCACTGGCAGCACTGCTTACTGGACTGCTCCTTACAGCTTGCTCAGCCGAGTTTTATAGTCTAGAACCCCACCAGCTCAGGGGCAGCACCGCCCACAATGAGCTAGGCCCTCCCATATCAAATATCAATCAAGAAAATCCTCCAGCGACTTGGTCAAAGGCCAATCTGGAGAGGATATTTTCTCCATTCTCCATTCTAGAATGACTCTAGCAAGCAAGTGTCAAGTTGACATAAAAATAGCCAGCACAGCTCTAAGGCATTGCCACTAAAATCAGGAATAAGACAAAATACCTACACTTTCTCCTCCTGTTAGGGCAGCATCTGAAATTATACCTAGGTTTAATAGGACAAGTGAAGAAAATAAAGGGGATATGAATAGGAAAGGATGAAGCCAAATTAGTCTTGTTTGCAGATAATATGATTAAATTACATTATTGTTATTATATATAAAATAAAATATAATATCAATATAAAATATATAATATAAAAAATATATCGTGTGTGTGTGTGTGTGTGTGTGTGTGTGGTGATTTGAATAAGAACAGCCCCTATAGGCTCATATATTTGCCTGCTTAATCCCCAGTTGATGAACTGTTTAGAAAGGATCGGGAAGTGTGCCCTTGTTGCAGGAACTATGTCACTGGGGGTGGGCTACGCCCCAGCACCGTGCCTGCCTTCATGCTCCCCACCACAATGATAATGGACTAAAACTTTGAAAATGAAAGCAAGCCCCCAAATAAATGCTTTCGTTATGAGAGTTCCCATGGTAACAATGTCTATTCATGGTAGGAAAAAAAATAAAGATCCCTATAACAGTTAAATACAAACTATTTAACAAGCAGGAGAGTAGCAGTATCAGTGGCCTCCCTACGTGCAAACACCAAACACACTGAGAAAGAAATCATGGAAAAATCCCATTATCAATAGTCTCAAAACACATTGGCGTAAGGAGCTGAAGGAACTTGCAGCCCCATAGGAAGAACAACAATATAAACCAACCAGCACCCCCCAGAGCTCCCAGGGACTAAACCACCGACCAAAGAGCACACATGGAGGGACCCATGGCTCTAGCTGCATATGTAGCAGAGGATGGCCTTTTCAGACATCAATAAGAGGAGAGGCCATTGGTCCTGTGAAGATTCGATACTCCAGTGTAGAGGAATTCCAGGTCAAAAGGGGAGGGAATAAGATAGGGGGTTTTCCAGTTTTCTAGGTTAATATCTTTAACCTAGAAAACTGGAATATCCAAAACATAATCCACACATCAAATGAGGTACAAGAAGAAAGGAGGAGTGGCCCCTGGTTCTGGAAAGACTCAGTGAAACAGTATTCAGCAAAACCAGAACGGGGAAGTGGGAAGGGGTGGGTGGGAGGACAGGGGAAGAAAAGGGGGCTTGCGGGACTTTCAGGGAGTGGGGGGGGCTAGAAAAGGGGAAATCATTTGAAATGTAAATAAATTATATCGAATAATAAAAAAAAAGATAGGGGGTTTTCGGAGGGGTAAGGAGGAAAGTGTATACCATTTGAAATGTAAAGCAAATATCTAATAAAAAAGAAATTAAAACAAAAACAAAAACAAAAATAAACCACATTGAAGTAAATTCTTTATTAATGACGGACATGGTAGGATACACACCACTGTCAAAGACTTATGCAACGAAAGCTTAAAGACATTGAACAAAGAAATTGGAGACTACACCAGAAGGTGGAAAGTTCTAATGCTTATGGATTTTTAGAATTATTATTGTGAAAATAGCCATCTTACCAAAGCAATCTATAGATCACAGTCTTCATCAAAATAGCCCACAACAGATATCTAACACATAATTTATAAATGAAATACATATTACTTTTTACTGTCAGTTTCAAATTTTGTTACTGTCAATGTCAAATGATTCTTACATACTATCTTTATTGCAAGTTTTTTTTATATCTATAGGCAACCTATCTGTGCATGGTATTTAATCCTGATTTGTCTAATAGAGTCATATCCTAATGCAGTAACACTTTCCCATTAAATGTTTGAGAAATTAATCTGATAAATGAATTACTCTTAAGCCATTTCTCATCTTCAGAAAGTGCTAGCATCAAACTAAGACTCGTTTCTGCCTTAGTTCTACACATGGTGGCAGCATATTTTTTATTTACATTTCAAAAGTTTTCCTCTTTTCTGGCCCCCCACGCCCCGAAAGTCACATAAGCCCCCTTCCCTCCCCCTGTCCTCCCACCCACCCCTTCCCACTTCCCTGTTCTGGTTTTGCCCTATACTGCTGCACTGAGTCTTTCCAGAACAAGGGGCCACTCCTCCGTTCTTCTTGAACCTCATTTAATGTGTGGATTATGTTTTGGGTATTCCAGTTTTCTAGGTTAATATCCACTTATTAGTGAGTGCATACCATGATTGATCTTTTGAGACTGGGTTACCTCACTTAGTATGATGTTCTCCAGCTCCATCCATTTGCCTAAGAATTTCATGAATTCATTGTTTCTTTTTTTATTTTTATTTTTATTTAATATTTTTTTATTTTCTACATTCTTTGTTTACATTCCAAATAATTTCCCCTTTCCCAGATCCCCCCTCCCCATATGTCCCATAAACCTTCTTCTCTCCATCCATTCTCCGATCACCTCCCTCCTTTTTCTCTGTCCTTATATTCCCCTCTAGTGCTAGGTCAATCCTTTTTTAACATTTTGCAAAGATTAGATGACTATGTAACTCTGCATTACTCCTACGAAATCCTGCAACGCAATAAATTTAACTTCACATTTTAAACCTAAGCCCAAATGACACTTTCTCATAATTGAGTGTAATTAACTTCCCACAAAGCAAGTCATGGTTTTAATTAGTTGAGAAAAAATAAAATTCTGGGAGAATATTGCCTTTGTTTGTTCAATGTATACTAAAATGACTGAAGACATACAATTTAAACTTTAGTGTGGGCTATCAACATTTTCTCCAATGTTTCTGCAATAAAGTATTTCACTTATAAAGGGAACAGATTTTCAAGGTATGAGTGTTCTTACCGTTCAAAATCCAAGCTACCAACAGAGTGTGACAATCTCTGAGCTGGGTGACATAGTTCAAATATAACCCTGTACACTGTTGAAGACTTTAAGGTTGTTTTAATTTCTGGACATCTCAAGCAACTGGGATGACTCACACTATTGGAGGCTGTACAGAGGGGAACGTGTAGTACCCCTGATGCAACTGACAGAGCTCCCCGAGAGTAAGCCCAAGGTGGAGTGAGGACTCGCTCCCAGAAACGAACACTCAGCAAACACAGCACAGCTTATTGAGGGAACAGGATGAGCTTTAGGAACTTGAAAAACAAATTTCAAACCTTTCAAACAGCAATACTGGTTTATAGGATGCAAATAGCTAATCTATATTTTTATAATTCCATGCATATTTTTTATTTTGACTAAACTAAGAGAAGGTTGAAGTTTTTAAAAAATAACTTATGATATTAATCCTATTTTATGACAAGCTGACAAAAATCCCTGAGATAGGCTTTCAGCGCTAGTGGGAGCCAGTTCTCACCATGTCTGCGGCAATGCACTGCCTTACGGGCTTCAGCAGATTTTTTTTAATAGAGGTAATAATTGGAAAGGTGTGTCTAATATTGACATGTGTGTGTGTGTGTGTGTGTGTGTGTGTGTAAATACTGTTGCTGCTGGCCTCTAGTTATCCTGGCCAAGATCTCTCTTTGTGCCACTGAAGCAGGCGTATTTCATAAAACCTCACTGGCTCCTACGGGAAGTCTAAACATGGTCATAGTTGGTTACTGATTGCCAAGGATCGAGAGGGAAATTGCTGTTAAGGTTCAGACTTCTTAGTTCTATAGTTGTAAGGTCAACGAGCAGACACACAGGCCTCTAAGGATCACCACTTCTACCTGTAAGGCCTCACTACAAGATGCAGGTAAGTAAAAACCATGAATTTAACCTGAGACAGTTCCCTACAACTCCAGTTTACATTTCTGCTACCAGGATGAAAAGGTTCTTAACACTGTGATCCTAGTGACACATTGTTTCTCAGGCAGAGTGTCTGCAAAGTCTATTTCTATAGCATACCGAGTGCTCTAGAGAATGGCTTAAATGTAAGAATAAAACCTAAAATTAACAATTGTGGTGAAGAAAAATATTTAAAAATGAAAAAATAATGTATTCTCACCCTTGGGATTTCCACTGAAAAATGTAGGAGAGACTCAAAGAACCTTAAACTGTTTAGCTCCTTGGTTTCCAAAGAATTCAAGTCTTTCTTTTCACTTGAAAGTTGCCCCTTTCATTTATGGGGCCCGTCTTAAACCGTAGTGCTAGCAAATTCCATAAAGCATGCAATGTAACTAAAGGTGATGTAGCTCCTCTGATATGCTTTTGATGGACACTGGTTTGTTCTTTGTAGAGTCTTAGCTATCTATTGGTTTTCATGTAAAGTGTTATAGTATATATAGGTGCATTCAATTTTACCTTAGCTGAAGCTTTGGTTGCTAAAACAATAATGCTATAATTTCTGGCTTCTCAACAAAATACAGAAATGGGACCAAGATCAATTAACCAAGGTTCTTTTCCCAGATTTACTATCTTCCCTCTAGATGAAAACAGGCAAGGGACTTCTGGAAAAGTTTCATAAAAGCTAAGAAATATTATTTTTCTTTTTTTATTTATTTTATTTTTTTATTTACATTGCAAATGATTTCCCCTTTTCTGGGTCCCCACTCCCCGCAAGTCCCATAAGCCTTCTTCCCTCCCCCTGTTCTTCCATCCACCCCTTCCCACTTCCCTCTTCTGGAATTCCCCTATACTCTTGCACTGAGTCTTCCCAGAACCAGGGACCACTCCTCCATTCTTTTTGGACATCATTTAATTTGTGGATTATGTCCTGGATATTCAAAGTTTCTGGGCTAATATCCACTTATTAGTGAGTGCATACCATGATTGATCTTTTGAGACTGGGTTACCTCACTTAGTATGATGTTCTCCAGCTCCATCCATTTGTCTAAGAATTTCATGAATTCATTGTTTCTAATGGCTGAATAGTACTCCATTGTGTAAATATACCACATTTTTCGTATCCATTCCTCCGTTGAAGGACATCTAGGTTCTTTCCAGCTTCTGGCTACTACAAATAGGGCTGCCATGAACATAGTGGAGCATGTGTCCTTATTTTTCTTATTGCTAGGAATGGAACCCAGTACTTCAACACATGGCAGAATTGGCACCCTACTCTCTGTCCAAGAAGTATGACGTTTTTATTTTAAAAATAACATGTTGCTCAGCCCATACAATGCTACTTGTATGTACATGATTTCAAAGCTGAGCAGTTGATATTAGATAACCAATTGGTCTGTTCTTCCCTGGGGAAAGCTTTTCTCCCATTCTCAGCATTTCTCAGTTGCCTTTTTTTGAATACTTTGCTTAGGATTCAGGCCCCATGAGACTTTCCCCTTCTAGGTTAGCATGTGTATAGGTGTGTCCCCTTCTGTGTTAGCGGGCCTATGGGTGTTATTGTTGTTCAGGTCTTGTTTAGGCAGTAATGTTGGTGAGACTTCATGGGTATTGATTCTCTGACCTTTATTTTTTCTATATTCTTTGTTTACATTCCAAATGATTTTCCCTTTCCCAGTTTCCCCCTCCCCATAAGTCCCATTAGCCCTCTTCCCTCCAACCACTCCCCAATCACCCCCTCCCATTTCTCTGTCCTGGTAATCCTCTACAATGCTGGATGAAGCCTTTCCAGAACCAGAGCCCTCTCCTTCCTTCTTCTTGGGAATCATGTGATATGTTAATTGTGCCTTGAATATTCAGAGCTTCTGGGCTAATTAATATCCACTTATCAGTGACTGCATTCCATGTGTATTCTTTTGTGATTGGGTTACCTCACTTAGGATGTTATTTTCCAGTCCCAACCATTTGCCTAAGAATTTCATAAATTCGTTGTTTTTAATTGCTGAGTAGTATTCCGTTGTGTAAATATACCACATTTTCTGTATCCAATCCTCCATTGAGGGACATCTGGGTTCGTTCCAGCTTCTGGCTATTATAAATAAGGCTGCTATGAACATAGTGGAGCGTGTGTCCTTATTGCATTCAGGGGAATCCTCTGGGTATATGCCCAGGAGTGGTATAGCAGGGTCCTCTGGAAGTGTCATGCCCAGTTTTCTGAGGAACCGCCAGACTGATTTCCAGAGTGGTTGTACCATCTTGCAATCCCACCAGCAGTGGAGGAGTGTTCCTCTTTCTCCACATCCTCACCAATATCTGCTCTCTCCTGAGTTTTTAATCTTAGCCATTCTGACTGGTATGAGATTAAATCTCAGGGTTGTTTTGAATTGCATTTCCCTAATGACTAATGATGTTGAACATTTCTTTTCTTTTCTTTTTTTTTTTTTTTTTTTTTTTTGGTTTTTTGGATTTGTTTTTTTCAAGACAGGGTTTCTCTGTGTAGCCCTGGCTGTCCTGGAACTCACTCTGTAGACCAGGCTGGCCTCGGAACTCAGAAATCCACCTGCCTCTGCCTCCCAGAGTGCTGGGATTACAGGCGTGCACCACCACCGCCCGGCTGAACATTTCTTAAAGTGCTTCTGAGCCATTCAAAATTCTTCAGGTGAAAATTCTTTGTTTAGCTCTGTACCCCATTTTTAATAGGGTTATTTGGCTGTCTGGAATCTAACTTCTTGAGTTCTTTGTATATTTTGGATATTAGCCCTCTGTCAGATATAGGGTTGGTGAAGATCTTTTCCCAATTTGTTGGTTGCCATTTTGTCCTTTTGACCATGTCCTTTGCCTTACAGAAACTTTGTAATTTTATGAGATCCTCTCTTACATTTTTATGAGATGCACTCTCACAGAATAGTTCCTGTTCCTCTGGCTCTAACAATCTTTCTGCTCGCCTTTTGGAATGATTCCTGAGCTGAGGTGAGGTTTGTATTTATATATTTAGCAGAGTGGGGGGGGAAGGGAGAGGGAGAGAGAAAGCCAGAGAGAGAGAGACAGAGAGAAACAAAAATTAAAAGAAAAATAGGCCATGAATTTGAAAGTCAGCAGGGCTGATATACATAGGAAGTGTTAGAGGAAAGAGAACGGAGCGTGGTGTGATTATATTATGTAATTCCAAAAATATTATTTAGAGAAATGCAAAAAAGTATGAATGAGGTTGAAATCCCGGGTTACAAGCAGTTACTCTTCCTTCTCTAGAGCCATGATTTGAAACTTTTCTTCCTTTTTTCCCCTATGCACTCATACCACTGAACCTCACAGCAACAGTGCGGCTAGAGACTGTCTCCTCTCCTTTCCCCCATGGCCTGGTTTATCACTTCCTTCTGACTCTGTACTGACCTTGTGACATCAGGATTGACAGGATAAACTGACTAAGGCAGTGATGGGATACTCTCAGTCCTCCTTCCCCAAGTCTACCCTGCTTTCCGGTTTGGCCTTCTTCACAAGTACACTGAATGTCAGCCAGGGAAAGAGGAGTAAAGTCACTCTTTTGGAAGAACACGTTCCTGGTTGTGGACAACCTGTAGCTAGAAACCAGCCTCCTTAAGGGTTCACTGTGCACAGCAGACCAATGTTAAGAACATTAATCCTCATACAACTGTTTCTGAACATAAGCAAATTTTTACAAGGACTAGAGGCCAGCACACTCTTCCCCTCTCTCCCTTGTTGGCAAAATGCTTTTGTACACTGTGTAAAGTTTACCCTTGTATTATCTCAAATGCTGATTTCTTTATCCCATTATCTGGTTTCAATCGGGACATAGCTTTGTAATGTTTATTCTTAGAAGCTCCTTTCCCAAGTTTGTATAAACACTGCTCCTCATTCATTCTCTGCCTTGCCAATAAAAGCCAAGAGCCAATACAGAGCTTTAGAGAGAATAAGGTGGGACTTCCAGTTCTAGGAAGGGTGGAGAAATAGGCAGGCAGGAAGGAGGGGAGCCACAAGGAAAGGTCAAGGAAGCATCAGGAGAGAGCTGGAACAAGAAAGGACGAGAAAATGCAAGCAAGATGGGAATGTTGTCTGGGAGGAAGTCTGACCAGCTTGGAGGTTTAGAATGGAGTAATCATTGCTCAGTGTTTGGCTCGAGGCAATTGTAATAAATCCTAATCTCTCTGGGTGGTGATTTGGGGAATTAGCTGGCTAATGAATAACTGTTGCTGTACTAATTTTATGACTCTATATTAATATAATAATCATTCAACATTCCATGGTCCCAAATATGGTGATGGCAGCATGCATAAACTGTGGATGCTTAAGTCTAGGACCATGCCACCCCAAACACACGTAACCCAGTCTGACCTCAAACAAAGCAGACCTGCTTGGTCTTTAGAGAAAGCTATAGAGGCAGGAAAAGGAGCATAAACCTGGTTTACAGCCAGTTTTAAAAAATTTTTATGTCTCCACCTCCCTTTAATCATACTATAATAATTTATACTTTGTTCATCAAAAGTAATGGTCTACCCTAAAATGGACCCTCATAATTCATAGTAATATAGCTCACTTGGTGTCCGTTGCTTTGAATAGTTGCTTCAAATGTAATATTCTGATTTTTTTATGGTAAGCCTTTTCAGCTTATATTTTTTATTGTTTTATGATTCTTTTTGAGTTTCATATCATGCATCCCAGTCCCACTCCTCTCCCCATTTCCTTGTACATGGTCTCTGCCCTTGCAAGCTCCTTGCCAAAGGAAGTTAAACAACAAAGAAAGCATAGAAAACATCTCATTGTAGAAACTGTAGTGTGTAGTGTGTCTGTGTGTCTCACCATATATCTCTCAGGCTGAATATCTTCACTTGCAAATGTTTTTCCATGATGGCATACTATGAGCTTTCTTTATTTCCTTCTCTGTCTCTTTTGCTTTTATTGCTATTGTTGTTGTTATGTGTATATGGTACTAAGGATAAAAACCAGAACCTGTGCTCACTATCCAAGTGTTCTAACACAGACTTATATGCCTGCCCCCAGATAGAAGGGGCAGACATATAAGTCTCTCTCTCTCTCTCTCTCTCTCTCTCTCTCTCTCTCTCTCTCTCTGTCTGTCTGTCTCTCTCTCTCTCTCTCTCTCTCTCTCTCTCTCTGTCTCTCTCTCTCTCTCTCTCTCTCTCTCTGCCTGTCTCTCTCTCTCTGTCTCTGTCTCTCTCTGTCTCTGTCTCTCTTTCTGATAGACATCTTTAGATAACAAGTTGACTCATCCAGATTACAGCTAAAAGGAAGCTGAGCCCTTACGCTGACCAACACACTGCTCATTTCCTCCCCATACAGCAGACCTGTGATTGTGTCAAGGACAGGAAACGGTGAAATACAGCAGTTTCACCACTATATAAATAAGGAAGTTCTGCCTGGATGTTACATATAATGTGCATTGCTAACCCTGATTTAGGGACTGAGTGTCTCTGTTACCTTTTGTTTTGAAAACAGGTCTCAGAGAGAATATCAGAAAAAGACCAGAATCCCAACTTTGTTAGCTTTCTGTCACTGTAACTAAATACCCGAGACAAACAACTTGTGAAGAAGAAAGGTCAATCTTGGCTCTCCACTAGAGGTCTCATAGCTCCGCTGTTTTTTTGGCTGATAGAGAGAAGATCACCACAGGGTGTGTGCTGTGAGGCAAACTTATCCCAGAATAACTGAAAGGAAAAACCTTGGCAGAGCCTCCAAGACCAAGTTCTCGGCACAAAGGATATTTATTTGCCCCAGAGAAACAGAGGGCAGGAAATAAGAGACAAAGACACGAGAAAGAATATGTGGGAAAAGAGAAACAAGGGACAGAGAGAAGAGGTCTTTGTTCTCTAGGAACAAGGATTGCCTCCAGATAGATAGGAGGCAGACATGGTCTATAGGCAAATGGTGGTTTCTAAAGGTACAAGGTGAAACCCTGTGTTAGGATGATGTGTTTGATTTTAATAGGGCATGCTAATCACGTGAGCCAAAGGCGGCTTTTGATTGGTGGACTTCAATTGTTTGCTAGCTGGACCTTGGTAGTGAACCGCAGGAGGAGGAAGTGGCCAAATAAGGGAACAGACATTGGGGATAGCTTTAAGAATGTAATTTAATCGTTTTCAGCAAGGAATTAGGGGAGAAGAGCAAGGCCTGCCGGAGCCAGGTGCTCCACACTTGAGCTGTCCAGAGTCCCTTCGATGACTAGGGTGGCAAGTAGTGAAGGCAGGGAGGGAGCCAGGGCCTGATAGACCCTTCGGTGACTTAACATCCTTCCTCTAAAGTGTCACCTCTGAAACGCTGCCCCTGCCCCCTTAGGTAGCACTGCAGGTTGGAGGTCAAATGTTTAACAAATGGCCTTTGGAGGGCATTTAAGATCCAAACCAGAACACCTTCTAAGAGGCAAAGCCCAATACTGTCAGGGCTTTTACTGGCAAGGGCAAAATGCTTATATTCAGCTAGTTCGGCCTTCAAGAATGTGGGCCACTCACTGGCCTTTTCTTAGGCTCTTTCTCTCTCTCTTTTTTTAATTTTTTCGATATATTTTTTATTTACATTCCAAATGATTTCCCCTTTTCCGGCTCCCCACTCCCCGAAAGTCCCATAAGCCCTCTTCCCTCCCCCTATTCCCCTATCCACCCCTTCCCCCTTCCCTGTTCTGGAATTCCCCTACACTGCTGCACTGAATCTTTCCAGAACCAGGGGACGCTCCTCCATTCCTCTTGGACATCATTTAATATTATGTCTTGGGTATTCAAAGTTTCTAGGCTAATATCCACTTATCAGTGAGTGCATACCATGATTGATCTTTTGAGACTGGGTTGCCTCACTTAGTATGATGTTCTCCAGCTCCATCCATTTGTCTAAGAATTTCACGAATTCCTTGTTTCTGATGGCTGAGTAGTATTCCATTGTGTAAATATACCACATTTTTTGTATCCATTCCTTCATTGAGGGACACCTGGGTTCTTTCCAGCTTCTGGCTATGAACATAGTGGAGCAAGTGTCTTTATTGCATGCCGGGGAATCCTCTAGGTATATGCCCAGGAGAGGTATAGCAGGGTCCTCCGGAAGTGTCATGCCCAGATTTCTGAGAAACAGCCACACTCTCTCTTTTTAAAATCTGTAAAACAGTGTGATTAGCCAAAACATCACAAGTGTCTATTCTCAACCAATTTTCTTCTAGGTTTAAAACTGAAACAACTCTCCTCAGCCTCTTTTAGCCACAGCCTTCAATTAGGGTGGCATGCCTGCATAACTCCCTGAAGCCTTTGTGGAAGACTTAGTACAGAATTTTTTTTTTTTTTTTTTTTTTTTTTTTTTTTTTTTTTTTTTTTAGGATGAATGGTAGTGTACTGGCCTCCGTAAGAAAGCCCTCTTCTGTATAAATTCCCAGCGTGGTCGTCCTCTTTTGTTGAGTTTCTTCATGAATGGCAGTGCCTGGATCTAGGACTCGTAGTTTGGAGATATAGGGCTAAGAATGTGATCTTATTACACTGAGGTTTTTAAATTTGATTCCAAATTAGAAGGAAAGAGTGTGTGTGTGTGTGGGGGGGGGGGGGCTATCGTGCTTTATAGATTCTACTTAAGGATGAGGTAAATTGATCTTGTGAAGGCAGACATGAGGATTTTTGTGAAGTTTTTCTCTCTTGGGTTCTTTTTCTGCATTGTCCTAGAGCTAGAGCTCAGGAAGCTCTACCACAGGGAAAAGCATGAGCGCGCGCTCAGTGTTTTATAGTCTGTTTTTTATTGTAAGAATTTAGGCTTTAAACTTATATTGAGAGTCAGAACCTGGTAGGTAACCTTGGGAAAGTTACTTGCCACTCAGTTTCCTAATCTATAAAATATAATTGCATCTTCTTCTGATGGTGTAATGCCATAAGGAAGCATCTAACGTGACACTTGGCACATGCCAAGATTGTGAGATGCTGCCTGTTCCATCCATCTCCATGCTGTCCTTGAAAATAAATATGAAAACCACGACAGACAATCACACTTCAGTTGTGAATCTTTATCCTTTCCAATCTTTATCCTTTCCGGAATTGTCTAGCTTCTATACTGCTCAGTCTATGAATAAAAGGGTTTGTGTTGCATGCGTAAACATTGAAAGGATAGCCTGTTGCACGGCATACATAAGCTACTCTTGGGGCGTATACAGGGTGGGAGACAGGCAAATTATGGTCTCACCATGCTCCTCTCACAAGTCTCATTGACCAGTGGGTAGATTCTGACGTAGCCATTTTAATCACAGGCTCCTACACTGAGGAAGTCACCATTCTTTGGTGTAACTCAGCTACCAATCCAGTAGACATTATCTTAAAGCCAGCAAAATTGTTTGCTAAGGGCCATGCTTCCTGAGTCACAAGCTTGCTGTGGTTGTGGTTGACACACTGCTGCCTGAGGGCCACACCTGGCCTGCCTCGTTTGAAGTGTGAGAGCCAGGAAGGATACTTCCTCCTGTCTTTAAAAGGTAGGAGGAAAAGAGTCATTCTGACATTCAACAACTGTATTAAATTCAACGAATAAAGTTGCTCTGGAACACAGTCACCCTATTAACATGTGTTCTACCCTCAGATACCACCAGGCTATGAGAGTCAAGAAGTTGCTACAGGGATCATGTGGTAGAAAACATTACTATCTCTCCCACCCTGACCCCAGGGGCGGAGCTAGAGTACCTAGCACCATTATCTTACATTTTCTCCCCCACCCCCACTCCAGGGGCGGAGCTACATACAGTACCTAGCACTCCAGCCCAGCTCTGAATTCCTATCCTCCTTTCCTTGCCTTGTCTCAGTTCTTTTTTCTAAATAGGTGCATAACAAAGCACCTGTCTCGAAGGACTTTATGAGAACTACACAAATAAGCAAAGTGTTTTGAAGGTGTGACACTCATTGATTACTTTGTGTGTGTGTGTGTGTGTGTGTGTGTGTGTCTTTGTTGTCATTATTAGTTGCCACGTATTTTTTTTCCTGAGCCTAAAGCAGCAAGGACTTACTAATTTGTTGGCAATCACTGTAAGGATTTCATTTACAGCCCTCCATTAAAACTCAATTCTTAATGGAGAAGGAGTAACCAGAGTCTAATGACTCCTAATGTAACAATTAATGTAGTCACTTATCCATAAAACGAAGCCCGCATTAGTTACAAAGGCTTTATTAGCGACACATTTTTTGTGATGTTTTCACACTTGAGTCCTGAAAGAGCCTAAACTGAACTGTGACTTCAGCCCTGATCACCTAGCTGATGGGAAGTTCCAAAATACAAGACAAACCCTCAAAATGCCTAATCAAAGACCATGGTATTTGAAAACAGTAATTTTATCTCCAGAAGCAGACATAAGACAGGCCACACCTTTGCTATGTGATCCTAAGGACTATTGAACTGTTTCTCGCTATTTGGAACTTTCCTTTTGGGAGTTCATGTATCCAAAGAGAACTTGAGAGAAGTGAAGGTCTCCCACTATGGTCAGTCTTGTTCATGAAAGTGTTTCTCAAGATGTTAAAAACAAAAACAAAACAAAAAACCCCAGGCAACCATTGGTGAGACTAAGACCATGAGAAGCTAGCCTGAGAGCCTGGGCCTCAAAAGGAAAGAGTAAAGGCAAACAATCAAAAACAAACAAACAAAAGAACCACTACACACAGTTCAGTCCTTAATTGTCAAGGGCAAGCACACAATTATCTCTTGTCGCGATTGTACCAAAAACCAAAAAAAGAAAGAAAGAAAGAAAGAGAAGAGAGAGAGAGAGAGAGAGAGAGAGAGAGAGAGAGAGAGAAAGAAAGAAAGAAAGAAAGAAAGAAAGAAAGAAAGAAAGAAAGAAAGAAAGAAAGAAAGAAAGAAAGAAAGAAAGAAAGAAAGAAACTGAAAACAACCAAAGCGAGTTACACATCCTTTCCAGTAAGGTTCACCACCACAGTTGTTTCTATTTGAATAATCCCGAAAATTAAACAATTCACTTTTCTACAAATGATCTGGGTGAGGCTGTCCTGCCTAGAAAATGCCCTCTTCTACCCCACCCCACACACCCACAACTAGCAATCGCACCTGAGCTACACCCAGTTTAACAGTTGGCCACCCTCATTCAAAGCTAAAAGTCCTCTTGCAAGGTCCAGAAGTTTCATCCGTTTTTCAAAGTTTTTTTCCTATTTTGTAAAGTGTCTCCTCCACCCACCGGAATTGTTCTCTTCCCTACAGTTGTGCACAGCGTTCTTATCCCACGCTCCCTAACCAATAACCTGGGGTAACTAGCAAAGGTTCTACAAAGTAGGAAGAAGAAGAAAAAACTCCCCTAGCCGTGAGTGGACGTCGGAATGTGCCACTAGGTAGAGAGGGAGAATGGGTCCTGATATAAACTCGTCTGGGGTCCCGGGTCATTGTCCGACAGTGGGTAGCATGCGACGCTGACACAGCACATAGGCAGCAGGGGGCGGCCGGTGCGCGGGGTGACGCGGGGTGGGAGGCAGCGAGCGGCGTCCCCCGCGAGGCGGCGTGGTGCGCTCCGGGGCGGCTCCGGGCGGGACAGGCGGAGCAGCAGACACGCAGGGCGGAGGCGCAGTCTACACCATGGCGTATCCCGGGCACCCTGGCGCCGGCGGAGGGTACTACCCAGGCGGGGTAAGTGCAGCAGGCAAGGGCACAGCAGCCTCTGGGCTCCCGGGACAGGAAGGCGCCACGGACGCGCGCGGGAGGAGGCGCCGCGGGCGGTCCCAGATGCTCCCTGCGAGCTTGCCTGGACTCTGATGTCCAGCCTTGGCTCCACTCCATTTTTCTGCCCCATCTCTTCCTACGGTCTTTCCAGGCCCACGGGTGAGTGGGCTGCGACCCGGGAAGTCCACTCGCTAACTCGGATAGGTGGCGTGAGATAGTGCAAGTTGGGTGTTGACTTCCTGCTCTCTCTCGGAATGTCCCCAAAGCAACAACAGCCATCTTGATCTAGAATGGTTCTGTGGTCACTCCCTTGAAAAGAAACTGACAGGGAGGCCAGAAAGTCTGGAGAAATGAGCTGAAGTTCAAGAGGAAAACCACTTGGCCAGATGTGGGAGGTGTTCTGTCAGAGACAGAGGGACCCTCATCTTAGATACACCCGGACCATCCCAGTTCTTCCCAAGCCACACCTGTCAGCGCTGTACTAACGCCAGCCTTACCTAGTACTTGAAGTACTTTTAAAACACAGCGAAAGCTGTAAACACCAACAGGAAAACAATCCTAAGCCTAGCCATCAGATTGTTGCTTGTTGCTTCGGGTGCACTGACCTCTGTAACCTAGCTAATAAGGAGTTTTAAGCGGCTCTGCATATAGTGACATCACTCTCATGGAGACTTATTTTGGACCAAGTCTCCAAGTTTTAAGCGTCAGGTGGAGGAGTAGAAAACGCCTGGTGGGTCGCTGAGCTGGAGGGTGAGGTGGTGGGGAGATTGGACCCTGTGAAGGTCACATAAGTGTCAATTGCTCAAAAGCCTCGCTTGGTGAAAAATGAAACCCAGTTCTGTGTCTGATGCCTTTCCATTTCTCTTTCTCTTTCGCAGTATGGAGGGGCTCCTGGGGGGCCTTCGTTCCCTGGACAAACTCAGGATCCGCTGTATGGTTACTTTGCTGCGGTGGCTGGACAGGTTAGCCTTTCCTTTACTATTGAAGAATTGTTACATTCTGTTTATGTTAGCATTTAATGCAGCGGCACAACATAGTCTTAGCCCTGGAAATGAGTCCCTTTGCCTGAAAGGAGAAAGGAAAGGAAGACTAAAACATTCTTTATTTTAGATCTGAAAAGAGTTGGACAGAGTAGTGTCTGTAACAATAATAGATCGGTTCAAAACTTGAACTAGGGTTCCATTGACCCAAAGGGGGATTATAAATGTACTTTGAAGATCTACAGAGTTTATACCTTCTCAATTGTATTATCAGGATAGAGCAAGGGCTGCTTGCAGAGAGGAAATTCAAGATCTAAACATAAAACCTCTAGAAGGTTTTATGGTGAAACCTCTGTTCACCCAACCTAAAGGCACATATTAGTAATTAATTATTCTATAGCCCAATATTGATAAATAGCTACTTTCAGTTGAATTTGATAAATAATCGTTTACCCACAAAGGAGGTAGAGAAGAGATATGAAGAGCCATGGCTTCCGAGCACAAGGGTCACTATCAGCATTCAGATGGCAATCTGCGTCCCAGGGACAGATGCTCTACGGAGCTAGCTCTCCATGTCCTTATTAGGTGTTATGGCCACATGACCCACAGAGAGAATGCAGGTCATCTAGTACCTCCTTCATAGAGTTAGATGACAGATGCCTATGACTCCTGTCAGGAAGGACACGTGCCTAGCTTGCAAGGTCACTGTGTGTTTGGTAAATACTCTGTGGACATAATCCAGATGTGTCCAGAGGGGACCTCCCTGCTTATTTGCCTTAGACGTGTTTTAAATAAGAGCCCGAAAGAATGAAATCATGATTTGAAAACAAAAATGAACAAACAAACAAACAACAACATAAAACCATGCTCTCGAATATGCTAAGCCAAATCCTCCGGCCACCTTGGAAGAAGTGGTACTCTAAGAAACATAGCTCTGAGAATTTGAATGGAAAATTGAGTCGAAGACTGGGAGACTTTCCTCTCGAGTGTCTACTTACTATGTTATTGATCCGTGTCTCTGAAACCACAAGACGTAGCACACCGCAAGACGCGCATTCTTAGATTGCCAGTATCTTCAGCGTGTAAGCGACTCCATCTGCTCGACTTTCAAAAGCGCTGGCCTCTGGTCCACACATTCATCTTCTTGCAAATTATTGATCCTGTTCCTATTTATAACTTAATGGGTTTCACCAACCTGGATTTATATATTTTATTTAAAATCCCCAAATGTGTCTGATTCAATCAACCAGTAAGTAGGTATTGGTACCCTATATCTTCTCTATATAATTGTACTTGGAAGACCTTGTCTCCTAAGTCAAATTGATCCAAGAGCCTCTTTCTCCTTGGACCAGGCCTTGTGTTTACTGATACCTAAAAGTCTAATACACCCTACTTCCTGCCTCTTAAAAAAAAAAAAAGGTTGGAGGGACATGTCTTTAAACAATTCTGTTAACTAATTTAAAAATGATTAATTTTGATAGTTTCTTGTCTCAAACTGAGTGCAGACTGTTTGCCATGACAAATATTCTCTCACCATTGAATTATTTTTGGAATTAGGGTAAGAAGAATTTTGAAAGGCATTCCTTAAAAGAACTGCTACATATAATTATTTTCTCTTGTTAATGCTGCTTTAGAACTTAAAAGTACAAATCACCACCCTGATTTCCTTTCCTGTTTTTTTTTCTTTTGTTTGTTTGGTTTTTATATAAAGGACGGACAAATCGATGCTGACGAGTTGCAGAGATGTCTAACCCAGTCTGGCATTGCGGGAGGATACAAACGTAAGTTTGTGGTCTTAGGATCTTTCTAGCAATACTCTTATTCTCTGTGCTTCAGCTGTGAACTGCGATTGTCCCTTTGAAGAAATCAAACTTTTCTCGTCCACCAAGCTATTATTTTTAAAAAGTTAATGGAGCATAGTTCCTAACAAGCCATTCCAGTTTGCCAGACAGGTTAGTGGATTTCTTGGATTTGGTTTCCCTGTATTCCAGGACCATTCAAACCACTGAGGCCACTTGGGTGGCCTCCCATACAGAGGACAAATTAGGGTGCTGAAATGGAATCCACCAGGTCAGGTGTCATCAATGCTAAGTGCTTTGCCAAGTGCTTGTTCTATCCTCACCCTGACAGCACTGAGAGAGTGCCCAGTCTTGCCTTCTGATCTCCGGGCTTACTTCCTGGTAATATAAACACTTGCCAGCCATGACATTGCCTAGGTCATTCTTTCTGTCACCTGAGAAGGTGTGTTCATGCTGAGGACAGAGTCCCCTTCCTGCTTCCACTCCATGCCAGCCTCTGCTCCCTCCTCCATTCTTAGCCGACTGTGTGTGCAGCCCCCACCACTGTTCACCACATAGCCTACCTAGTCCTGGCTTCTCCATGCTGTGCTCCAGGAAGCAAATAAGGAAATAAACGTTGCAAAGATGCTGAATCCTGGCTCGGGTGCATTATCCCACATACTCTGGTTTTGTTTGTTTTGCTTTTGTTTTTGTCAAATCTAATCCTGGCCACAAAAAGCGTCTGAGACAAATGATAGTGTCTTAGCTCAACTGTGCCTCCTTCTAACTTCTTTGCATTTGGTAGTAAAGTCAGATAGCAAATGCACACCTCAACTTCATAGCAAGCTGTAAGTTAAAATGCTTAAACTCCCACTAAGGATTTGCAGTGGCGCGTTCAGCAGTTGGAGGTGCTGTATTCTCTAGATGGCCTTCTTTAAAACACTGGCTTTCTCGTGTTACCGTGCCTTGTTTTGTGTGACTTCAGTGCTCTGTTACTGTTTCCTAGTTGGGAAATTAGTTCAATAAAGAAGAGCTTTTGAAAGTTTTGTCACATAACTTGGTCCCAAACAGGAGAAGCACATTTCCTGAAACACAAGGGCCACGCGATCTAGTTAGCTTAGTTCCCTGTAGTATCCTCGACAGACCTCCCAACTTCTGGCTGTCATGAGTTCTGCAGTACAGAAACTATGCAGCATCCACTCTCTTGAACACAGATTCCAAGCCATAGGCCACAGACTTGAAAGTGGAAGTGGGCAAGTGGGATAATACAGACCAGAACCAGTCATCCCTAGAGGGGTACTCGATAGGAAGAGTTCCAGTCTCCAAGATGGAAATTCAGCTTTTCCTTTCCTTGACTTTGGAGGTTACAAGAAGCTAGACAGAAGCAGACAGACGCTTCCTTCCTTGCTAGGCCTGGATCATTGTTTCTACTGGAAGAAAAGATGGCCAAGATATTGTAGTAGAGCCAACGGGGAAAGCACCACGTAGATAATTTTGAAACTATCTACAACTTTTAAATATAAATAAAACCCAAAATAGTCTATTAAAAATTATAATCTACATTCCCCCCTAGCCTTTACAAATGAGGGATATTTCTACACTGAACTATAGCTCCTATCTAGGGGTGAGAATTCAGTCTACCCATCCATTCATCCCTTCAACCAGCCAGTCCATATTTTAATGGACAGTCCACCTGCTGAAGGTGTCTGGGATAAGTCCTGAGGCTGGGATCATAACCAGCAGGCACATGGTCTAGCTAGACAGGACTGAGCCTGTGGAATCGATACCGAGGCTGAAGAAGAAATGAAAGTCCAGCCACAATGATGCCAAGGGGGCAGGTGTGGATACATAATGCAGGCATATAGAATGGTATCTATGAAAGACCCAGATGGAACACGGTTTAGTTATGGAAGTAGCAGATTCCCTGTGGAGATCCTGCCTAGTTGTTGGTGAAGTGGGAAACTTCATGAATCCATGCAAGGGTTCTGGCCTTTACCGTGAGAGCAGAACACCCCACAGCATTCTGTATTGGAAAACACATGCCATTCCAGCCAGAAGATAAAGGCTACATTGAGACTATGAATCAGAGTCCACTTTAGAGGAAATAAACAATAGTTTATTCTGAGCCAAACATGAAGGACTGTAGTTCAGAAACATGGACTCAAGTCACCTTGAATGATGACATGTTCCTCGATGGAAGAAGTCACATGAACTTGTATAGCCAAAGAATCAAAAAGTCATGAATGAGGACCTTTGATATTTTTACTGGTAGGAAGATCAAGTATACTGACTACAGTAAAATGGGGGCCCATGGCTTTCAGTTGATAAAATATTCATGGCTATAGTACTAGTAGATGCTAGAGGTCTGTGAAATATAGTGATATATTTTAAGGAGTATGTCTATGAAGTAAGAGAACACTGGGTTAGATGCAAAAATTAGGGTTATTGGCTATTAAAGGCGCCAAGTAGTCCAAGATCATTTTAGCTTGAGAATGATGGCCTTCTGTCTTCACCATATTCTTCTCAGCCAGGGATAGCAGTTTGGAGGACCTTAGCATTGCTACAGATTCTTCAGACAGTTCCAGATTGTAGGAACTAGGGAGTGGCTGGATGTCTGTTAAAGAGCCCACAGAGTCCTGCAGCTTAAAGAAATGACTGAACCAGAAGTAACAACAGTGGGGCTGCCAGTTGATCCTAACCCTGTTTACAAGGTGGTTGAATCTTGGGGAAGCAGGGATTGGGCTTCCCACAGGTGTCTATAATATGGGCAGATATATGAATAGTGCAGTTTTTGAAACTGGGCCATGTTTGCTTCACAGTCCCACAGTATTGGTATAGTGAGCTCTGTCCCACACAAATTGAGTAGTGTGCTTTAAAGAGTTAATTAATAATAGAATTCATGATTAATTTGAATGATTCTAATGTAATGTGGAAATGCTGACATTATATTGATTCATGTACTTTCTTTGACTTAACAGCTTTTAACCTGGAGACTTGTCGTCTTATGGTTTCAATGTTGGATGTATCCTTTACCTTAATGGTTGTCTAGAGCGTTTTTTTTTTTTCCACAACAACATAAAAAGCCCTTCTAAAGAATCTCATCTCAGGATGAAGGGACACATACACACGAAAATTGCAAGTAACCACCAGAAAGCTTTGCGAAATAACTAGCTGTTAGGATGTAATCTGGTGTGAGAAACAGACAGGAAGTTTAATAAGTAGAAGGGCGGTTGTTCAAGATTGCCATAGGTGTGGTGGCTCATACCTGTAATCTCAGCACTCAGGATGCTGAGGCAGGAGGATCACCTCGAGTTTGAGGGCAGTGTGTGCCATATTGCAAATTGGAGGTTAGCCTGAGGTGCAGATATTCTTTGGCAAGAGAAAGGGGTGGAGTGTGCGTGCGTGCATGCGTGCGTGCGTGCGTGTGCGTTTGTGTGTGTGTGTGTGTTTGTGTGTGTGTGTGTGTGTGTGTGTGTGTGTGTGTGTGTGTGTGTGTGTGTGTAGTGCAGTAAGGCACGGAAGTGCACAAGAATGCGAGGCAGTGGTTAGAGTGCTGCATTCCCCCGCAGATCACTTCTGCAGGTGAAGTCCAAGGGACCATCAGAACCCCTAACCGAGAACACCGAGGAAATGTAGCACAATTCTAGTAAGAAAACTGCCTTTTTACTCACAGCGGCCTACAATACCGTATCGTCTTCTCTTATTCAGACCACATAGTGGTCTTTTCTCCCCCATAGTAAAAATGGGTATTCAGAGCTTTAAATCCATATGTCATTGATTATATCATTTATCATTACTTTTTCTTATATCATACCAACAAGAATATAGATCAACTTTTTAAAACGTGGGGTGTCTTTATACCATTTTAGCAGAAAGCGTTGCGAAATCATGAAAGGTATGAAATGAGACAGTTCTGTCCTTGATTATAACCCAGAGAGATATGTCCGGCACGATGGGGTTCAATGAATTCAAAGAGCTCTGGGCCGTGCTGAATGGCTGGAGACAACACTTCATCAGCTTCGATAGCGATAGGAGTGGAACGGTGGATCCCCAGGAGCTGCAGAAGGCCCTGACGACCATGGGTTTGTATTACAAGTAGAACTCCCCTTAGCTGATAAATCTCTAACCGTGTGTGCTCCTTGAAGACAGCCTCTTCCCCCTCCCT
The DNA here is from genome assembly GCF_947179515.1 of Apodemus sylvaticus. Classification (NCBI taxonomy): domain Eukaryota; kingdom Metazoa; phylum Chordata; class Mammalia; order Rodentia; family Muridae; genus Apodemus; species Apodemus sylvaticus. The sequence continues at coordinate 19,805,718 of NC_067473.1, read as the reverse complement.
CCCTCTCTTCCTCTCTTTTTGTCTCTAATGTTGTTGTTTGGTAGTTTTGTTGTGTTTGTAACCTTCATCCTTCTCTTGCTGGGTGACTTTTCTGCCTTCTAGGATTTAGGTTGAGCCCCCAAACTGTAAATTCAGTTGCAAAGCGATACAGCACCAGCGGGAAGATCACCTTTGATGACTACATCGCCTGCTGCGTCAAACTGAGGGCTCTCACAGGTTTGTCCCTGAAGCCATTCAGCATTACCAAAGATCCATTTTTTATGGTGTTTGTCATTTTTCCATACCTCTGAACTTCTCTTCTGCTCAGTTTTTTTAAATGGTTTCGGGGGGGGGGTGCTTTCGCAGACCCTTAGTGTAGAGTCCAGCACACTTATTAAGCAAGTGGAGCATAATATTTTATTCAGAGGGTTTTTTTTTAGATGAATGAGTACTTGTAGTACATTTTATTAAAATGCTGCAGCTGTAGCTGTCTGTTTCGTAAGTGCATTTGTTTATGGTGCCAGGGCTATGGAGGACTCACACATGCTAGGTAAACTATGGGCCACCGCGCCACCCCCACAGCCTGAGTTGCACACTGTGGGCCATAGAGTGCAGTTATGAGCCCTTTTCTACTGTGGGACGTTTGCAAAGAGTAAAATTAAAGTGAGTCATTTTTGGCCAGCAGGGCTGAAGTTGGTGGGATACTTGGTCACAGCCCACTTATCACACCAGGTTCTGTTATCCATCTGTTTCCTTGCTTACACAGCAGCGTGCATGCTATTACAGTGGTGAGAATCCTGTGCTTTCACAGCAGTTAACGGGCCTTGAAGGCTAAACTGTTTTCACCAGCCGAGATCAGTCGTTTGTCTTAGATCCACATTGAAAATGGCCATTGGCCACTTTCTCTCACTGTTACATATTTCCTTTGGCCTTATCTCCACTGGTTGTAGAATTTACTTGTTATTGATATTGGATCCCAATGCCAATAGTTAGCTGCTTTGAGTTTAGAAAATCCATTTAAGGAAAAACACTGCATTTTACTATGTTGTTTTGCAGATAGCTTTCGCAGACGGGATTCTGGTCAACAAGGAGTTGTCAATTTCTCCTATGATGATGTAAGTCTCCGTAAATAAGGGTCAAGTAGAAGGCAAACAGTACGCGAATGGGAGTCCCTTCCTAAGTTAGTTATTTAGAATACAGACACGGTGGTTCATGTACTCAGGAGGCTGATGCAGGTGGATTGCTGTGAGTTCAAGCCAGTCTGAGCTATGCTTGTGAGAGTCTGCCTAAAACAAAGCAAAAGCAGCAAACAACAACAAAAACCCCAAAAAACATAATAGGACATGGTGGTTCATGCCTGTAATCCCAGCTGAGGCTGGAGGATTACTTTCAGTTCAGGTCCAGCCTGTTGCACTGACTGATCAGCTCATAGAAGCAGAGTTCCCTGGCTGCTCTGAGACAGAGCAAGGTGGGCGTCATGAGAATGGTGACCCTTTCAGGCTTGAGTGAGTTTGGCTGCAAGTAAACACGAGGGCCTCAGGTAACACATGTGCTAAACGCTGAGTGTGGCTCTGCTGTAACCCCAGGACTGTGGAGGTAGAGACCAGTGGATCCTGGGACTTGCTGACCATCCAGTCTTGCTTAGTGAATTTTAGGCCAATGAGAAACACTCTCAAAGGTGGATAGCACCTGAGACATAACACTTGAGGTTGCCCTGTAGCCTCGACTTGCATAGTCACCCCAACACACAGCATGCACCACATATATACATCCTGACTCACACCATGCACCACATATACACATCCTGATTCACACCATGCACCACACATGCACATCCTGACACAGAGCATGCACCACATATACACAGCCTGACACACATCATGCACCACATATACACATCTAACTCACACCATAAACCACATATACACAGCCTGACACACACCATGTGCCACATATACACATCCTGATATACAGAATGCACCATGCACCACATATACACATCCTGATACACAGAATGTATCATGTACCACATATACACAGCCTGACTCACAGTGTTTACCACATACACATATACTGACACAGAGTATGCACCACATACATACATTCTGACACAAAGTATGCACCATATATATATGTATATATATATCCTGATACACACCATGTAGCACATATATACATCCTGATATACAGCATGCACCATATATACACAGCCTGATACACACCATGCACCACATATACACATCCTGACTCACACCATGCACCCCATATACACATCCTGTTTCACACTATCTACCACATATACACATCTTGACTCACACCATGCACCACTTATACACATCCTGACTCACATCATGCACTACATATACACATCCTGACACAGCATGAACCACATATACACATCCTGACACACACCATGCACCACATATACACATCCTGACAATTCAGCATGCAACACATATACACAGCCTGATACACACCATGCACCACATATACACAGCTTAACACATAGCATGCACAGCATACACACATATACAAAGTAACAGTAGGGTTTCTTTCAAAGCTCTTGTCGGATTTCAGAACGAGCTCTTTATCGAGATAACCTGTGGGAGAGGGAAAGTATAGACTTTGGCTTTAGAGGGGACAACCAAACAGGTTTCTAAATGTCCTAATCTTTGGTTTCTTTGTCTCTCAAATAAGAATCATCAAGTTGGCTTAGGAGAATTGATGCAGGACTTAGCATTGTGTAGCTCCTTACCAGTGATGGAGAGTAAGCTCAGGAGGGGCGTGGTCTAACAATGATTCTCAACCTCTCTCGGTCACGAGCCCTTTAGTGGTCGAACAGCCCTTCCACAGGAGTCTCCTGAGATCATCCTGAATGTCAGATATTTATGTTACAACTCATAACAGTAGCATAATTATAGTTATGGAATAGCTGCAAAAATAATGTTATGTTTGGGGGTCACCACAGCACGAGGAACCGTATCAAAGGGTTGCAGCATTGGAACGGTTGAGAAGCACTGCTCTAGTTGGAGGGGCAGCCCTGCATAGCAAGCACTGGTGGTGCCAGTGTGTGCTTCAGCGTCGCTGGAGCAGGGTCGGCTTTTCTCTTTCTGTGTGTGCATGGCTTTGACTTGGATGAAGCAGATTTTAAAGGGTAATTGTATTAAAAGTTACCCGCTAGAGTAGTGGGGTAAAGTCACAGTTTGAGAGTCCATTGATATGATGGTGTAAGCCTAGATGTTCTTGTGGGCAAGTGCTTTTTTAAAATGTGTTTACCATTGCGCTCTTTAGACAGAAGAGGGCATCAGATCCCATTACAAATGGTTGTGAGCCACCATGTGGTTGCTGGGAATTGAACTCAGGACCTCTGAAAGAACAACCAGTATACTTTGCCACTGAGCCATCTCCCCAGCCTGGGCAAGTGCTTTTGACCTTGACTATTTCTAGACTTAAATATCATTTAGGACTTAAAGTCTTTATCTGTTGAAGTGATTCCTCTTTCCCATAAAGTGAGAAACTCATCAGACTTTACAAAAGAAAGTTCCCCTAAAAGTAAGAACCTTCCCACCCTTCATTTAGGCATAATGTAGAAAATTGGGACTTTTTGTTGTTCTTGTTTACCCTTGATGTCAAGATAGAAAACTAAAATGGAAGCTGCCCACAGGGAGGCTGTGGCACCTCAGAGGTGGTGACATCTCAGAGGTGGTGACATCTCAGAGGCTGTGACACCTCAGAGGCTGTGGCACCTCAGAGGCTGTGGCACCTCAGAGGCTGTGGCACCCTCAGTACTTTGCAGACTGTAGTGTAACACTGGTTTCCTTTTTCAGTTCATCCAGTGTGTCATGACCGTCTAACTCAAGAGGAAGCTGTCTGAATGTATTCAACATTCCAACTGGAGCCCGCCCTTGCTTCCTCTCTGCCTTCAGTGCTGTGTGCAGACTCCACCGACAGACACTCCCTGACAACCGTTGAACGGAATTATGACTTTATATAGAACTGCAGCTTCATTTTTCATTTTGATAATAAATTCCTTTGAAGTTTAATAATATAAAAACACGTCTGTAATACCAGCCAGAACCTCCTGAGCCAGTTTCAGTCCTGCCTTCTTTCCCTGCTAACCCTCTGTTATATAAAGTATGCAAGATGTTTAACACAGACTACATATTTTCTTGTGATATATGAAATCTTTTCATCAGACTTAGCTGTTACTGTTTCTTTCCCTGAGGAATGTGGTTAAAAGTTTGTGTGGGGTATTCTTAAGTGACATAGATCCACAGTGGCACAAAACAAACCAATGAACCTGGCAGTCCACAAACTAGAAAGTATAAGCTTTAGGACTCACTGGTTGAAAGCCTTATGAGTAGACAGATATTGAATAATTGCTCTCTGCCTCCTAAAACCCTATAGATCATTTGAGTGGCAAATACTGTCATCAACTTCTTCTTTGTCATCCACCCCAAACTTTTGTTAATTATATTTAAAGGTCTTGAATACTGTAGGTCTAAAATTGTCAGAAAAAAAACTAAAGATAAATAAGAATATAATAGCTGTTTATTTTTTGACTAATGAGATTCTAGATGACTTTGATTTCCTTTACATATTTCTGTATCTCCCAACTTTTTAATAATGTGCATGCTTTCCTTTTAAAAACCAGATGTCAGGGGAGGAGAGACAGCTCAGCAGCTAAGAGCATGAACTGCTCTTGCAGAGGACTAAAGTTCCTAGCACCCATATTGGGTGACCTCAGACCCCCGATGGGCACCTGCATTTCACCTGCAGATACACCAATACAAACATATATGCACGCACATAATTGAAAAGTAATAAAAAATAAGTAAAACCAAGCGGGGTTCCATTTTAAAAATTGTTGACATTCATTTTTGAATGTCATTTGCTCATTATCTTAAACATACAAAAGAGAGGGACTGAAATGAGCATCTCAATTAATGATCTGGCTTTAACTACTAGGAGTAGGTAGGGTCTTCCTTCCCACTCAATTTCCAAGTATTCTCTAGTAGCTTATTAGGTTTTACACACACACACACACACACACACACACACACACACACACAGAGAGAGACAGAGACAGAGACAGAGACAGAGATTTTTTTTCCAAATGTTTAAATCATTGGCTTGCTGCTATGTATGTGCCTTGGACCTTTTTTTGTAATGACAAGACACCCAGTGCCCCTATCTTTGAAAAGAAAAGACTAATTACCCTTGAGGTAGTTCTGAGTATGCAAAAGTATGCCCCAGTATAAAAAGTATCCCTAGTGTTTTGTTCTTACGGTTTGGCAGCTAACGATGGTAACAATCTTCTCTCACTTAGCAATGAACCGGTCTGTCTTGTTTCTGATGCATTGTTAACATGAGCATTCAAATAAACGTTCAACTTATCAACTGGAGAAATAAACATTCCACGAGCATCTTCAGCCTCGTTTCACAAATATATGTTCAGAGAGTGTTTATATATATATATATATAATATATATGTATATATTATATATATATAATATATATATGTGTATATTATATATTCAGTCATTTCATGAGTATTTATTCATCCCCAACTTACTATGTGTTTAGTCAGTACTTAATGCCCAGATTACATGTCAAAATGAGAAGCTTCCTGCTGTTTCTTACAGTGGTAAGTCTGGCTTTCATTTCAGAATTTTTTTTAATTCTTTACATAATATTTTTACAGTCCAGTCTTTATCCGCCTCCCGGTCCTCCCTGTGATGGTTTCTCATCCCATACCTCTTCCCCTGCGCCCACCCGCCTCCCATCTCCAAGAGGATGTTCCTATCCCCCAACCCCTACCCCAGCAGGCCTCCTCGGTCCCTGGGGCTTCAAGTCTCTCGAGGATTGGGTGCATCTTCTCTCACTGAGGTCAGACCAGGCAGTCCTCTGCTGTATATGTGTCAGAGGTCTCATATTATCTGGTGTATGCTGCCCTGCCTGGTGGCTCAGTGTCTGAGAGATCTCAGGGGTCCAGGCCAGTTGAGACTGCTGGTCTTCCTATGAGGTGGCCCTCATCCTCAGCTTCTTCCAGCTTTTCCCTAATTCAACCACAAACCTCCCCACCTCTCCATTGTTTGGGTATAAATATCTGCATCTGCCTCTTTCAGCTGCTTGTTGGGCCTTTTGGAGGGCAGTCATGCCAGGCTCCTGTCTGTGAGCACACCATAGTATCACTAATAGCATCAGGCCTTGGGGCCTTGAGCTGGATCTCAATTTGGGCCTGACACTGGAACTCCTTTCCCTCAGGCTCTTCTCCATTTTTTGTCCCAGCGGTTCTTTCAGACAGAAACAATTCTGGGTCAGAGCTGTTGACTATGGGATGGCAGCCCATCCCCCCACTTGATGTCTTGACTTTCTACTGAAGATGGACTCTACAAGTTCCTCTCCCCACTGTAGGGCACTTCATCCAAGGTCCCTCCCATTGAGTCCTGAGATTCTCTCAACTCCCAGGTCTCTGGTACATTCTAGAGGGTCCCACCCACCTCCTACCTCCTGAGGCTGTCTGTTTCCATTCTTTCTGCTGGCCCTCAGGGCTTCAGTCCTGTTTCCCCTGCCCTCCACAATATCTGATCATGTTCCCCCTTTGCCCTGTCTATCCTCTTTCCCACCCAGGTCCCCTCGCTCCCTCTGAACCCCTCCACCCTCCGCCCACGGTTGCTTTTCTTCTCCCTCCTAAGTGGGATTGAGGCACCCTTGACCTTCTTGAGTTCTGTGGACTGTATCCTGGGTATTCTGTACTTTTTGGCGAATAACCACTTATTAGTGAGAACATACCATGCATGTCCTTTTGGGTCTGAGTTACCTCACTCAGGATGATATTTTCTAGTTCCATCCATTTGCCTGCAAAACTCATGATGTCCTCGTTCTTAATAGCTGAGTAGTACTCCATTATGTAAAGGGAGCACATTTTCTGTATTTTTTAATCTGTTGTGGGACATCTGGGTAGATGTTTTATTTGAACTGTCACAAAGTTTTTGCTCTGATCTGGGCCTAGGCTGCCCAGGTAAGGACCAAAGGTTCCCAGAAAATAATGAGGCTGTAACTGTCCTACAAAGTCCTAATATACACTTAAGCTGCCCTGTTATTTGAATAAGCCCCAAGATGTGCTACTTAGATTTTGGTTCTGAATTTGCATTCAGGGACATCCTCAAGTATTATATACTGTTTTATTATTCATGTTTTAATAGTCAATGGTTAAAGGCAAGTTTCCAGACAACCTCTCGTTCCATTTTCATTGGCTTTACTCTCCATTTTGCCCGTGTAGTTAGAAAACTCCCTTCCCCTTGATGCATGCCGCATACCCCTCCCTCTCCTCTGGCATCGGCTTTACTGCCTGAGACGCTCATCCATGCTGCTTATGTCTGATGCTGGGTTGCTGCATTCTCTGCTTCCAGGGCATCGCCTCAGTGCCCTCTCCTTGCCTCTTGTTCTGTCGCCGCCCAGCACTTGCCTCTGTTGCCCAGGCTGGCTGTCCTCCTCCATTAGCTTCTTGAGTGCTGGGATTATAAGGAGGAGTCACCACACCTGGCCTTAGCATTTCTTTCAAACTGGTTGGTTCTTCATTTTGTTTGTTTGTTTTTCAGTTAAAGCATTCGGTTGGAGCATGGTAAATCTGTGGGCTCACACACCCCATTTTGGGATTGTTTTATTCGGAAGACACATGCTTTAGTTTTACCCACATCAGGTGATTCCATGGTTTGTAAAGGACTTTTGGCACATTGCAGACTTCTATAGCAATGTAGCAGATAGAGGCCTGGAGCATCCTAGCAACTGCTGTCAAACGTTTACACTACACAGTCGCTAGATTAAAAGGCTCTAGCTCTGATGGGCAAATGGTAAAGTCCGTAGGTCCTGAGGCGACTTGTCAGGTAAGCCTTTTGTTTTTTCCCAGATTGCTTTGCTCATCTGATGCACTGCTGTTTCAGGCTCGATACGAATAATTATATGATGAAAGTACTTTAGAAACCAGGAATGGAGCTATATGTAATCACCACTTTTTAATATTATAATAAACACAGGCAGTCACTAATTTTTAATATTATAATATTAAATTTTATAAATATAATAAATATTTATTATAATATTTAATATTATAATAAATGCATGGGCTTTTCTCGGTGATTTCATGACTCTTCACCTATGCAGACCAAAGGACAGGGAATTACAAATGCTACTGTAATGACTGATACCCCAAATGGCAGCTTGGGACGAGATGAAAAGGCCAGGGGTAACCAGTTTCAGACAGTGAACCCATGAACCTAAAACAAACCCATTGAAGACTCAGGCTTTAGGAGGCAGTGCGGGTGCAGCCCTGGGCTGTGGGGAAAAAACTGAGTCAAACTTCCTTAGGGCAAGAGACTTCAGGAGGCGTGTCCCTTACTTCCTCACTGCAGGCACAGCGGAACACATGGGACACTAGTTTTTCTCTTGTCTCTTCAGGGACTTGGAGAACAGAATCATCTGACACCTTCCCACTTAGGAAACAAATGAAAGAGAGCTAGGCATCAAAATAACAGAAATCTTTTATTGAAAGTCACTTGATCGATGTTACAGTGGGAGTAACATAGAAAACTCTGTTATCTTATTAGCTTCAGAAGTGAACACTCATAAAATTGTGCCAGAAATTTTAATCTCAAGTTACAGTGACCTTTAAAAACAGCAAGATTTTATTCACCTACAATATGAGAACAACTTTATAACTTAAACAGCCATAAAACAAATCCCGCCTGCTCAGGAAAGCAATCATCATTTACATTTCTCTTGGTGTTTACCAAAATCCAGTGAACTTTAAGATAGTGTAAGGGCAGAAAGTGCGTGCGGAGAAGCAGAGGGAAGGCTCCAATGATGCAAATCTGAGTATGTACGCAAGTACCCAGTTGCCCAAAGTGAACCACACGGATGCCATGCACAGGTCTCCATGGGGTGGTTTCTAACATTTTGTGCATGGGCATCACACCCTGGAGGCCAGGAGCATAAGAAACACTGGCAGAGACCTAATGCAGACTAACATATGAATAGCTTTCATCAGGTGAAATGGGAAGTTTCTGAAAATTGTCTTTTGGAAATGCTCGTTTGGAGGGGCAAGTCTTCCAACAAGTTGAAGGAGGAATAATTAATAATAATAATAATAATAATAATAATAATAATAGTGCTCTGTTTTCCGGGAGGAACCTTTTGCCAAGCACTTTGCAGTTAGTGTTAAAAAGAAAAGTTTTCCATTGGGAAAAAAAGATGTTGGGTTATTTGTAGCCATTAAAAAGATGAGTTATAGAATCACAGTTTGATATTGTGCTGGATTAGCAAGGGAAAGTAGAGTTTCACATCAGGCAGTGATACACGTGTAGAATTTAACAGGAACCCCTGTGTTACTCCCAAGGGTTTGAATTCACTTCAGCACTTTCTGTATTGTGTTATCTGATAAAACTTAGCACCGCTATATTTAAAGATTTGGGATATTTGCATTATTTTAAAGCCCAACGATCAAAACAAATCATGTCCCAAAATGTCATGAGTTGAATGCAGAATGTGCATACATGCTTCTTCATACATGTAGGGGAGACTGGTTCATAAACACTGAAACTGGTGGCCTTGCTATAGTAACAAGATTCCTTTCACTGTGTGCGTTTGGGTAAAATGAAACAATAAAACGCCTTTTGCTTGGATCTGATTCCACAGTCTACCTGTGATGGACATGCCTGCCATTTCTGAAGCCCTTCCCAGTGTGATGCAGGTCTGTGAACAATGCCAGGGACACCAGATAGTAAAATACTTACAAAGGTGACACTCCAGAAAACCCCAGAGCACACGTCTGCTCCTGGCGGCAGGAGCTCCCCCCAGCACCACCAGTGACCATGTTGAGCTCTTCTCCATGTGGACGCCCACTGTGCTCCTAGACTGGGACTAAACAACCCAGGTCTCTCAAAACTCTGTGCTGCTTAATTACTTCCTGAGATTTACACCCTGAGACCCATCTCTTAGTGTCTCGCCAAGGGGCACAATCAAACCAGCACGTCAGGTCAGAAGGAAATGAAAGATAATCTCCCTGCTCTGTATTCCTACGGTTCTCCTAATTCTCATTTTAACCAAAGAAGGCCCTGGGCTGTATGATAGGGGATGCTTCTGATCAAGGGGACACTGACCAGAGAACTTTGGAAGTAGGAAGGTTCTAAATGCAGCCATCGAATCCAATAGCAATGATACTGTCCCATAAGGCCATGGATTTGAAGGGCAGAGGTACAACCGATGATGGTCTTGCAAGATTCGATTTTCTGCTGCCTGACTTCAGGGGCTCCAGGTGAGGACCGGAAAGCCCATGAGTAAAATAAGGATGGAAATACTACCTTCTGCTCTCCAAGTCCGGGACAATTTTGTTCTGCACCTGCAGGTGTGGTAGGAAAAGTCTTTGAGCTCCAAGTGCTTGCCCCACAGAGCATGCGGTGTAAGCACGTGCCAACGGCGAGCAGCCAAGAGCCTTTTACAGCATGCGCTCGCTTGCACACAGCCAGATGGGCGGCTGCCTCAGCCGGCTCTCACAAGGGCCAGCTGAATTCTTTACAATACAATAAAGGAGACCCTGGAACCCCAGTCCGCAGTCCTCCCGTGCCCAAAGAAAGGACCCTGCCTCTGAAGTCAGAGTAGTCTCAACCATCCCACCGGAGGAAACTAAGCATTCAAGCCCCCAATTAAGCCCTCTTCCACAGAATTGTCAGCTTGTCATACAAAGCTAGTGCAATGAGGATGAAAAATTCGATTTGACTGTGTGGCTGTGCAGCTGGGCGTCTTGCTTCTCCCATCAGTTCCAAACTCTGTCCCCCTCTCTTTATATGGTTCACCCTGCCAAACAGCCTTCCTTTCCTTTACATTTAAGTAAGATTAAAAAGTAATCTTACCTTCAGAGAAGGGCTTCTCTAAAGCACTGTTTGTTCAGACAAAGTCTGAAAAGGGTAACAGCTAAAGTAACTACAGAAAGTCTTGGGCAACAGGCAGGATGAAGTCAGGCAGATAGGCAAGGTGCTCGACAGAAGAAAAGCATGTGGATCTGTCCTGGAAAACATAGCAGCCCCCCACGCCCCCATGCATACCCCTGGAGGGCAGAGAATAATTAATTTTACCTTCACAATGGCTTATTTTAGACTACCATTAATCTTTCATGCATAAAGACTATACTGGGCCAACCTGGGCAAACATTTTAAAAGCCTTGTTAAGCCAGAAGGAGAAGAAACCACCACATCCTGAAATAGAGCACCCTTCTTATCTGCTAAGACAACATCCTAAGCCCTGGTTTCCTATCCCCAGTTACGCTTGTTGAGTAACTAAAGTGGTTACTCATTGGTTAGCGTCTAACTGACGGACTGGGGTATCTGGCTTTTGTTATTAAAAGGCAGCCACTGCGGAACCCTAAGAATCTTCATGCAGCACTGTCATCTAAACAGCATTGATTTTCCGCTGCAGACTGTGTGGGACTGGAGTCACTTTCTATCTTGCTGACTCTGGAGGAGGACTTCCCATCTAAGGAAAGCGGCCAGGAAGAGTGAGTCTGGCCAGTTCATTCTTTAAGGATTCTGTGTTCCTGCAGGCCTCCCTGCTAAGATAGTGGAAAGACTTGAATGTTCCTTTTCATCAGAACAGGAATGATCTACTTAATGACATCTCAGGCATCTGGGCTGTCTGTGGCCCTATTGATGCCAAGGTTATGAGAAAGAGAAATGGCATCTGATGAACAAACACATCGCTGCCCTTCTTTCTCTGTGTACTGGTGATGCCACAACACGTTGGGAAGTGTGAATACTAGTTGCATGATTCAAACCACTGTGGGGCTTCAGAGTTCCTCTCCAACACAGACATTTAAGAATGAAATGATCACTGTGCTTGGATTTGAGTCTATTCTGTCTGTCTACCTCAGTGAATGAAGCCATACATAGCTAAATGGAATGATACACGCTTCTTGAAGCTACCCACCAAGACTAAAGTCTGTTAATTCCAAAAACAATTCTGAGAATGCTTAAACACGGGAGATGGAGACCCAGACCAGAACATTAAAGCTATTATATTTCTAAAATCACTTTGCAAGTTAAGCGAAACCTTTTCCTCTCATTTCATCTAAAGATGATTACGAGCCAGAGCAACCGATCCTCCCAAAGGCACCTGATAATGATTTTAATTTTCAATAATAACTCCAGGTAAAAATAATTGAGAAGGTAAGGGAAGACCGGTAGGTAGACAGATAACCAGTTCACTAGCTAACCATTTGTGAATTCTTCCAAGTTAGGACTTGTAACTAACTATAACTACAAAGCATATTTACATGAGGCACCTTTCTTTCAAAGCTATAAACTCTTTTTTCTGTAGTCAAAATAAACCTTATATTACATTAGCCTTTTATATACTCAATACCAAGAAACATTCAGTGCACATTTAAAGTGTTCTTGTTCAGAAGTCACTGCATTTGCTACATCTCTTTCCTCTGTCACCTGTCCGCCCTTCTGTCCTTACCTTAAGCCATGTGGAGACATTGGTCAACACTCAGCTATGCCTTTGTCTGAGACTGCTTTATTGAGCTGTCAGCAACCTACAACCTTGCCTGTCACGCAAAAATGTTTTTCACTGTATAATTTTGTCTGATTAAATTTGTTTTCTACCACCTTCAGAGGGTTTTTAGAAGAGTGGACCATTGCAAAAGACATGAACTGAGCAAGCCTCTGCCTTCTCGTCTGGCTCCTCAGTTTGGGTATCTACACAGAGATGGAGCAAACTGTGTCCCTGGACACATCTGGAAGAAATCAAATGTGGAGTCCATTTCCGAGTTCTTGTCTGATGACTCCATTCCTCGCATAAGACAGCAAGGAGAAGGGGGACATCAGAAGTGTGTTTCACTGTAGACCACATGATTGAGTCTACCAACTTCAGATCCCACTGGAGGGGATTTCTCTTTAGATGACAACACTGCATTGAAAGAGCCATTGATGTTTCATTTTAAATGACTAGATTTCACATAGAACACGCTTTTTTTTTTAGATCTAAAGTTATAGGGCTCAAAACACAGGCTCTTTCCCTTGCAGGATTTTGGTTACCTCTGCAGTTACTGCATCTGGGTAGCCATAGGCTTTAGTTAATGCTTTCTCGGGCTTCCATCCATCGTCTCATTCAAAGCCAGACAGAATGACCTGGAACTCACATCCTAGTGATGAAACGCGTTAAAATTGTGGAAGCAAGTCATTCCTTTCACAGATAAGAATGGCTGAAAGGATTCTACCCAGGAACCCAAACTTCAGATCAGACAAGGCTCAGGCATTGGTCAAGAGGGAGCTCTCCACTCTGGGATCCATAGCTTTGGTGCATCTGGCCAATCACAGAAGACACGTTCTAGAGAGGAGGGGACTCCATGGCCTCCGGTTAAGATTAATTGACACACCCTGGTACTGAGTGAGGACAGCTACTGTGACAGGCACCATGTGTCTTAGATGTGGAGCGGATAGGCTGGCAGATGCGCAGAGTCTGTCAGCTCCAGGGTGTCCTAAAGCCTCATGGCTACCGCACATCTGGACTCCTCCTTCGGCAAGAAGCAGAGGCTAGAAGTTTGAGCATTTTGCTCTCTTACTCAATAAAACCTCTTCCAGACTGGACACACATTAAAAGGAAATCACATGTTTCAGACAAACACCAGTTATGGAGAGATACTTTTACAGCACTGACCACTCTATTTACAATATCATCCACTTATACTCCGAAGACACGGGATGGAGGACCGAGATAAAAGTGTGACTGACTGTTTGTAGGCATTTGGCAAAAATACACTTATGTGTAACAGATACATTTTCAATTTTAAAAATGTTTACATATGTACAGTTGTCCTTGTATGCTAATATAAATATGAAAAGTAAAAAAAAATAAAAATACATGTTTAAAGATAGCATATGGGATATTGGCCTCTCAAAGCCTTACAGTCCTGCAGAAAAATCCTATATGCCTTAGCCCCTGCATGCTAGTTTCTATTATGAGATGTTGTTTCCTTATATGTGGAAAACAGTAAACAGAAGCTTCATGCATATGGCGTTACTGTTTGCAGTGAGGATGTGTTTCAGAAGGCTCCATTCTGAATCCACTTCTGTCCCTCAGGAAAACCTGCTAAACTTGAGTCATGGGAGTTAATTTTATTGATATTCTACATATTTCTGTCATGCAGATTATCCATTAACATACCAATACCAGACCATAAACAGTTCCATGTTGTAGTGTGACATTCCAGTAATTCTTTTTACCATTTGGGTAAACCTTAAGCCAATGACAAAAAAAAAGTATGGTGTCCAGGTGTGACCCGTGGCTTCCTCTCCTCTGATATCTCAGAGGATTTGAAATCATCCAGAGAGCAGATAGATTTGCAGTGATTGCGGGTGGCTAGATTTCTATAAAAGTAGAAGTAAACAATTTCGATGTGTCACATGTAAACAGTTGTTCTTAAATGGATGTCTCCCATAGCTGCAAACAGAGGAAAGCAAAATCATGAAATTAACCCCAAGAAGGGTTCCAACCATATACAAGGAATGACGGTGCATGTTCTTGTTTAATAAATGGATAAAAGAAATACACAAACTTTGAGCTCTCTCCTAAACCTGACATTAACATTCCTTTTTTGCATGCATGCTGGGGGCATGCACATGGGCTAGGCATGTGTGCAATTAACATTCCTTCTTTGTATGTGTGCTGGGTGGGTGCACATGGGTGTGTGTGCATATGCTCATGCAAGGGGAGGCCAGATGAAGACTTTGGGTATTTTATTTTAGTGTCCTCCACCTTACTGCCTTGAGACAGGAGGGCATCTCACTGGCCAGGGAACTACTGGAATCCACCTGTCACTGGCCCTCAGTACTGGCTCTACAGGTATATGCAGCTATACTCAGCCTTTTATGTGGAGTTTTCGGATTCATAGTCAGGCCTGCATGGCCCCACAGCAAATTCCTTGTTCAGTGAACCATCTCCCAGCTCCCATATCAACTGTTCTAACAACTGCCACCATTTGAAAAACCAACCAACCAACAAACCAACCAAAAACCCAAAAAACAAACGTCCCACAGACTCATTTCATGTTACTTAAAATTTTGAATAAATATTACATATTAAAGTACAGAATTTTAAAATATTATTATTATTATTATATTATTTTTGGATTTGGTTTTTTGAGACAGGGTTTCTCTGTATAGCCCTGGCTGTCCTGGAACTCACTCTGTAGCCCAGGCTGGCCTCAAACTCAAAAATCTGCCTGTCTCTGCCTCCCACAATGCTGGGATTACAGGTGTGTGCCACCACTGCCTGGCTAAAATATTATTTTTAAGCTGTCTATTTTTTATTATACCTAGTATATTGCCAAATAGAATACAATCACAGCTGTGTAATTATGTGGGGAAATTGTATGTGTGTGTGTGCGTGCGCATGCGCATACACATGTGCGCGTGTCTGTGTTTGTATTATGTGTCCATGTTCATATGTGTACACATGTCTTTGCATGCCTGTCATGTTGAGAAGGGAGGTTGAGGTCAAGCACCTTTCTCTGTGATTCTCTACTTCTACTTTTTTTAAGACAGACTCTCTGAGCATGGGGCTCGTGGATTTGGCAGGCCCAACTGGCCAGCAAGCTCCAGAAATCCTCCTGCCTTCACTACCAGGATTACAGGCATGCACCACAATACTTGGTATTTTACATGGGTGCTGGGGATTGGAACTAAGGTTCTTAAGCTTGCACAGTAGACACATTGCCTGCTGTACCATTGCCTCAGTCCTAATCGGCAAAAGATTTTTTAATCTATTGCTCTGGTAGCACATCACACCAACTAAATCAAAATCTCAGTGGGAGGGATTTAGGTTAAACTATTTTAAAGCTTTTCAGACAGTTCCCATTGTACACCAAGGCTTCTCTGTCCCATCAACACAAACACCATTTTTGGTTAAGACTTGGTTAAGACTTTGGTTTGTTAGACTTGGTTAAGTGTTATCTGTCCAGGTCTTTAGTGATCTATCTCTTTCTCCCCACCCTGTCTCTCTCCCCCGTCTCTGTCTCTGTCTCTGCCTCTCTCTCATATGTGTGTGTGGCAGAGGAGGGGGGTATGGGTGTGTTTAACTGACCCTGGGTTGGCCAAGGCAAAATACAAATATCCCACATTACCTTAAACCCCATAATTTTGATTCAGGATATACAAGGCTCTAAAATACCTTCAGATACTACAAAGTCCCAGAATCCTATGCTGGATAAATCTATGGAGGCTGCAGAAGCTTCGTCTTTTCATATTCTTCCCCGTAGGAATAATGTCAGAATGTAACTGAATGTAATAGTCCCTGGATGTCAGTGGTTGTGCTATTTAGTTCTCCATTTCATCAAAACCTCTAGAGGTTGGTCTGCCCCTGTAAACTCTATTCCAAATTTCACAAAACCAATGCATTGAGGGAAGGCTGTGAGACAGAGGTACACTGACAAAGATGTGCAAGCAACCAACTATTTATATAAAGTTTCTGGTAAATTCTATTTTTATCATATAGATGACTATCTCCATATTTTAAATTTGGCTTTCTGACTAAGGGTACTTGCTGATGCTACAGAGGACTGGAGTTTGGATCCCAGAATTCCTGTGAGTCTGTAACTCTCACTCCAGGGAATCTAATGAAGTCCTCTTCTGGTCCCCAGAGACCCACACTCACAGGTACACATCCTCATGGACACACACACACACACACAATTAAAAATAATTAAGATAAACCATGTTAAAAATGTGGCTTTTGTAGGCGGTGACTATGGCTCAGTTAGAGCATTCTCTTTAAAGCAAGGTAACAAGGCCCTAGGATTAAATCCTTACCACAAAATAATAAGCTAATGCTGTTAAATTTTACCCTACCCTTTCAGTATTCTTTCACTATTACAGGTTGTTCGAATACCTTTCCTTTACATCTAAATTCTACCCCTGGAACTGTTGGATCATGGCCAAGAGCATGACCCACAGTGAATAATGCCTTCGGGAACTATGTGAGCGATTCCAGGGAAAAAAGGCGGAGGGCCTTTTTACCTCAGGTGCGTGTTGTTCCTGGATTGTTCTTGGATGTGATGTCATGCCCCCCCCCCCCCGCCCCTGTGAGATACATTTACATTCAATTTATAAGGTATGTTCATTCCTGATGGATGTTGGAACACAACTATAGAACCAGTCTGGTCACTGCACTCTGACTCTGGATATGGCCTTCTTGCTTGCCTGGAGCCTCACTCACACTTCCCCAAGGCATTGATCACCGTGGGTCATTGGACTGACAGTGTTCCAGCAAGTACCAGGACCCTGATCTGGTTTTCCACCACAGGTTCCTATTTCTGAACTCCTATTGAACTTTAACAACCCAGTGAGAGGCCTGCACAGTCAAATGGGCTTCGTAGAGAGAACTAATTCACGTTGTCTTTAGAATTCCAAGGCAGGGGTATTAAAAAGATTTTTTAAAAAGCCCCAAAAAGCAAAACACAATCCCCCCCTTTTTTCAAAGCTAGAGTTGAATAAAACAATAATGAAAAAGACATTATGTAGTAATAAGCTGGGTGTGGCACTCAGGACGCAGAGGCAGGAGGATCTCTTGAGTCTAATACAGAGAGAGTTCCAGGGTAACCAGGGCTACACAGAGAAACCTTGTCTGAAACACACACACACACACACACACACACACACACACACTATATGAAGTATCTGCATAATATATAGGTATAGACTACTTTGCACAAGTTTTCAAATATATTTCTTAATTTTTTTTCACAGTAGAAAAACCAGCTCTTGTAAAAATTGTGAACCCAGAACTAGGCTCATGATTCCAGCAGTCAATGCTGAGATGAGGATTCTCACAAATTTGAATCTAGTCTGGGCTGCATAACAAAATCCTATCTCAAACTGCCCCCCTCCGCCAACAATAACAACAAACGAACAGACACATGAAAAATGGAGGGATGAACAAAAAGTGAGCTCAGGGGTCCCACCCCCCACGCCCGAGCATGCAGCCCGTGGGGCGGCTGTGTACCCTGGCACTCTGCCGGTTCACTGTCTTCTCCTCGTCAGGAAGCGGAGGCATCGGGTACGGGTATTTTCTGCTGGAGGCAATAGACCCAGTTGACGAAGATGGAGACTTGGCAGGTGACAGGGTCCTGAGATGTTGAGAGTATAAGAGATAAATATCCTGCCATGACTGGTATCATGTTTCACATCTCTGAAGCGAAGCATCAGTAAGCATCTATGGCATCTATAGCTTTATAACTACCTGGGGGTACAACTGTCGTTCTGAAACTGGAATGCTGTGATTTTAGCACACCCACGGAATGTTTAACTGTTGGCTACACAGAATCATTCTTTTAAACTACAAAGCCAATAATGAAATTTCATTTACAATAAACAGTTAACATGGAAAGGGGGGAATGTTCTAAGAGCTCATAACAGTAAATTAAGTAGACAGTCTATTTTATTTTACCACTAAAAATGCTTCTCTGAGCACAGTAATATCAAATAAGACCTGAGAATCCAACCATTGATATGTTCATTGGTTGCAAAGTCATACTCTAGTTTATGCGAGACTCATGCATTCAGAGGCCAGTGTGTTAGTTGTGAAGAACAAAGGAAAATACAGGTTGTAATAACAAATTAGTAAACATGCAAGCAGTAGGGAGTGCAGAGGGCCAGCCGAACACAGTCTGATGAGAACATACAAAAAACGGTCTCCTTCATCCCTGCGTCAGCATTTCTGGGAAAGCCTCGGTCTTATACTGAAGTGTCTGATAATTCTATCGCAACTGCATACTTATGACTGTGCTAAACACTAGGAGAGACTTGTCTGTGGGAGTTAGAAAGGAAAATCACTGAGCTGCCTGAGCCACTACATTCTATCTCAGTCTTCCTCTGTGTGACTGTCAGCCTCGCACTGCAGTGATTAGATTAAGTTCTGGACAGGCAAAGGCTCTCCTCACTTTCAGGATGCAGAATTCAATGGAACACTTGAAGATACATTTTCCTTTCCCCCCTCCCCACAGATATAGCCACAGTGTTTTACATCAGAAACTTCCCAGGAGATACTGGCTGTAAAGCTGTAGTTTTTCAGGCAAGGATGGCATGTGGCTTTTCCTTCTGCACCACCTGTCTCCTCAGTGTGGTCCAGGCTGTCACCATCAGTCCCAGGATCACACTTTGGACAAATCTCAAACTACAAAGATTATGGCAAATTCTTTCCCTTTTCCTTCTCTTTTGGATTGTTAGTATTCTGACAAGCTCCAACTTGCTCTGCTATATGAAATTAGGTATTGGTTTGAACAGCTCTGTAGCTGCAACATTCATTGTCCATTGCAATATGCTGCCATCCAGGCACATAATCAAATCGCCTTTCCTCTCTCTCATGACTGTTTGTGATGTCATCTTTCAGAGTCTCATGGGCTGGAGAGGCAGGTCCCTGGCTCTTTTACTCTGGGGTCCAGGTAAACATTCTTAATTGATTTTAAAAACCAAGAGTGGCCCCACTCACTTTTAAACCTTTAATGCTTCTTCTGTTTTCGAAAATTATTCAGGATATCAGGAACAGCTAGAAGGCAGTCAGGCAGCTGTTGGGGCTTCTCATGCTAACGCTCTCCACACTGGGAGTAATAGGACTTTGATTTCAGTTCTACCAGAGCAACATTGTGTGTGTGTGTGTGTGTGTGTGTGTATGTGTGTGTGTGTGTGTGTGTGTACATGTGTCTGCATCCGTGAAGATGTGCATGCGCACTTAAGTCCATGTGCATGGTGCATGCTGTGTATGTAGGGCAGAGGTCAACTCCACTGTTCCTCCTCAGACACAGTCTACTCTATCTTCCGAGACTGTGTCTTACAGGCCTAGGGCTCGGATGCTTGGCTTAAACCCCTGTCCCGAACTCCCAAGAGCTGGGATTACAAACACGGGGCACCATTCCTAGCTTTGATTACGTGGGTTCTGGGGACAAAACTCAAGTAGCACAAAAAGTGTGTCACCAACTGAGCTGTTCCCCAAGCCCCTGCTATAGGCTTTTTAATTTAAAAACTAAATAGTTTTTTTAAACTATATTAAAAGTTGGGATTCAATGTGCATGACTGTAAAACTTGCATTTATATGCTTCTAAAATGGACCCAATGCAGCTTTTTAGCCAAAAAAATTGTAAGATTTAAAAGAATCTATGTTCAGGAAAGGTTTCAGATACACAACCAAATCTTGTTAATTCTAAGGTCATGGAAACCAAGTCCTCATTTTAGTTTGCTGCAGTAGGCACAAGTGTGTGTATGTGTGTGTGTGTGTGTGTGTGTGTGTTCATAGCATGAATTGTTAGCTTATAGTGTCATAGACATTTGGCCCTAGCTCCAATAACCAACACTGTGCACTGAAAACTATTCCACTCCCTGAACACCCAGCCCTGCTCTAAGGTATCTCCTCATGGGCACAAACAAGAGCAGTTAAAACAAAACAAACTGAAAGTGTGCTTCAGAACCCACAGAAATGGCCCTACCTGGCTTCTCACTGTGGAACTTTAGGTAATTTATACTTAGACCCTAAAGGGAAGAAGAGAAACCAAGCAGGATATCCTCAGTGGTGAAAAGACAGGAAACAGATTCAGGTGGGCAAATAGATAAAAGACCAGCGCAGGAATCAAAATTAAAGGGGAGCACAAGACAGGGTTGGTTAAGTTAGGGGAAAGAAACTGACAATCTATCACAACTGCCCCAGGAAGACATTTGATTCTAACCTGGCTTTTGCTCAGCCAAGCTCATTCACTGACAGAGCAAACTGAATTGTGGGATAAGTATTAGCCATTTAGCCTCATGACAATTTTAAAAACCATAATAACTACACTAGGCACACCACAGAATTATGTAATGAAGGTGTGCTTGTGTGCCAATGGACCGTGGTACACCCTGGGCACATGTCAAACTTCTGTGCCTCCTGCCTGCAAATCGCAGAAGAGGGACCCAGGACCACTCCTTATTTGCTTGTGTTCACGTGCTAATTTTACAGTAATCTGCTCCAGAAGGAATTAAGTGTCCCCAGTCAGGATCTAAGCTTCCTTGACAAGTTTACAGGAATCACATAGAAATCTCACAGGGAACAGATCTGGGAGTCAGAGCCACAATCTGGTTCTGCTGACGACTTTCAGTGGCTGTGCTACCCTGGGGTAACTCTTTGTAGCCCCGGTTTCTCCATCCACAGAAAGAAGCCAAGAATGCCTACAACATATGAACTGGGAAATAGATATCAGTAGGCATTTGACACCGTAGTTTCCACAATTCCTAACGTGGTTAATGTGGTTTTCAGAGATCATAAAAATGGACTAAAAAATGCTGATGAAATGTACAATTAATTGGCTCATACTCAAGAGCATGAACAGCCCCTGGGGACTTGAAAGGCGGTGTCCCCCAAGGTACTGCTCCAAGGATCAGGGGTGGTGAGCCAATGCTTCCTCTATGATTTCATCTGTACTTTCTCAGTGGCCTGAATACACGCAGAGCACGGTTAGTGCAAGCACTGCCACAGGCGAGCAGGATGAAGGAACATGACTGAAGCTCTCCTGTAGGTCTTAGCAAGTGTCATTGTAGCTCACGGATGGTACATTTCTGTTGGTAAACTCTATTTTGGACCAGTTTTCTGCAGTCACAAACTTCCCTCTACAGTTTGGTAAGAACATCACCAATCCAACGCCACATGGGTGGTTAAGAAGGTGACCTTTGCCCTCAGCTGTGGTTGCGCCAAGAGAGCTCAAGTACAAGGTTGGTGAATCCAAGCTTAGGTGTGAACACACTAGGCATATGGGAGCACTGCTCTGGATGGAGAGTTGCATGGAATCCTCTCTGTTATGTCGGACTCATGGTGCTCAGAACTTCGGACTTATTTTAATTATTCACCACTGCTACCAAAATTTAGAACTGATCTTCACGCGTTCCCAGCACAATCCTTGATTAATCAAAAGGGACAGTTCAGTCACAACCGTCCACTGAGATTTGCCATTTAAACATAAAAATATACATTCTTTTCATAGCTAAATGTGATGTCTCATGTTAAAAGATGAGATAAAAGAACGGGGCAGCACTGCCCCTACAGCTTGGCTCGTGCAACCCGAGGTGCGGAAGCATGTCCCCGTCCAAATGGTGCTCAGTCATGCAGCTTCTGGGCAGACTCGGGGGGCTGGCTTTAAGAAATGGGGCCTCTCTTGAGTCACATCAACTACTCAGTTCAACCAGGGAGGTGAACAGACTCTTCCGGGGTACCATTTAACAAATTATTCCTGTAGAAATGCTAAGTCAATTCAGAAATAAAAGTCCTAACCTACGTAGGACCAAACTCATCTGGTTTTGAGTCCATGGATGGTACAAATTACAATCTGCCCACAAGCCTGATAAAGAGAAAGGGGAAAAATAACAGGACTGCAGGTGAGTCAAGATTCCAAACAACACCAAAATCATCTTACCTGTCTTCTTGATGTTGGCCATCTTGGGAGCTACATGTGAAGGTGGGATGTTTGAATGTAAGTGTATGTATCTGAGGTTCAGCATGGGGAAGTGCTGGGTAAGCAGAGGAAGGAGAGGGAGATGGGCTCTAAAAGCAGGATATATTTTTGTGAGCAGGCAGGAGTTATGCTGTCCTTAGGGTATACGCAAAAGTTATGGATCAAATTAAAATGCAGGTATGTCTAATCATTTTCTCAAACTATAAATGACTAAACTAAATGGTACACTGGAAGAGAAAGTCCACCTTATATAGGTGCTGAGAGTTAATATACACAGCACATCTTCATATCCATTCAATGCTGACCCAAGTTGTGGCATAAGTTACGTGAACTCAAATTGCCCTCAGAAGAGGAAGTGACCGAGTCCTTTTCTTCTTTACATTAGTTTCCACAAAATAGATGTAAAGTGGACATCTACCACTGTATGATCACTTATGTTCTAAAGAGTGGGGGAAGTGATAGAGAGGCCTAGGAGATGTTCTCTGATTTGAAATGTGAGCTGCAGGGAATTGAGGGAAGTGGCCAGTTTTTAGAATGGAGGAAGTTGCCCTTGTTAGTCAAGAGTGTTCTCTATCTATTCCCTGCTTCTGGAGCATAAAAACTGTTCCCCACTGCTTGGTTGGGAAGCCGTAAGGGACTCTTCCCAGTCCAGCCCTCATTGCTAGCAAACGGCTTTACAGGACAAACAAAGTTCACTACATGACATGATCAATATGATCACTGCATTATAGGATTGATAATATTGCAACCATTTCTCAGTTCGATCAAATTATTGTTTCTGCTTGAGATAGCATTCCAGTTTAGTTTCTTTGGAAGTTTTTTTTCCTTGTGTTTTTCTATGCACTCCTATGCACTCTTAGATAACAAGCAGGAAAAAAAAAAGTATGAAACTTTTAGGTTATGGAAATTAAATCGTTGGGGTTAATAGTGCTTCTTTATTAGTGAGAGGTAATGTTGCATGCCCATAGAACACTACATAGCATAAAATGAAGAGAAAGCCACTAAAAAGCTCAGAAGGTGACAGGGCAGGGCATGCACTAGATGGCAATCTTTTCAAATGGCTTCATTTGAAATATTCAGAAGAGAACTAGGCTCACTCAAGGAAGCCAAATACATCAGAAGGCAGCAAATGAATGTGGCCCCTTTCTACCTAGAGAAACTTGTATTAGGAGATGATAAAGAGAGAGGGTGAGGGGAGCACCAGTCACACTACAGTACTTGTATGTGCTGGGAGAATATAAAAGGGAGATAAAAGTAATTTATAAAATACCTAAAGTACGGTCCTTCAGTGTTTTTATTCACATCTTCTACCCACTTAGCTACATTATAGTCTCTTTTGAACCATGGGTTTAAATACCTGCAGAGAGCAATGGAAGGAACAAAGAAAGCAGAACAAGATAGAAAATCTGAAAACACAGAGCACAAGCGTAGCCAGGATGCTTTCACCCTCCAAATGCAAGCAGCGGCTATGGCAGATAAACCAGGATGGACACCGGTGACTTTGGGGCAGTCCACACAATGGCAGAGGAGTGATCTTAGCTACAAGCCACAAGGCATTCTATCATGTGTTACTTTTCTAGGAAAGCCTCTTCCAGTGGCTTCCCCTGTGAGTCAGTCACTGCATTATCAGAAGTCCCATTCGCCCCACCTCAAAAGTGGCTTTTTCTAAGCCGCCACTCAATTGGCTCCTTGTTTTTCAAATAATATTGGCGCTTTTTGAAAATATTCAGGACAGCTGCAATTCCAATCTGGTTTTTAGGCACAAAAAACCTCAAGACAATTTAAAGGAGCCATGTTCCCTTTATAGGTCATAATTGCTTTTCTCTAAGACCACTGTTTTTCTCCCTATAACAGAGTCAAAGCAGGAATCAACTTGAAGTGCTCTCCCATTGGCACTTCAGGAGGTGTCCTGCAGTGTGATCCTGGAGTCTCCAAGCACATTAACTGCAGTTCCAATGGGCCTCCATGATCTTGACGATAGGGAATGATTTAATGGAAGCCCCAAGTTTCCTTCCTCCTCTTTGTGCACTCCAGACTAAAATGTTCATGGTTGCATTGGGAAATGGCCCTCAGAAGCTGCTTTCCAAAAGAATGGCTGCCAGAGAGAAATGTGAACACCTCTGTGACGGATCTGCCAGCGGCTTCATCAGGATGACCGTGCAAACATGAAGGCAGTAAAACTGGAGGTAGAGTTGTTTGCCACAGAGTTCCTTTGACCTTTACTGTGGAGCTAAGCAAGAACACATCCCTCTTATGATTTACCCTTACAAAAACGTTAATTTGACCATTGAGCACTGGAAGAGTTTAGAGGTTTTACTGGGATTTCTCATCTTTAAAGAAAAAGTAGCTCCCACGTGCTGTTTCTATAAGACTTATTTGAAGGTCCAGTTTCTGAAGGTCCAGGACTTGAAGGTCCAGTTTCTATAAGACTTATTTGGAAACAACTCTGGTAAAATTATAAAATATTAAATTTTAGTTAAGATTTGTTTCTTTCCTTCATCTCCAGTCTTTATAAATATATTTAAAACAAAACCACTATATTTCCAGTTATATTTTAAAATCGGGTTATTTCTCCACAGCCAATTCCCTTATTTTTAGCCATAAAGAAGATACTCTACAAAACAGAAAAGATCCCACCCTGAAAGAAGGGTTCTGTTGGCTTTTATGCTTCTAAGACCATTTTTGCCACCGTGTGTCTCCAGACTCAGGAAGAACTCAACGTTAGTTTTGCCTTTAGCCGCAACCATTGCCAGCTTACACTTCTCACAGAGAGAGCCAATTAAAACTTACATGAACAATTCCACCGAGACTTCGAACAGAAAGAAAAAGTCAAGAAAGCAAATGCAATCGCTGATAAAGTGAACGGCCTCAGAGTGACTACAGTGAAGCCCATGCAGCTGTCATCGGGTGAAACACTGCCACGTAGCAAACTCAGTTTCCCACAGGCAGGAAGCCACTTCCTGGGGGAAACCTTTGTTCCTTTCACTGACAATCTTGGAAACTCAAAGGACAGGTGTTATGGCTGACCCGTGAACGCTCCAAACACATAGCCTGACTTATAAATGATGGACCCTTACCTCTGCTTCAGAGCTGCACTCTAGAGAGCTCTGAGGGCCTGCCGTGGTAGCTAGAAGGATGGGCCGCCTTTATCAGACTGCAAGAACCCTGCCTGTGGGGCTTGACTTAGCGTGGCTTGTTAGTGCAACATGCAAAAAAAAAAATGCATTGGACAGGTTAAGAGAACCTCTTTGTGTTCTCCAGGATGGAAAGCCAGAAGGAAATCAGCTGCTGCTGACCGGGCCAGGAGTCGCTGAACAGATATGAGGACTCAAAGTTCAAATGACCCTGCTCTCAGCCAAGGAAGGGACTTGGAGGGAGATTAAGTGGCAGCCCAGCATGAAGGGGCAGGTGGAGACTGACCTGTGATCCAGACTCCCTGTCTGGGGGCTGTCAGAGCCCCCTGGGCTTATGCCTTGGGATGGGATTGTCTGGGCGAGGGAGTGCCCAGGCTCAGGTGCTTGGGGCTCCCTCCTGTAAAAACACAATATATAATACAAAGTCTAAGCCAAAAAAACTGTATCATGCACAACAACATGGAAGATGCAAAATCTGTGAGTAGGAAAACAATATAACCACGAGGACATTTAGTGTTTATTTGTTTGTTTGTTTTTTTATTTACAGAGCATGCATGCATTTGGGGTGCATGTTTTAATGCAGGCCCAATTTTTTCATCATCCATTCGGATGATGTGGTACTAAAGGGGATGAAGAAATAACAGACCTGAAATAGTTCTTATTATGAAAAGGAAAAAGGCTATGGTTCCTGTGGTTATGATCATTCTGCTCCTGGCACACTCACATAAATGGAAATATTAGCTCCTACCATAATCAGGCTGTATGACTTATATATGGAAAGTATAAAACTTGCTAAGATAAGTCTTGGTATGCTATGTATCAGAACTTCATTTCCTGTGTGTGTGTGTGTGTGTGTGTGTGTGTGTGTGTGTGTAGACAGTTTCCATAGAAGAAAGCTTCACAAACTTGGCTCCAATTAATCAACATGAGACATGTAGCCAAATTTGGAAAATTCTGAAAAAAACGAGGCAACCTTTCTTCTTCACTGAGAAATTTCAATTATATCCACACACTAATATTAGAACTTAATTATAGCACAGGCAAGATTGAAGGATACACATAACATTATAATTCTGTCATGAGATAAATGGAGTTCTATACATTTTTTTTTAAAAAAATAAATGATTGCTCTAGAAAATATATGTATATTGTTGACTACCCAGTGTTCTCTGGGCCCTGAACTCACAGCTTTAATATACTGCTGCCTTTTCTTTTCAGCTTAGGATCTGTCAATGTCTGTCTATAGAAATGCTGCTTAACACTAAACAGTACACAAAGGAAGTTCCACAACACCTCACAGTTGTACCTGTAACCTGCAACCAGGATAGGCTGAGGAGCCCTCTTACCACATGGCCTCATGCAAGCCCAACCAAACAACATTCCAGGAAGAGTTTATCTGCAGTGAGCCCTAAAGCACCCAAGCACCTTGGGAACGCATAAGATAAACTCTAGTAGATTAGTTATTTATGATGGAGTTCTAAGATGCCATTCTGGACCATGCAATGGTATCACTTGAAACTGCCATTATTTCTAAGGTAAAAGTATCCTCTATTAAATGTTGATAAGCCACTTACAAGACAATACCATTCAGGAGGAAGGTCCACATGTCAGGGTAATGTTATTATTCCTAGACTGAAAAGGCAGGGTATATGATGGAAAAGCTAACATGAGTGTCTGATAAACAGTTAACAAACACCTGCTACTCCATGTCCTTAAGCAATACAGAGATCCTGAGAACAATAACTACCACTAGAGTGAGACATGAACAGAAAATTCGAGGTGCCTTGGAAACAGCCAGGGTAGTTACCTGTAGAGGCAAGGTCAGGGGAAAGAACGCTAAGGGTGTGCTTCGCCCTATGGAGGGGGCAAGGGTTTGTGCAGTCTATGTTTTGCTTGCACTTTCTTAAGTGAAAAAAAGAACCAACACCAAAAATTGCATCATGCTTATTTCATTATACAGGAATTTAAGTGTAACTTTCAGCCCCCGACCCCCTATTAAAAATGTGGTTACCATTTAACACAGTTAGGGTTGCATTGGGGACAAGGACTCAGGTCAAGAGCAAGTTTAGGTAGATGGCCTTCCAAACAAGGACAACTTAAAGGGGGAGCTCATTCCGTTAGTCTGAGAGAATGCTTAGATAGCAGCCATGGGGACCTCAGAGTGGTAGCTCTGACTGTGAGCACCGGCATGCCCTAATACAGTGTCTCCCTTGTGCTTCCAGGGGACAGGAAGGGTGACCCTTGGAAATGGCTGGACCCCAGTGATGAGAAGAAAGGAAAGCTATCATAATTCCCCTCAAAGGAAACCAAAAACACCGCAATGGCAGGTGACTGGAGGGAAAGCCCACAGCAGGGGTGAGACCCCACTGTCAGTGAATACTGGTATGGGCACAGTTGCGGAGATGCCTATGTAAAAGAGAAAAGCCAGTGTTAATGTTTATAGGGCAAAGAGAAATGAAAAGACAAAACCAGCTCCAGAGGCATGGTAGGTGATTCTTTTACTCTCTGATTATTTAGCACTAAATACACAAAACCTTCAAATGCTTTTCCCATTAAAGGTACAACTTACTCAGTGGAGTTGGATCGAGGTCTAAATCTTTTTCCTCTGATTTTCTTTTTGTTGCCTCCCATGTTACCTGAAAAAAGAGCATCTACAGTTAAATATTCCTATAAATAAATAATTGTGTCTTATTGTATGGTATTTGTAGAGGGTATAGTTTATAACCTGCATTACTTCAGAATATGGGCTTCTGAATCTGCAGGGCCCTCTAACGCTTCCTGCCTACACTGCTTCTGAAGCCCTCATTTCCCATCAAGGAAATTTCAAAGAATAAGAAAAGCCAACAGCTGGCTCTCATGCCAAACCTCTTTGTTGTAGAAGAGCTGAACGGCTTACAGGGGAAAACACACTTTTACAGGTATCTGGAATATAGGTCTTAGATTCTGAATACTGTTCACTACCTTGCCAGGAGTTACTTCGAGGTCTCCCATTTTCACAGATGTCTGAAATATGTTTTGTGTCTGGAATCCTTTCACTCCAAGAATGAGAGAGTCCATTGGACCTGAAATTAGAAGTATTTACATACTGTTCAAAAATATATCAGATAAATGTTTTGGAATCACTAAGCAAAATTTCTGAGCAATTACTGTACATTAAAATAAATAAATAAATATAAATAAATCTGGAATGAAAGAATGAAGAAAACATGAGGGTCTTCATGAAGAAGGCAGAATTACACAACATTCAATTTAAGAAAAGTCAAATACAATGGAACCCCATTACAATAGTCATAAATGAGAAAGTATCCAGATATGATGCAAGCCAATTTACATTCTCCAGAACACAGCAACCACAGAGCAAATTCAGCAAGTATTACAGTCACATAACCCCAGTGCCAGGGTTATAATGGGGTACCACCATAGATGTTTCTTAATTGTAAAGCAATGATTTCCATTCAAATATCATGAGAACATGGACTTTTAAGAGATTACATAAAATTTGCTCAACTGAACCTTGTTAACTTCATTAAAGTAATAGACAGGTTTAAATTAATAATAATATTATTATCTGAGAGATGGTATTTTTCTAAACAAATATGCCCCTGATGAACATAATGCATGTTAGGTAACTGTCTGATAACTGAAATGAATCAGATATTTATCATGGAGACATCTCTCACAAAGCCCATGCACCATTGAGCCCTCCGCTGTTTCTATCCTACCATTATTAAACAAATTATCTATAAGAATCAAAATCAACACACCTACCTTATACCATAAGGAAAAAGAATTGTGACAAACATAGTCTGAAGTCTAATAATCTGATATGCTTCTGACTGACTAAACATCAGAGCCTAGAGTAATATTTTATAAACTCTGGGAATCACTCCCATGTGTCTTAAAGCTCCTTTAGGGACTGTGGAAAATAACATTGTGCTTCAGCCACATTCCCGAGAAACTTTCTGGTTAATTACTAATAACAGCAACTGGAAAAGGACTGTTCTGACTAAAAGCAAACAGAACTTGGCACAGTTAACACATCTACTTTCCTATGTTGGTACTTTTTCAACGTAATTTTCTAATTACAAAGTAATTTGTATTTGGCACAAATGTATTTAATTTAAAATCTGTACTTGACCAAGAAAATATTTATATCAAAGAGTACTTGAAGACACTCAGTCATCTTCCCTTAGTCAACAAGTCCTCACCAGTAGATTTAAAGAGTAATGTTAATACTCTGTAAAGTATATGCTATAGGATATATTGTCAGACTCAAAAGCGGTATTGCTTTTGCTTTGAGTTCAGTTATCTAAGGAAATGTGCTTAAGACAGTTTTCAGGGATTGGTTAACTCTTCTCTGTTCCTCCACAGTCAGTGCCTATGAAGACTGGGCACCACGCGGATTGTTTTACACAGACTATCAGAAGAGACCGTGTTGCCTCTTAATAAAGTAGTTTCTTCAATATGCCCAGAGTTGATGTAATCATCTGAAATTTTTTCTATATTATATCTCAATGGAAACTTAATATTTTTTCTTTAAGAATATTTTATTTCCCTTCAATGTGAAGGCAGATCCCACCCTGTGAAAACTCTTATTTAGTTTTTCTAATCCTTTACTGTCAACTGATTATACAGCATGCAGACTTTTAAAAGGTGTCAGACATCTTAAAATGCTAGAACCAGAAAATAGCATTAGAGTTTGAGACATAAATAATATACTAATCCTACCTATACTATTATAAAAACTTGGGCAAATATCAATCGTATTTAATTTTTTTAAACTAAGATGAAAGTTATAAAGTCTACATTGCAGAGAAATCATAATATTAAAATATATGATTCACAGAGAAGCAATCTTTGTTTCACAGCAAGCTTAGCTATTAAACAAAATTAAACGCTATACAATGCAGCACTTATATTACCAATTTATCTTAATTGCCTTTATTGAAGCACAATGACAGCACCCTTTTTCTTTGACCACCAAGCATGACATAAAGCTCACCATGTAGAAGTATTTTCAACACTATGTTCAGTTTCTCGAGCCACGTGCAACATGACAGGAAAGGCCCTGAGGTTTCTCCCCGGATTTAGAGTCACTTTATTTTGTTTCAATTCTGTGGCCTGATTTTTTTTTTTTAAATAAAAAAACTGGTTCTGAGCATATGGCATTTTGAAGTAGAGTAATCAAAGAACAAGGGATACTATTTTAACATTCAAGAAAGAAGGAAGAAGTAATCAAACCTGCTGCAAAATAATGAAATGTTCTGACTAATGGAATAATGTGTGATGGAACAGGTGGAAATCTGAAAATGCGACAGAAAAGCAGACCTCTTCTTAGAACTAGATGCTGAGTTTGTGCTGCCTCCCGGAGGAAAGTCGCTATAAAAAGAGTCGCCATCTCCAGGCTTTTTTACATAATCTCCCTGGGGTAACTGTCTAAGGCATAATAAACATTTCAGAGTCAGAAAACAAGACACACACATGAACACAGACATATACAAATATTATTTCAAGAAAAGGGGAGGGAGGGATAATGGTCTACATGATCAAATCTATAACACATGAGGTTATCAATAAATGCGACAAGTTCAACTCATTCCAGCTGTGGAGGTCAGAAATGTAATCATGGAGACTTTGTAGGCTAGGTGAACAAAGTCTTTCTTTCTTTTTTTATTTTCAGTAGGAATATGGAAAAATGAGTTATTTTCAATGCAACCTCATTCTACCTAGAGATGTTAACTACAATAGCTTCTGTCTTTTAAAATGATATTGAAGATGTGTTTGCACAGTCCTTGCTCAAATAAAGCAGGGCATTTTTTTCAAATGTGATGAATAAATTCTTTCAGCAATAGAAATACGTGATGACTATCACCTGGATTCAGTTTTAAAAGACTGCATTGCTTACTGGTATTCTATAATTAAATCCAAATCAAACCTTATTAGAATTTGGTGTTCAGTTTGCAGCTTCGTTATTTACAGGAAGTTTCAACGAATCAAATTTGAATCAAAACTATAACTTTATACCAGACAGCAGAATGTGTGAAGGAATGTATCAGAGGGAGAAAGGGTTGAAAAGTAGCTGAGCTTCTTGGAGGACTATGGAAAAGCATCCATGACAGATGGTGGCCACAGTTGGCTATCTCCACCATAGCAGGAGGGAAAGGCAGGGCCATCTGCTTAACCTGTGCTGCAGAAATTGAAGCCATTTGTCTCATTATAAATGAGTCAAGAAGTCTCACTACCCCTCCTACAGGAACTGGAAAGCCTTCAATAACGACCCCCGCCGCCGCCCCCCCGGGGGGGGGGCAAATCTGCCTACAGCCAATCAAATCATTTAATGCATGGCCTCAAACAGCCAAATGCATCCAAATCTTGACCACTTTCCCTCATGCTATAGGTGGAGGTGTCGAAAGCTAGGGATGGACTAAGGATTTCCAACAGGTACATGTCAGTAAGTCTCCAACAGTAAGTCCCTTTCGAATTCAGTTACTGTTAGTTACCCTGACTCTCTCTCTCTCTGCAGTTACTAAGCTTTAATCCTCGAATTCCCCTTTCAGACATTCCCTTGATTATTTTGAACCCTGTGGTATTGAAACGTTAACATGCTTAGTTGCTTCTGACTAAACATCCTCTTCTACATCACTTGGGTAACTTATACTTGTAAATTACAAATCTGAAAAAGATTGTTCAGTGGATATAAATAAAGTATGTATTTTAATTTCACTCTGAGTGACTTTTTTCTATACATTACTTATAGGGAAAACATTTTTACTAAACTAGTTTCTAAAACCAGCTCCAACCTTGACTGATAGAGGTATCACCAAAATAATGGAATCAGATGTGGAGTTAGAAAAGTCCCAGTTGAATATAGTTCTAGGGTACTTCTTTGTTTACCATTCTGGTCACACTGTAAAAGTAGCTTTACCCTAAAAGTCTCCAGAATGCTGGTATTACGTCTTAGCAAGGAATGGAAGTAACTTTCCTTACATGATATAAGCCAGCAACAGATGACCAAGTTCCTCACAGCTTTCTTGAGAGTCTTGAACATCCTTCACTGTCTGAACATTTATTCTTTCCAGAGTACCCTTTATGTGTTACTAGACTACTACTTCTTGCTTTAGTGAGGAGAGGGAATACCAGGCCCCTGGAATCCATAAAATAACACCTGCTATGAAGAATCACAGAAAGCCATCTACATGAGTTCTAGAAACTGTTCAATTGCACTTCTTTTTCCAGTTGTTGACCTATTTTTTATGGCATTTGTCTCAAAAATTTTAGTGCTTTTATGTTTCCCAATTTGGATCCTGAAAGTAATTATTTGGACTGATGAGTGCTAAGTTTTCAAATGGGAAATTTTCTGTTTATTTATTATACCATATACAAATATTTTAGATACATGCATGTTTATATAATAATTAACAACAACAAAAAAGCTTTGTAACTGAATTCTTTTTCCTCAAAAAAAAAATCAACCTTTGCTGCAATAATTACAAGGTGTCTCTTTTCTCTTTATATACGACCTCTAGGTTGAACTGATGCACCTTATTAAATAACATTATTTAAGGAATTTTTATTAGCTAACACAAGAAATACACCCATAACTTAATGACGTTGGGCAGGCAGACTATGCAAACTACGTTACTATTTCCCTGCATCTACAACTTACAAGCTCACTGAGTATTTTTATTCTATTTTAGATAACGTGTTCATAATGATAAACCAGCTGGCATTAAGCATTATAAATTCCAACATCAAAGATTTTCTTGTACCAACCCCAAAGTCTTTAGATAAGTGGTTGATCAAATTATGAGAGAAATTTGACTTTCTCTAAAAGTATCTATTGAGTAGTGATTTTTGTCCCATCAATCCAAATGCATACTCAAAAACTGAAATCAGTGAGAAAAGGTATCCAGGTCATAATCTCAGTGTGAAGGAGACATTTCTCCATTTCCCTGGTTAGTGCCTGAACTGTCTCTTACAGGAATTTACTCTCTTGTTTTGATAAATATCATGTAAGGTATACCAAGTCATGTTGGCAGATGATGAATATCACTGAAATATGAAGAGTGCAAAAACAGAAAGAAAGAAAGAAACCAAGAAAGATTTGGGAGAGAAAAGGTGGGGAGCCAGTGAAAAGAAGATGGATAAAGGGTTGGGAGACAGAGAGGATGCTGGGGAAGAGACTTTGCGTAAAGGGAAGCGAGAGAGGAGAGAGATAAAGTCTAATTATCACGTTCCTCACTGGTCACAGGGATGTGTGGTTATTGCAAACACAAGAGAAAGAATTTCAGCCAAATGTGGAAGTTTTATAACATTTAAGTTCAGTAAATGTTCCTTATCCTATTTGTATTTGCAAACCTGACTGAAAACTAAAACTTACAGTTCTTGTGGTTAAACCATACAGCTGTCATGCTCTATGTAATTTTCCCTCAAGAAACCATAAGATTGGCTCAGGAGAAAAGGTAGAAGTCTTCCTGCCCGGGGGTTTTAAAGAATAAGGTAAGAACTCATCTTTCCAATGACTCAACACCTAAGGCTTCACTGGTGCCCCGTGGTTCCATGATTCCCTGCCTTCCCAATATGCCACTGAGGGATTATTTCATAGATACATGTGATTGTTGTTGTTATTATTGTTGTTGTTGTTATTATTATTATTATTATTATTATATGTAGGGGTGTACTTCCATTAAGTCCCAGAATAGGGCTGCTACTGGTTTTGTTGAGCAGGAAGTTTGTTATCTGATTCATTTATAGAATAAATGAGTAGTAAGCTTGTCTTCTTCCAAAGTCTGGACATTATACCCAGTTTGGCAGTTCTAAGCCATTCTGTGTTAACAGTCATCTGGCAAATGGCCATATATTTAGTATTGCTTGAAGCATAAATGCCAAAGCAAAGAGTGTATGGAGCTCAGCCTGGCTGGTGACTACAGCTGCCCTCTTGCTTGAGCACAGTGCTTTAATGATTACAAATGACTCTGACCTGACAGTGGAGGGAGGTTAACTATTTTCCTACATCACTCAAGAGTAGGCAGATGACTATTTTCTTGCCAGTAGGGCTTCCCACCATAGAACCACAGAGGCAATCCTAATTTAAAGGTTAAAAATAACATAAAAAGTCTTGCCTTTAGACGCTGGCATGTTTGGAACCGGATGGGTCTTTATTTGCAGTCTGTGGGTAATTTTAAAAGACTGGAACTGTACCGAGCTATGCTGTGCTGGCTGGACCAGCCATTTCCCCTCTAATCATTAATGCATAGTGCCCAAAAGGAGAACCATAAAGACACTTGAATGCATACCTTCTTGATCTAACACCCACCCTTGGTTGCCTTCTCCTTTGAGAACGAACACCGAACATCATCGTGTGTCAGCAACCATGGAGAGAGTCTGCAAGGGTCTCGCTACGTTTATCAGTATCTATTCCTAAACTTCCCGTGGCGCTCAGTGGGACAGAGGAAACCTTAAGCAGGAGTCTGTGCAAATATGCTGAACCCAGAACTAAATAGCATGTGATGTGTAACACCTGGTGTGGATTTGTTTATCAGTTTCCAAGGTAACAGTTTAGGTTTTGGTACCAACAGCAAGTAGACTTAATAATTTTACAAATGTGGGAAATGAAATGTCTATCTCAATACTATGTCAACTTAGACAAAACCAGCAATTGTTATAAAAATCATGGATGCTCTCTGTCTCTTTTTGCATTGTTTGCTAAATGGAGACAATAAGGCTATACTAGAAAGGTGCTTGACTTTCGATGGGTTTTACTTAATAATAGCACAGGAGACATAAAATCTCAGAGATTCTAACTATTCAAATTACCTCTTTAGCTACTTTTATGATTATCAAATCATACAAAAATACTTTTTTACATAAAGAGACCTGGTTCACAAGTGGAAAACATGTCCTTGATAGGAAAAATGATAAACTTTGTAAGTTATGAAAATTATTACTACTACAAGAGTAACAAAAATTAATTCTCTCAGATAGTATTAGATAATTATAATTAGGTATTATAAACATGAGGGAAAACCAATAAACCAATGTAAACAAACATGACAACATAAAGTTTCCGATGAAAAAATCTATTTCTATATATACATCACTATTAAACACAACAATGTTAATTATTATTTCAAAATCATAAAGGGTCAAGGATCATTATTACATAAAACACAAAAACCCACTTGAAACTGCATGTATGAGTTCCAACAGTGACACAAAGGGTTAAAGCTTTCAGTCATAAATTCAGATCACTGTCATCACATACCTCTGTTCTCGGTAGTTTCTGTTCATAGAGAGAAGAAAGGGAAAAAAAAAAAAAAAACCAAAGCATTAGTTACCTATAGCAGCACATGAACAGAATGTGAAACACAAAATCCCCAGCATTCGGTGAACCATCTTCCCCCAGCATTCCCTGAACCATCTTCCCTAGAGAAATTTGAACTGTAAGGATAAAATGAGGAATACGTACAGAATTTCACTTTATCATAAGGAGAGATGACACCATAGTAACAGTATTTCCAAACAATTATCAACTTTGATTTATTGTATATTAATCTTAAAGAGTTACTTTTTATTTTATACATATTTGTGCTTTGCCTGTATATATGTATCTATACAATGTGAATGCCTAGTGTTCTTGGAGGCCTCCAGAACTGGGGTATAGATGATTATGTAGTGCTTGGAAACAAACCTGGATCTTTTGAAAGAGCAGAAACCACTGAGTATGTCTCCAACTTAACTGCCCATTTTAAAAGGCACAAGTTAGGTTGTAATAATTGAAGAGTAACTGCTTTCTCAATATCAGTTTCATTGCACCAAATACTTAATAATGATCTAGCGCCAATCCTACTGTTTTTAAACTTTTATTTATCTATTTTTACTTTATAAGTATGGATGTTTTGCCTGCATGTATGTCTGTACAGCATGGATATGCAATGCTCATGGAAGGCAGAAGAGAGTGTCTGGTCCCCCACAACTAAGATTGAAAATGAGCCCTCTGGAAGAGGAGCTAATAGTCTTAACCACTAAGCCATCTTTCCAACCTTGCCAATTCTATTTTAAATATAGGTTTTCATATAAATATGAAATATTTATGTATCTATAGCTGTAGATAGATAGAGTGTATAGATACAGATATATGATAGATTAACAGATACAGATGAATGAATACTAATTTAAAATAGCAAAAATTATTCAATTACTTACACAAGTTAACTACATTTCATAGAAATAAGTCCTACCTTTCTCCTATTGGAATATAAACACCCAACTACATCGACTATAGCTCAAGTAGAACATACAAGTACTCCAGAGCACTGTGTTCATCATGTATGGTCAATAAAAACTGCATTAAAATAAAGCTGGCCCTTCATAGGTATTAATAACATCTTACTCAAGCTTCATACTGGATGCATTTGCTCACAGGTTAATTTCCAGTTTTATTTGACCATGAATAAAGATAAACTTATATAACTTCCATAATATACTAACCTTAAACAAAAATTCATTCAGAAGCATGTAATAATGTACTAGTGGTAATTTTTTTTCAAAAAATTTTCAAAAAATCTTGGTATAATTGGATGTTAATATTCTGAAGGCATACTAGAAAGTCAAGTGACTGAGTCATTTGGTGATCCATCCTTGACAATCAAGGATAGCCTGGGCTAATCACCTACCAATCCATTCTGCGATGTAAGGCTAACAAGAAGCACATAGGATAAAAGTGACAGTTTGACCTTTTTTCCAGGCTACTAGCTCTCAGACATGGGAAACAGAGCCTGGACTCTGTCTATGAAATGCCCCAGGGCCCAGAATGTCCTTTGCTTCCTGTCCCCTCCTCGGAGGCTTGGAGAACGGGTAGACTGTTCTATTGAAGGAATTTACATGAAAATGGCTTCGCCAGGTCACCTTTTTTTAAAACTTCAAACAGAATCTTAAAGATTATTTTCACAGTTTAGTTCCTCCACTAAAATATCTCCATTCTCACTCTCTTTCCAAACATTCTGAGCTAGGTGTGGAGGTGCACGCCTTTAATCCCAATACTTAGGAGGCAAAACCAGGTGGATCTCTGTGAGCTCAATGTCAGTCTGGCCTATAAAGTGAGTTCAAAGCTAGCCAGGACTGTAGAGTAAGAGTCTGTCATAAAAACAAAACAAACAAATAAAAAAACAAAAATCCAAATAAACATATTCTGAATAATTTTAAAAATGCTATAGCTTAGATTTTAGGTTAAATTACTTCTAATACTTTATAAATAATTATTATGGATAGTAATCTATAGGGATATCAATAAAAATTGCAGGGATACTACAATATGAATGAGATGTTTTCCTTAGTCAAATTTTAAAATGTATACATTTAGAAATGTTACAAAGGAAAATGTAACTTCCCTGAAGAAAGCAGGTAATTTCTACAAAGATAATTTCATTAGCAACAGGCATGTTTGGGTTTCAATTTTTCTGAACAATTCTATTATCCAGGATTACATAAATGAAATATCCACATATGTCAGTAACAGACGTACTCTTGAACAATTTTTATATAACCAAGTAAAATTATTGAGCTATAACAAAACATCAGTACTTGTGATAGGCATTAGCATGTGCGTCCTATGTCAGAGAAGCTGAAAGAGAATATCTCAAGAGAAAGCTCATTTGCTTGTGGCATGAAGAAAGTCTTTTCTTTCAGACATCCATGTCAATAAGTGCCTAAATCACACTATGCAAACAGAAGTATACAAGATGCTCAAATGTGTTTGGAATCTCTTAGGACTGATCTAGGGCTAGGTACCAATTTAATCGGGCCAAAGCCTACTCTGACGCTGTGAGCTCCTTCTCCAGGATATCCTATGTACAAGAGTCATCTACTTCATTACACTGTCTGGTTTGGTTGATATAGCCATCCATACGTGGCTTCCTAAATTTTAACATTGTCAGCACACAAGCCATAAAATAATTGCTCTCCCTTTCAGTAAAACCGTTGTAGGGTTTTAGTTTTACAAATAATTGGTGCATTAACATTTAAAGGTGTCCCCTTTGATTCTACTGGTTTCAGACCACATTAGATGACAGTCATACCCCTTGCTGTAAGATAGTTTCCTGCTGTGAATGTTTGACATATAATGACCCAAAGAACAAAGATGAGTTTATAAAAAAAAAAAAAAGAGTAAATGTTAAATTTAAAATCAATTTGTGTGTGTGTCTGTGTGTGTGTGTGTGTGTGTGTGTGTATGCTGCACATATGTGCATGGGAGGGCAAGAACCTTCAAAGGCCAGAGGACATTGTCAAATCCCCTACAACTGGAAATACAAGTGGTTTTGTGTCGCCTAATATGGATGCTGGGAACTGAACTCCATAAGAGCAGTCTATATTTTTAACTGCTGATCCATCTCTATGTCCCCAAATCTAAGCTGTTTTAATCCCCAGTCCAGTAATCTGGATTTGATCCAGGAGGGACGGATGCTATCAAATGAGGTTAACCTCCAGATGTTGGGTCTTTCAAATGGAAGACTTGAGTCAGCTTGAATCTGAGTATCCACAAAAGTTTATGTGCTAAATGCATGGTCCTTAAAATTAGGGTATTTAGAAGGTAATAAGATTATGGAAGTCTGGCATCATCAATGGATTGATCTGATTCTGGATTCAGAACTCAATAATGTTTTTGGGTAGAGGGCTTACTGTAGTGGTGAGTTCTTTCCTTAGTGAGCAGTGTTACTCCACTGCATGTTCTCCATGGTCTTCTGCTTTGGCTCAAAGCAATGTGGTCACATGACAGCAGGTGGGAGCCTCTCAAACCAACCACAATGAACCTCTACTTTCTTAAGCTGTTTCCTCGGGTGTTTCCCCAGTAATGGAAACCTAACCCAAGAATTAATTGTTTACACCTCATTTAAACCATAACATTAAATGGTTACTAGAATACTAAAGAAAAATTTACATTTTAGGTCTCCATCCAAAAGGGAAGTTTTAAATAGTAAATATAGAAATGTTTGAGAACACTTACTTAGCAAATATCTAAGGCTACTAAATATTCAAATGCAGCATGACACTCAACTTTTAAAAATTAAAAGAAAATATTCTATGCTGAGTTTTGAAGCTTAAGAAGGAAATTGAATTTTAAAAGTGAGTCTCCCGTGTGTTCTTCACAGGAAGAAACCCATCTGTACTAATGGCTATTAATGGCACAAGGGCTTTGCCATCAATGGGATGCATGGATGCAGTGAACATTCACTCACAGTGTTTCAGTATAAGGCTCTCAAACGGCAAGTCAGTACTTCCAGAATAGGAAAAGAAGTGTTTGAAATATAAAATGTAATAATGTATCATTACTTTTAACCAAACCAAGGCTGGGTAATCACTGACTCACTGACTCTTGGACAAGACTGATTTTTCTTTTCTTTTCTTTTCTTTTCTTTTCTTTTCTTTTCTTTTCTTTTCTTTTCTTTTCTTTTCTTTTCTTTTCTTTTCTCTTTTCTGTTCTGTTTTGTTCTTTTTTCTTCTCTTCTTCTCTTCTCTTTCTTTTTTTTTAAAAATATTTTATTTATATGAGTACACTGCAGCTGTCTTCAGACAAACCAGAGGAGGACATAGGAACTCATTACTGAAGGTTCTGAGCCACCATGAGGTTGTTGGGAATTGAACTCAGGGCCTCTGGGAGAGCAGTCGGTGTTCTTAACTGCTGAGCCATACATAAGTAATGATATACAACCTTCCAGCTAACATTTATTCAAAATATTTTATAATTACACTTTAAACACTTATAAATCCCTTTCTTCCTTCCTTCTTTCCTTCCTTCCTCCCTTTGTCTCTCTGTGTCTGTCTGTGTCTGTCTGTCTGTCTGTCTGTCTGTCTCTCTCTCTCTCTCTCTCTCTCTCTCTCTCTCGTGTGTGTGTGTGTGTGTGTGTGTGTGTGTGTGTGTGTCTGCATGTGTACACATGCACATTTGAGCACAGATACAGAAGAAGGCCAGCAGATGGTGTCAGAGCCCGTGGAAGCAGAGATGTGTGTGCTTATGAGCCTCCTGACACTGGATTGAACTATTGTTCCAGGAACTGAAAATGAGCCCTCTCCAAGAGCACTTAACACTTTTACTGAGCCACCAGGTGTCTCCAGTTCTTAATAAACATTTTAAGGCGCATTTTTGATAGTAATAATTCTGAAATATTTGACTTACTTATAACCCCAGGCAGTTATTCCTAATATGAGGGCCAGTACTAAAATGGTGCCGGCAATGATTCCTA
Source organism: Apodemus sylvaticus (assembly GCF_947179515.1). Taxonomy (NCBI): domain Eukaryota; kingdom Metazoa; phylum Chordata; class Mammalia; order Rodentia; family Muridae; genus Apodemus; species Apodemus sylvaticus. Next base: position 19,764,844 of record NC_067473.1, on the reverse strand, counting down.
TTATGATATTAGTGCCAGCAACACCTAGATGGGAAGACAAGAAGGAAAATCAGTGACATGACATTCTTTCAGTAATTTTCTTCTCTAGGTCTGTAATCATCACGCTGACAATATCATCTGTTTTGTAAAAAGACTTTGGCGTTTTTACACCAAGACTTACCATGTCTGTCCATCCCTCCTGTTCTTAGATTTAAACAAGGATCAATAAACTTAAATGACTACTTCTAAATAATGTCTTTTGAAAAGCTACTGAGGCCTGATCTATTAGAGGCACCCCCCCAACCTGTAATATACTGTTCACCTCCCACTAACACTCTTCAGAGCCCACCAAGCTGTGCCCACAACCTTAGCTCCATATCCCCAGCCACAACTCTGGCAGAAGACTCCAGCTCTACTGGAGGCCATGCCAGCACCTGAAACCTCAGAAGCCATATGGGTACCCCAGAGACCATGCCAGTTCCCAGAACCCCAGAAGCAACACAGCACCCAAACCCCCAGAAGTCATGTAGGCTGTCAAAATCCTTTGGAGACAACCTACTGAACCTGAGGAATTTCTGATAATCAAACCCACAGGTCACTTAGGCCAGAAGACCTGAGAGGATACAGAAACCAAGGGTAAATCATTCAACAAAGATAAATTCAGAAATCAGCACCTCAACCTACAATTACCCCAGACCCAGATGCCTAGAGGCTAGTGTAAGAACAAGATTAATAACAGCCAGGGCAATATGTCCCCACCAGAGCCCTAGACATTCCAACTTAGCTCAAGCACAACACAAGAAAATAACCTCAAAACCAGGTTTTTTTTTTTTTTTTTTTTGAAGCTGATAGAGGTCCTTAAAAAGGAAAACATAAATAAATGCATTCCTTTAAGAAGTCTAAGAAAGTTCATCCAACTAGGCTGCCTTGTCTTGCATTAGTGGGAGAGAATGTGCCTAGCCCAGATGAGTGCCAGAATGAGGGCACACCCAGGAGGGGCCTCCACTCTCAGAAGAGAAGGGGAGAGGGGTGGGAGGAGGGACTTGTGAGGGGTACCTGGATAGGGGCTGGGCAGTGATTGGGATATAAAGTGAATAAAATAATTTAAAAAGCCCAGCAAAAGACAAACTATTAGAGGAAATGAATCCCTAAAAGAAAGCCAAGAAAAGGCAATCAGGTGAAGCAAGTGAATAAAACTGTTCAGGGCCAGAAAATAGAAGTAGAAACAATAAAGAAAACATAAACTGAGGGAATCCTGGAAATGGAAAACAGGAACTACAGACACAAGCATCACCAACAGAATAAAAGAGATTGAAGAGAGAATCTCAGGTGTAGAAGATACAATGGAAGACATCAATACATCAGTCAAAAAATGTTAAATCTAAAAAGTTCCTAAAACAAAATATTCAGGAAATCTGGGACACTAGTAAAAGACCAAAACCTAAGAGAAATAGGATTTGAAGAAGGATAAGAACTCCATCTCAAAAACTCAGAAAATACTTTTAACAAAATCATATAAGGAAACTGTCATAACCCTAAGAAGCACATGCCTATAAAGGTATAAGAACTTTACAGAACACCAAATAATTTGGACAAGAAAAGAAAATACTCCCACTTCTACAGAATAATCAAATTACTAAACATACAGAACAAAGAAAAAATATTAAAAGCTGGAATGGAGGAAAGACAAGTAACATATAAAGGCAGATCTATTAGAATTACACCAGACTTTTTAATGGAGATTCTAAAAGCCAGAAGACCCTGAAAGATGTCTTGCAGACTCTCAGATACCATGGATACCAGCTCAGACTTCTATACCTAGCAAAACATTCAATTACCATAGATGGAGAAAACTAGATATTTTATGACAAAGACAAATTTAAACACTATCTACCCACAAATCTAGCTCTACACAAAGTATTAGAAAAAATATCAACCCAAGGAGATTAACTATACCCATGAAAACACAGTCAAAAAATAATCTCATACCAACAAAATTTGAAGAAGGGAAACACACTACACAAACACACAAAAGCACATACACATACACTACCACCACCACCAAAACAGTAGAAATTTATAATCATTTCTCATTAATATCTCTCAATATCAATGAACTGAATTCCCCAATAAAAAGACACAGGCTAAAAAAAATGAATATGAAAGCACCAATCTGCTACATACAAGAAACACCTCAACCAGCTATTGTCCTACAGAAAAAGACTGAGGAGACTTTAGCACAAAGCAGGGAAATAATCCTGCACAAACATTTCTTCCAAGGACAGTTTCACAAAGAGATTAAGAACTACCACACAGCCATTCCGGCTAGCCTGAGGTATAGCCAGCAGGCTATACCCTGTGCTCCTGCATGAATCTACTGGCATCTTATCAACCGGAACATAGTCCTGCTGGCATCTTATCAGCCTGCCAGCACCAGGGACAACCAGATTGCTAAAGGACAGTATAAGAACACAATCAACCAGAATCAGGGCAATATAGCACAACCAGAGCCCAGCTATCCTGCTACAACATGCCCTGGATATCCTAACACAGCTGAAGTATAAGATGATGAGTTTTAATCCATAAATCCATATTATAAAGATAATAGACGCCTCTAAAGAGGAAATGAACAAATCCCTTAAAGAAACACACACACACACACACATACACACAAAATCACCATCAATTTGCATCAAATGCAAATAGATCCATATTTATCATCCTGCACAAAATTCTAGTCCAAGTGGATCAAGGACCTCAACATAAAACTAGATATACTGAAACTGATAACAGAGAGAGTGGGGAATAATCTTGACTGCATTCACACAGGAGACAGCTTCCTGAAGAGAATGCCAATAGGGCAGGCACTAAAACTGACAATCAGTAAACGGGACCCGGCAAAACTGCGAAGCATCTGTAACTAAAAGCACCTGAGACTGTCCAAGGGACAGCAGAGCAGCCTACTGAATGGGCAAATATTTTTACATATCTGACAAAGTGCTAATTTTCAAAATGCTCAAGAAACTAGACATCACCAATCCAAATAAACCAATTTAAAAATGGGGTACAGCTCTAAACAGAGAATTCTCTACAGAGGAATCTCAAATGGCTGAGAAGCATCTTAAAATGTTCAACATCTTAGCCACTGAGAAATACAAATCAAAACTATTTTGAAACTGTATCTTATACTTGTCAAGATGGCTAAGATCAATAACACAAGTAACAGTTCGTGCTGGTGAGGATGTGGAGTAAGAGAACACTCCTCCATTGCGGGTGGGAGTGCAAACTTATACAACCACATGGGAAAACAATAGGACAGTTTCTCAGAAAACTGAGAATCAATCTACCACAAGACCCAGTTATATCACTCCAGGGCATATATCCAATGGATGCTACATCCTACCACAAGGACACTAGTTCAACTATGTTTGTAACAGCTTAGTTAATAATAATCAGAAACTGGAATCCACCTAGATGTCCCTCAGCCAAAGAATGGATAAAGAAAATCTTGTACATTTACACAGTAGAGTATTACTCAGCAGTTAAAAAAAATTAACATCATGAAATTTCAGGCAAATGGATAGAACCAGAAAAGATCATCCTGACTGAGGTGGCCCAGACCCAGAAAGACACATATAGTAGGTACTCACTTATAAGTGGATATGAGCTATAAAGTAAAGGATAATCATGCTACAATCCAGACTCAGAGAGGCTGAGTAAGAATGAAGGCTCAGGGGAGAGGCATGAATGACCCTGGGAAGGAAAACAGAATAGGTATGGGAGATGTACTAGAGGTAGGTGGGGACTAGAACAGGAGGGATCAGGTTGGGGAGTATGGAGCGAGAGAGTTCTGGGAGAGACAACTGGAAGTGCAGGGAATTTTGAAGGTGAGGTAGAAACCTAGTGCAATGTAAACTTCCAGGAATCTACAGGGGTGACCCTAGCTAAGACACCTAGTAATGGGGGATGCAGAGCCTGAACTGGCCACCCCGTAACCAGGCAAAGCTTCCAGCGGGGCTGTTAAGACACCAACCATTCCCAAAACCTTCAACATACAATTTGTCCTGTTTGCAAGATGTGTAGGACTTAAGGTGGCTCAGAAATTATGGGAATGGCCAACCACTGTCTGGTCCACCTTGAGAGTCATGCCACAAGAGGAAGCCCTCTGTTGACATTGCCTAGAGAGACAGGACCCAGAGGCTGACTAGCCCAGAAACTTAGGATAGAATCAAACATGATGGGCAAAAACAGTCAATGAAATGATACATCTAATATTCTACAAAACTCATAGATAGGGGCCTGGTCCAATTGTCATCAGAGAGGCTTCACCCAGCAACTGATGGAAAGAGTCCTGATATGATATGATATGTGAGAGAATAAAAAAATAATTAAAAAAAAGAAGAAGAGTCACTGTACTCCAGGTACGATAAACACTAGCAGTCACATTAACTTTGGGAGCAACTTCCACGTGACCATTTACCACGGCAGTCTGAGGACATCAAGAATGAAATGATGTAGTTGTTTCAAAAAAACTTTATCTCTAAAATGTGAGCTTTTTAACTGCTTTTGCTAAAAGTTTCCTCTTCTATTCTCAGGCCAATCAGAATCTTAGAATGTCATGTCTGATCTATGTCTTCAGTCTTACCACCTCAGCAAAGGACACTGCTTCTATGCGTCTCAAAGCTTAGATATAGAAATGGGACTCTATAATGAATCGTATTTTTAAAACGTTTAAAAAATCAACTCTTTAAAAACTTATTCAGGTCAAAAATATATAATTATCCATTTAAACTGAATATCTTATGTGCACGAGTGTTTTGCCTGGTGTCAGATAAGGTGAGAATTGAGAGTCAGATCTCCTGGAAGTGGAGTTAATGGATAGTTATAATCTATCATGCGGGTCCTGGGAGCTGAATCTCTGTCTGCAAAAGCAACAGGTGTTCTTAACCTCTGAGACACCATTCTACTCTCTTACATTTAAAAGAAATGTTAGAAAATAAAACCACAGTGGAAAAAAAGGCATGGAAGAGGATTGAACACTCACTGGGCACAAGGGATTACTGGGAGTGAAAGCAGGGTAAGAAGGGATGGGAAGGACAGGCGAGACCAGGAGGTATTGTTTACAGGTGTGAAACTGTCGAAGAGTAAATTTAAACTGCTCGGAGTGGCTCATAGCCTCAGGTCATTATAAAGCTTGACTTTTTTTTTTTTTGAAGTAGGACAGAATAAGACAAAGTAATCTAATTTATGCTCAGTATGACAAATCTTTACAATGTAATCAATATGACTGGTTTCACAGGGTAGACCTCAACTTACTATGTAGATACCATTCATTTATTGAGTGATGATTAAAAAAAAGAACTCAAATACAAATGTCCATTGAGAAAGTGGCTCTTCTGTTATATAGAAAAACTACAACACAATGGCAGTTAATACTTACCATTGCCAGACAGGGTGAGGCCAGTCTTAGCATCATCATTGTGAGGAAAGTGGGTGCCACAGTCGGCACCTGTCCAGTGTCTGTTGCACACACACTTGAGCTCATTGCTGCAAACCTGAAATCCAAAGGAGAACTGTCAGAAATGTCAATTCTCCGCTACAGAGGAGAACACGCACGCTGACTTCCAATCAGTATACACAGGACTTGATGTTACTGAACCAGGATTTGTGCTTCAAATCCCAAACCAAGATCCTCTGCCTTAATGGATAATTCAACCAGTTCAGCCAGAGATTCTGTAATGCCAGCAAAAACAACATCATAGAACTTGGTAACAGAAAAACAAACAAACAAACAAAACAAAACAAAAAACAAAAAAACCAACTGCTAGGAAGGAATTTAAATGAGAAGGAGGAAGCTGAATATATTCATGAAGGGCTCACTCTTGGAGGAGAAGTGTTTGACCCATACTTTAAATAAGACATCTATCTAATACACAATTCCAAGAGAACAGAATTAAAATGTCTAAAATACCACTCTTTCTGATCATCCATGAACAGTACTTCCCCTGATGACTTCATTATTTCCAGGTTTTAAACTCAGTCGTCATCTCTGGTATGGCTTCAACAAGTACTTATGGTCAGTGCTGAGTCACCTGTACCCAGATGGCCTAAGTAGTTAAATGCTAGATTTTCCTCTATATTTAAATAAGAAAGAATGGCTCACTCTTCCTTCTTCACTCCCCATTTAAAAGAAAATTCCACTGTAATTTGCTAAAATCCATCTCCTAAATCACATGCAGGAAACCTATCATTATACTGTATGGCATCCTATTAGCATAAGAAAAGAAGAAAGAAGAACTTGAATAGGAAAATGACTAGTTTTCTTATTCTCAGGCTTTCTTGGTTATACAATAAAAATATTCAAGTAGCTCTGATCAAGTTAGTGTTCGCATATCAACCAGAAACATGGATAATCACACGGTCTATGATTAAGGAAACGTTACAGGACTGTATCTACTTTTGTAATGTAGAAGAAGCAGCTTTGCCGGGTGAGGTTCTGATACTTACTCCGTTTCCCGAGCACACAGTGCCGGCTTTACTGCTGGAGCACGTGCTGAAGTTGAAGGAAGCCACCGGAAGACACCTGTGCTCCAAGCACATCATCTGAGGGCCGCAGGGCGTCCCATCTTCCACGTAGCCGAGATCTACGTCCTCTTCAAGCTTAACATGGCCCCCACTAGAAACAAATTGGGTGCAGAAGGAAAATGGGACCTTGTTAGTTCACACTCACCTGAGTTTAAATGTAGACAATACCGCTTCTCTGAACTTCTGTGTATTATTTGATAAAAAATCAGTAGTCAAAGGATGTTTAAATTCTTGTTCTTTTGTTCATTGAGACAGGATTTCAAGTAGCCCAGACTAGCATTGAATTCTTAATATATACAAACGTGGCTTAAACTCCTGTTGCTCTGGCCTCCCTCCCATATGCCGGAATCAAAGGCATACATAATCACACCCAGAAGTATCTCTAAGTGTAGGAAGCAATAGCAACTTATGATCTAATTCTTCTATGAGATAAATATAATATTTAGAATTTTAACAAAATTATTACAGTAAAGCCAGAGCAGAACTAGGCTGTTTACTTTTCCTTGGATACAATATGCAAGTCCAATTGGTTTCACTAAGTAGGCTTCAGGACTTCAAATGCATCTCAAATAAGGACCAGAATTGGATTTGATTTATACTGTTCCCATGTATTATATAAATACAAATTCTGTTTGGTATTGACCCAGCCACTGTATGAACTGCTCAGCAGAGCATGATCAAATGGTTTCCTTTAAAATAAAAAAAAAATAGTAACAAAGGTTGGATGTATATATACATAACTAATATTTTCATATGATACCTTGCCAAGGCTAGTACAAAATTTTCCATATTAATTTTAAATCAAAATTATTTGTAATGTAGAGCAAGATACATGAACTGGTATTCTGGGTCTATGTTTGTATTCAAGTGTTTATGCACATATGTGTTTGTATATGTATGTGTACGTGTGTAGAGGCCAGGAGTCAATGCTGAGTGTATTTCTTAATTGTTCTTCACCTTCTGTTTTGAAAAGGGTGACCACACTAATCATGGAACTCACTAATTCAGCTAGACCGACTGGCCAGCCACCATCAAGGACCCTCTGTCTGGCAGCACTGGGGTAGGGGTATGACCATGGTGCCATGGGTACTAGGGACCGAATTCAGACCCTCATGTTTAAATAGTAAGCACTTTACCAACTGAGTCGTTTTCCTCAAGGTAGACATATTGGTTTCTTAAATGAAATATCCCTGCCTTACATCCTTCCTGAGAGAGAACCACTTTCTTTATACTATTGATTCTTTGCTATTTTTGTGCCTCAAAATGTCTAAATTATACAAATATTTTTTTTATTTATCAACTGTGGTTATCAGTTAATTTATATACAATAAAGGAACTTGCCTCTTGTTCCCTTGATAATTCTATTCACAATCTCTCTTTTATCCTTTCCTCATAAATTTTATTTAATCAATAACCAATGTGTACACTATTATAACTATGTAAATGCTAGTTGTTGAATGAAACAATAGTGCTATGATTAAACGCTCTCAATCTCTGGATTACTTTTGTCTTCCCTTAGACTATTCTTTTATTTGTTGGCTGTTTATCTGTCTACGTTCCTATGCATTCGTCATCTTTAATAAAAAAATTAATGCAAACATACTGGCTGTTATTCCGCATGAAACACAGCGGAGCCTCCGCTCACCTGCCCGTGACCGTCCCTCCTCGAGTGCTCCAGCTCGCTCCTGTGTGTTCTGGTTTCGCCTTGGACCCCACAGAGCTGTACACCCTGGGTTTGTCCCACTGTGAGCTTCATTATGAACTCTCAGGGGAACACTCTGCCTCCTCTATGCCTCGCTTTTCTTTCCCTTTGTTTAACCTTCATGTGTATGGGATGCAGTGTTTCATTACCTTTTTGAAGATAGATGTAGGAGAATACGTGTTGGAGAAATTTGCATGCTAAAATGTCACTTTATATCTCAGGGTATATCTGATTTTTTAAAGGCAGGATCTTGTTATGTAGTCCAGCCTTATCTGGAAATCATCATCCTCCTGTCTCAGCCTCTAAGTGCTGGGATTAGAGGAATGCTCAAGCATCCCTGGCCTGAGTCTGATAGATAATTGGAATTTACAAATATTCTCCCAGTGTCTTCTGATTCTATAGACTCCCAGTGATAAACCTTAAGAGACTCTAGTCCTTGAGCCTCTTCTGTGGAGACTTGATGACTCTCTTCTCTGTCCTACTGTGCTTCCAAATGAAGTTTACATCTGTGTCTGACGTCACTCATGGACAATTTCTTCCTTACTATTTCTCTGTTCTTCTTTATTTCTATTCTAATTGTGGAGTTCTTTCTCGGTCTTCAGTTTCTTTACTTTGTCATTGTCTAACTCCCAGGGAGACAATTTCAACTGCTAAAGTTCACTTCCAATGGAATCCTTTTCTTCCGTGATCTGATTAATTAAAGTAGAACATTATTTTTTCATTTTGTGATAAAAAGTCTCTCGGGGTTTTCTGTTCACTCTGGTTTTCCACGTTGGAGATTTTCTTTGTACGCCAGTCAATAATAACCAGACAGATGACTGGAACTTCCACGGCATTCTCAGTGAGAATTCCCTGAGACTGAACAACTTCCATATGACCCTCGTATCAACCCTTCGATTTAGGAACAATTCCGTTTAATTCTCTGTGGAGGCAGGGCCTGAATCTCCAATGGAAGTGTGGGTCGGCCCCTTTGTGACTGAGTTGTGGCCCAAGGGATCACATTAGACTCCTTTTTTATTTTTCAAACTTCCACACAACTTCTTTATTTAAAAACCTGCTGTGACACTCATCTAATCCCTCCTTGAACAGGAGACTACGCTGCCAGTTTCTGAGGCTTCCAAGACATCACAAGGTGTTTCAGTGTTCTGTCTCACTGACCTATAAATTCAACTTTCTCAAAGGCTTTTTTTTTCCTAAGTGTGAGCCCCGGAGTCATTTGTACGTATTCCAGATGTAGGTGACTGCTGCCTCCACTCCATGTTTGAGCTTTCCTGCAGATATATAACTTCCAATGAAAATTTAATTTCCTGGAACTCCAGAAAGAAGCAAAATGCAATGCACACTTACGATGACTGACTCCCTCCAGAAGTCTCCAAACTCTCACTACGGAGAAAATGCAAGCCAAACCCTGCAGGATTTTACTGAGCAACTAAACATAATTCCAGCAACCACATAACAATCCCCACGTTTCACTCTTAACTACTTTCCATCTTTCTATTACGATTTCCCTAGTCATGTTTATGAACTAGATTTAAGTTCCGATGACGAACATGCATACACACTGGAAACAGTAGTGGGTCTGGCTGTAGGATGTAAAGGGACTGATGAAATCACAGAATGGCGAGGTGATTACCTGCAGTTTAATGTTCTTCCCTGCTGCACAACTAAGGTGGAGGTGATTTCGCCATCCAGCTCGCCGAGCCTTGGGATATTGCCGATATTTGTGCACAGGAGGTAGCCACAAAGCACATCCCTGTGTTAAGAGAGTTCTAGTTATTAATTTGACCTCTTCCCCAAGGACAAAATGAAGCTCACACTTTGAAGGAGTGTCTCCTTTCTAGCTAGTATTTATCATCCATCAGAGACATTACTTATGTGTATGTAAAGCAAAATAAAATAAGCCGATATTGGATCGACTCCAGGTCTCTAAATTAACTTCTCTAAAACTCCAACTGGTGATCCAAAATCCTAATTGATCCCTAGATTATCTTATATTGACTATCAGTTCAAGTATTTGGTTAAGGAAAATTATACATCTTTTTATCAGAATAATTTGTATACCATACACCGCGGGAGGTGATATGCTTGTTTAGTGTTGGATAAGTGAGCAAACTTTGCATAAATATTCTTCTGTAATATAGCTACTTCTGCATCCTGCCTCCCAAAACCAAAGAGGAGGTGATCCACTGCTCATGCAGATTCCCAGCCACAAAGCCTCACTACCCTTCTAAACAAATCATATGCTCAGAAAGTGGAACATGATGTTTATCCTCACAAGAATCCCACTCTGAAGCCGGGCAGAGGTGGTGCACACCTTTAGTCACAGAACTTGGGAGGCAGAGGCAGGCAGATTTTTTGAGTTCAAGGCCAGCCTGGTCTATAGAGTGAGTTCCAGGACAGCCAGGGCTATACAGAGAAACCCTGCCTCAACGCCCCCCGCCATCCCCGCCACTCTGTAAGAAGACACAGCATATGAATGAGTATGTACAAAATAATGAACTGAGGATATGGGCTATAAGAACAATACAAGGGCAGACAGGCAATACCAGGTACACAGAGATATCCCGAATTTAACATTGCTCGGGACACAGCCCACCAGGCTTCTACCTGCGCCCAAGGCCTGGGAAGCCCTGCGGGTCATCTGTGTGCCAGCCCTGTCCTGGGACTTTTGCCCTGCAGAGTGATCGGCCCTTGGAAGGGGTTCCCACAGCCTCTACCATCTTCACTCCTGTATGGACCAGGCGGGCAGCACCAGGCAAACAGCACCAGGTACATACACAGAGACAACCCGAGTCTAGCATTGCTTGGGGCAAGGCACACCAGGGCTCCAACAGCACCCAAGAGTAGGACAGCCCATCAGCAATCTGTGCCAGGGGAAACCTGGTCATCCAGAGGTGCGGGAATAGCCTTACAGGCTCACAGGAGGTTCAAGCACCAGCCAGTGACAACAGGACCAGCTAACGCCAGAGATAACCAGATAGGAGAACAGATCGGAGAGCATGCGTTATCAAGCATCCCAAACAGGAACATCCCACATGGAATGTATGCTTGGAAACTGCAAGACAATGACCTCTGGGTTCGTGAGCACTCACCGTTTGTTGCACTGTGTCCACGTGTCTTTGTCTTTCCCGCAGTTACCCTTCTCAGTCCCCTCAATGTTCAGTTTCTCATAGCAGTACCTGTCAGATGCTGTCACCTCTGAAGCAGAAAAGAATTGTACATCAGTGATGGAGGTAACATGGACGCCGAAGTAAAGAGCTGTACTCACTGTAGTGTCAGCAATGACAAAAACGGAAATTATACCATCACCTACAAAAGGTGTGCCATATCACAGACACAGCATGGGTACACCTTCTGTGGAACCTTATTTGGAATAGGAAAACAAGTACATGAAGACTCATGAGGCGAGTTAGACTGCAGACTGAGAAAATATTCCCCAGGATCTGGCACTATGTAGTAGATGATACTACCCTTGAGTACATATTTTAATCACAGCACCTGATGCATAAGTTCTCAATCAGAAACATTATTAATAAAAAAAAGGCAATATTATGCAGTCCAATTAGATTCAAGACAGAGCAGCATAACTTTTACCTTGCTTACTAATTCTTTTGTTTGTTTGTTTGTTTGTTTTTTGTTTTTTGTTTGTTTGTTTGCTTTTTAGAGACAGGGTTTCTCTGTGTAGCCCTGGCTGTCCTGGACTACACGCTGTAAACCAGGCTGGCCTCAAACTCAGAAATCTACCTGCCTCTGCCTTGGAAGTGCTGATTAAAGGTGTGCACCACCACTGCCCAGCACTGCTTACTAATTCTTAAATGCCATAAGAAATACTTTTATTTTGCTTTTAGATGATATTGAGTTCATGCACAGTCTTTGAAAGGCAAGTGAAACTTTAAGGTATTCCAGCATCTTTATCAATTTTTATCTTTTCTGAAGCCAGTGTTTCAGAGTCACCTGCTAGAACTAAATGATTTTCTAGCCAGTCAGGGTAAGTCTAACAATTCAGCAACTGGGAGATGGAGGCAGGAGGATTAGGGGTTCAAGATCATCCTCTGTTCCACAGGAGATTCAGGCCAGCCTAGGCTACATGAGATCCTTTTTTTTTTAAAAAGAAAAAGCACAAAACAAACAAACAAACAAACAAAAATAACAAAGACTTCTGTGAAGTAATCAAATGCCGATTGGTGATTCAAGTTAAGTATTGCTGAACCAAAATTCTGAAAAGCTACATGTTTCAAGACTGTTTAAGAGCGAACAAGATACCACACGTAGAAAATTTCACGACCGTATCCTGAAGATATGGCCATAAGAGAATGTACTGTGCAAACATGAGGACTTGGCTTCAAATCAAGAACGAGCATGTAGGTGCTCTTATCACAGAGTCGTGGGGTAGGGACAGGAGCATCACTGGGGCTTGCGAGATGCCAGCTTAGCTCCTGGTTCAGTGAGAGACCTGTCTCTAGAGAATAAGGTGGAGAGTGACAGATGAAGACACCTGATGCGATGCCCCCTCTGCCTTCTGTGAGTGCACAGGCATGCACACCTGCTCATACACCACACCACACATACACATCACATACTCCACACACGCACACATACTCATGTTAAATAAATAATTTTAAAAGGGAAATGTCCATGTCCTGATACACTATGAAAAGTCTCAGTAAAAATGCAGTTGCATTAAGAATATTAAAAATATTATATACAATTAACCTCGTGGTGTGTGTGTGTGTGTGTGTGTGTGACACAAATGAACTGCATTGCCTCTCATTATCTATATACAAGTATCCCCTGACATAAAATTCCACAATCTTACATACTTCTGGTACGAGGTATTCCAAATAAGGGATGCTGGAGCTGTGCATATTAACAGTAGCTAATTACATTGCTAATTTTCACCTGTTTCTCTCAAATTGAAGAAACAAAAAATAGGATCCCTCTCTTTAGATTACGAACCTGCCTGACTAAATTTTCTCCTCATCTCAATGCTTCTCAAGACATTCAGAGAACATACGCTCTTTTCCTAAAAGAATTGCAGCTACTGACTGATATCTAAGGACTGTAATTCATTTCACAGCTTTTGCTACTACAAATTATCTTTCAAAAGAACTTATAGTGCAGGCATGGTAGCCCATGCCTGTAATCACAGCCCTTGTCAGCTGAGGCAAGCTTACAAATGCAGGGTCTGACTGGCCAGAGTATATGGCTGGACTACAAGGTAACACTCTATCCGGAAAAAGAAAAAAAAACTTTTTAAAGAGTTTAGACCAAAAATATCTTCCAAAAAATTTTGGCTATTAATTCTGGGAAAAATATTTAATACAAACTTTAAATAAAAATTTAGATTTTATAAATATAACTACCAACATTTTGATAAAAAACGGTAAATATTCTCCTTCAAAACCCTGACAGATTTTACAAAGAATAACATAAATTTTTCTGTTCTTTACAGGTGAGCTACTCCAGTAGAAGGTCACCTATAACTATGAAGGCCAGTTGGCACTTAAAGAAGATAGTCGACGGGAAAAAGCAGCTCTGTTTAACATGCTTAGGTCTAAGCAGGGAGACCCTACCTAGAGACCATGTCCATCCCGTATGGCTATACAAGGCCATATGGGGTGTTCTGCTCAAGGGCACTCAGCTGAGGAGCTGAGATCAAGGCTGCTCTATTCCCAAGCTGTGCACCAGGTGGGTCCGCATGCCCGGCAGCAAAGGCACCTACTGCCTCATCCACAGGCACTGCCAACTAGCCAGAAACGGTGGGGTCATGGCTTCTCAACAAAGAGGCCTTTCTCTAATTTCTAGAAAAGTGTTCCGACCCAATCCTGCAGTGGTTTTGAGAAGCTCCAGATATGAAATGATCAACAATTCATTTCTAGTCCATGTGTCCATGTAAGCGTGCCAATGCCGTGTGGGGAAAAACCCCGATCAAGCCACGTGACAACTTACTTTGCCCCCAGATGTATTTGCATTGTCTATCTCTCGTTTTACATCTTCCTCCAAAGCAAATTCCCTAAAACGAGAAAATGAACACCCATCAGTAGTAAGGACATCTGCTATGCTGCACAACAAGGAAAGAACATGCAGGTGGGGAACACAGCACACAAGTATTGTCATCTGAATTAATTGTGACCCATCCAAACTAATCTTATTGAGATACAATTTTAATATTTCTTTCATGCTGGCACCCATGGAAACTTTAGGTAAAAATGAATGGCTTACCTGAGTACCATCACACGAATATCCATCCATTTTATGCACATTGGGGGCACACTGGGAAGAAAAGAGAAAATTATCACCCAAACTCAGACCAAACATCAGGCTGACCCAATCCTGTTAATTTCTCATTTTATATAGTCATGGTTGATAATACACCAATTCCCATACACTATACATAAAAGGAGATGATTAAAAGGAAGCAAGAAGAAATATACTTAATCCTTTGAAAAGTATTACATCTACCAGAGGCAAAGCCTGATTGCATAACTACAGAGAAAAGAACATTCTAGAATAATAACATCTGCATTGGCACATGCCTCATTCAGATACGTGAGTCCCAAGAGAAGGAAATGGGGCTTAAGACAGGAGCCAGGAGAAGGCCCCTCGCAGAGAAGCTATAGCTACACTTCCCTGCCTTTGGCACAGGGAGCAGTGTGGCCTTTCACTTAAAGTCCTGGGAGTACAGGATACAGGAGGGCAGGAAGATGGTGATGAAACCAACTAAAAAGAAATTATCTGAAAATCTACTATGGACTCTTGTTATTTTGTAAGCAAACTTTTCAAGTAAGAACAAAAATATTTTTTAAAAGAAAGAAATAAATGAGGAAGACTCTGAAAGGGGGAAGGAGACTCGAGTCTCTGCTGATACTAACTTTGGGAAAGAATGTTATACTTCATCACATCATCTTTCCTTGAAGTAACTTAGAAATTATAAAGTACTCTGGTGAGCACAGGGCTGGCCATATATAGTTTATTACCCCTGTGAGAGAAAAACACAGATTACGCAGTCACTTGGGGAAGATGGCCAGTATAAAAGGACAGGGGAAAGGTGGGACAGAGAATCCACCCAATGTAGCTACTTTTCTTCTCTAAAACATTCATGCAGCCTTCTCTATAATCTTAATGTTTAAGAAACAAGCGAAAGGTAACTAGATGCTTTCCGTTCTGGTTATTTTTGTCACAGAAACTTTCTTATGTCACTGATGTATGATTTCATCGATAACATTTATAATGGATGTAACATATTAAATGAAGGTAACAGAAAAGTCCCCTATAATAATCTCAATCAAGGTGTACTATTCAACCTAACTCAACACAGCACCTCTGCTAAACATGGATTTTGGATCTGAGATTATTTAACAATTCGTGCTTATTTATAATCACATTGATTTAGAAGCCTCAGTGGTAATTATTGTCATTATTAATGCCGCAAGAGCTTAGAAAACTCTGCTAATTGCATGGTAAAAAGGGGGAATATTCTTACATAAAGATTTCCGTGTATCCTTAAATCAATCATTTTTACTTCTACAGACATACCACTTCCTAATCCTTCTTCTCTGGAAGCACAGAACAATGTTTGCAGTCCTTGCCCTGCCATGCATACATTTCTATGGTTTTGTTCAATAAAACCAGCTCCCTACACAAAACATAAACTTCTCTACTAGCCTTGTGTTATCAGGTCACTGGGAAAGATGCCCATTGTGATGAGTGACCCTTCTGTCCCTTCTTCCCAGGTGTCCTTATTTGTTTGGCTGAAACACAGCCAAGTGTGTGGTTATGTTGTCTCTATTTCTTGGTGACATCATGTGAGATTTTGCAAAGATGATAATAGAAAAAGATACCGGCCAACAATGATGCAAAGCAAGAGCTGAAGGTGTACCTCAATGATAGAACACAGTAGAATGGTTTACCTCGCACGCACAAGACCTTGGTTCAATCCCCAGTCTCGTACCCACATACACAAAGATTAGAGGCAGGGGAGAGGGAAGCGTTGTGTAGCAGAGACAAACAGGCATCTTGACCATTTGCATTTCTCTTGTAACACACCAAAGATGCCCCCAGTTTCCTCTAATTACCATGTGTAGAGTAATTATTGTAAGTCACCTGGCTTGAATTTCCTGAACATATTTCACGAATGTCACAGTCATTCACTGCCTCTCGGCACACGGTCCCCAGAGGCTGAAACTGTGAAAACATTAAAAAAAAATCCTCTTAAAGTCCCATAGTAAAAGAAAAATGCAGACCTAAACTGTTCACATTTTAAGATGACAGCCTGTTCAAAACAGTTACCAAATGAACTGCTGTTTTAATAACTGCCAGAGATAGTTCCTTGTAGTTGACATAACTTTCATAGTCACCACACATAAGGGCCACAATATCCAGCTAAAACAGGGTAGAGGTTCAAGGGTGAGCTAGCCCAAGTTCTAGGAACTTCTGCCGAGTGGCCTTTGGATTTGGGGCTTCTGGTTTACGTCTTTATCTAATAGCTTTGGTTCCTGCTTTCTTGCCTTGCCTGCTGAGAACTAAAAAGTTAGGTTTCAGCCACATCACAGGAAAGCTGCTCCCCTGAGCTTTCCTTCCCACCCTCTGCCTCGTCTCCACCTACATTTAAACCTTCGTCTTCTACTCTTTTCTAATTTTCTGCTATATGAGCCTCTGGATGGGTCTTTCAGAGTCGCTTGTTTCCTGCTTCTTTGTTTCAAGTACTTCTTAGGTGTGATGCCATGGAATCCACCTTGAGCCTCACTGGATTTACACACAGTAATAATTCATAACACAGCAGAACAGGGACAGGGCAAGTGATCGGAAGCTGCTTCCCATTTCATCCCGCTCCTCTTTCCTCTCCGGAATAATGACCTTGGGGACTGGGCTTATCTATCTATGCATCTGTCTCCACTCACAGAAGCACACACAGCATCCTGCTCCCTGACTTCCTCCTCAGAGCCCTCTAGGTGAGCCACCATGAAAGAACATCTTCCTGAAAGGGCTTTCAGAGGCCTCTTCAGAGGCTGCCTGAGACCGAGCAATGGGTTGTAAACAAGAGGACCACTGCGAGCAGGGATGGGGGCCAGCAGCACAGCCGTGCCTCTCTCTGAACCCATCTCTGCAGGCTCCTTAGCAGCCTTCCATCAGAGCAGCTCCACTGTTAAAATCAGGATAATGGAACCTATTCCAAAAGTGTTCTGGTGAGCCTTATCTAAAACAGAGACATCAAGCCGGGGTGGCTGTGCCCCAAAGGGGACATTTGACACCATCTAGAGACATTTTGGTTGTCACACCTGGGGCAGATCTTCTAGATTCTAACAGATAAAACCCGAGGATGTTGCTAACATCCTGTGAAGCACAAGGTATAACCTGACTACAGAGAGTATGTCTTATTCGTATCCAGACCGGAATGTTGGTGCCAGCCAGGAGATCTGGATTTAAGATAGCATGAGTCAAAAGTGCTTATCCCAAAGAGGAGAGGTCCCATGACAATTTTCTCTGCCATCCTCCATTAACTCTTTAAAGCTGTCCAATCAGTGAACAGTCCTTGAGAATGCCATGCATACTCATTTATCCACTCAACAGACAGGAGCTGAGACTCTGTGCTCATTGCTGTTCAAGTGTGTGGCTCTGCTCCACGAAAACGTGAACTAGAGATAGACAGTTCCTAAAGCTCACAAATCACAGAATATTATTACCAGGTAATGAATGAGGAAAGGTAAGCCCTGAGTGAGTTTTAATCTTGATGTGAAAGTTTAAGTATTTGAAGGTAAGTCTAAAAAACGAAATGGGATAGGAAATCAAGATGCATTCTCATCAGTTTGTCAACATAGAATTATCTTATCTAAAACATCTCTCCTGTTCCCTAAGTGGTTAGTGCTGATGTATCAAGCTGGTCAGCAAGGAAAGGAGATTTATTAATAAGATAGATGAATTAACACCAAGATTAGTTAACACCTTCTTCTCTTTAAGGCTCCTGCACCCCAGGGAGTCAGGATGGGAAGCTAGTCTCTAAAAAGTAATAGCATTTAGGCCCTGGCTTTCTCATGTGCTGGTTTTAAAACATAGGGTAAATTACTATTAAATGGGAATACTAATCAAAGCCACACTTCAGAAGACTTCAGGAGGATCTCGTAGCCACGGAGAATTCAGCCATTTGCTATGCCTTAGGGCTATTGGATTATCTATGCACAGCCTTAGCAGTTTAAGAACATGCCTCCCTTTCAACCTTTGGCCATTAATTGGCAAATTATTTACCTTGCACTTTTTACAACAGAGGCCATCACTGCATTGAGAGTCCTGAGTCAAGGTGCATTTCTTACAACACTCTGCCCCTTCAAGGGCACATTCCTAAGGAATACAAGCAGATGTAAAACATTAGAAAATGTTGTCATTTTCCCAAAAGGACCAAGATACATTTTAAAGTGAATGTTCAAACTCACGATAACAATCATCCCTCCACAAATCCTGTAAAATGTCTAAGATGCAATGCTTGGTACTATCTTGAGAGCATGGAGCTAGAAACCTAAAAAGAATCTTTGAGATGGCAGGGACTTACTGCAGGGGTGCCACAGTCACACTCCTCTCCGGTTTCAATGAAGCCATTTCCACACTCAGGAGGATCAAGAAGCTGTGGGAAGGAAAGCAGACAGGGCTGAAGTATAGAATCCTCAATATCAAAAACACACAGGCCTGAGGGCACAGTAACACTCCTGCTGTATGCACTGTCTATACCCGCTATATTTTTATTTACCCCAGAGTGAGAAGCACAATTTTAGAACTTGGAACTTTAGAAGACCAAATTTGGTTTTTATTTTAATATTCAAACCTAGTACTATATGTTGACATTATATAATATGTATGCCACATAAGGTATGGTAAATGTCACCAAAATAAAAGATGGTCTAGCCATTGATGAAAACCAGTTTTACATTGAAAGTCCACTATAGTAAAAAAGCAGGAAATGTGGCATCAGGGATCCTAGATCACACTCTTAGCATGGGCTGAGGAAGTGCTCAACAGCACAGCACATGCCTGGGGTGTGGGAGGCCTGGGTTTAACAGCCAGAGGTAAAATCCGACACAGCACAATGAGAGACACAAAACAATCAAACCTTGACACAATCACAGCAGAGACTTTACTTCCCTAATCACCATCAGTGACAGAAGCTGTCCATCTAATTAATCAGCTGTCTATAATTATCATGAGGCTCAAATCTAACTACCTGTAAAAATCCCATTAGTATTTTTTCAGTGCTTAACAGCACATCTTGCACTTGGAGAAGACCGGGTCCCACTTCCAGCCCCTGAACAACAGCTCACAATTGTCTGTAACTATAATTCTGACAATCTGGAACTTTTCTGGAATCTGCAGACACAAGGCATGTGTGTGGTTCACATACACATATGCAGACAAAACTCATAAAATTAAAAAAATAACCTTTAAAAAACATTTTTATATCTATACTAAGGAAGGGTATTTTCATTTCCCCTTTTAGGATTTCATTTTAGTCCCCCCCAACGTGTGTGTGTGTGTGTGTGTGTGTGTGTGTGTGTGTGTGTGTGTGTGATGTAGAGGCCAGAAACATTAAATTCCTTTAGGATATAGTTAGAGAAAATTGTACACCATACAAAACACAGGTGCCAGGAGAGCGGCAAATGCTCTTAACTGCTGAGCCATTTTTCCAGCTCTTTGGTATTGGGGATTGGTTTTAATGCTTTGGTTTAATCAGGAATCTCCATGTCCAAATGCTATATGTTGGTCCTTGTCCCCATTTTGCCTTTGATCAATCAATGAAGATATCAGTGGCCAATGGCAGGGCAAAGGGAGGTGGGGCAGGACCCATAGATTTGGATATGAGGACATGGAGGAGAGAGATTTGCCATGACTCAGGAGATAGAGACAGATGGATGTAAAAGTTGCGGGCGATAAAGTCAACCAGTCATGTGTGATTTGGGGTAATTGGCCACTGACCACTTCCCTAATTGGGCCTAGGATAGCAAGAGAAGGGTTAGAACTGCCCAGTCATTGAGTTAGCCAAGACATTTCAAAAATAAGCTAAGGTGTGTATATCTTTCATTCACAGATCCAAATACTGCTGGGTGGGTGGTTGGATGCGTGCTACCTACTTGAAGAGCATAAAGAATAATAGTGGAAAACTCCCGCTAAACTTGGGGGTTTTGTTTTGTTTTAATTATCTTTGGTTAAGTAGCTCTGTCTCCGTAGCCCAAGCTGGCTTTGAACACATGGTGAGCTTGGTTTCTTAGCTTCCCGAGTGCTGAC
The DNA here is from genome assembly GCF_947179515.1 of Apodemus sylvaticus. NCBI lineage: Eukaryota > Metazoa > Chordata > Mammalia > Rodentia > Muridae > Apodemus > Apodemus sylvaticus. Next base: position 19,744,311 of record NC_067473.1, on the reverse strand, counting down.
ATTACGGGCGTGAGCCTCCCAGGCCAGGGTCTGAATGTGATTTGTGAACAAAGTTTCTTTTAGATCAGAAAGTGATCACAAAATGACTATGCCTACTAACCGGTTCAGTATAAAACATGACTATGGCTGTGGACGCAAATTTGCAGAGAATAGCAGTAACAATTAGCTCTTGGAATTAAAACTAGTTTTGACCTGATCACAAGAATATTTTTAAGCCTGTTTTACCTTTTAACTGCCATAATTTTTTGTCATTTAAATAGTTTGTCCTATGGTGACGTGTAACGTTTAGTGCACTGCAATTGCTATTACCTAGCTGTATAATATTAATTTAGAAGTTTACCAAAGTTTTCATGTTACAGAGTGAAAATAAATATCCACACTTTTGTAGCTAGAAAGGATGAAAGAAAACAAAACAAAATCTCCGGTAACTTCTGTCAGCTAGCTATACCATCAGAATAACCCCAGCTGTCCCAGATTAGAGCTGGTCTTGAAAGAAAGACGTGGAACGCATCTGGCCAAATTCTCTTTTGTAGATCCAGCAGACACTGGTAAACTGGTGTTGGCAGCAGTGTGCCATGATTGATAAATCATCAGTCTTGATCACCTTATTACCTTGGAAGGCTTGTTGAACAGGCAGGTACCCCCACCACTATTCAGGAAGTCATGATATTCCTCAATATTGCACTGAGTGAACTTTTTCGGGAGGTAGTAGCTGCAGGAGAACAGACAGTGAGTGTCTTGTCACAGTGTGAGCCTCCCTTGTCTCTTTACCAGACTTACTTTTTCACAGTGTTAAGATTACACATTCATCAACCATTACGTGTCCAAATGCTTCATTTAGCAACATGTACTAGCTATTCATTGCTTGCTTATTTGCATAGCACCCATAATTTAACCCAAAGACGAGAAACTTTTGTTTCCTAATCAATGAATAATGTGTAGCTAGCTACAAATTAAACATCAGAGAATTCTACAGAATTTATAATTTAGAATATATGGCCTCTAATTGATAATATGTGTCAGGACACAAAAGTCAAAGAAAAATTTAAAGGACTGTTCCAGACTGAAGGTAGGCAAGGAAATAAAGCCTAATGTGATGCTGTATTCTGCAGCTTCAGCTGTAAATGACTCTTCTGGAATATGGGTCAGTCCTGGATGTGGAGATGGATGGTTCTCCCACTCCACCGTGGCTGGCTGGAGGGAGGGAGGGTTCCTGCTACAGGAAATGCACCCCAACAGTTTGAGAACGGTGGAGCAGCAAACTAGCAGCCTATGAGTAAGGGAAACAATGGGATCTTTCCTACTGATCTTGGGACATTTCTAAAGTTTGAAGTTGTTTTAAAATTATGTAACAGAAAAAAGGGTGATAAATGGTCCAGAGTGAAGAGACAACGTGTGGAGCAAAGACTGAAGGTCACCCAGAGATTGCCCTACCTGGGGATTCATCCTATAAACAGTCACCAGACCCCGACACTATTATGGATGACAAGAAGTGCATACGGAAAGGAGCCTGCTATGGTTGTCTCCAGAGGGGCCCTGCCAGAGCCTTACACATACAGAGGCAGATGCTAGCAGCCAACCATTGGACTGAGCGTGGGGTCCCTAATGGAGGAGTTAGAGGGTGGTCCAGAGGAGCTGAAGGGGTTTACAGCCCCATAGGAAAAACAAAGATGTTGGCTACCCAGACACCCCAGACTCCCAGGAACTAAACCATCAACAAAGGGGCACACATGGTTCCAGCCAAAAGTGTGGCAGAGGAATGCCTGGTCAGGCATCAGTGGGAGGAGAGGTCCTTGGTCCTGTGAAGGTTCAATAGATGCAAGGGGGAAATGGGGCTGGTGGAGGAGCAAATACTTGGAGGCAGGGGGTAGGAGGAGGGGTTGGGGTTTTGGGGGAGGGGGGAACCCGGAAAGGTTTTAGCATTTGAAATATAAATGAAGAATATTTTGAATAAAATAAAAGAATTCTTAAGATACACTTTTGGACCAGTCATTCTTGGTTTTAGGGGTTTTTTTTTCCTTACAAAATAGCTATATGCACAACCACTTATAGTGACATAATGTAAATAGAAAGAACGTGAATATAACTCAAATGTTGACAAGAGAATGGTCAAGTAAACACTAAATAGAATAAATAGGATCAATAGAAGGGCATGGAAGAGCCTTAGATGTCAAAGTCTTGTTTGAAGTTAGTCACAGCAGTACATGCCTCAAATCCCAGACCTCCAGGAGTAAAGGCACACGGAGGACAAACTCAAGGCCAGCACGGGGCACAAGAGACCCTGTCCCATGGGGAGGAACAATATGTTTTGATTTTAGTCCTGTAAACTGTATTCACCGGGGTCACAGCCTATCCCAGCACCCTGAACACTTTACAACAGGAAGTCTGGACCCTCAGAAGTCATGAAAAAACAAATCTTCTATAATTTTAATAATGAATGTTTTATGTTTTGTGTACACAGTTAAAGTTTATAGGTCACAGAAATTTGCCTCCCATCCTTCAGGGTAATGTATGAAATGTATTCAGTGTATCCTTACATAAATTGGTGGCATCGATTTCAACCATGTTGCCAACATTATCGGTGCTGATGAATGTCAGGAAGCCAAAGTGAGACCACATACCCACGGGTACACAGATGATGCTGAACAGAGATCAGATTACAGAGCATTTCAGATAACACTTACACAAAGGGATTTTCTCTTGGGTGTATCTATTTAATGTATGAAGAATTCTAAGAGAAAAGCTACATATTTCTTAATATCTTCAAGTGACTATTTGATAGAGGGCTAAGATCCAATATATACAAAGAACTCAAGAAGTTAGACTCCAGAGAGCCAAATAACCGTATTTAAAAAAAAAATGGGGAACAGAGCTAAACAGAGACTGAACTGAGGAAACTTGAAGGGCTAAGAAGAACCTAAAGAAATGTTCAACATCCTTAGTCATCAAGGAAATGTGAATCAAAACATCCCTGAGATTCCAACTTATACCAGTCAGAATGGCTAAGATCAAAACCTCAGGGGACAGAAGATGCTGTTGAGGATGTGGAGAAAGAGGAACATTCCTCCATTACTGGTGAAATTGCAAGCTGGTACAACCACTCTGGAAATCAGTTTGGTGGTTCCTCAGAAAATTGGACATTGTACTACTAGCGGACCCAGCTATACCACTCCTGGGCATATACCCAGAAGATGCTCCAACATGTACTAAAGACATGTGCTCCACTATGTTCATAGCAGCCTTATTTATAATAACCAGAAGTTGGAAAGAACCCAGATGTCCTTCAACAGAGGAATGGATACAGAAAATGTGGTATATTTACACAATGGAGTACTACTCAGCTATTAAAAACAATGACTTCGTGAAATTAGCAGGCAAATGGATGGAACTTGAGAATATCATCCTGAGTGAGGTGACTCGGTCACAAGGGAACAAGCACGGTATGTACTCACTGGTAAGTGGATATTAGCCTAAAAGCTCAGAATACCCAAGATTCCATTCACAGACCATATGAAGACTAAGAAGAAGGAAGATCAAAATGTGGATGCTTCAGTGCTTTTTAGAAGGGTAAAGAAAATACTCACAGAAGGAAATAGGGAGACAACGTATGGAGCAGACACTGAAGGAAAGGCCATCTAGAGACTTCCCCACCTGGGGATCCATCCCATATACAGCTACCAAACACAGATGCTATTGTGGAAACAGGGAAGTGCTTGCTGATGAAAAGCTGACATGGCTGTCTCCTGAACAGAGACAGAGCCTGCCAGAGCCTGACAGACAGAGGCGGAAGCTTGCAGCCAACCATTGGACTGAGCTCAGGGGTCTCCAATGGAGGACTTAGAGAACGGACTGAAGGAGCTGCGGGGGTTTTCACCTCCATGAGGGAGCAATAGTGTCAATAGGTCATATCCCCAGAACTCCCGGGGACTGGACCACCAACCAAAGAGTACACAAGGAGCGACCCAAGGCGCTGACCACATATGTGACAGAGGCCTTGTTGGGCATCAGTGGGAGGAGAGGCCCTTGGGCCTGAGAGTGTTTGATGCCCCCGTGAAGGAGAATGCCAGGGCAGGAGGACAGGAGTGGGTAGGTGAGGAAGCACTCTCTTTGAGGCAGGGGGAGGGGAGATAGGATAGGGGAGTTCCAAAGGGGAGATCTGGAAAGGGGAAAACATTTGAAATGTAAATAAAGAAAATATCCAATCTAAAAAATAAGTGACTATTAGATTTCTCTGTAATTATGCTTCTCACTATAAAGATTGTCTATACAAATTTAATATCACTAATCAAAAATAATCATATATACTAAATAAAAAAATTTGAGACAGGGCCTCACTGTTTAGTTCTGGCTGGTCCGAAGCCCAGCTAGCTTCAAACTTACAAAAATCTAGCTGTCTCTGCCTCCCAAGTCGTATGTGCTACCATAGTTACTTTATAATGCAGGGAGCACTGTGGGCGGAGGTTCAGATGCTAAATAAAGTACCTGCTGCACAGGCAGCAAGACCTAAGGTTGGATTGCTATCATTCATGTAAATGCCAGGTAACGCCAGCAGGTGAACAACCAGGCAGCCTCCCTAACTGATGAGCTCCAGGTTCAATGAGAGACCCCATCTCAAAAAAGAGAATGCAAAGTGCAATAATGGAAGAACCCAATGGTGATCCCTGGTCCCCAGGTTCTCTTGTGCACACATGTGCATGAGCACCTGCACACTCCTAGGCATGTATACATCACATACGAAAATTATTATGTGTGGGTTAAAATCATGACAAACCTCAGAGATGGTTAGAAATGAGATTAGAGAGAGAAAACAGGGGAGACGGTCCAGAGAAAAACAATTTATTCAGGAAGTCAAAAGGACTTGGAAGTTCAAATATAATCACATTAATCAAATTTGGAGAAGCTAAAAATTTGTAGCAAATCAAAAATGCTAGAAACCCACAAACAATTATGATAAAAAATAGAATCATGGGAAATGAGATGGTGAGAATAAAGATATGGATATATAAATCATCTAAACACTAAAGCAAGAAACTTGAACCCTATTCTTTTTACTTGCTTGTTTTTTGAGACAGTCTCATGTATCTTAGGTTGGTTCTAAATCACAATAAAGTAGACTATAACCCTTAACTCCGAGGTCTCCTGCCTCCACCTTCCAGGTTCTGGGATTCCAGGTGGATGCTACCCCGCCTGACAGAATTTTATTCTTCAGACAGTTGTGTCTCACAAAAGCTCTGGGTAGCACACTGGTATTTAGCAAACTATGCTACATATTGAAATTACAGACTAACAAATATACTGTTATCCAAGACAGCACGAGACTTGAAAATATGCATTATGAGACACCTCACAAATCAAAAGTGTGAGAAGCAGTGCTGTTTTACATATATACATATACAAAGACTGAAAATGTTACAAAGAACCTGAGTCAAGACCAATCTCAAAATGGCAGCTGCCTTGTTGAGCATGAAGAACAGTGAGGGAGAACACCGTCCGTGTCTCACCTAGAAAACTGTGGTACAAGTGTGAGCAGTTTGCTCCTCTATAGCCTTTAAGGCTGCTGGAAGCAGGAGTCAGGAGGAAAAGCACAAAGCCTGGGCAATGCCTGAGCATAGGGGATGCCATCGAAATAAGAACAGCAGAAGAAAAGTGAACTCTGGAGCAGGGCTGTGTGGTCTGGAACAAAGGCAGCAGCTCTAAGAACTGATTCAGAAAGAAATAAAAGACAAGAATTGAAGTCTGACAGCGTGTGAAGAAGACAGGACCACGTAAAAATGAAAATCTTTCGGAGAAGTCTATGCTTTTCTTCCTAACCTCTTGTTCAATGGCCCTGAGCTACAAAGCTATCACACGATCAACGTGGACCTGATACAGCCACAAATACAGGCTGCATTTTTGGTTTCATTTTGAGCATCAATTTAACAGCTGAATTGAATGAGATTTAGAGAGAGATTTAGAGAGAGAGATTTAGAGAGAGAGAGAGAGAGAGAGAGAGAGAGAGAGAGAGAGAGAATAGAGCAGAATTAGACCTAAGACTGAAAAAATTCTTACTGGCTTCTCACTAACTTGGAGTGTTTGTTTTTGTTGTTTGCTTTGTTTTATTTTAAATATGACGTTATTTTGCAAAACTATTTTATATGCAGGGCCATCAGGAATATTCATTTCTGATTTTTCTCATAAACACCCATAGGGCAGTTCCATGCCCTGAGTTATCCGGCGTCATTCACATGGAGAGAAAGCGGAAGTGACTCACCCGGTGTCTCCCATGATGCACCCGGACCAGGTGTCCTCACATTTACACTCACCTAAGATACAAGGAATGCACACACCTGTTACAAATGTGGCAGCACTGAGGTGGCTTTCATTTTATCTTAATTTTGTGTCCAAAATAGTTTTTGAAACCTGCTTTCTAACTGTACTTACACTAGATGCTTTGGCTATAAAACCAAACCGCATTTGGACCCCTTGAGGGTCATATCCATTGACCCATGCATAACAAATGGTCATGTTTATAAACCACTTAAAGCAGCTACTTGGAAGACAAATACCAGTGAAATAGTGAGAAGTTAATGGCATCCCTGTAGGATCCCCAGGTTCAGTAGCTTTTAGGGGAAACACTGTAGTACCTTCCCCCTGTTAAAATCCTCTGTGTGGGGTCCGCTGGGAGAAGCAGGAGAGAGTACTGATCACTTAGGCAGAAAGTCCTCACAATCTGGCTGCCTGGCTTGAAAATCCTAATTCTTATTTAACATATATTTAATCCTGAAGACACTATTTTTTTTTAATGATCTATCCATTTCTTCTGTAACAGGGGTCCTGTTACATCTGGAAATTTAAATGAGTAGACAGATACATGTAAAATGGTATTTGATCAGTCTGGAAATAATGGTTCTCCGTAAGAGATAATTCTTATTATGAGTATCCATATTTATAACAATTGATGCTAGAATAATTAAATAAACACAGATACAATGTTGCTTCAGTTGTCATGGTATTGTTCATAGAGAAGTAACTTTACCTACTCAGGAAATTTTAGCAACCCAATTAAAAAGAATCTCATGCTAGAAAATATTTAACAGGCTGTCTGTCTTAATAAAAAATAACTAAATCACGCAAGACTAAAACTTACCACTCGCTAATTTCCTCTTGTCTGAGATTATGCCGATATTGTGGGCTAATGACTGAGCAAGTGTAACGGCCATTAAATCCGGTTTTCCAAACTGAAAAACAAAAACAAAAGATACGTAAATGAACATTGTTTTCTATTTAAGGATGGGCTAGAGAAAATGGTACAAACAATCGAAAACAAGTCATTTCTACGCATTTTCTTTCTTTTTCCGTGTGTGAAATTCATGGTGCCTGCGTCGGTCTCCTTGGCTATGGTAGGATTATAAGCATGCACTCCTGTACCCTCAACGCTCTCTTTAGCAGTCTGAACGTCCTATGGATAATCTAAGCATCCTGACCACGCACTGGGGATGAAGCTGTGTAGCAAACGCATTCAAATGTGATTAGTTTCTAGACGGAACAGTATGACTCAGAGAAGCAGTGATCTCAAATATAATTCTGATTCCAAATTTCACTTGATAACATTCCCGACAAACTTAATAACTGCATAGCACTAAGCTAGACTTTTGAATAATACATAATAAAAATATATGTGTCTGGAACTCATTTTCGTCCCATGTGGGGCAGAAAGCAACTTCAGCAAACAAACATAATGAGAGTCTGGAAGTCGGGACGCTCTGTGTCCAATCACGTCTTTAATTTTCCAGTGCGTGGCCTTCCTAAGGTTGGAGCGTTTTCCTCCACAGTATTTGCATTAAGTTTAGTAGTTAAGTTTAGTAAGTTAGGAGTAAACCCTTCTCCATGGAAGCTTCTCTCTGCCTTTTGACTTTCCCCAAAAAAGGAGAAAATATCCAAATATCCCATTGGTTTGCTAGGTGGCAACCCAATGCTTCAGAGATTACTCAAATCTGGAAAATCCTCATTCGACAATGTAAACACTCGGGCTTCATTCTTATTTTCAATGAAGGTTAATGGTACAGATTCTCTCTCTATGGACCGCTGAATCTGGAAATTCCTCTAGACAGAACGTGAGTACTATCATGGAGTCACAGTTTGTCTTCTGGGCCCACAGAGGAGCCATCCTGATGACTCATGGAGCAATCTAGCATCTGGAGACTGTGGTTACTGAACAACGGTTTCTGAAATATTAGGAGAGCGTTTTCTGCCGTCATACCACTTTGTAGTGCACAGATGTTCACACCTACTTCATTCACGCCTCCTCCTCTCAGCAGCGAGCAAATCCCACCAATATAAGCTGCCCCGCTCCGGCTGCTCTCAAATTGACCGCCCCTTTCAGAAAAGGAAATGAAAAGGTTTACTGCTCACAGTTCAGACATCCGACCCGCTCTCAGAGTTTATTTTCTAACTTATTTCTTTTCAATGCATACAATATATTACCCAGGTAATGAAGGAATGTAAAAATTATTTACACATAGGATTTTAAAAAAAGATTTCTAAGGGTTGCTTCCCCATGTGATCAATACATACATAGAAACATATCTGTTAAAATCGATTGCTGATAATGATGCTCTGAAAATACAAAACTCACTTTTGTAGAGTTTTAGCCCGAAATAAATATCTTAAATATAATAAATGATAAAATATCAGATATTCCTACAATGAAGAGCCATCAATATACAATCAGTATATATTCTTCAAGAGTATCAAATTCAACATAGACAAAGTCCAAGAAAAAATTTTTTAGCTTAAAGGAGAAGATAATTCAACACACTGCACAGCCCTGTACTGTATGCTCAAAGACAGAAACGTAGCTATAGAAGAGCATTAGAACAACTGATAAAATCTGAACTCAGGCTGGATTATGTAAGAATGTTCACGTGGTGTCGTTATTTTTAAGAGGCTATACTGAACGCCTCAAGTATTTGGTAGTACCATCTGTCTCCAATTTATACTTCAAAAGGAAATGAGAAAAATGCAAGTCTCGAGTCTGGGTAAAGCACACAGGCAATTTCCTCATCAGAGTCTGGCAACTTACCTCTGAATTTGAAATTAGATAAAAATTAAAGATAACAACCAAAGTGCATCTAATCACAATTGTCCTCAATAGTTCTGATTTTAGATAAGGTCTTAAAATCCTACAGAATATGTTTTGCTGTTATGTCAATATGTTAAATACTAAAAGAAAGAACACAAGAGTGAGAAAAAAGTAGACAATACGTTCCAGAGCCACAGCTCTTACCTCAGAACCTACGCCAGAGAGAACAGTGGCATTTAAAATATTCCGACCTTAATGAGTGCACTGACTTGCTAAAGCTCCGCCTGCATGTGGCAGTACATTTCCTGTGAATGCTCTGATTAAGCATTGGGAAACTAATGAAATAGACGTGCAATTGCAATTCAAATCACTTACATATCATGACACTTTCAGGCAATCTATATTTCAAAATATCTTCCAAATACATGGCCACGTTACACCACAGTGGTATTGTGGTAGAAGGACGGACACATTTTAGTCAGAAGTAAGAGAGCACTCAATGTGGAGTCAGAAGGAATAAACACACTTAAAAAGTTACATACGAGAACAGATGAACCGCATCAGCCTTCTCCTTGATAAAATCCCTCCTGTATTTCATGAACTCTCGCAGGGTGACCAGTGGGTTTTCAGATATGGCGAACTTGTTGTCAGCAGCCCAGGTTTCCATGGCAACCAATACTATCCTAGTTTTAAGTTGGTCTTTATAGATCTAGATTAAAGAGATGAAGGCACTGGCTACACATGCAGTAAAATCAGTTGAAGAAGCACTACAAAGCTCCTTCCATGGAAATAACTTTGTTTTAATTAGAAACACATTAGTGTTCTCAAAGGAGATTATTAGTTTTGCAATTTGAATGCACTTCCCTTAAAGAACACTGAATAAAATTATTTGCCAAGGAAAACGCAATGAACAAAGCACATTTTAGACACAAACGTGGTTTTCTTTTAACAAATATCTGCGCTCAATTCAAGGCTTTCCCCAAGTCCATTTTCTGGCACCCTAGATAAATAATTTGTGAAACCTTAAGTTTCTCTAACAAAAAAAACATAACACTAAAGATTCTATCAGGATCACAACCTGTGTGATATTGAGGAAAACGCAGACAGGGGAATTATTTTGTGGGCAGCTTGGTAACGGTGCTGGGCATCTCTGCAAAGGCTTAGATCCTGCACTGTCTCTGTTCTGATTTCCAGATGTACACTGTAAGTATCTTTGCTAAACCACTGTCCTGTACAGTGTGAAACTCAAGAAAACGCTGCAAGCACGTCTTTGGCCAGCCCACTTTCCCAGACAGATGAAAGTCAGCAGAGTTCCTGGCAAGGTCACCCAGGTCTCTGGGGTCATCCGGGCTAACGTGTAACTCTAGAAATTCAAACGTCAGCACCTTCCTGCCCATCCACTAGCAACAGGGGTGATGCTGAGTGGGGTTGGTACTCACCACGTCTGCCATGTTCACCACAGACTTCGCATAGGTATTTGTATATACAATGGAAAGCCGGTGCTTTTTAAACTGAAAGCAACAGATAACAGTGAAGGATGTTCAAAGTCGCCAGGAAATAATCTTCTTAAGATAGAAGAGAAAATACAAGAAATATTCCAAAGGATTTCGTACAAAACCCTCAGGGTAGAAACTTCGACTGTAGATAAAGATGACATCATCTTATGTGTGAGATAAAGTTCAGAACTTTCCACATGAAGGGGCTGGAATGTCACACACGGTATGTGTGTGCACATATGTATGCTCAGTGCACATGAGGCACTGGGTTCAATTCCTAGCACACCCCTCCTCATATTAGACAAAGAAACGAACAAGCAAAAACCGGCCCATTCCATCTACTCTATAGGTTTATTTGGGAAGGGGGTGGTTCTTTTGAAAGTTGTTATGATCTATGAGATATGCAAAGTGAGACAGTAAATGCAAATGTGGCTACACGTGAAAGACTCTACAAGTTCTACGTAGTCCTGGAGGAAGAAGAAACCCTGAGGTACAAATCACAAGGAGATGGCTCAGAGTAACCCATGGGTCATGGGTTAGCTTGGCCTCTGTGGGCTTCTAAGTCAGGGTTTATCACATAAAACCCAATTTCCATCCTTTTAAAGTACCACCTTCACATGACAAGCACCGAGAACAAGTGGTGGATAAGGCAGGTAAGGTGGATAAGCCCTTGTGCTCCTACAAAAAAATTCTCATCTGTGCTCTTGGGAAATACATTGTATGGAACAAACAAACAACACACACACACACATACACACACACACACACACACACACACTCATGGAGAAAAGAAGGGATGAGCAGGACTGGGGGGAAGAACCAGCCTCAGCACCTAACTTGGGGCACAGAATCCAAGCTTAAACAAAAGATTCAAGTATTAGAGGAGTCCCAGGTGGAAGGCGCTTCCTAACCACTTGGGAACAGGAAATCTGAGAGGCCAAGTGCTCTCTTAAGAGGCTCTTAAGACTAAAGAAAAGGGAGAAGATAATGGGGGAGGGGGGCACAAGGAGGTGATCAAAGTACATTATCAACATGTTATAACAAGATCACTATTATATGTAGCTAATATATAACAATATCTAGTATTTTTGAACCCTTATAAAAATTGCTAGTTACTTCCACCTAAGCATGTTTTCTATTTATAGGTTGCTCCTAGTAAAAAAAAACTACTTCGTTGGGCCTGTTTACTCTTCCCTAAAGCTCCTCTTCTCAATGTGTGACAGCTTGTTGCATATAGTAGACCTCACACATACAACGTGACAGCATAAATGGGCTGTTGCCAATACTTACAGCCTGTTTGTCTTAAATTCTAATAAAATTGTCTTGCAGTTTCCAAAAGTGGTGTGTGTATATCTGTGTGTTTATCTGTGTGTATATTTGTGAGTGTATATGTGAGTATGTGTATAGATGTGTGTATATGTGTGTGAGTATGTATGTGAGTGTGTGTATGTTTGTTTGTATGTGTACATATATATGTGTGTGTATATATGTATATATGTATGTATGTATATATGTGTATATGTAGTATGTGTGAGCATGTGTATGTTTGTGAGCGTGTGTATGTATTTACACAAATGACTTTTCCTAATCACAATTGATGAGGTTTTCATTTCTTCTAAATATAGATTTACACAACACCCAGGATCAGGCAAAGACAGAAAGAAATGAGGAGGCAGATCATACCATGAGATGATCGTTCACGATCATCAGTTCGATGTATTTGGTTTCCTCCTCTACATTCCGAGGAAATCGAAGAAGCTGCAACACAGTGAACAAAGAAACTGAGCCTTTAAACTTCACTGAGAGAACTAGAAAGAAGCATGGGAGAAGTCAGTGAAGCAAAAGTTCCCTTTTTCCTTCAGCATTAACTTTCAGGTTCTCATCCATTTCCTGAGGTTTTGAGCAGATGCAATACATCTATGGATTGAGAAAAACCTATGAAGAATGAAAATACAAGGATAGCATTGTCCTCTCGCCTGGATTTCCTTCTTCCATGGGGGTGCAGCAAATGACCAGGGTTTTCCCAGAACGCTCACGCAAACACAATTAGATAAGAATGCATGCTCCATATGCCTATGTCTTTACGCTTGTCTTCATCAAACCATTTTAATCTCACAGTGGCATGGAAACATGATACTGGCAGAGCACTCTTAGTTCAATTCCAAGTGTTTCTGACAGTGTTGGGATTGAGACTTTTTCTGAGGAGTCTCCTCTGGCATGGTTCATAGGATCCCCACAAGCTGCAGAGGTGTGGTCAGCAGATTGCTGACACTCCCAAGGAGTCTTGGGGTGTCTTTCATTGCTACACCTCTCTGTTGAACAAATCCTCTGCACTTGCGAAACTACAGCCAATCAATATTATGGGCAAAAGCTCTCAAGGCAGCCATCCCCCCTGCCCACCTGACATTCAGTCATTAACAAGACCTGTGAAGAAAGTGACTTTTCTTTTATGTCATGGTTCAATAGCCTTTTTTTTTCTTCACTAAACCTTATTCACTTGCCCAAAGACTATTTCTGTGATGAGGCCACAGCATCAAATCAAACCAGAATCAATACCAGAATGAGTGGTGTATTTTTAACAAACTAAAAATATACTACTTCATAGATTTTTGTCTCTTTCTAAATGTATTCTCTAGTCTTTAAAAGAAGAAAAATTCTTACAACACCAGCTTCAAAGAATGATGGACTATATTTTTGAATTTCAAAACTAAACAGGAACAGCAAATTGCACACGATGACAACATTCTTTAAAGGAAAAAAATGTCCTGGGAGGGCAAGATCTTTCCTGTTCCCTAGAGGCTTACTAGTCAGCCTAGCAGGCTTTCCGGTGAATCCCAGCATTTTTCTCAGTGCCTTGGACTTTCATTCGAACCACAGAGAATCACTCAAAGTCAGTTTAATGGGTCCCTAAAGGCCGTTCTTAACAAAGGACAGGAAGCTGTGATGCTTATAAGAACTTCAGGGCGCATGCTAAGGGGATCCTTCTCCTACTGTGTCCTACTCAGAACGCATAATAACAAGCAACTTTGTAAGTTAAATCTTCATGAGAGTTATTTTTTACCTTAATTTGACTCAAAACATCCATGTGTCTGTATCTAAAGAAGGTAGTGGTTTGTGGAACACACAGGCTTCTGAGGGTGTGGTTCACAGACTATGTGCAGTGAGAGATAGCTCTGAGACCGGATTGTATAAATCAGAATTCCCAGCTCCTTCTTAAGCCCAACGCCCTCTGTCCTCCTCAACACATAGAGATCACAACAGTTCCTTCTTAAGAAGAATAGCATGAGGAGCAAGTGTGTTAATATTCTGTCAAATTCCCCACTTAAACAGTTAAAATTCTTATAAAATGGTCAAGAACATGCTAAGTTTTTAACAAAAATTAACAACTATAATTCGCATACAAGTCTGTCTAACCAGGCATGAAAACGTTTGCCTGTTATCCCAGCACTAGGGAGTCTAGGGCAGGACCAATGCTGTGCATTTGAAGCCAGCCAAGGCTACAGAGTGAGACCCTGCCAAAAAACAATAGGAAACCAAACGGTACCTGTTCTGTGTAAAGGCAATGGCAACAGGGGCCTTCATGTCAGTTACTGGGGAGGATGACACAGAAGGAGTTCTACCGCTGCATATAAAGCAAAAGCACGGCTGTACCGGACAGCTTCAGCAGACTCTAGCCCCGGGGCAGAACACTTGCTTGCTGTGTGAGCATTGCTAGGCTCAATCTTGGTAGACCAGATATATGCAGACATGGGTATGAGAAACAAGCCCGTGCATGAGGAGTATTACCCTGTCTGTCCTCTCTATGGAGTAAGTTCTTCACACATCCTTCAACCATTCACTTTGATGCCCATCTGTTTCCTTCCTCAGGTGTTCCTTACGTCACATGCACAGGGACATTCCCACCAACCATCATCAACATTATTTGGGTTGACTCTGACAGCCAGATCTTTATTCCAAGCCATTTGTCGACTATGTGAAACAGAACAAGCCATCTTCAGATGTGTGAGCTTGGAGAAAGAACAGTAGCTGCCCCTGTGGTTTAAGGTTCCTTACAGACAGTTGCTATTACTGTAATGTCCAGTTGAACGGTGCTAAAGCTATGTCCTCATTTATATACTAAAGCTCAAGGCAGCCAGAGTGAGAACAGCGTGCTTTGTGGCTTCAATACCTGTCAGGAACAGCAGAGAAGAGCCTTCGGCATGGTTCATATCAGAGCATGGGAAAAGACCTTGCTTCAAGCAGAGCTGTCACAACCCACAGAAACCAGGAATCCATAATCCTCCATCTTCTAGCCACCTCTTAAAAAGAGGATGCACCCCCATTCCTGCTTGCAAGCATCTGTCACCAGTCCTGTCTCCCCACCTTCACAAATGACTGCACTAATTCTTACCCCAACATACACTGAATGTAGACTCAAGGGATTGCCAGTTGCTAAACGTTCTAAATATCGTGGCATACACCTGCAAACACATACCTGTCTTTTCCTCCGCTTTAGTCTTGGCTTCAAAATAAATTGGGGGGGAGTAATGTTTACGCGTTGAAATTCTACAAGGAAATGAAAACAAAACAGTGCATTTTCCAGACTTCTTTAATAGCAGGCAAATGTTGCTAGTTCTTCTTTATTCTTTGCAAGTGTATTAAATAACCCTATTATGTTAATCATAAATAAATCTAGTGGGTAAATACAACACACAAAAGTTCAGACACATCTGTCTTGATTCATGCCATTTTTTATAGCCATACTATAAATAGCAGCACATTGTTTATTTATGACTTGCTAAGTAGACCACCTGCCACTTCCATCACTAATCTTCTCTAGGGACTGCAGAATGAAGAGGAGAAATGGAGGCAAACACAGCACACTTGTAATTAATGGAGGACACCAAAATGTTGACTCAGTTGTGTCCAGTTCATAGGCACTCCTCTTGGCCCGTGGCGAACCTTATCTAAGGCCTTGCTTGTTCATTGCAGGGCGATGAGGCAATCTGAGGCCCTCTAACTCGCAGGTTAGAGTCACACACAAACTATTCAAGCAGACAGGTTCATCTCTGGGGTCTAGGCTAGATGTAAGGTAAGACTTTCCATAAAGTGATGCAAATAGATGCAACTAAGAAAAAAATTCATCCTGAGTGAGATCACGCAGACCCAGAAAGACACGCATGGTACGGACACGCCTATAAGTGGACATTAGCTGTGTGTGGTTGCTCGCATGGTACGGACACGCCTATAAGTGGACATTAGCTGTGTGTGGTTGCTCAAACACATATGAATATATGGGTAGAACAAATTTAATTTAGTGGATTATTATTTTTTAAAAATAACTTTTTAAAATAAGAGTGAGGAGGTAGGGGTTGATCTGGGAGGAGTCAAGGGGAGGACTGGGAGATAAACATGATCAAAATATATTATATGCATTATGAAATTCTCAATGAATAAAAACAATCTTAGGTACATTGATACCTAATGTCTTTCTTTATTTGTAATCCCCCCTCCCCACAAAAAGCCAGGAAGGTTGGAGGACACTCATCCACTGGTCTCTTTTTCCTCATAATGACTAGTTAGAGTCCACTTGCAGGAATGTCCTCCAGGGCAGCAGAGGTGGGATTAGGAGTAGAAAGCAAGTCTTAACTACATAGCATGAGAAAGGCTGAGCTACATGAGACACTGAAATAAACAAAAACAAACATGAAAGCCCTCGAGAAAAAGGAATGAAATTATTTTGATGTGTGATGTTTTTATTTATTTATAATTTATTTAGTTATTTACATTCCAAATGCTGCCCACCCCCACCCCAGAGTCTCTCCTCCTGTCTGCTCCCCTCTGTCTGTGAGAGAGTTGGGACCTTCCTGGATTACCCCCAACCCTGGCACATCAAGTTCCTGTAGGAGTTGGTGTATCCTCTCCCACTGAGGACAAATGTGGCAGCCCTCTGCTACGTATGTGCCAGAGGCCTCTGTCTATGCTCTTTGGTTGGTGGCTGAGTCCCTGAGAGCTCCCTCAGTCCAGGTTAGTTGAGTCTGTTGGTCTTCCTGTGGGGTCTTTCTATCCCCCCTTCAGAGCCTTCAGTCCTTCCCCCAACTCTTCCATAATGGTCCCCAGCCTACAACCAGTTTGGCTGTGGGTATCTGGATCTGTCTCAGTCAGCTGCTGGGTAGAGCCTCTTAGAGGACAGTTATGCATGGCTCCTACCTTAAGTATAACTATGTATTTTAACCTTTTGCAATTCGGTATATTGGGAAGGGGCTGAGAATTAGTTTTGTTTTGCTGTATTTTTAGCTAGAGATTAAACCAGGGCCTCATGAAAAACAAACAACAAACCCTAAATATATGAGGAAACATGCTATTGGTAGACTTATTGCTAACCTGTTTATCCACAGTTAATATAAACATTTAATATAATCTAATAAGAAGTTAAGAGAAATTATAGAAACTGGCAAGTGGGTTCTAAACCTGTATGAAAATGCAAAGGACCTAGAAGAGTTGAATTAATTTGAAAAATGGTAAAATTTAAGGAAATATGGTGTCTGATTTCAAAATAAACTAAATAAATAGATAGACTGTAGATAGATAGATAGATAGATAGATAGATAGATAGATAGATAGACACACAGACAATGGGTAGCTAAATGAACAGAGTCAAAGGAATACTTTATGACAATCCAAATAATTCAGTGTCAATAATACATCTAACAAAGGCCTTTTATTCAACCTACTAATCATTTAGTTTTATTTTCGGCTGAGGTCAAATACAGACTATGTAAATCCTTCTACAATGCAACAACTAAAAGAGAAAACGACAACTCTGCATTTGTATGTGGTACATGCATACCCTAGGTATCACCAGTCAAACGATTCACAGATGAGAGCTCACCGGCCCAGCAGCATGCTCACTAGAACAGCTGACAAACATGAACACCGCAGAAGTTTCTTAGTATCTGGTACTCAAGTTTCGGAGCACTTCCTCCTGCCACATGGTGTTGACGGGAGCATATAATGCTATAACTACTTTGAAGAAACAACTCAATAGCTTTTCACAAAACAAAGATTCTCAAGGTAGAATCCTTAGATTAATAAACTTGGCATCTCTGGGGGACATGCTGGAAACGAAGTCTCAGAACTGACCCCGAATGTCCTGAATTCAAGGCTCTGAGGTGAGGCCAGCAATGTGTGGCTACCAGCAGGTACCAGCAAAGGATTGATGACACTGAGCCCAAGCTACACATAAACCTTCCCAGGACATCCTTGTTTATAGAAGAAATAAAAGCATGCTTCTAGAGAAATAGAAATAAAGGGGGGAGGGGAAACAGAGAGTGGAAAAAGAGAGAAAACTTGTACAGAAATGTTCATGGTTGCTTACTAATAATAGCCTCAAACTGGAAAAAACTAAGCATCCATCAGCATAAAATCAATAAACTATTGCTACTTTTGATAACATAAACCCCATAAGCATATGCTAAACAAAAGAAACAAAATATAATACATGGTTCTATATATTTGAAATCCAACTGAAGTCAAGGCTAGTCAATAGGATAAATAAGCAGAAAACAAATTGCAGAAGCAGAAGGCAAGCTGTGGAAACTGCATAGGGAAGTGGCTCAGTAATAAAAACATTGTATCCCAACAGGGACACATAGGGACATGGATACATTCAACAGGGCACAGGCAGAGCCCAGCCCATCACACACAGGGCTTATGTTTTATGCACATCGTTCCTAAAGTGTCAGCTTGTCCACTGAAAGCAAGATTCTTTTTTTCTCCAAAATTTGTTCTAAGGAACATTTTTCCTGAGAGACATGTCACAGAAAATAAAAGGAACTATAGTCAAATGAATTGTCAAATACCTAATTACATAATTTCTATCTCTAGGAAACAGACAACAGGCAAACTGAAGGTGGTGCTGGTGCCCATAACACTGTTCAATTATATTCAACCTAAAATTAAAAAACAAAACAAAACACATGACTATTTCTTGTTTTCTTCTTGTTTGCCATAGTAGATTATAAGTAATCTTGAAAGACAATTCCATTCTTAAAATTGACAGAGGCAACCTCTGCTTAGAAAACTAGAAATGGTCTGATCATAGAAGTTTACAGCCTCAAACCCAGCCCTGAGGAGGCTGGGCCCAAAGGATCATTGCAAGGCTGAGGCCAAGGTGAGCTACAGAGTTGTACCCTATCAGAAAAAAAGGAAAAGAAAGGAAAGAAGGAAATGAAAGGAAAGGAAAGGAAAGGAAAGGAAAGGAAAGGAAAGGAAAGGAAAGGAAAGGAAAGGAAAGGAAAGGAAAGGAAAGGAAAAGGAAAAGGAAAGGAAAGGAAAAGGAAAAGGAAAGGAAAGGAAAGGAAAGGAAAGGAAAAGGAAAAGGAAAAGGAAAAGGAAAAGGAAAGGAAAGGAAAAGGAAAGGAAAGGAAAGGAAAGGAAAGGAAAGGAAAGGAAAGGAAAGGAAAGGAAAGGAAAGGAAAGGAAAGAGTTTTGTCACTTCCACAATCATCTGTGAAAAAGAACCCTGAACAAAGATTTAAAAAAAAAAAAAAAAACTTGCAAGGTTACATTGTAGCACTCCTATATTGAAGTCTTTGGTGGATGATCTTTATTATTTTAAATATTAATCAATGTTGATTGCTTCCAGGAAGAACTATTACTCTGTAGTTTTATTTGAACACAGCCATTCAAGATTTATTTTGTTCCTGTAAGTGGCATTATAAAGTTTCATAAAGTTGTTGAAAGCACAGTGTGTGTCTTGTAAAGCAGGGATATCTGTGTGTTTACCGGCAGACTTTTCTAAGAATCAGATTCTTTTTCAAATTGCATTATTTTGTATGCAGGCCATTGCTGGGGCACGCATGTGCCACACCTCATGTGGAGGACAGAAGATGACTTTGAGTCAGTTCTCTACACTTTTCAAGTGGGTTCTGGGGACAGAAGTCAGATCACTAGGCTTCAATGGTAAATGCCATTATCCTCTGAGCAATCTCGCTGGCCTCCAAAATAGTGAATTCCACCTAATGAGACTTTCTATCCCTTTACCAAAGCTCCTCTCTATGGGAACTGCAGGAGGCCAATGAGTTACAACCTCATTGGAGAGAGAAAGGAACATTAGAATCTAACATTCATTTCATTTTCCAACAAGATGATATAAGCTATTAACTGCTTTTCTAACAGTGGTTCTAGATTTGCTCTGAGGCTGGCCACCTTTTCATGGTTTCTTGTGACTTTCTCATAGCAATTTTCAAAGTATCATAATGCATGTCCTTTAATAGCTAGCAGTGGGACCCTGGAAAACCAAACACGATGAACCTCTATTTCTTATCTACAAAAGCAAAGTCAAAGAAAGGAATGAGTTATATTACCCTACAAAGCTATTGTGAAAACTAAATTAATTAAAGGGAGCAAAAGACAGATTATGTTCCTTCTGTAATCGAAGTTCCACAAACACGGGGTTCTGGCACCAAGGGCGGCTCTGCTTGTCAGGTGACATGCAGATGTGTGCCTCTCCAATCAACATTTATAGAGATTAAGCTATACACAAAACTAAGAGGAAAAT
This sequence comes from Apodemus sylvaticus, assembly GCF_947179515.1. NCBI lineage: Eukaryota > Metazoa > Chordata > Mammalia > Rodentia > Muridae > Apodemus > Apodemus sylvaticus. Next base: position 19,724,213 of record NC_067473.1, on the reverse strand, counting down.
AAGTGCCGGTTTCACAAGTAGCACACAAGTATATAAAATGTTAACCTTCAACAGCTTTTGCTTTTAATGCTAGAGCGAAGAAGGATGGGATATGACTCATGCCCGTGTTCACAAAACCATTACTTCACCACCAGGGTGGATTTCCACACCCGTTGCCATCTTTGCAAATGTCTCTTCTAGTTCCTTACGGTGAGTCTTTACTTCTTAAGTGTTCCTTCTGTGCGCTTAAGCCATATCTTCCTAAACTTCTCCATTGTAAATAAGAAGCTAGTTTGTATTTTATCCCTTCCTTCAGTACGACTTGACAGTCCCTCTAAAATGTCAGGAGCAATCGTCAATTACTGTTTAGCATATATATTGGTTCTAAAGTAGTAATTGAATTACTGGGTTGCCATTTTAAAAAATGTTCCCAATATGAATACCATACCCGATGGAAGGTCATCCAAGGGAAATTCAAACAGTCTGGACTTGTACACGGAGTGAAAATGAGACTCCCCCTGCAAGAGCACACAGGGCAGAGATTAAGCAATGTGAAGCGAGTATCTTTGGCTTCAGGCCATTGTAGCTGGAGAAGCTAGGACCCTAAGAGAGCTGCAGCTTGACTACAAGTTCTCCAGGTGTTTTGAGAGGCCAAGAGCCCTGACTGCACAGCCCCACCAAGAGTGCAATCCTCTACACTACAACCACCAATTAAACCTCAAGGCCTTACATGCTGAGGAGCCAAAGAGGCCATAGTGGAAAATAACTGAAAGGACCTATTTCCCCAAGGGAATGCAAGGCATCTAATGGGTTGACGATTGGCTCCTTCCCAAGATCCCTGCCCCCACTCTAAGAACCAGATAGCTCCAGTAGGCAGTGAGTGCAGAGCGACCAATCTTCCTGGTGACTGTGAGCAAGAGGACAGATACAAGCGATGCCCAGAATCCTGACATAGATAGTTCTAGAAAGCAAGAGAAAAATGCAACACTTTTCCTTCTAAGAAAAACGTAATTAAACATTCAAATGATTTCACTTGGTGAAAGATTAGGATGTCATAGTATGTAAGGTATGTATAACCTCTAAAATGTCAGTGTCATGCACAGTGACATTTTAGCCCTGTCTTAGCAGGTACACAGGCCAGATGGTTTCCCCAACCAGGCTGTTTAACAGGTGGTGAAACAATGTGTGTTCCTGGAAATCACCTCTGCTGGCCAACCTTTCCTGAAACAAGGAAGTTCATTTGTACATGCAAAGGAAGGGTTAAAGACTACATTGTTTCCCTATAGTCTATCAGTCTGATCTTAGCCAAAGACCAACAAGGCTACTACAGTCTAAATGTTAACTCAATCCTTTCCTGATTTGTACCAAATACATGTATCAACTCCTAGAAGAAGATAATTAAGAAGTCCTGGGTCTCTGCAAACTTCACTGGCATTGAGCCTTGAAAGCAACATGCCTCCTAGAAAAGTGTGGGACTGAGAAAGGAGAGAAGTGGATTTTGTCTGTTATGGATGGAATGTATGTATCACATCCCAGACTCATAGCAAACGATTGACGTTGATGGCTGTTAGGTCATGACATTGTACCTGCAGAGAGGGCCTATAGGAAAATAGTAAATGTTAAATAAGGCTGGGAGGGTGGCACCCAAATCCAATGTGGCTGACATCCTCTGAGGGTGAGGAAGAGATGATCAGAAATCTCTCTCTGGCAAGTAAAAGTACAACAGGAAGGCAGGCGCCTGCCACCCAGGGAGAGAGCTCACAGCACACCAACCCTCCTGGCATCTGGATTTGTAATGTCACAGCCTACAGAACAGGAGAAAATACTTTCTGTTGCATAAGCCACACACATAGCCTATAATATTTGGTGTAGTTGTCTAAAGTAAAGCACACCACACACAGCAGAGAGAAGTGTGACTTCAGAACTCACTTCAGGGGAAGTATTTCCAACATCAGAGAAAAGGGGCAAGAAAAATTAAAAAGTAAAACGTGTGGGCTTAACTTGCTTCAGTATCTCTGTCGTGTGGGCTTAACTTGCTTCAGTATCTCTGTCTCTCTCTCTCTGTCTCTGTCTCTCTCTCTTTCTCTCTCTCTCTCTCTGTGTGTGTGTGTAATCCTGTGTGTGTGTGTGTGTATGTGTGTATAATCCTGTCACTAGTAATATGAAAATATAAAGAGGGTAGGAAGAGGAGACAAGAGGAATAAAGGTTTCTGCACCAATACCGACATTTCCACTGCAAAGAGAGCACTTACTTGGGACATCTCATTTTCTTCTGGCTCAATGAGATATGTGTGGTTCCCATCATAGAACATCCCACTGCCAAGTACAAGAAAATAATTAGACATAGCTATCAAGTCTCATCCAGAGCAAGATCATTTTAGGGTCAGCAGCACAGGAACAGTTTCAGTGTCTGTTTCTCAGACCTATCCATCATCACCAGATATGGGGACACTGCACAGGTATACAAAACACACACACACACACACACACACACACACACACACACATTCTTCTGCAAGGCAAAGCCTCCCCACAGGCAGACCCTCTCAACTCCATGCTCTTCAGTGTTTTTCTAGATGTTTTCCATTGTTCTTCTAATATGGACACTAATATACAAAGGTGACCCTAGAGTATCTGTGAAAGTGTAGTCCTCAAAGAACCCTCTTCAGATTTCTAGGCTGGGGCTCTGGAATTTGAAACAAATCTCAGGTCTGAGTGCTGGCACATTCCTTTAATCCTAGTGTGCTTTGATTGTTCTGCCTCAAACATTAAAGCAAGTCTCAGATGTTGGGTGTGGTAACCTAAGCTTGCAATCTTAACTATTTAAAGGTGGCAGCAAGAAGATCACAGGTTCAAGGTTGACCTAGGCAAGTTTGTGAGTTCCTACTCCCAACTCAAATGTTGAAAAGAACAGCTGGTAAGGATGGTGATTGAGTGTTTGCCTAACATACACTGATTTAGTCTTGGGGAAAACAGCTACAAAGCCCACAATAACAAAAGGCACCAAGATGGTACAGGTGACATAGGCTGCCTGAGATTACACCAAGAATGGTCTTCTACCACACACCTGGAAAGTGCTCTGGTAGTCAGAGTAAGAACACAACTTGCTCTGAATTAAATCTTTCCACAGCTGTATGAGGGAGAAGCAGTGACCATCTTCATGTCTGAGAGACTGAAGTAACCCGCCTAGATTCAATAACTCACATAAAAGAGTATGGAAGCAGTGCATTCTGGGTACATGAACTGATCATCTGTGGTTCTGAAACCACCTTCATTCGTTCCCTCAGTGTGAACTGACAGAGGACCAGCAGTGCACAGCTGCAGATGCAGATGTGGTATAGTAAACAAAACAAGCCAATTTTCTGTCCTCGTTTTAGGGAAGATAAAAGATAAACACATATAGAGAAGGAAATATGTTAGGTAAACATGAACTTTATGGTGGAAATTAAGCAGATTAAGGTTAATAATTATCACTGCAGGACTTGAGTATGGGAGAGTGGAAAGGGAGGGCTATTGGCTTCTCCTAGGAGTTCAGGGAAGGGCTCCCTCAGAACCACCAGCTGCCTACACTTGTACAAAGGGCATTTCAGATGTTCTCAGGTAAGACAAGTCTAGACCAGATCCAGGAATAGGAAGAGGGCAACGAGGCAGGATTAGAATGGGCAAGGACAGAGCACTAGAAGACTGTGGTCAGAGGCCTGGCAGGCACAGCCGATTGTCTCTTCTGAGGGCCTGGGCTGTTACTCGGAGAGATGAGAAGATCGTCGTCATGCAGGATCCTCTCCCTGTCCTCTCCCTGTTTTGCTTCATTTGTTTATTAAGACAGAATGTCAAGCTTTCCTCGAGGCTGCCTTTAAATTAACAGTGATCTTTCTGCCTCTGACTTTCTCTCTGCCTCTGCCTCTCTCTCTCTCTCTCTCTCTTTGTCTCAATGCCTCTGCCTCTGTCTTTCTGCCTCTCTCTGCTTTTGCTTCTGCCTTTGCCTCTCTGCCTCTCTCTCTCTCTCTCTCTCTCTCTCTCTCTCTCTCTCTCCATCTCTGCCTCTCTCTGCCTCTCTGCCTCTCTCTCTCTCTCTCTCTCTCTCTCTCTCTCTCTCTCTCTCTCTCTCTCTCTGCCTCTCTGCCTCTCTCCATCTCTGCCTCTCTGCCCCCTGCCTCTCTCTGCCTCTCTCTCTCCCTCTCCCTCCCCCGCTCTCTCTCTCCCTCTCTCGCTCTGCCTCTTTGCCTCTGCCTCCCAAAAGCTAGAATTGCAGGCATGAGCTTTTCCCAGCTACTCTAATACTCTTTACAATAGTGAGGGCAAAGGCAGACATTACTAGGATGGGATTATTATAATAATCCAAGAGAAAAAAGACGGTGGTAATGACAGAAGAGGTGAGAACTGACCAAATTCTATAAGGGTATGTGGGTGTGTGGAGGGCTCTGTCTGTGTGTGCTGTATGTATATGGTGTGTGTGTGTGTATGTGTGTGTGTCTGTGTGTGTGTGTGTGTGTGTGTGTATCTGTGTCTGTGTCTGTGTGGGTGTCTATGTTTGTGTCGGTATGTGGAGTTTGGGTCTGTGGCTATGTGTGTATACCTTTTTATTGTTGAGGATTCAATCCAGGGCTTTACAGACTAAGCACCTGTTATATCACTGAGCCACATGCCCAGTCTAGATATTTTTTAAGAGGAGAATCAATAAGGTTTGTTGCAATGCTGGATGCAGACTTTGCCAGGAAGATATCAACAAGCACTCCAAGGTTTGACCTGAGCACTGTAAAGACAGCATTGATATTAAACAAAATAACAGCAGCTTCAGAAGAAACAGTGGATAGCCCCAACAGGCAGAGGACCAGAAGGAGGGCACAAATCAACAGTGCTTTTGACCTGCTGTGTTGATGGTGACTATCTGCTACTTAGAAATCCTATAAAGGGAGTGTTGTTGTATCACTATGAAGAGATATCATGACTTTAGTGTTGTTGTATCACTATGAAGAGATATCATGACCAAGGCAACATATAGAAGAAAGCATTTAATCAGGGGCTGGCTTACAGTTCCATGATCATCATGATGGGAAGCAGGGCAACAGGCCAGCATGGTGTTGGAGAAGTAGCTGAGAGCTAAATCCAGATCCTTGGGCAACAGGCAGGAAAGAGTAAGACTGTGCCTGGCATGAGCCTTTGAAACCTCAAAGCCCACCCCAAGTGACACACCTCTTTGAACAAGGTGACAGCTAATTTTTCCCAAACAATTCTACCCACTAGGGGCAAAGATGCAAATCTATGAGCCTATGGAAGGCACTCTCATACCAACCATGACAGGGGCATTTCAAGTATATATGGTATCATCTCCCATTCAGAAAGCTCCTGACACCACTGTGGTTAGAATACAGTGTTGCTACTCAAATCAGGTGTCTCATGGTGCTACAGATACTGGTCTCATTCAGGTACCTAAGGGGAACAGAACTGTGATCCTTATATTAATTTTTCAGTTTAGGGTAAAAAAGGTTTACATCATAGCCAAACAGTTAGACATAGGATAGTATTTGTCTCTCATTAATGATGTTATGAAATCTACTCATTTCCCTGAGCTATTCTTCTAATGGTTTCCAGGTCTGACTGCATTTAAATTCTTTTGTTTCTGTTGGAACAGCTTCCTCGTGTTTTAAATTCTCAGACACCAACTAGAGTAGCCATGCTCATGTCTGCTCAGTTTTTAACCATATATGTACATTCTAGATGACACTAAATGTGGAATTTAAAGATAAGCAGATATAGTCAGGAAAAATACACTATAATATCATATATATGTGAGTGTATATATATATATATATATATATATATATATATATACATATATTATATACAGGGGACATACCTTCAAACAGACCAAATATTACAAATATTATTCTCCCTACCCCTCCTAAGAACTGGTCACATCCATCTGGAACATTATATCACCATTAACCTTTGTCAAAGTCTACATGACAAGTGGATTGTTTTATTTACGGTGTTACTACCTGTCATAGTTTGGTGAACTTGGCATAACACAAGCCCTATTCAGAAAGATGGGGTCTTCTTTGAACTATGTTTATTAGATTGACCTGCAGACATGCCTATGAGACATTTTCTTGGATAATGATTGACATGGGACGGCCCGGCTTACTGTAGGCAGTATCACCCATGGGCAAATAGATGGGGCTAGGCTGAATAAGAAAGCAGACTTAGCAAGCTGGGGAGATCAACCCAGTAAAGAGCACTCCTCCATCGTTCCTGACTTGAGTCCCTGCTCCGACTTCCCTGTATGATGGATGCACGGACTACAGCCTTTAAGCTGAAATGAACCCTTTCCTCCCCAAGTTGCTTTGAGTCAGTGTTTCTTCAGAGCAATAGAAAGCAAACTAGAATACTGCCCAACAGGAAAATCAGGGTTTTTCCCCATTGTTTTTTGACATGTGTTGTGTAAGAAAGCATCATTAAGTAGAAAGAAAAATTTTGAAATTATCTGTACTTAGAAAATTCTAATTCATCATAACATGCTGTTACTAACTCAACGATAATAGTAATAATAATAATAAACAGCCAGCTGTTTCATTTGCTTTGAGGATTGATGCTTTTATATTAAACAAAAATTGTACATGTGGTGAGTCTATAACAATTAGAGCATGTAGCTAGAACTGCATCATTATGAAACAGTTGAGATACATTTTATAACATTGAAACAAAATAAGAGGACAGGAAACAGCAGTCATTCTTACATATTTCCACCAGAGGGCAATAAACTTATATTGGATTTCATTTTTTTTAAGGTTCCCATAGTCATAAGATTTTTTGTCATAATATCAAACATGTATGGATCAAAATATTGCCTATTAATCCTTTGAATTTGTACAAAAGTATGGAGAAGGCTTATTAATCTAATTTTCCCATTTTATGTTCTTTAACTAAATGCAGTAAATCAGAAACATGAAAAAAACCTCAGTATATACTTGGTCATTTATAAAAGATGAATTATGCATGAAATAATAAAGCTCATAGCTAAACTATTATAACTTGGATAGCCTATATCTTTTAATGCTCAGCAATATATCTCCAAAACACTGCTAGAAGCCATTGTGTTCAGAAGTAAAATCCTGATGATAATAGTTCATCAACAACAAAAAGTACAAAATATGCTTATACCATCTAAGAAAGCCCAAACACAGTTGTACACAATTCTATCAGTACTTATAGATACATCATGAATTTTTTATTCATTTCATTTTGCTTACATTGAAGTGAAAGAGGTTTTAAAGGTAGATAGAAAGCACGCTGAGTTAAAGCAACTGAGGCAGCATCCTAGGCATTGTTCTCGTGTTCCTTAAATGACTGCGGGAAGGTAGAACCCAGCTGGTGTTCTCATAATCCTATACGTAGAAAGTCCCGTAAGTGGGGTTCACACCATCCTCTGGTTCTCACAACACCCTATCCATTGGGAAACAGAAGCAAACTGGAAAGCAGTGAGCATGATCACTGGGACTTGGCTGAGATTCTAAGTATAAAAGAGAGACGGAGTCAGGCCTCTCGGTTTGTTTGTTTTTTTCCCATTGGTAAGCATCAGGCCTCTCGTTTTAATATCAGTCCTCTGCCCAATGCCTATTTGGTATTATAAGCGTGAGCAAGGCCAAGCATTCTGTCCCTAGCTGTCGGGTAGGCTGTGGTGAGGTGCGCTACACCAGCTTTACTCTGAAAAAGATTTCAGCAAGTCTTTCACGTGCTAAGAAATCCAAAGCCCTTAAACAATAAGCAAAGGCACCATAACTGCAATAATCTTTACTCACGTGACACACGTCAAGTAATACCCATTGAATCTATCGTGAGACACACGGGGAGGCTTTGCATTGTACAGTCACACAGCCTCCCTCCTCTGGTTATGTTCCTAACCTGGCAGTCTCTCTGTCGACCTGTCTAACATACCTCTTCCCAGAGGCTGGCCAGGAGTGTCCGTCACTTGGGCCACTCGGGATTCACCAGCCTGTCACATTCTGTCGCCATTGTAGATTTAAGATCTAACACCCACCGGAAGGTTTTCTCAAAGTCTGCCACGGGGCCACTCTACCACTACAGGTGACACACCTTTGGAGCCCCCAAGCTCCACCAGTCCTTCAGTGACAATCCTTATCTTCTATTTTGCCCCCATTTTTTTTTCCTTTCTCAAAGAAGACAAATATCCTTATCCTAATCTACAAAATGAACCCAGGCTACATTTGTCCTGCCCACTCCACCGAGGTCCCAGGACTCACACATGCTAAAATTGCCTTAATATTCCTAGCGCCTTGTCCAAAGCAGAGTCCTGGTAACAGGTTATTAGGTCAAAAGGGCTACATTTCTAACTTGATACAAAAACTGTCTACCAACAAAACTTAAAAGTAATTAAGTGTTAGCTCACCATGTGCAAAATAAAATTAAGAAAAAAAAAGTTACAGGCCAGAAGGAACTGATTTAGTCTAAATAGCATGCTTTGGGGTGGATTTTATTGATTTTCAAGAGTCCATAAAACGAGGAGAAATGGCCCATGGACGTCACCATCATGGACTGGATAGAGAGAGGTGCTCGCCTGTGTTACTATCCCCAAACATTCTAGGATGTGGAAGCTGTGAGAACGGAAGCCCAGAAGGACAGACTTGTTCTACAGAGCTTTGTGTGTGTGTCTGTGTGTGTGTGTGTGTGTGTGTGTGTATCCTCCCTTGGCTGCTGTGAGTTCTGTAGGTTCCTACTGAACAAGGAGCTTCTGAGGTCGTCTGCAGCCTGTTATTTTGTGTGTGTGTGTGTGTGTGTGTGTGTGTGTGTGTGTGCAAAGAGCCATGGACTTTCATCTACTAGATTTTCTATTGTTCCATGAAAATATAAAGTGTTAATCCAAAGAAAACTGGGGAGCTGAATTGGTTATAGTGTGGCTAATCATCCCCCAGGAACAGAAAACAAAGTTACCTAAGCCACTACTGTCTGAATCTACATGAAACTAGAAAAACAAATGACTCAAGTGCTACTATATGGCCGCATATTTTCGAAGCCTCTGGCTTCTGAAACGCTAAGAAGATTAACTAGTACATTACATAAAAACAAAAGTTATTGAAATAGCAAAGATATAAGTAATTTATGTGGCACTTACTGGAGTCCGTGGCACGTTGACAGGGCAACAAATGAGACAGGGTTTCCCCGGATCTGGCCCTGGTAATAACAGTGTTCTCCTCCCTGGAAAGAGAAAGAGAAGGGTGAGCATGGCCGGCCAGGGACATGGGGCCATATTGTTTCTACAGAAGAGCTCTCCCACCGCTCCTCCATAGACGGTGCTTTGCACAGCGTTTCACCACCCCGATTAGATTTATCCAGTCGCTTCCAGCAGAATTCATCACAAATGTACCTACCAAGCAGACACCAAAGCAAAAGGCATGGGAATAAAGATGGACTTAACTTTGCTTTTATGCAGGTGCTCCCAGAAGAGCCAAAAAACCAACACTGAGATAAATGAGTAGCCCTTGCACCAGGATAGGATTAATAATCTCTCTCTCAGCTCTGAGTGATAAAACTCTAAGCAACACTGAGGTGGCAATTTAACATCCAGCTGAGCAGAAAGGACCTGCAAGCATTTGATAGTCATTAGATGCTTGGGATACAGAGAAATATCTGGTTTTATGGTGTTCTTGTTTATCATGTTCTTTCTCAAAGTGGGAGCTGCTTTCCTGGGAAGCAGATTGGGGGCAAAGTTTAAAACAGTTAGCTTTCTTCTGCAACTGGTTGTGTCAACTGGATTCAGCCAAGAAGCTCATCTGGCATCCTATGGTGTTTGTTGTCTTTAAATATTGGATGTTGTGAACATGACCCAGAGACCTCAGCAGTACGGAGGGGATCAGAGCCTCTTAGAAGGACAGGTCTCTTGCCCAGCAGACTTACCAACCACATCAGAATCTGCATTTTAGCACAGACAGTAATGATTTATATGAGTATAAAAGTTTGAAAAGCTCTGCTTTAAATCACCTCTCCCATTCTCCCACTATTTTATTTATTCAGCATCAGAGAGCCTCTCATTAAATTAATATTCCGAGGTTTTTAAAAAGAGTGAAACAGGAAGGACTGATGGAATGGGTAACTGAAGTAGAAACGTCACCCGCTTTAGTCTTCCTTAAAAACTAACCCTACTTAAAATACCCAGCACTTGGCAAGGAAAGAGGGGAGAATGAGAAGATCCTGGGGACAGGGGGTCTCTAGGCCACTTCTCTTGAGATACTCCCACAGCAGCAAGGAGCACTCAATCTCTTTATTCACCAAACAGAGACGATTATCTTGTTGGGCTGTTGTGAGATCAACTGAGCTAATACACACAGAGAGTTTGGAATATGCTTTGCCATGATAAGCACTCAGTGTTTGCTGCCATTACTGTTATTGTTTTCTATTGATTTACACATGCAATCATATTAAATTCTAATATCAATCTTAAAAGAAATATGATAATCTATACTATTTAGAAGGCTATAACTTTTTCTTTTTGAGATTATACTATAATTACATCATTTTTGATTCCCTTTCCTGCCTCCAAAACTCCCATATACCCATCTTGCTCTCTTTCAAAGCTCTGGTCTCTCTCTCTCTCTCTCTCTCTCTCTCTCTCTCTCTCTCTCTCTCTAATTAATTGCTTTTACAGGAATATGTGTATCTATAGATACATATATATTCCTAAATATTGCCTTCTTAGTCTGTATAATATTACTTGTATCTTTATTTTCAAGGCTGACAGCTTAGTATTGGAAAGTCAATTGGTGTTATCTAATTGTACTTCTCTGGGGAAGACTGTTTCTCCTACATGGTTACCCATAATTCTTTGTACAGGATTGAGAGCGTGTGGGCATATCTCTGCCAACTGTGATACGTCTACTCCTGTTCCCCTTGTTTAGCTCAGGGTTAGGCATTCATGTTGGTGAGTCTTTATTGGTTTAGCTTCTAACACTACTGTGAAAAAGAATCTCACAGAAAACTCTGGTCCTCTGGATCTTAAAATCCTGCCTGCAGTGCACCCTGAGCCTTGGGTGCAGGAGTGTTGTGTATCCACTGGGACTTGACTCCAGGGCTATGTACTCTGAAAGGCAAAACTTCTAAGACTCAAGGCTGCCTCCTACCCTTGAATGTGCTAATTAGAGATGCAAACTTGGGATGGGTACAAATGCTGTATTTCTTTTCTAACACTACTTAGGAGCTGGAGCAATAGCTCGAGCCTTAGGTTCTCCATGGGTCTCCTAGACCGATTTATTTTGCATTTGTTCTTTTATCTTACCCTACTCCTTTTAGGGACAGGAGAGTATAAATATTCTCCAGTGGGCTATGAGAATGGTAAGGTGTCCATAGATTCCATTAAAATTGGGCAAGCAAGCATATGCTTCAGATAGTTCTTGTTTTCTGGACACATCTGATTGCACCAGAAATCAGAACACTAGCTTCGCACAGACCATATAAAAAGGTCAACGGTTGATGAGGTGGCCTGTACAGACAGAGAAGGCTCTGTTTAAAGTGTTTCTTTCAACTCAACTGTGACCAATCCAAAAGGATTTCCCCCCTCAGAGGTCTCAGAACACAACAGTAATGCATGAAGAGAGAAGAAAGCAGAAAGATGAAAAGGAAGTTAATCACAATAATTTCCATGTCAGACTAGAAAAGAGAAGAATTCAGCAAACACCATTTGAAGATATATGCTAATGAAATAGGCTACCAGAAATATAAGTTATTAAAGTTTCTTTTTAAATACCTACTATGGAATCATGTCATTGTATGACTATAAGGAGGACAAATATTCATTTTTAAAAAGAACATCCCTCTACTGTATTGGAGGAAGAGTTAGATGATTAGATAATAGAAAACAATCTTCCATTAATTTCCAATTTAGGAAAAATAGGAGTCAGTCCCAAAACAGCATATGATCCAGAGCCTGTGCACGAAAGCCTGACACTGCAAATGCAAAGAGGAACTCAATATGGTTGACTCACTGCAAAATGTTTCCCTGACACTTCAAAGAAGCATAAACAGGAGCGAGAGGGACCGCCTCAGCCTGGGCTATTACAATTCAATTAAAAAGGCCCTCAATTGGCAGCATGTGTAATTCTTCCAGATAGTGGCAAAAAGTTTTCTTAGTGTTATAAATTCATCAGATGGTATTTACAATAAATTAACAATTATTTACATGAGGAAGTGATGGAAGCAGGAGGGGCTGCCCAGTGGTTAGAAGCACTGGTTGCTGTAGCAGAAAACTGTGTTCAACTCCCAGCACCTGTAACTCTGCTTCCAGGAGATCTGATATCCTCAACTTGTCATTGGAAGCAGTGCATGCACATGATCTACAGACATGCAGGCAAAACACCAATAAACTTATAAATAAATAAATAAATAAATAAATAAATAAATAAATAAATTCTTGCCCACCGAATCCAAGAACACATCAAAACGATCATCCACCATGATCAAGTAGGCTTCATCCCAGGGATGCAGGGATGGTTCAATATAAGGAAATCCATAAATGCTATCCACTACATAAACAAACTCAAAGAAAAAAAAACACATGATCATTTCATTAGATGCTGAAAAAAGCATTTGACAAAATTCAGCATCCTTCTATGCTAAAAGTATTGGAAAGGACAGGAATTCAAGGCCTATACCTAAACATAGTAAAAGCAATATACAGCAAACCGGTAGCCAACATCAAACGAAAAGGAGAAAAACTTGAAGCAATCCCACTGAAATCAGGGACTAGACAAGGCTGCCCCCTCTCTCCATATCTTTTCAATATAGTTCTTGAAGTCCTAGCTAGAGCAATTAGACAACATAAGGAAGTCAAAGGGATACAAATTGGAAAGGAAGAAGTCAAACTATCACTATTTGCAGATGATATGATAGTATACTTAAGTGACCCTAAAAACTCTACTAGAGAACTCCTACAGCTGATAAACAACTTCAGCAAAGTGGCTGGCTACAAAATCAATGCAAGCAAATCAGTAGCCTTCATATACTCAAAGGACAAGGAGACTGAAAAAGAAATTAGGGAAATGACTCCCTTCACAATAGCTACAAACAGCATAAAGTATCTTGGGGTAACTCTAACCAAACAAGTGAAAGACCTATATGACAAGAACTTCAGATCTCTGAAGAAGGGAATCGAAGAAGATCTCAGAAAATGGAAAAAACTTCCATGATCGTGGATTGGCAGGATTAATATAGTTAAAATGGCCATCTTGCCAAAGGCAATCTACAGATTCAATGCTATTCCCATAAAAATCCCAACCCAGTTCTTCATAGAGCTAGAAAGAGCAATTCTCAAATTCATCTGGAACAACAAAAAACTCAGGATAGCTAAAACTATTCTCAACAGTAAAAGAACTTCAGGGGGATTCAGTATCCCAGACTTTAAACTTTACTACAGAGCAATAGTGATAAAACTGCATGGTATTGGTAAAATGTCAGGCAAGCGGATCAATGGAATAGGATTGAAGACCCAGAAATGAACTAACACACCTATGGTCACTTAATCTTCAACAAAGGGGCTGAAAGCATCCAGTGAAAAAAAGAGAATCTTTTCAATAAATGGTGCTGGTTCAATTGGAGGTCAGCATGCAGAAGATTGCTAATCGATCCATTCTTATCTCCTTGTACTAAGTTCAACTCCAAATGGATCAAGGACCTCCACATAAAACCTGACACACTGAAACTAATAGAAAAGAAACTGGGGAAGACCCTTGAGGACATGGGCACAGGGGGAAAGTTCCTGAATAGAACACCAATAGCTTATGCTCTAAGATCAAGAATTGACAAATGGGACCTCATAAAATTACAAAGTTTCTGTAAGGCAAAGGACACCGTCAAAAGGACAAAACCTCAACAACAGATTGGGAAAGGATCTTCACCAACCCTAAATCCGACAGAGGCCTAATATCTAATATATACAAAGAACTCAAGGTAGAACCCAGAGAACCAAATAAGCCCATTAAAAAGTGGGGTACGGAGCTAAACAAAGAATTTTCACATGAAGAACTTCGGAGGGCTGAGAAACACCTTAAGAAATGTTCAACATCATTAATCATTAGGGAAATGCATATCAAAACAACCCTGAGATTTCACCTCACACCAGTCAGAATGGCTATGGTCAAAAACTCAGGAGACAGCAGGTGTTGGCGAGGATGTGGAGAAAGAGGAACACTCCTCCTCTGTTGGTGGGATTGCAAGATGGTGCAACCACTTTGGAAATCAGTTTGGTGGTTCCTCAGAAAACTGGGCATGACACTTCTGAGGACCCTGTTATACCACACTCCTGGGCATATACCCAGAGGATTCTTCAGCATGCAATAAGGGCACATGCTCCACTATGTTCATAACAGCCCTATTTGTAGTAGCCAGAAGCTGGAAAGAACCCAGGTGTCCTTCAACAAAGGAATGGATACCAAAAATGTGGTATATTTACACAATGGAGTACTATTCAGCCATTAGAAACAATGAATTCATGAAATTCTTAGACAAATGGATGGAGCTGGAGAACATCATACTAAGTGAGGCAACCCAGTCTCAAAAGATCAGTCATGGTATGCACTCACTGATAAGTGGATATTAGCTTAGAAACTTTGAGTACCCAAGACATAATCCACATATTAAATGATGTCCAAAAAGAATGGAGGAGTGGCCCCTGGTTCTGGAAAGACTCAGTGCAAGAGTATAGGGGAATTCCAGAACAGGGAAGTGGGAAGGGGTAGATGGAGGAACAGGGGGACAGAAGAGGGCTTATGGGACTTGTGCGGAGTGGGGACCCAGAAAAGGGGAAATCACTTGAAATGTAAATAAAAAATATATCAATAAAAAATAAAAATAAAATAATAAATAAATAGTAATGAAGTTTATTTTCTTTTAACATTTCTGGTAATACGTATTATTTTAGACAAAAGACATTAAAGTTAATGAAGTATCTTAGTTCATTTATATTAATATAAATGACCAATTGTACATTTTAAGAAGTATCTAATCTATAATTTTTAAATGACATACATTTAGGATGAATATTCTAAGAATTTAATCTGTTTATGGCAAAGAATAAAATTACATTCCGCACATACACTGTGGAAGACATAGTTATCTCCAATAAGTAAAACTACCATTTTGAAAGATTTTGTGCATCATATTAGGAATGTATTACATTTTATAATTATCTCTATACAGTTCAAATTCTAATATCAATCTTAACAGAAATGCTGCAATCCCTATACTGCTTACAAATATGCATGCTTTCTCTGAATAATAACTTTTAATCTTTTGATATGCATGCTACTCTCCAAATAATCACAGAGGTTAGGTACATAGTAAGGGACCAGAGGGGAGGGGAGGGTCTTCCAAGAGAGCGGAATAGAACAAAATGCTATGAAGAGATACAGGGAAATCAGAATGAGAGAGGCTAAGGGGAAGGGAATGGGAGAATAGGGTGAAGTGGTGAATGTGGAGAGGAACAACTAAAACTAAAAGGCTTTTGAAAAATCATATGGAAACCTTCTATTATAGAAGCTCCCTAAAACATATATATTATGTTATATATATTTGTATATAACATAATATAATATATTATAACATAATATATTATATATATATATATGAAAGAAATTTAAATAGGGTCACCATATAATGAAGGAGACAATGTGCCAACTAGATATTTTATGCCACCAAGTAAAACCTCTAACACAGACACACATACACACACACACACACACACACTCACACACACACACAACAATCCAACGACAACAAAAACAATGGGTTTTACCTTATTGAGTTACAGGTCAAAGGAGTCCATGGGTGCTACCCCTCCTCCCCCAAAATAATCAAAGGATATTGCCAAAGCTATTGGTTGCTGTCCACAACCTGATGGTAAGACACTAGTACTGAAGCCAACACTTATTTGGGTCATCAAACATGAAGTTGAGCTGTTGAACTAGCATCTGCTTATTAGTGAGTGCATACCATATGCTTTCTTTTGTGACTGGGATACCTCGCTCAGGATGACACTTTCTAATTCCATCCATTTGCCTAAGAATTTCACAAATTCATTGTTTTTAATAGCCAAATAGTACTCCATTGTGTATATATACCACAGTTTCTGTATCCATTCCTCTGTTGAGGGATATCTGGGAACTTTCCAGCTTCTGGCTATTATAAATAAGGCAGCTATGAACATAGTGGAGCATGTGTCCTTATTACATGTAGGAGCACTTTCTGGGTATATGTCCAGGAGAGGTATAGCTGGGTCCACAGGTAGTACTATGTCTAATTTTCTGAGGAATCACCAAACTGATTTCCAGAGTGGTTTTACAAGCTTGTAGTCCCACCAACAATGGAGAAGTGTTCCTCTTTCCTCACATCCTCTCCAGCATCTGCTGTCCCCTGAGTTTTTCATCTTAGCCATTCTGACTGGTGTGAGGTGGAATCTCAGTGTTGTTTTGATTTGCATTTCCCTGATAACTAAGGATGCTGAACATTTCTTTAGGTGCTTTAGAGCCATTTGAGTTTTCTCAGTTGAGAATTAAACAAGTTGCAATTCACCCAGCACAGGAAGCTCCAGAAGAATGACTTAAGTGAGGATGCTATGGTTCCTCTGAGAAAGGGAACAAAATGCTCACAGGAGCAACAAGGGAGGCAATGTGTGGAGCAGAGTCTGAAGTAAAGGCCACCCAGCAAGTGCCCTACCTGGGGATGCATCCTATAAATAGTCAGCAAACCCCGACACTACGATGAGAAGCGTGTACCAAAAGGAGCATGCCATGGCTGTCTCCAGAGGGGCCCTGCCAGAGTCTTATGAATTCAGAAGCAGAAACTAGCAACCAAGCTTGGACTGAGCTTGGGGTCCCCAACGGAGGATCTGGGAGGGTTGTCTGGAGGAGCTGAAGGGTTATATAGCCCCATGGGAAAAACAATGACTTTGGACACCCAGACACCCCAAGACTCCCAGGGACTGAATCATCAACCAAGGGGTATTCATGGTTCCTGCCAAAAATGTGGCAGAGGAATGCCTTTTTGGGCATCAGTGGGAGGAGTGGTCTTTGGTCAGGTAAAGGCTCAATAGAAGCCACAACAAAGGGAAACAGATGGGGGGGAGGAAGTTGAGGGGGAGGTGGGACTGTGTTGGGTAGAGGGGCATCAACAACAGAATACAAGAATACAAGAGACAGAAGAAAGAATCTCAGGTGCTGAAGATAGCATAGAAAACATTGACTCAACAGTCAAAGAAAATGCAAAACGCATAAAGCTGATAACCCAAAACATCCAGGAACTCCAGGACACAATAAGAAGACCAAATGTAAGGATTATAGGTATAGTCAAGAGCGAGGATTTACATCTTAAAGGCCCAGTAAATACCTTCAACAAAATTGTAGAAGAAAACTTCCCTAACCTAGAGAAAGAGATGCCCATGAACATACAAGAAGCCTTCAGAACTCCAAACAAACTGGAACAGAACAGAAAGTCTTCCCAGCACATAATAATCAAAACATCAAATTCACTAAACAAAGAAAGAATATTAAAAGCAGTAAGGGAAAAAGGGCATGTAACTTATAAAGGCAGACCTGTCAGAACCACACCAAACTTCTCACCAGAAACTATGAAATCTAGAAGATCCTGGGCAGACCTCATACAGACCCTAAGAGAACACAAATGCCAGCCCAGGCTACTATACCGAGAAAAACTCTCAATCATCATAGATGGAGAAACCAAGATATTCCATGATAAAAGCAAATTTACACAGTTTCTGTCCACAAATTCAGCCCTACAAAGGATAATTGATGGAAAATGCCAACACAAGGAGAGAAATCACACCCTAAAAAAAGCAAAAAAGTAATCTTCCAACAAACCCAAAAGAAGATACCCACACAAACATAAAAATAATATCAAAAATAAGAGGAAGCAACAATCACTATTCCCTAATATCTCTTAAGAACAATGGACTCAACTCCCCAATAAAAAGACATAGACTAAGGAAATATTTCTCATGTAAATCTTCAATTTTATCAGAAAATGTTTATAATTCCCCTTTTAATTAATTTAGTAATGTTTTTATGTCCACCATTTTATCTGCATTATTTTTCATGATAATCTTCAATTTTAATGTTTTTCTATATACTTCCTCTATTTTATCAGAAATGTTTTCAGTGTAAATCTTTGATTTTATCACAAATGTTTCTAATTCCACATTCAATTAATTTAGAGTTTTTATATCTACCATTTTATATGTAAAATTTTCCATGAAATAGTCAATTTTAACGTGTTTGTCTATTTATTTCTTGAGTTTTGCCAGAAATTTTTTTCATGTAAATCCTCAATGTTATCTGAAAATGCTTATAATTGCACCTTCAATCAACTTAGAATTATCTTCATGCCTATCATTTTATCTATATAATTTCCATGGTAATCTCTAATTTTAACATGTTTTTCCTATATTTCTTCAATTTTATCAGAAATATTTTCCATGAAAATCTTCAAATTTATCAGTAAATGTTTATAATTCCACTTTCGATCAACTTAGGAATACTTTTATACCTACCATTATTATATCTATATAATATTTTCCATGATAATCTTCAATTCTAACATGTTTTTCTACATTTTTCTACAATTTTATCAGAAATATTTTCCACGTAAATCTTCAATTCTATCATAAAATGTTTCTATCCCATATTTCAATTAATTTAGCAATGTTTTACATGTCTACCACTTTACCCTTTAATTTTCCATGAAAATTGTCAGTTTTAACGTGTTTATCTGAAATATTTTCCATGTAAATTTTAATTTTATCATAAAGTGTTTTTATTTCCCTTTACTTCCCTTTTCAATAAATAAAAAATAAAAAAATAAAAAAAGAGACCGCCACAGCTACTATTGTAGATGCCAACAAGTGCTTGCTGACAGGAGCCTGATACAGCTGTCTCCTGAGAGGCACTGCCAGTGCCTGACAAATAAAGAGGTGGATTTTCTGAGTCAACCATGGACTGAGCACAGGGTCCCCAATGGAGGAAATAGAGAAAGGATCCAAGGAGCTGAATGGGTTTGTAGTCATATAGGAGGAACAACAATATGAACCATCCAGTACCCCGCCCCAGAGCTCCCAGGGACTAAACCACCACCCAAAGAGTACAGAAGGTGGGACCCATGGCTTCAGCCACATATGTAGCAGAGGGTGGCCTTGAAGGACATCAAAGGGAGAAGAGGCCATTGGTCCTGTGAAGGCTCGATGACCCAGTATAGTCAAGCCCTATGCCAGGACAGTGAAGCAGGAGTGAGTGGATTGGTGAGCAGACGGAAGGGGGTGGGACAGGGTGTTTTTGGAGGGGAAACAAGGAGAGGGGATAAGATTTGAAATGTAAATAAAGAAAATATCTAATTAAAAAAACAAAAAGATCCCTTACTGAAAATGAAAAAAAAAAAAAAAAAGACTCCTAATGGCATACTGCTACACACACAGATCAGTGCATCACTGAACTAGAGGTGTAGTGTGACTCAAAAGAAAGCCACAATTGGATATTATAGAGACAGTAGAGACTTTGAATTATTGTGTCCTAAATGGGATGTCTTCAGTAAACCTCTCCCCTCAAGGCCCAGACATCTATGCAGCAGAGGAGACAGAAAGATTGCTAGCAACAGAGGGGTCTGATGCACATATAAACTCAGAGACTGAGGCAAGATTCATAAGGCTGCAGAGGTTGGAGTCAGAAGGGGTCGCAGCACTGGGACGGGACGTGGACACCAAGGCTCAACCCTAAATAAGACGCTATTTGTAACTGATGATACCTGCTGTCAAAGATAAAATCTACTTTTTCCAATGGAGTGACACTAGGAATATCAACCACACTCCACAGCAGGACCCATGTCCAGGTGTGGTGGTACAAAAGAAACTTGAAATATTTATTTTCATGGATTTGTGTGTGTGTGTGTGTGTGTGTGTGTGTGTGTGTGTGTGTGTGTGTTAGGTGTTTATCATTTGTCAGTACATGTTCTTTCAATGATGACACGATAATCCATTATGAGATCAATTATAGTTCATTACACTCCTGCCCTAACATACATTTGGATAACGTCTTGCTATGGAAAACAATTATGCAGCCAACACCTTTCAAGTATTTGTATGTCTTTGTGACAGATAACATAGTTAACCAATGATGGTCTATTTGGCCAAACATCAGATGCATTTTAAATTTGAATAAACTAGAGAGACAAATTTTACTTTTATACGTCCACATATCTTCTTATGTGCTGTAACTGATCGGAAGAAACTGCATTCTACTTAAATGTCTCATGTTTTCAACCAGCAAGATGGTATGGGGAGAAGGCACAGGCTGCCACACCTGACAACCAGAGTTTAATTCCCAGAGCCCACAAAGTGTAAGGAGAGAACCAATGCCTAAAAGTTGTTCTCTGATTTCCACACACAAGTGGATGTGGGTGTGGGTGTACACACAATTAGGATTACACGTTTTAATAACACTCACTGACTTCACACCGACTGTCAAGTCTAACCAAGTGTGAAGTTTCTCCAGACCTCATGTGGCTTTAAGGACCCAGCTTCTGTGGAACTATTATATATCGTATACAATAATCTAAGTCAGATGTTGCAGGAAGGGGAAACTCCAGTGTTTTCTCACAGAGACAGGTACTTTCTCTGCCAGTCATACTGCTATTTCTTACTGTTACTTGTTCAAGAAATAGCCACTGTTTCAAGCTTTCCTCACACTAGTTGATACCATAACAGTCATAATGGTGCATATGCTTAGTTTTACCTAATTAGTACTATTTAAAATAAAATATGAACCTTTGTGTCTATTTATTTGGATAAAAAATTATTGGAATTTTTATCATAGGAAATTTAAAACAACCATTTATTTGTGAAATTAAAAGTTGTGCCCATACATTTATTAGCCTACAAGACCTCAAAAGAAAAAGACAACTCATTACAAACAAATTGAGATGATAACCCTGAAGGAAGTTACACGGCCTGGGATAGAAAAGGGCAAAAACACAAGGCAGGAAAACCACCGACACAGCAGCATCAGCATCCCAGCCATTTGCCCCCTGAATCTTCAAATGGAAATGCAGTACCTTTTCCATCTTCCTTTTTTTTCTAAATTCTTTGTTTACATTTCAAAACACTTTCCCCTTTCCCAGTTCCTGCATCCCCATATGTCCCATAAGCCTTCTCTACACCCATTCTCCAATTACCTCCCTCCTTTTTCTCTGTCCTGGTACTCCCCTACAATGCTGGATCAGGCCTTTCCAGGATCAGGGCCCTCTCCTTACTTCTTCATGGGAGTCATTTGATATGCTACTTGTGCCTTGGGTATTCAGAGCTTCTGGGCTAGTTAATATCCACTTATCAGTGATTGCATTCCATGTATATTCTTTTGTGATTCGATTACCTCACTTAGGATGATATTTTCCAGTTCCAAACATTTGCCTACAAATTTCATATATTCACTGTTTTTAATTGCTGAGTAGTATTCCACTGTGTAAATATAACACATTTTCTGTATCCATTCCTCCACTGAGGGACATCTGGGTTCTTTCCAGCTTCTGGCTATTATAAATAAGGCTGCTATGAACATAGTGGAGCATGTGTCCTTATTACATGCCTGGGAATCCTCTGGGTATATGCCCAGGAGAGGTATACCAGGGTCCTCCAGAATTGTCATGTCCAGTTTTCTGAGGAACTGCCAGACTGATTTCCAAAGTGGCTGTACCTTCTTGCAACCCCACCAGCAGGGGAGGAGTGTTCCTCTTTCTCCACATCCTCGCCAACACCTGCTGTCTCCTGAGTTTTAATCTTAGCCATTCTGACTGGTGTGAGGTGAAATCTCAGGGTTGTTTTGATTTGCATTTCCCTAATGACTAATGATGTTGAGCATTTCTTAAGGTGCTTCTCAGCCATCCAAATTTGTTCAGGTGAAAATTCTTTGTTTAGATCTGTACCCCATTTTTTAATAGGGTTATTTGGTTCCCTGGGGACTAACTTCCTGAGTTCTTTGTATATATTGGATATTAGCCCTCTATCTGATGTAGGGTTGGTGAAGACCTTTTCCCAGTTGGTTGGTTGCCATTTTGTCCTTTTGACAGTGTCCTTTGCCTTACAGAAACTTCGTAATTTTATGAGATACCATTTGTCAATTCTTGATCTTAGAGCATAAGCTATTGGTGTGCTGTTCAGGAACTTTTCCCCTGTGCCCATGTCCTCAAGGGTCTTCCCCAGTTTCTTTTCTATTAGTTTCAGTGTGTCTGGTTTTATGTGGAGGTCCTTGATCCAGTTGGAGTTGAGCTTAGTACAAGGAGATAAGAATGGATCAATTCACATTCTCTTGCATGCTGACCTCCAGTTGAACCAGCACCATTTGTTGAAAAGGCTATCTTTTTTCCACTGGATGTTTTCTGCTCCTTTGTCGAAGATCAAGTGACCATAGGTGTGTGGATTCATTTCTGGGTCTTCAATTCTATTCCATTGGTCCACTTGTCTGTTGCTGTGCCAATATCATGCAGTTTTTAACACTATTGCTCTGTAGTATTGCTTGAGGTCTGGGATACTGATTCCCCCAGAAGCTCTTTTACTGTTGAGAATAGTTTTAGCTATCCTGGGTTTTTTGTTATTCCAGATGAATTTGAGAATTGCTTTTTCTAACTCTATGAAGAATTGAGTTGGGATTTTGATGGGGATTGCGTTGAATCTGTATATTGCTTTTGGCAAGATGGTCATTTTAACTATATTAATCCTGGCAATCCAAGAGCATGGAAGATTTTTCCACTTTCTGAGGTCTTCTTCGATTTCCTTCTTCAAAGACTTAAAGTTCTTCTCATACAGATCTTTTATATGTTTGGTTAGAGTCACACCAAGATGCTTTATATTCTTTGTGGCTATTGAGAAGGGTGTCATTTCCATAACTTCTTTCTCAGCCTGTTTATCCTTTGAGAATAGGAAGGCTACTGATTTTCTTCAGTTGATTTAATAACCAGCCACTTTGCTGAAGTTGTTTATCAGCTGTAGAAGTTCTCTGCTGGAGTTTTTTGGGTCACTTAAGTATACTATCATATCATCTGCAAATAGTGATAATTTGATTTCTTCCTTTCCAATTTGTATCTCTTTGACCTCCTTATGTTGTCTAATTGCTCTAGTGAGAACTTCAAGTACTATATTGAAAAGATATGGAAAGAGAGGGCAGCCTTGTCTAGTCCCTGATTTTAGTGAGATTGCTTCAAGTTTCTCTCCATTTAGTTTGATGTTGTCTACCGGTTTGCTGTATATTGCTTTAACGATGTTTAGGTATGGGCCTTGAATTCCTGTTCCTTCCAAGACTTTCAGCATGAAAGGATGCTGCATTTTGTTAAATGCATTTTCAGCATCTAATGCAATGATCATGTTGTTTTTTTCTTTGAGTTTGTTTATGTAGTGGATGGCATTGATGAATTTCCTTATATTGAACCATCCCTGCATCCCTGGGATGAAGGCTACTTGATCATGGTGGATGATCGTTTTGATGTGTTTTTGGATTCGGTTGGCAAGAATTTTATTAAGTATTTTTGCATCAATATTCATAAGGGAAATTGGCCTGAAGTTCTCTTTATTTGTTGGATCTTTGTGTGATTTTGGTATCAGTGTAATTGTGGCATCATAGAACGAGTTGGGTAGTGTTCCTTCTGTTTCTATTTTGTGGAATAATTTGAAGAGTATTGGTGTTAGGTCCTCTTTGAAGGTCTGATAAAATTCTGCACTAAAACCATCTGGTCCTGTGCTTTTTTTTGGTTGGGAGACTTTATATGACCCCTTTTATCTCTTTAGGGGTTATAGGACTGTTTAGATGGTCTATTTGATCCTGATTTAATTTTGGTGTTTGATATCTGTCTAGAAAACTATCCATTTCCTCCAAATTCTCCAGTTGTGTTGAGTATAGGCTTTTGTAGTAGGATCTGATGATTTTTTTTGATTTTCCTCTGTTTCTGTTGTTCTATCTCCCTTTTCATTTCTAATTTTGTTAATCTGGATACTGTCTCTGTGCCCCATGGTTAGTCTGGCTAAGAGCTTATCTATCTTGTTGATTTTTTCAAAGAACCAGCTCCTGGTTTTGTTGATTCTTTGTATAGTTCTCTTTGTTTCCACTTGATTGATTTCAGCCCTGTGTTTGATGATTTCCTGTCTTCTACTCCTCCTGGGTGAATTAGCTTCTTGTTCCAGGGCTTTCAGGTGTGTCATTAAGCTACTAGTGTATGCTCTCTCCATTTTCTTTTCTTTTCTCCATGCCTCTTTTGGAGGCACTCAGGGATATGAGTTTTCCTCTTAGTACTGCTTTCATTGTGTCCCATAGATTTGGGTATGTTGTGTCTTCATTTTCATTAAAGTCTAAAAAGTCTTTGATTTCTTTCTGTATTTCTTCCTTGACCAAGATATCATCGAGTAGAGTATTGTTCAGTTTCCATGTGTATATGGGCTTTCTGTTGATTTTGTTGCTATTGAAGACCACTTTTACTCCATAGTGATCTGATAGGAGGCATGGGATTAGTTCGATCTTCTTATACTTGTTGAGGTCTGTCTTGTGACCAATTATATGATTGATTTTGGAGAAGGTCCCATGAGGTGCTGAGAAAAAGGTATATTCTTTTGCTTTAGGATGAAATGTTCTATATATATCTCTTAACTCTAATTGGTCCAAAGCTTCAATTAGTTTCACTGTATCCCTGTTTAGTTTCTGTTTCCTTGATCAGTCCATTGAGGAGAGTGGAGTGTTGAAGTCACCCACAATTATTGTGTTTGGTGCAATGTGTGCTTTGAGCTTTAGTAAAGTTTCTTTTATGAATGAGGGTGCCCTTGCATTTGAAGCATAGATGTTCAGGATTGAGAGTTGTTCTTGGTGGATTTTTCCTTTGAATAGCAAGAAGTGTCCCTCAGTGTCTCTTTTGATGACTTTAGGCTGAAAGTCAATTTTATCTGATATTAGAATGGCTACTCCGGCTTGTTTCCTGAGACCGTTTGCTTGTTAAATCGTCTTCTAGCCTTTTACTCTAAGATAGTGTTTGTCTTTGTCACTGAGGTGTGTTTCCTTTACGCAGCAAAATGTAGGGTCTTGTTTATGTATCCAGTCTGTTAGTCTATGTCTTTTTATTGGGGAATTGAGTCCATTGATGTTAAGAGATATTAAGGAATAGTGATTATTACTTCCTGTCATTTTTGATGTTGATTTTATATTTGATTAGTTATCTTCTTTTGGGTTTGATGAAAGAAGGTTACTATCTTGCTTCTTCCAGGGTGAAGTTTCCCTCCTTGTATTGGTGTTTTCGTCCTACTATCCTTTGTAGGGCTGGGTTTGTGGAAAGATATTGGTTAAACTTGGTTTTGTCATGGAATATCTTGGTTTCTCCATCTATGATGATTGAGAGTTTTGCTGGATATAGTAGTTTTGGCTGGCATTTGTGTTCTCTTAGAGTCTGCATGAGATCTGCCCAGGATCCTCTAATAGGTCTTCCTTTATATGTTACTTGGCCTTTTTCTCTTACTGCCTTTAATATTATTTCTTTGTTTAGTATATTTTGGGTTTTGATTATTATGTGACGGGAGGTATTTCTGTTCTGGTCCAATCTGTTTGGCGTTCTGTAGGCTTCTTGTATATTCATGGGCATCTCTCTCTTTAGGTTAGGGAAGTTTCCTTCCATAATTTTATTGAAGATATTTGCTGGCCCTTTAAGTTGTAAATCTTCACTCTCATCTATGCCTATGATCCTTAGGTTTGGTCTTCTCATTGTGTACTGGATTTCCTGGATGTTTTGGCTTACAAGCTTTTTGCATTTTGCATTTTCTTTGACTATTGAGTCCGTGGTTTCTATGGTATCTTCGGCATCTGAGATTCTTTCTTCTGTCTCTTGTATTCTGTTGTTGATATTTGCATCTATGGCTCCTGATTTCTTCCCAAGGTTTTCTATCTCCATAGTTGTCTCCCTTTGTGATTTCTTAGTTTTTTTCTACTTCTGTTTTTAGATCCGGGATGGTTTTGCTCAGCTCCTTTACTTGCTTGTTTATGTTTTCCTTTCTTTAAGAGATTTTTGTTTTTTCTCTTTCATGATCTCAGCCTGTTGACCAAACTTCTCCTGTATTTCTTTAAATGATTTTTGCATTTCCTCCTTATTGACTTCTATTTTTGACCCATATTCTCCTAAATTTCTTTTAATGATTTTTGTGTTTTCCTTGTAAGAGCTTCTAACTTTTGATCCATTTCCTCCTGAATTTCTCTAAGATATTTATTTATGTCCTTCATGTGTTCCTGTAACAACATCATGACCAGTGCTTTTATATTCAAATCTTGTTTTTCTGGTGTTTTGGGGTATCCCAGACTTGCTGTTAATGGAGAATTGGGTTCAGATGCTACCATATTGCCATGATTTCTGTTAGTAACGTTCCTACGTTTGCTTTTGCCATCTAGTTCTCACTGGTGTTAATTGGTCTAGTCACTGGCTGGCGCTTCAACCTCCTTTGAGCCTATAAGGCTAATTCCACAACACTGGATGGCTGGGTTTCCCCTGTCACAGATTGCTGATGTGCTGCCCTCCTCTTGGGTGCCATTGGAGCCCTGGTGTATCCTACCCCAAGCAGTGTTATGCTTGGATTGTCTCTGTGGACTGAACCTGGTACTGCCCGTCTGCTCTGTCAGAGAGCGAGGATGGCAGTGGGCATCCCTCAGGGCACTGGCCCCAAGCCTGGATGGCACACAGAGGAACCACTGCTCTCTCAGTTCCTGGGTGCAGGAGGCAACCAACAGCTCAGTTGCCTGTGTCCCCAGAGGTCTTACACTCTGGATAGCTCAGTACCTGGGGTGGCCTGTCTCCACTGGCCGGGGACAAAGATGGGGACTCCGCCTTCTCCACAGGGCAGAGTACCCTAGTCAGGCTGGCCCTCAGAGGAAAGCTGTTCTCCCAGTTCCTAGGTGTGCGTGGAAGCCAGCAGCTCAGTTGTCTGTGTCCCCCTCGATCTTACACTTGGGATAGCTCAGTACCTGGAGTGGCCTGTCTCCACTGGCTGGAGACAAAGATGGCGACTCCGTGTTCTCCACAGGGCAGAGTCTTTTCCATTTTCAAAGGGGCCACTTCTTCTGAAATGTCACATTCTCCAAAAGCCAACTCAGTCTCTGCTTCTCACAAGTCCACAGTAATTTCTAGATGCTGTAGTTTTTAAATCTTTATCTTCTCTTCTTGCACTCCTGCTTCTGTCTTATTTAATCAGGCAGACCATGTCTCCTTCAGATAAGTACATGCCTGATATACATCCATGATTCCAAGTGTTCTTTCAAAGAGAGACGGGCTCTGAATCTCAGGTTGCTCATCAATAAAACAGGCATCACAGTTACTTAAGAAGCCTCACCAGTGGATTCTATAACATAACAAGATGGAGTTTACAAGGATCTGTGTGTGTGTGTATGTGTGTGTGTGTGTGTGTACATGGGGAGAGGGAGGGAAGGAGGAAGGGGAAAGGTAGGGGAAAAGAGAGGGAGAGGGAAAGGGGAGAAAGGGAGAAGGGGAGGAGGGAGAGAGAAGGAGAAAGAGGGAGGGTGGAGAGACCCTGCAAAAGTGCCAGGAGTCCAGCCTGGTCACACTTCCCCATGAGGGATGCTCAAGTGTCCCTTGAGCTATGACTCTCATTCTTTGTTAGGACTAATTCAAAAGCCAGATGTGCTTTTGGGATCTCAGCACTTAGCAGTACGAAAGCATGAGGATTAAAAGTTTCAGACCAGCATGAACTATATAGAAAGGACCAGCATTAAAATGAGACAGAGATGGAGAAAGAGAGGGGGGATGGAAGGAAGGAAGGAAGGAAGGAGAGAGAGAGAGAGAGAGAGAGAGAGAGAGAGAGAGAGAGAGAGAGAGAGAGAGAGACTGAGGTAATTATTGTTTGGAATGGAGATTTTTAAATATATTTTTATTGCCTTTTGGTCCTTGCAACTGGGCTCAAGGTTTTGTATATGCTATATCTTTGGTCTGCAATAATTTAATAGTTACATATTGATCACATAACATTTATATCATGATTACAGGCAGCAATCATCAGTCAAGGAAGGCTAATATACAAAACATATAAGGAACTCAAAGGGAAAAATAACTAGAGATCAAGAAATCAAATAACCTACTTAAAAAGTAGGGTACTAATCTAAACAGAGAATCTCAAAAGAGGCAGCTCAAATGGCTGAGAAATACATGTTCAACATCCTTAGTCATCAGGTAAAAACAAATCAAAACTTCTCTGAAATTTCATCTTATACCCATTAGAATGGATAAGATCAATAAAACCAATGACGGCCACAAAGGAGAGGAAGAGGAGCAACTGGGTCACTCATGCCTTGCTACTGGGAGAACAAACTTGTACAGCCATTATGGAAATCAGTGTGGTGATTGCCAGACAGATGGGAATCCATCTACCTCAAGATCCAGCTGTACTACTCCTGGGCACATACCCAAATGTCCCATGTAGGTCTACCATGAGACATTTCATCCTACCATGAAGACATTTTCTCAGCCATGTTTGTTGATGCTCTATAGTAGCCAGAAATTAGAAACAACCTAGTTGTCCCTCAACAGATGAATTGAT
Source organism: Apodemus sylvaticus (assembly GCF_947179515.1). NCBI lineage: Eukaryota > Metazoa > Chordata > Mammalia > Rodentia > Muridae > Apodemus > Apodemus sylvaticus. The sequence continues at coordinate 19,695,613 of NC_067473.1, read as the reverse complement.
ATTGAAGAAAATGTGGTACATTTTACACATTGGAATAACAGCCATTTTTAAAAAAGACATCATGAAATTTGCAGGTAAATAAATGAAACTAGAAAACATCATGCTGTGTGAGGTAAACAAGACTCAGATTTTATATACACACACACATATATATTATATTATATATTTGCATATAATATATATTGATATATTATATACTATATATATTATATGTTATATATTTATATATATAATATAAAATATATAAAATGTATATATGTACATACATATGGGATGTGTTCACTTATATTTGGTTATTATCTGTTAAGCCAATGATAACCAAGCTACAATCTGTAGAACCACAGAGGGTAAGTATACAGTAAGAGACTGGGGGTAGACAAATAGATCTCACTAGGAAAAAGAAATAGAATAGTTATGGGGGATATGGGGGTGACTAAAATTGAGGAGGGCAAGAGAGAGGCAAGATAAGGGAGGGAAGATGGGGAGGCGCAGCTAAAATTGAGATCCATTTGAGGGGTGGCATGAAAACCTAATAGGAGAAGCTTCACAAAATATGTAAATATATGAAAGAGATCTAAATGAAATTGTCAAATAACAGGGGAAGCCCTGACTGTATACATCTTGTCACCAAATAAAGTTTCCAGTACCAGAACTGGGTTACATTTAATTGGCCAAAGGGGTTCATAGGCCCAGAAACAACCCAGCTATTGCCAAGACTATAGGTTGCTCTCCAGAAACTCATGACAAGGATTCCCTGCTGAAGAAAACACCAACACAATTCAAAGAACACAGAATGCCAAGCTGTTGCCAACAGAACGTTCAATCTAATGGCCCAGCATCCTTGGAACAGGAAGGTAAGAGAACCTTCTACCAAAAGAGAAACAAACAACACCAAGCTAATCACAAGTCCTTGGATCAACAATGATATCTCGCCTGCAGGATATACTAGTGCAACGAAGGCACAAAATGTGTTGGAGCAACCGACTAATATTTAATCTGACTTAAGGACAACTCCTTAGAATGAAACACATACTTGATACTATTTGGGTGACCAAGAACTCAAGACTAGATAGGTCGGGTTCTGTGGATAAAACCAAATACTATCATTCTTTAAAAATAAAATAAAATAAAATGACTCGTAATGTCATCTGCTGTACTCCTAGATCAGTACCTGCTCAGCCATCCTCAGAGAAGCCTCCTCCTGCAGAAGAATGAAAGACCTTGGAACAGTCACCCCTAAGGATGTCTCTGTCAAACGTAGCCCCCTCAGGCCTCAAGAAATCCACCGAAAGAGGAGGTGGAAAGAGTGTAAGAGCCAGAGGCATGGAGGACACCCAGGACGCAAGGCCTCTCTATCAACAGGATCCATGCGCATATGAACTCAGAGACGAAGACAGCATGTGCAGCCTCCAACAGATGGCCCACGGCTGAAAGGAGAGGTGGGCACATGCCCCCTTCCTAACCCAGAAGCCATCTCCCGTTCATAATTCACAAAGGAAAGTGTAGCTTTTCCAAAGTGATTCTTCCCGTGGAAACAAACTACTCTTAAGGGTAGGCTACATGCCTAGCAGTAGATGGTCAACAGAAAATGAACTCAACAGGATCAGGGGAGCTTCCTTGTCTCCTATGTCAGGGCTTTTTGTTTATAATATATATATATGATAGATATATATATTACATACATATATTCTATTACAATTGATTAGTTTATATATTTTTTTATATTTATATAAATACATAATATATAATTATATATAAATATATATTAATTATATAATATAGATAATACATATTTTACATATTAGTATAACATATATGGTAAAACAAAAAACTAATCAATTATAATAGACTAAAACGAACAGGAAAAAAAAGAGCGCAAAAAGGACACGTAAGACAGATGTAGATGCAGAGACCAAGTCTTTCATATACTAAGAAATCCCAATTTTAAAAAAACTACGGTGGAACCCATAATAAGTACCCATTTCATTTTATTACTATTCTTTAGAAGCTTGTTTTTTTTTTCTCTATTGAGAGACAGAACAGAGGTGGATCTGGGTGGGGGTGGGGAAGAGTAGAATGAGTAGAGAGATGAGACACTGTAACCCGGGTATACTATATAAGAAAAAAGGATATTTTCAATAAAGGGCGGAAAGAAAGCATTTCAAAAATTAATGAGTTAAAACTACCTGACCAAAAAAAGTATTTTATTAATTACTTATTTTGTTTATTTACATCCAAAATGTTGCCTCCATGCCAGTTCTTTCTTGAAGAATTCTTCCTCCCATGTCCTCCCCCTTAGATTCATGGTTCTTATTGGGGAGAAAAACCTACATAAAAGCATTACTATAGCAAAATTTCCCACCCAAAAGAAACAAGCAAAGCTAAAAAAAAAAACTATTGTGATATGAACAAATGCAGTAAGGAAGGAGTTAATATTATTAGGAGAGTGTGAACATCGCAAAATATAGGGAGACAACTTTCTCATGAGCTCTGGGCTTAACAAATGGCCCACTGGGGACACAGCAAGCTTAGCATCTATTTTTATTGTTGTGCAAGAGCCTACCCTTCCACTGATTTCCCTTGGGTGATGTCAGTTATGCAAAACAACATACAAAGACTATGCTATGGCAACTCCCAGGAGCCCCAGCTCACGAGTGCCCTGAGTGGCCAGTGTTTACAGCCTTCTGCAATGCAAGAGCATTTCCAGAGACGTGAACTCAGCAATATGAAGACTCAGGCAACGCCACTAGGCATACTCATGTTTTCTATATTGCTTATAATGAATAAAGACACGCCTCTTCTGTATTAGTCTCTTTGGATTGCCATCACAAATGATCAAAACTGGGTGAGCTTAAGACAACAGATATTCATTCTTTACAATGCCATATGCAAATCTGAAGTGAAAGAGCTTCTTTCCAAGACTTTAAGCATGAAAGGATGCTGAATTTTATCATGTCTTCCTGACATGAATTTTTGTGAATACCTTTCAACTTCTCACCTCTTTAAATATCACCAAGCAAGTTTTTAGACTCAACACTTTTCAGATATTTTCCTTCTATAAACTGGAGGTCTCTTTTGAAATATCACTAATCTAGTAGAATTAATCTAAATCTCAAACCTGCAGCCAGTTATTCTAGTGTCTTATAACTTCACTTAACATTGTTCAGTCAGGGGCTGGAGGGACGGCTTAGTGATCAAGAGCTCTTACTATAGATGTTTGAAGAAGCACCAGGTAAGAGGTAAGTTGGAGTATTTCTCCCAGGATAGCTGCAGTCCTCACAAAAAGCACTCAAAGGAGTTAGAAGAGGTGGCAGGGACTTACATACAGTGTTAATCTTCTCCCAGCACTGATATGTTTTCTCTTACCCTTGCCCATCTTCGTGACCTGTGGTCTCTGTGGTGGCTAAAGTTCCAGGGCAGGCTTCTTCTTCTTTTTTTTTTATGAATCATATGTGAAAAATCTATACACTTTAATGGGTCTATACATTTTAAGAAGCCTTTTTAAAAGCTTACTACTGGATTATTTTAAACCAAAGATTTCACTGACATATACACACATATATATGCACATTATGTGAAGCATGAATATGATATACATAATACACACACACACACACACACACACACACACACACACACACACACACGAACAATTAAGGAAAAGCTTAATGATGTTCTTTGCAAGACTGGCACTGAGGGAAGCAGGGCCCAAGTCAACCAGTTCTCCAGGCTAGACTCAACTTTCAAAGGAAACCATCCTAGCTTCTAACATTGTAGACTATTTTAATCTATTTTGTTTTGCTTTGCTGTCATTTGAAGAGACGCGGTCATTCATTCTATGTTGCCCAGACTAGTCTTAAAATCCTGTCAGACTCCTTCTATTCTCCTGTTGGGCAAGTAGGAGTACAAGAATCCATCACAATAATGTCAATTTTTTTAACTTTTTATTTTTTTTAATTTTCTATATTTTGTTCACATTCTGAATGCTTTCCCCTTTCCAGGTTCCCCTCTCCCCATAAGTCCCATAAGCCCTCTTCCCTCCACCCATTCCCCAATCACCCCCTCCCATTTCTCTGTCCTGGTACTAACCTACAATGCTGGATCAAGCCTTTCCAGGACCAGGGCCCTCTCCTTCCCTCTTCTTGGGAATGATATGTGAATTGTGTCTTGAGAATTCAGAGCTTCTGGGCTAATTAATATCCACTTATCAGAGACTGCATTCCATGTGTGTTCTTTTGTGATTGGGTTACCTCACTTAGGATGATATTTTCCAGTTCCAACCATTTGCCTAAGAATTTCATGAATTCATTGTTTTTAATAGCTGAGTAGTATTCCATTGTGTAAATATAACACATTTTCTGTATCCATTCCTCCATTGAGGGACATCTGGGTTCTTTCCAGCTTCTGGCTATTATAAATAAGGCTGCCATGAACATAGTGGAACATGTGTCTTTATTGCATGCCAGGGAATCCTTTGGGTATAAGCCCAGGAGAGGTATAGCAGGGTCCTCCGGAAGTGTCATGTCCAGTTTTCTGAGGAACCACCAGACTGATTTTCAGAGTAGTTGTAACATCTTTCAATCCCACCAGCAGTGGAGGAGTGTTCCTCTTTCTCCACATCCTCGCCAACACCTGCTGTCTCCTGAGTTTTTAAACCTTAGCCATTCTGACTGGTGTGAGGTGAAATCTCAGGGTTGTTTTGATTTGCATTTCCCTAATGATTAATGATGTTGAATATTTCTTAAGGTGCCTCTCAGCCATCTGAAGTTCTTCAGGTGAAAATTTTTTGTTTAGCTCTGTTCCCCATTTTTTTTCATAGGGTTATTTGGTTCTCTGGGGTCTAACTTCTTGAGCTCTTTGTATATATTGGATATTAGCCCTCTGTCGGATGTAGGGTTGGTGAAGATCCTTTCCTAATTTGTTGGTTGCCGATTTGTCCTTTTGACGGTGTCCTTTGCCTCCAGGGCAGGCTTCTGATCCACTCATATGCTCCACTCCAGGATTCACTGGAGCCCAGCAATCCTAGATACCATGAGAGAGTCTATAAACAGACTAAGTATTTGATGTAGAGAGAGACAGCATCTGTAGAGGGAGCCTGGGACACTTGAAGTAAAGTCCCCTACGGCACTGTGGGAGACTGTTCCACCTGGTATACTTGAAGCAGACAGAGCCTTGGCTGCTGCAGGGACCTGGAGTCTGAACAGAGTCGTCACATCCTACTGGAAGCTGCAGACACAGAAGTTCTCCCTCCCTGGGGCATCAGACACAAAGGCTGCTGCTTGCTGCATGCTGGCCGCAGGCTGTGCAGATGAACCTTGCAGTTGCCTGTGGCATCCATGAATAGGTGGGTATTTCTTCTAAAGATGGCTGATCTGATGGTCCCAGGGCCAGGCGTCATCGAGTGAGATGCTGATGTTCTGAAAAGACCCTCTGCCTGAAGAGCACTTAGTCCTAAATGACATCTTTTATCATGTAGGCTATCTCTGTAGACCATATCACAGAGCAGGATCCCGAGACCAGACCACCGCTGACCTACCATGATAGCCATGGGTACCAGAAGCTTTTACATAAAATCTGCCTGGGTTTGGTGTCCTACTCTTCTTCCCTGTTCCCATCCCCCACGTTCTATGACCAGTGCCACAGGAGAGGCTACGGGCCAATTGCTGAGCCACCCGCCCATTGCTTCAGTAAAACTCCCAAGTGTTCCTTCTCTGTTTCTACTTAACTGCTTCAAAGCTAAGCTCTCACACAGAATGCACAACCAATGCAACAGCCAGACAAGCTGTGTCTGTGTGTATAGTCAACATGGAATCCTGCAAAAGGATGGCAGTTGACGCAGTTAAAAGAAAATGGCTCTAAGGTATTTTACATGTCAGGGTGTTTTGAAAGGTGGCACATTCTAGCCTGGAAGTCGATTCTCTTTCATTTATTCATTCATTCACTCATTCATTCATTTGGTTAGCTTCCTATTCCAAGCTTTCCCTGGCTGTTGGCCTAGAATTTTATTGTCATGTGTTCTTCCTTTCTCCTCTCCTGACTTGGAGACCTTTTGAGGAGAACTGTAACACTTGCTGGGTGCTGGGACTCTGGTGGGACAGCTGCTATAGCTCCCTTCTGTCAGGTCTCCCTTGCCTAGTCGCTGGATTGGTCTGAGCTCAGCTCAGCTCACTACTGGCTGTACAGAACACAGAAAGGTAACTGAGGCATGGTATACCTTCCAGACGCTCTGGGGCCATGCTTTGAGCGACATGCAGCCTGCTGGTTTTATCTGAGTGAAATACTGTACAGGGAATAAAAACTGTTGTCTTAACAAAATAAACAAGCTAGAAGAGCTCTTCCTGTTCCTGCAGAGGATCTGAGTTAGGTTCCCAGCTCTACTCTCACTCTCCCAAGTCAAGTGGCTCACAACTGCTTGTAGCTCCAGTTGTCACCCTCAGACCTCCCTCAGCCTGTACACCCAGGTAACACACATAAACACACACAGGCATATACGCATAACAAACAAAACAACTAACAGATCTTTAAAAAGGAAAACACAATTCTCAGTTCCTTAACTGAGGGCTGGGAGATAGCTCAGCAGTAATAAGTGCTTGCGGCACAGGCTGAGGACCCACATCAATACAGTGATGTGAGATCACATGAATACAGCGTTCAAGTGAGAGATCCGGGCTCCGTGTAGAAGGTGAGAAGTGACTGAGGAAGATACCTGACTTCAAGCCCTACTCCTCTGAGCACATCTGCATATAATACACATACACACAAACACACAATACAACACATGCATACTCACACATATATACAGTTATACACACATATATACATACTGACAGACATATACATACATACACATATACATATATACATATACACATGTACACATTCTCACATACTCCTACAGACATGTACACACACATACACAAACATATAGGCATATGCACATTCACACATACACACATACACACAAATACACACTCAAACATACTCTCACACATGTATGTACATACACACATATACACATGCCCACACACATACACACTCACATGCATATATACATGTATACAAACACATACACATACTCACATACCTACACATACTCACATACAAGTACTCATTTATTTTTACCAAATAATAGGAGAAAGCAGATCTCCCATTCCATTAAGTCAAACAGAGATTCCAAATCAAAAGAAATTCTTCTTCAGTTGTCTGATACTGCTACTGAAAGTTTTAGGTTCCCACAAAGAGCTTCTCTGTAACAAATTACTGCAGTGTGGAGATGGCTTTTACCAGGTCTGCCCAGACGTGGTTCTAAATTGGGAGAATGGAAAATCGACGTGGGCCACATACACTGACTATCTAATTATAAACCCATAAATTATAACTATTTCTAGGAAACTACCACATGATAGCATCATGTTATAAATAATAAAATTTCAATGTGCTGCACTTCATGAAGTGTTTAGAATAAAAGATATAAATTACTTGAAACCTTATGCTTTATTGGGTATTTGATAATGAACAAGATGATAAAGACATGGAGCAAAAGAAAACTTATTAGCCATCCCTAAAATAGGGGAAGAAAACAATTTCTGTTATTTTTCTTATGAAAGAATAAAACAAAAGGGGAGAGGAAGGGAGGAGAGGGAGGGAAGGGGAGAGGAGGGAGGGGAGGGGAGCAGGCACCGTGTCACTCTCCCATAAGCTTTTAACTTTAAGAGGTACAGGCAGGAAGGTCAGTAGCTCATGACCATTCTTGGCTACATAGGAAGTTTGAGGTCAACCTTGTTTTCGAGATCCTGTTTCAATAAAACAAAAATAAACAAATAACGGGAAACATTAATAAAACTATTGTAACTGTGAGAATCTGAAGTAATAAGGGAGATGAAATTTGCTTTTTTTCCTTCTGCCTTTCCCCTGTATTTATTTCACTTTACCTTTACCTCCATTTTATCATTCTTCCGACTACTACTCCTTTGTAGAAGGGAAGATGAAGAGGTTCTTTCTAGCAGCCAAGTGCAGGTTCCCTTGCAGCATCTCCCTTCCTTCCTGCATGCTGAGTCCTAAAACATTCAAGCCCTGCCTCCCCTCCCTGAAGGACTGTGGAGTCACCTGGGACAGAGCAAGGCACAGTGTTGTCTTGCTAAGGGGAGGAAGAACTCCTCAGTATCAATGGGGAAAGGCAAGTAGGCATTCGAGGTTGTGCTGGATTTTGAAAGATGCTGAGCATGAAAGAAAGGTGCTTTTTATTTTAAACTGTCCCAGGGGCCTGAGCTGATCATGCATCTTCCTGGAGATATTATCCTTTAAAATGAAGGAGGGAGGTGAGTCAGCACCTCCTGGCTTCCTGGTCAAAGATTACCAACATTTTCACTCCCTTTAAATACCAGGCCAACATCTAAAGAGCCAATATCTTGTAGACGGCACTTACCATAAAGGAATAAAATTTAAATGAACAAATATATGATAAGAACATTTAGAATGCTAAACATAAAAATGTTAAACAATTGAATGTTACTTCTAAAGGTGTAGATAGTTTATGAGTCAAATAAAGAGCCTGAGTAATCTAATATACTCAGTCCTAGGATGCTGCTAGAATGTGGCTTAGGAGCATACTATAGCTGAGCTCACTGGAGCACGCCTGATATATCTGCAATCAGGGGATAAGGAGAGGGGCTCTCTTAAGCTCAGAAGTTTAAGACTATACATCTAGACAAAACAAAAATAGGAGATGGAGAACAAGAAGAGTACAGTTTACACAGTTGGATGCTGGATGTTTACAAAAAAAATAGAAAGAACAAAAGAAAATGTATTTAATAGGTTGGTTAAACTTTAAACTCATTGAGCCACACAAAGAATGATAGGGAAGGTTTGTGGTAGTTTTTCTTGTTTTGTTTTTATGAGACAAAGGCTTACTAAGTAGCCCATGCTAGCACATAACTTGCTATGTACACTAGGCTAGCCATAAATTTGTAGTAACCTTCCTGCCTCTGCCTTTTGAGTGCTAGAATTACAGGTATAGATCACTGAGTCTGTTGTGGAAAAATATCAGTAAAAGGAAATCATGAAGATAAGAGGAGAAATTATTGGAAAATAAACAATAGTGAAGAAAATAAAGTTTTTTTTAAAATACACTAAACTAATATGCGTCATCAACAAAAGAATAAAGAATAAATACAGCCAGCCAAAACTGGAAGAGTAGAAACAGAGATTCAGAAAAGCAGATGTCAGGAGCACAGGGAGATCTGAGGAAGATGTGAGAGACGGAGCTCGGGGGAAACACATGTTACATGCACAAAGTGCTGGCTTCCATCCCACTGCCTTCCTACACATAACCCACACATACCACGACATATCCCGTAGAACATACATGCATCACATATATATCACACACATGTACCACATAACCCATGTGTCATACATATAAATGCATACACATAACACATATACTATACACACACACACACACACGGGGGGGGGGGAGAAACAAATGCAGTAAAACACTAATATGTTAAATCTCACATAGGTTTCTTTTATAAATATCTGATATAATTTTGATATGTGTGAAATACCTTAAAATTACAGAAATTTCATCCCAAGCCAATTCAATTGGTTATAATTTGTAGGCTGGAATTTAAAACTGACAAAAAAGTGTCTCTAAAATCTGAGCATGAGCCAGCCTTGGGAAAGAAGGTGAACTTCCAGAGGTGAGCATATGGCTCCCAAACTGATCCTGTTCACATCCTGTTCACTGATCCGTAGGCATCCTTAGGGCAGGAAAAATAACAGATTCAGCCAGCTCTCTCGAAAATGGACTCTTGCATCCGCACTGTTGGAGGTCGGAAGAGACCACACTTCCAGCACACGGGCACTTCAGTCCTTCTGCCTCGTCCCACGGACATGGACGAGCATGCGTTCGAAGGATGCATATTAAGTGAAATGTTGCACACCCTGTCAGCAAAGCAAAGGGAAGGGCCACGGCTGACCTGCTGCCTGCGTCATGAGCAGTTTGGAAACGGGCAGTTAAAATGGTCAAAACCACCACAGACGTGCTCGGACATCCTCTATGTGCTGCTACTTGGCCTCGCCCCTGAGCCCGCACTGACATTTACAGCACTCTTTCCACAGCCAAAGCGTTGATTGCCTCTCTTCCTCCTTTCTTAGCAGACAATAAGAATGATGCCCACGCAGGCATTGGTAGATTGTCTGAGGCCTCAGATCTTAACCGGTACAATCAGAGGCTAAGGTTCCTGCAGCAAGGGCTAACAGTGTTCCCAGTGCCTGAGTGTTTCTGCTTCCAACCTGCAGATCTGCCTTGAGGTCTCATCTGCTAACATTACTGAGGACATTTGTCAATTTTTACTTTGTGAGAAAGATAGCATGTCTTCAAAAATAGACCTTATCCAAAGCACTTCTACGATGTGGAATACCTTGGAATCATCGATTTAGCACTCAGCATTCCAGAGACAGATGCAGACATGTTTCCTGAGATAAAGAGGGCTAGAAGAGTAAGAGACGTGTGGATCCATGTGCATCCCTCCTCCACCTGCTCCTCCCTCCTGCTCTTCCCAGTCCTCCTGGTCCTCCCTCCTGTTCCTCCCTCTCTATTCTCACTGCCCACCCTTCTGCTTTCTTTCCATTCACACCTTACGATATCCTGCATCAAGGTCTCAGGGGCCTCAGAACATGCTAATTGTACTGCCAGAGAACATTCTGCTCCCATCTCAACTGCCAAATATTTATTATTCAAACCTTGAATGTAGCATCATTTCATGAAGAACGTCTTGGAGCTGATGCACAGCTCAATGGTAGAGGATTCGCCTATCACGCTCAGGAAAGGTCCTGTACACAGTTTCAGTACTGAAGAATTAACATATCTTCTCTGACCCACCAGTCTTGATGAATGATCAAGTCTACCTGCATCTAAGCTGTTTCTCATTGCACTGATGCAAAAATCCTATTAAAAAAAATCAGTAGGACAACTGATAAATTACTATCCAAAATGCCTACAAACATTCAAAGTGTTCAATACCTAGGGTGTTGATTCTCTGGTTTTTACTATGTGTTTTTATTTTATAATAATATTGGAAAGCAAGAATTTAATAATGAACAGGAACGTAACTATATCTCAGAATGACATCAAGAAAATTGTGTGTGGGGGGTGTGATGTTGCAAGCTAGCTAAAGTAATTCCCTGTTTGATTGTAATTACTCTAACAACAGTGCACTCTGATACAAAAAGAAGCAGGGTGTGATGGCGCACGCCTTTAATCCCAGCACTTGGGAAGCAGAGGCAGGTGGATTTCTGAGTTCGAGGCCAGCCTGGTCTACAGACTGAGTTCCAGGACAGCCCAAGATATACAGAGAAACCCTGTCTCAAAAAAAAAAAAAAAAACCCAAACAACCAAACCAAAACAAACAAACAAACAAAAAAACAAGATAAAACAAAAAACAAAAAGAAATTGCCAAGAATAGACTGGAAGACACTTCATAATGAAAAGAATGGTTTCAGAATTAAAATAGAAAAGCTTCTTCTGCTACATTAGATCTATATACAAAACACAATTAGTTGATGTTACTTTGATTATGTGTGTGTGTGTGTGTGTGTGTGTGTGTGTGAGAGAGAGAGAGAGAGAGAGAGAGAGAGAGAGAGAGAGATGAAAATGTCTTTTAGGTCCTATAGATAAGATCTTGAATATTAATTAACAAATGAAATAATTCTTTGGGCAAAGAGAAACTTTACTCTAGAAAGAATAAAAGAGAGACTTCCTACTAAAGAGCTTCTGTGCAAAGCTGGGGACAGAACTCACGCTGAGAGCAGCTGTCACTTCATTCTCTGGCACTGCACTACCTGACCTGCACCACCTGGCAATGGGCCAATATATTTTCTTTAGGGTACAGAGTTAAGACGACTCGTGGTCTTTAAAACTCCATTAGGGCATCTGATGCATTATGCATGATGATGGACACACAGCTACCTTGCTTTAGTCCAAAGGAAAAGGAAATTTACTTAAACCCCAAAGAATTCTTTTTCCTATAACTCAAGGAGAATCAAATGGTGAAACGAGAGGCCTTCCTGGACCACACTGGCTACACTGGGGTAGAGGAGCATATGTTTGCATAAGCCTGCCAGAGAGGAAGCACACAGGCCACCAAGCCCACAGAGGAGAAGCGAAACACACAGATGCTTGTTAGTAGACAAGGACAGTCAGCTCACTGACCTGAATAGCTAATGCATGTGTGAGGGAGGACCAAACATTTTCTCCATCCGCTTATTAGATTTGTGCAGCTCCTTTGTGTGTTGAAAAGGCGGGAGGGGGTGGGGGAGGCGGGTGGACATTTTAAAGCACTTTGGCAAGGATGTAATCAAATCTCTTCAAGTTTCTGGCAGGATGATGATATGTTTCAGCCTCATTAGTCTTGCTCATAAAATTTCACATTCTCTCCAGATGCAGATAAATGTATATGTAGGCATAAGATGGGTTTGAGACCCGAGCATGTGTTTCCCATGTGCACGGCAGCAACGTATTTCAGACATGATGGCTTGGAAGATGCTATGCTCCCCTGTCATGAACAATGCACAATTTAACTTCTATAGAGAACAAAGTAGGCCTAAAAATAGACGCACGAACAAATGGTTGAGAATATAGGGCATCCTTTGCAGAAACTTGGTCTTTGGAAGAATGGAAATTTCCTTTAGAGAATAATTGAGACTCATCTGAGCCAATTACATCTCCACATTACAACTTACTAAATACAACTGTCAAAGGAGATGTTATTGAAGTACTGGAGTCAAAAAAATTACATTTTAATTCCTCTGCTATTACTGTTTCCAGAGAGCCTTGGACTTTGGTGGCTAAAAGCACAAATCCTAGTACCAGACTTCTTGACTCCAAATTCTTAGGCCAGTATGTTCAACTCTGTGTTCAGTTTCTTCACATGCAAATTGAAGATAACAAAGACTACTTAATGCATAGGCAAAGCCTGCCCGCTAGTGTCAGGTGCATAGCGCACGCTTGCACTACTCCCCCTACAGTGAGTTCTCTCAGTATTCCTCAGCCCAGTTGCTAGTGTTAGTGCCAGGTCATCACATATCTTAGGTCAATATTAAGACAATAGGAACTCTGTAGTAGTGACATCAGCATTATAATAAGTATTAATTTCTAAAATACATAATTTGGGGAATGGAAAACAAGAAAATAGTCTTTTTGTTTTCCTGGCAAGCCCTCGATGACCAGGAACCCACTATGTAGATCAGGCTGGCCCAAACTCACAGAGAGCCACCTGCACCTGCTGGGATTAAAGGGGTACGCCATTATACTGCCCCAACCATCAGACAACACCATTGAGAACAAGTGTTTCATTTACTGAAGAAAACATGCTAACAGTAGTCTCTCTGGGGGAGCACAGTGGGTTTATAGAAGGCAGGGAAAGCCATCAACTGTCCCAAGCAATAGCAATAAATAACTGGACTCATACTTTCCCCTAAAACACGACTTAGTCTGAAGCCTGAGTTAGTAGAAAGCCAATTAAAGTGCACTCTTTCTATAGGACACGACTATATGGTAAATTATGAGCCAAAAAATTCAGTGCCCACTGATCACCGAAACTGTTTAGTCCAGCTATATGTTTGTTGAGGATTTTAAAATACCTTTGGAAAATAGCATGGTTCTTGCACTAGTAGCAGAGAAAACTGAGTTTTCCTTTGGACTCCGTTCAGTCGTTCAAACAACAGTGCTTTAAAAATGAGTGTCAGGTCAAGCCCACAGGACCCAAAGGACAAGGCTTCCAGGACTGGCCCTATTTGCCATTGCCAGTGTTTCTAAATAAAAAGATACTAGAATTGAACCCCTTTGCCACCTACCATGAAGTTCAATTCAATTGTTTATTTATTAAATGGTCATAGATTAAACCTACTTTACATTTGTCATGTACAAAGTCTACATCTCATTCTTATAGAATCATTTTATCTTATATACACACACGAAAGCATACACACACACACACACACACACACACACACAATGCTAGGTGTACTGACGCATGTTTGCAATCCCAGCACTGGGGAGGAGGAGATGAAGATTAACCAGAGTAGACATTTAATACCAACCTCAGGTACATACTGAGTTCAAGGCCAGTCAGGGTCACATGAGCCTCAGTTTCAAAAATTGAAAATAATAATAATGATAATTTTCTTCCTATGAGCCAAGTGCAGTTGCTCGTGCTTGTAATCCCATCACTTGGGAAGCATGAGTAGTGGACTCCTAACGACTCCTGATAGCCACCTAGGCCACATTGTGAGGTCCGGGCTACCTTGAGCTACACAGTGAAGCCTTGTTCTGATAAAGCAGACAGGGGTATGAGAGCAGAGCAGATGGGGAGTTGGGGAGGGATAACTAATAATAAGAATTTTTTAAAGCCACATGGAAGCTTACTATCTCATAACCTCTTGAATGCATGTGCATTCAGACAAATGACTTTAATTAAACTTACCCCACACAGGGGATAATGCAGCTCCCAGAAGCTAAGGATCACCAAATGAAAAGCCCAGGGTCAGGGGTGGGCTACTCTCTTTAAGCTATTGACCAGAGCTGTCCCACACACTGCCAAAACAATACAGGCAGGCCATTGCTTCTGTCTCTGGTTTCCCACCAGAACTTGATGGGAAGACCCGATTGCTGAAGTTACCACATACTTTGGTCATAGTATATAGAGAAATAAAGTTGGTACTAACTAGAAGACTTTGTTTTTCTGATGGCTAGATTTCAGAAAACCAGAATGTGGCCGCCATCTTTGCTCCTGTGACTGAGCAGCCAGATGCAGAGAGATACACAGAGGTCGCTTGGGACACAGCCCACCAGGGCCCCACCTGCACTCAGGAGCTGGGCGGTGCCTCCACAGGCATGTGTGCACCTAGTCTGCTAGAGGATATCTGCTTTGCAGGGATTAGAGATGAGGCCACCAACTTCACTTCTGGAACTGAGCAGGATAAACAGGCTAAGAAAGAAATTAGGGAAATGGCCCCCTTCACAATAGCCACAAACAATATAAAGTATCTTAGGGTGACTCTAACCAAACAAGTGAAAGATCTGCATGACAATAACTTCAAGTCTCTGAAGAAAGAAATCGAAGAAGACCTCAAAAAATGGAAAAAACTTCCATGCTTGTAGATTGACAGGATTAATATAGTAAAAATGGCCATTTTGCCAAAAGCAATCTACAGATTCCATGCAATCCCCATCAAAATGCCAACTCAATTCTTCATTGAGTTAGAAAGCGCAATTCTCAAGTTCATCTGTAATAACAAAAAAAAAAAAAAAGGAGAGCTAAAACTATTCTCAACAGTAAAAGAACTTCTGGGGGAATCAGTATCCCAGATCTCAAGCAGTACTACAGAGCAATAGTGTTAAAAACTGCATGGTATTGGTACAGGAACAGGCAAGTAGATCAATGGAATAAAATTGAAGACCCAGAAATGAACCCACACACCTATGGTCACTTGATTTTTGACAAAGGAGCTAAAACCATCCAGTGGAAAAAAGATAGCCTTTTCAACAAATGGTGCTGGTTCAATTGGAGGTCAGCATACAGAAGAATCCAAATTGATCCATTCTTATCTCCATGTACTAAGCTCAAGTCCAAGTGGATTGAGGACCTCCACATAAAACCAGACACACTGAAACTAATAGAAAAGTGGGAAAGACCCTTGAGGACATGGGAACAGGGAAAAATTTCCTTAACAGAACTTATGCTCTAAGATCAAGAATTGACAAATGAGACCTCATAAAATTACAAAGTTTCTGTAAGGCAAAGGACACTGTCAATAGGACAAAACAGCAACCAACAAATTGGGAAAATATCTTTACCAACCCTACATCCAATAGAGAGCTAATATTCAATATATACAAAGAACTCAAGAAGTTAGACCCAGAGAGCCAAATAACCCTATTAAAAATGGGGTATAGAGCTAAACAAAGAATTTTCACCTGAGGAATATGAAATGACTGAGAAGCACCTAAACAAATGTTCAACATGCTAAGTCATCAGGGAAATGCCAATTAAAACAACCCTGAGATTTCACCTCACACCAGTCAGAATGGCAAAGATCAAAAACTCAGGAGACAGCAGGTATTAGTGAGGATGTGGAGAAAGAGGAACACTCCTCCACTGCTGGTGGGAGTGCAAGCTGGTACAACCACTCTGGAAATCAGTCTGGAGGTTCCTCAGAAAACTAGGCATGATACTACCAGAGGACCCTGTTATACCACTCCTGGGCATATACCCAGAGGATTCCCCAGCATGCAATAAGGACACATGCTCCTCTGTGTTCATAGCAGTCATATTTATAATAGCCAGAAGCTGGGACGAACCCAGCTGTCCCTCAATGGAGAAATGGATACAGAAAATGTGGTATATTTACACTATGGAATACTGCTCAGCTATTAAAAACAATGAGTTCATGAAATTCTTAGGCAAATGGGTGGAATTGGAGCATGTCATCCTAAGTGAAGTAACCCAATCACAAAAGAACACACATGGGATGCAGTCAATGATAAGTAGATATTAGCCCAGAAGCTCTGAATACCCAAGACACAATTCACATATCAAATGATGCCCAAGAAAAAGGAAGGAGAGACCCCTCCTCCTGGAAAGGCTCGATGCAGCAGTGTAGAGGAATACCAGAACAGGGAAGCAGGAAGGGGTTGACTGGGGAACAGGGGGAGAAAAGAGGGCTTATGGGACTTTTGGGGGAGGGGAACAAAGAAAGGGAAATCATTTGAAATGTAAATAAAGAATATATCTAATTTTAAAAAAAGGAAAACTAGAATGTGCCTATCTTAAATAGAAAACAATGTTCATTTACATATCTTTTTGTTTCTCAGTTTGGAAAAAACCACAGATTTAATGACAGTGACACTTGCCCAGTCACTAGTCTGGGCACAATGATAATCTGAAGATTTTCTATTCTGAATTCAGGTGGGGCTCGTGGCTATACATGTCATGACTTGAATCTCCCACTCCTGAATGTGACTTTTGTCCCGCAGTAAAGGTTCTGCTCTCAGAATTCAAGCTCAGTACTAAGAGTTTTTAACCCAAATCTTCCAGTAAGTACAGCATAAAAATGTCACTACAGATTCCAATACATGGTAGCTACACTTGCTAGCATATTCCTACCATGGCTTCATTAATTATTTGAAATCATTTTATACACTTTGCACACATATACTTTGTTAAAGAATTTATGCTCCGGGGCGAGGACATAGGTCAGTACAGAGAGCATTACCAAGGACTGGGGATCTTTGGTTGGCAGTCCCTACCAGCCAGCCTTAAAAATGCACATCTCTGAATTCCTTCCACTTGGATGGCCGCCTCCCTATATCCACACAGCGCAGGATTTAAATTTAAGCTTAAGTAACAGCTTCTATAAATAGATCCATTTTTTTTAAATTCCTTTCTAAAGTCATCTCCCCATCCCATATGACTCAGTGACTCTTAAGGTAACTAAGTATTACCCAAGAGTCTGGAAAAACTACTGCAATTAGAATTCTAGACAAGAAAACATATGTCTCAAATATAAGATAAAGTTGTAAGTAAGAGAGGCACCTTGGAAAAGGAAGGCTGTTGCTGTGTTCTTTAAGAGAAAGAGAGAGACAGAGACAGAGAGAATCAAAATAGAAAATGGTTTAGTAAGCCAGGGATGAAGGCACACACAACAGCAAGATGTATCAGGAAAACTGTGCTCAAGGCCAGCCTGAGCTACATAGTAAAGCCTGTAAAAAAGAGATCAGAGCAGAAAAGGAAGAAGAGGGTGGGGAAGGGAGAACGGGCAAGGGAGGGGAGGGTTGAAGAGAACAGTCAGGCCAAGAGCATCTGGCATTACATCTCAAAGGCAGCTTTCAAAATCGAAGATACACTAAAAAACTACTTGAGAAAAAGATGTCTGCTTACAATAGACACAATGGTGAGGACGCCTCTACATTAACACATGCAGCAAAAGCCACTTTACACCAGAGTCCAGTGTTTCTTTCCTACTTAATGGCTTACTTACTGTTCTTGACCAGGATTCTGAAGGATTAAAGCAGTTTTGAGAAGCAATCAGGAAACACAACGTCTAAGACAAGCAAACTCCTGTGTTCATCTTTTGTGCTGTAACAAATTTATTTCTAAGATGCACTGACTGTTTAATACCTAAGTTTCTACTTCCTGGGGTCAAAAAGAAGTAATTCAAGTATTTTTTCTTGTACTATTCAATTATATGAGACAATCTTGGTAAAATTCGAGTTGCATCTGAAAGGATATATGAATTAATGATCCTGTCACTGCATTTAAAAAGTAGAAATAATAAGAAAATGAAACAATGACATTTTTTATCCAAATTCTATCATTAATGAAAGCTGGTTGTATTTGGCTTAAGGAAGATGTCTACAACACCGCATCTTTTTTTTTTTTTTCACAAACAAACACCTTAAGATACAATGTCCACAACGCTATTCGTTTAGCACATGGGAAACTTTTTTATTGCTGGAAGGTTGGGAACTGTGTTTCTTGGAAAGGAATCTAGAAAAGGACATAAGAAAAACCTGAAGTGCAGTGGAGAGCATGGCCAGGCTTCCATTGGTGCTGCTCAGGTTTATGGGAAATACAAAGTTAGGAAAATCCCTGTTGTCCTAACATTCACCAAATTTGGTTTTTCTGAATGATTTCTCACAATTGTCCTTACAGTATCTTTTTTCCTGTCACTTGTTCATTAAAGAAAAAATAATTAGGGTAAGATTTCAAGGAAGAAAGAAATGAGCTAGAAATCTGATTTAGGGAAATGAATGCTAAAGGAATTTAGTAATGCCGGCACCTTCAGGAAGATCTTACTATACCAAAGAGGAGATATTTAGTGATGGGACAGCAAGATGGCTCTATGGATAAAGTTAATTGCTGCCAAGACTGATTATCTGAGTTCAGTTCCCAAGACCACAGAGGGTGGAGTGAGAGAACAGAGCCCTTCCTACAAGTCATCTTGTACCTCCAGTGCACTCAGAAATGGGGATGTGCACGCACACACACATACCACAACACACACACACATACCACAATACATACACACAAACACACACACACAGGGAGAGAGAGAGAGAGAGAGAGAGAGAGAGAGAGAGAGAGAGAGAGAGAATAAAGGAAGCTCTCACAGCACTCTAGCACTATGGAGGGAAAGATGGATGTAGAAATGTAGAAAGCCTTAGACAGTCTCTTTGTTTCTGTTTCCAGAAACAAGGGCTATTTGAGTTTGCCTTAACATATGTTGTTTTTTTTAATTGGATATTTTATTTATTTACATTTCAAATGTTATCCATGTTCCTGATCCCTCCCACAACCCCCATCCCATCCTCTTCCTCCTGTTTCTCTGACGGTTCCCCCACCCACCTCCCCGCCCTCGCAGTCCCCTACACTGGGGCATCAAGCCTTCACAGGACCAAGGGCCTCTCTTTCCACTGATGCCCGACAAGGCCATCCTCTGCTACATATGTGACCAGTGCCCTGAGTCCCTCCACCTTTACTCTTTGGTTGTATAAATTACAATACATTTCCTCAGAGTAAAAGGCTCCTCTGGTGTCACATAAGCACTCTGCTGTTGAGTACTTTCTCCTGACACCTGCTCCCTCCCCATCACACAGCACTTCATCCGTCTCCTTACACATTCCAGACTTTAACCTTGACCCACACTGCTTTGTATTCCTCTTCATCTTTTTCCTGCCACTGAGAACCCAATGAAGACTCTGAAGCTATAATTTCTAGTAAGAATCAAATGCACCCCATTCAGTGACTAGCAGCCAGGTAGTTGCCAGCCAAAGTCAGTACAAGTTCTACATGCCTCAAGAATTGAGAATTCTTACACAAACACAAGCAGGAATAATTATATTTACAAATAACTAGTGCTACTGAAAATAGACACTCATTGGCTATTGCTTTTGCTATTATCATCAGAGATAAAAGAATTGAACAAAAATACCATCAGAACTAAAGATACAAGTGAACGACCATTCTACCTACCTATCACATTAGTGGCGGACAGCAACGCTGACTTGGCCCCTTAACCCTGAGGAACTCTATCCCCTCAGCCACTGGTACATGAAAATGTTTCTCCACCCCACACTTACTATTCAAACACATGTGCTAGAGCTATTTTCCCACGATGCTCATGTAGGCAAAATGAGGCAGGGACTGACAATTTGGAAAAACTACCCCAAGCTGAGAGGAAACCTACAGGGTCTTTGGGTAAATTACTACTTTAGCTTGTGGATTAAAGACAATAAGGTTATTGTTATTAGAAACCTCCGAAATCAATTATGAAAGCTCACGAAAAGGACTGATAAAATCCATTTCAGCTTTTCATAGACCTCCTAACTTATGCACTACAGCCTACGTGATAAACAAACCGGTAGAAGGTTTGACCATGACGTTAGATAATCTCGGCTCAAGCTGCAGCTATGAACCTCTCTGTAAAGTAGGATGACAGCGTTACTGATGATCAGAGATCACTGTGGGGGTGGAACACAAATAGGTATGTGTATGACCACACCATTATCATCAATAAAAGTTACTTACTATCATTATGAGTATTAGAATGTTGTGCCTATGTAACTGGAAATTTCAACTACGCATAATACCAACAGATTCATTTCAGTCTTAAGAGTACTCCCTCAAACAAACAAACAAACAAAAAACAGAAACAACAATAACAAAACTCTGTAACTTAAAACTAGCAAACACTGTGGTTTGGAATGTGCTGTCACTGTTGGTCGCTTCCATTTTCCTCTCTCCCAAATCCAAAGTTGCCATTCTCCACACTCACAGTTGGAAACTTCCCTCCCAGTATATCCTAATTCATAAATGCGGTCAATTCTTTGGTGCCAGCTATGGTGGCTCACGCCAGTAATTTGAGCTCTTAGAAGGCTGAGGCAGAATGACTGGTGTGCACCTGAGGTCAGCGGGACTACAGAATGTCTTCCTCTCAAAAAACAAAACTATGAAAAAAAATGCATACATCTACGTCTTCATACGAACTAACATTGGACGAGCTGGGAAGTTCATCCTAATGCTGTCTGTCACTTTGTAAGTCGTCTTGGACGGAATTCAAAACGTCATTCACTCATACTCGTAACCCTTATAAAAAGGAGATAATACGTGTCTCCAAGGAACATTTATATTGATTATGAAGCAGAGAACATTATATCTCTGACAAATGCCAGCTGTCATTATTTATAAGGGAAACAATTTAATTGGAACACAGGTGTAGACATAAAGAAATTCAATAAGTTCATATGAAACACAAAAATCTATACTCTAAACTCAGGGTTACATTTAGAATTTCATTTTATAGTTATTGTAGGGGGTAGTCTATGTGCCTCGGTGTGTACGAGTGTACACACACACACACACACACACACACGCATGCATGCTGTGCGGGTAACAGCCAGAGGCTGATCTGAGGGTCTTCTTAATCACATTTTTCTTCTCTTTTGAGAAGGAGTCTGAGACTCGATGAATATGCAGTGGAACAATTCAGTTACACTCAGCCAGCCACCAGCCCCAGAAATCAACTCATCCCCCCAGTGATGGACTACAGGTGCGTGCCTCCAGCCTGGCTTTTCCCCTAGGTTCTGGGGATCAGAACTCCAGCCCTCATGCTTGTGATGGTAGCTATTTTACTGACTGAGCCATCTCCCCCAATCCTGGAATGTAGTTTTTAACTTAATTAATTAATTAATTAATGTTAAAGATGAAAATTTTGTATTATTAAAAGAATAAAAAATATATCTCTTTTGTACATAAGGATATTTTATAGACTTGGAGGGAGAAGGTATAAAAATAGCTATAACAGAACTTTAAAATCAGAGTTGTGTGGGATAAAACTACATTCAATGAAACCTAAAAGGTCCTAAAGGCAAAATCAACTGTTCTGTTAAAGATAATCATCAAGGTAGAGTTTACTTGCTCTAATGTAAAATTATAGTTAACATTAAATCTAGATAGTGAGAAACTGTATAAGATAAACAATTTCATTTCTCCAACAAGTAAATTATAAAGAGCAAAAAGATAAAATAAATCTGAGACACTTTAAACGCAAATAGACAAAACTAAACTAAATAGACAGAAGCTTTGGCGATGGAACCGCAAGTGGCAGCGCTAAGAGGGCGGGCTCGCCAGTGAGGGTGTGGTCTGGGGGGGGCGGGTTCAACAGTGAGCATGGGGGGGGGCAGATTCACCAATGACGGTGGTCGAGGAGGGCGGGCTCACCAGTGAGGGTGTGGTCTCAGGAGACTAGGAGGGGGCGGAGCGAGGGCATGGGTGGGGGCGGGGTCTGGGGTAGCAGGGCAAACCAACAAGTGGGCTTGCTGACCAGGCTCTACAGCTCGAATTGGAAGTTATATGGTGACTCATCAGTCCTTACCTGGCTTTATGTGCGTCCCTGTCTCTGAGTTACACATTTTAATATTTTTATTAAAATTAAAAATTGCAGTTTTAAAGATTCACCAAATCAGCAATTACATAGAATGTACTTCTCTCTGCGCAGTCATGTTCATACCCCAAATCGAATGCACTTCCCTTGATTTTACACGTGATTGTTGTAAGACAACTGAGCAGAGCCCTTTAAGAGGCTGACTTGTAGGCATTCACTGAGTCAGGTACAGTTTTCATTTAAGGAGCACAGCTCAACTGGTGGAATGCACAGCTTCCAGGTCCCAAACTCAGCGTTTAAAAAGGCTGCCCAGAAAGGAAGGAAAATTCACTTACTTTCTTTTCCACGACCTTGCCTCCTTGTTCAATATGTCTCTCTACGTAACCAGAGGACAGCAACTCGCTACAACAACAAAAGAGAAACTGCAGTTAGAGGATCCTGTGGCAGAAGACAACTCAGTAACGGAGGTTGCCAAGCGTGCTCCAGGCCCTGGGTTTGACCCCCAGTGCTTGGAGTTGGGGTGGGGCGTGGGTTAGCCTTGAACATATATCACATTTGAAAACTTGATCAAGTTCACACATATCTCCTTTAATAATTCTTTAATTCAGATTTTTAACAAAATCAACATTTTACAGACAGGAAGGAAGGAGGGCAAGCATATGCCAGACAGCCAGTGCTTCTACAAAGATAGGGGCTGAACTGCTCCACCACCTGTTATCCCACTGAGAAACACAGCCGATTCCCGCCCAGCACTGGGTCTAGGAAACTACAGAAACACAATTACTCTTTCAAAATAGTTTAGTCTTAAGTGGTGTGTTGTGTGTGTGTGTGTGTGTGTGTGTGTGTGTGTGTGTGTGTGTGTGTGCTGTTTAGTTTTGTTTTTTCTACAGCTTTCCATCAAAAAAATTTAATTTACATCTTACCTTTTTTTGTTTTGTTTTTTTCTTTTGTTTTTTTCTTTTTTTTTATTCGATATATTTGTTATTTACATTTCAAATGATTTCCCCTTTTCTAGACCCCTACTCCCTGAAACTCCCATCAGCCCCCTTCCCTCCCCCTGTTTTCCCACCCAACCCTTCCCACTTCCCTGTTCTGGTTTTGCCCTATACTGCTTCACTGAGTCTTTCCAGAACAAGGGCCTACATCAGATAGAGGGCTAATATCCAATATATATATAAAGAACTCAAGAAGTTAGACTCCAGAAAACCAAATAACCCTATTTAAAAATGGAGTACAGAGTTAAACAAAGAATTTTCACCTGAAGAACTTCGGATGGCAGAGAAGCATCTTAAAAAATGCTCAACTTCATTAGTCATTAGGGAAATGCAAATCAAAACAACCCTGAGATGTCACCTTACACCAGTCAGAATGGCTAAGATTAAAAATTCAGGAGACAGCAGATGTTGGTGAGGATGTGGAGAAAGAGGAACACTCCTCCACTGCTGGTGGGGTTGCAAATTGGTACAACCACTCTGGAAATCAGTCTGGCAGTTCCTCCGAAAACTGGGCACCTCACTTCCAGAAGATCCTGCTATACCACTCCTGGGCATATACCCAGAGTATTCCCCACCATGTAATAAGGATACATGCTCCACTATGTTCATAGCAGCCCTATTTATAATTGCCAGAAGCTGGAAAGAACTCAGATATCCCTCAACAGAAGAGTGGATGCAAAAAATGTGGTATAGCTACACAATGGAGTACTATTCAGCCATTAGAAACAATGAATTCATGAAATTCTTAGGCAAATGGATGGAGCTGGAAAACATCATACTAAGTGAGGTAACCCAGACTCAAAAGATGAATCATGGTATGCACTCACGTCTTACCATTTTTATGTATCATATATTTTTTTTCTCACAAATTATTAGTCTATTACACACAGAAAATGAAAGAGCGAAGAAAATAAGAACAAACAGGAAATGGACTGGCAAAATGCCTCAATGGGTAAAGACACTGACTGACCAGCCTGACAACCTAACTTGGGTCCTGGCATTCACATAGTGGAAGTAGATAACTGACTCTCCCAAGTTGTCCTTGACCTCCACGTACACACTGATGCACAAGCACTACACACACACACACACACACACACACACACACACACACACACACACTTAAAAACAAGAAATGAAAAGCAAAACATCGTAACATTTTGAAGCTGTTTTTTCTTAAAGACTTCATATGATTGGATGTTCCTACAATTAGTTATCTATTTGTTTAGTTCAGTTTATGTGGATTGGTGCTTCACCTCCATGTATGTCTGTGTACTACATGCATACAGTGCCCATGGAGGCCAGAAGAGAATGTAAGATCCCACGAAACTCAATTGTAGCCCGAAATGCGGGTGCTGTGAATTGGATCCAGTCTTTTGTGAAAGCATCCCGTGTTCTTATCTGCTGAGCCATCTTGCATAAGGGAACCTACTACTATAGAAGCTTTCTAAAATGCATACCAGTATGAAATGAATTTAGACGAGAGTTAAATACAATGGGAGTAGAGAATGACCCAAATGGACACCATACGCTACCAAAAAAATCCCCAGGACCGAGAATGTGTTCTATCCTTTCAGTCATTGTCAAAGGGGTTCTCGGTGTTGGGAGTTTGTATGTAAAAACATCACAGGCTATTACCAATGCTATTGGTTACTCTCCACAACCTGTTGCTGAAGACACCACATATGTGTCATTGGAGAGAGGAAAATTGAGCTTAGAATCTACTAGAAGCTTCATTTCTACTGACTAGCATGTGTAGTGCTGGAGGGAATTTACACATGCTACCAAATGGGGAAACAAGTACTGTGCCCACTCCCTGGATTACACTTTCCTGTTAGCTTTATGGGAAATCTCACTAAAGTGTGCTAGGTTCTATGTTGGAGATTGTAGAAAAGCCTATAAAGTTAAGTAAACTATAAAGATATTTGTCATCTTATTAGAAACTTCAGGAATATAAGTGAATTTTCAGTGAACAATGAACACTCTTAAATGAATAAACTTGAGCTGCTGGTGGGGTTGCAAATTGGTAAAACCACTCTGGAAATCAGTCTGGCAGTTCCTCAGAAAACTGGGCACCTCACTTCTAGAAGATCCTGCTATACCACTCCTGGGCATATACCCAGAGGATTCTCTAGCATGTAATAAGGATACATGCTCCACTATGTTCATAGCAGCCCTATTTATAATAGCCAGAAGCTGCAAAGAACCCAGGTATCCCTCAACAGAAGAATGGATGCAAAAAATGTGGTATATACACAATGGAGTACTATTCAGCCATTAGAAACAATGAATTCATGAAATTCTTAGGCAAATGTATGGAGCTGGAGAACATCATACTAAGTGAGGTAACCCAGTCTCAAAAGATCAGTCATGGTATGCACTCACTAATAAGTGGATATTAACCTAGAAAACTGGAATGCCCAAAACATAACCCACACATCAAATGAGGTACAAGAACAGAGGAGTGGCCCCTTGTTCTGGAAAGACTCAGTGTAGCAGTATAGGGCAAAACCAGAACAGGGAAGTGAGAAGGGGTGGGTGGGAGAACAGGGGGAGGGAAGGTGGCTTATGGGACTTTCGGGGGGTGGGGGGCCAGAAAAGAGGAAATCATTTGAAATGTAAATAAAAAATATATCGAATAAAAAAAGAAAACATCTAATAAAAAAAGAAAAAAATATATATAGAAAAACATTTGAGATACATCAAGTATGGATGGGTAGGTAGTGGGGAAATTGTGTTAAATGGAGGCAGAATTCACAGAATGAAGATTATCTGTGGACTTACCTAATAGCTGAAAGAGTAAGCATTGCATAGACAACTACAAACGGTAGTCCTTCTCCTTTTGAGGTCTGCATAATCTCACGTATAATCGACAACAAGGAAGGCAGATGCAGCAGTGAGAGAAACAGCCATGGAATACTGTACACATCAGAGTGAGCTGTGGGCCCTCTCCTCAGCTTACGTCATATTCTGAGAACACTAAACTGGCTGTCTCTCTGGCCTCTCACTGAGTGCCTAAATTGATTCATCTTCAGCTTAAGGGTTAATTTGATTTGTGGAATTCTGTTCCTACCTCGGATACAGCTTTAGCCGGAGTCTTCCACTGGCCACACCAAAGTTGGTACGTGTGGTAGCTGAGCATCATTGATGATACTTGGGCACTTTCTTTTGTAAAAATTTATTGTTGTTGCTTTATGTATATGGGTGTTTTGCCTATGTCTGTGTCCTATGTATGCCAGGTGCTGGGAGAGGCCCACAGAAGGCCACAGAGCCCCTGGAGCTGGAGTTACAGATGGCTGTGAGCCATGCCGTGGGTGCTGGGGACTGAATCAAGGTCCTCTGGAAGAGCAGCCAGTGCTCTTAACTGGCTGAGCCATCTCTCCAACCCCTAGAGAATTGTCAGCTTTCTGCTCTGCCATCAATCAGTGTAATGGCTGGCCTGTCTTCTTAATTGGCTTCTCTAATGGCCCAAAGGTAGCTGCTGCAATTTCTAAGAACAAATATATCCCAAGACTTAATGGAAGGAAGGAAGGAAGGAAGGAAGGAAGGAAGGAAGGAAGGAAGGAAGGAAGGAAGGAAGGAAGGAAGGAAGGAAGGAAGGGAAAAGTCAGGCAAGCATGTATGCATACAGACGGCAGGTAAGCACACTATGTATGCATGCAGACAGCAGTAAACACACTATGTATGCATGCAGACGGCAGGTAAACACGCTATGTATGCATGCAGACGGCAGGTAAACATGCTATGTATGCATGCAGACAGCAGGTAAACACGCTATGTATGCATGCAGATGGCAGGTAAACACGCTATGTATGCATGCAGACGGCAGGTAAACATGCTATGTATGCATGCAGACGGCAGGTAAGCACGCTGTGCATGCATGCAGACGGCAGGTAAGCACGCTGACGGTCTACACTTCTTTAAAAGGTAAGCACGCTTTACAGCACTCATAGCTTTCACCTTCTCATATGTCCTTTTCTAGAATTAAGTTACCTGTGACCACCCAAACCAATCCTTTGTCAAGCCTTTCCAATCAAGCATCCACAGCTACATTATCACTAAATGTCAGTTTAATGAAGGTTCTCCATCCAGGAGCAGCATGAGCACTCAGAGTTGAGTCGGATGAAGGGAAGAACAGTAGAAAGAATGACAGTTGAATAGACAACCAACAGTCGTCTTTTTACTTCTTTAAGGTATATCAAATATTTCACACATTTCCAAGTGTTTCTGACAAAATGACGTTGGTGTCTGCCTCAGACAAAACAGGGGATTACAACGATATCCACACCACACTTGCCTAACTCAACATGTATTATAATCAGGATAGGCGCTAGCCAGGATTCTGCAGAACGCTCTCCTGTGGCTTTGGTACACATCTCACCTGAAAGTGGAAAAGAAACACTCTCACACAGAGGCCATGTTTAATTAGACCAGCCAGCCAACTGCCTGCTCTCTGAAATCTGAACTAGTGAATTATGAGAAGAGGAGGGAGGAAGCCATGGCACTGACAAAGGAAATCAAAGCTGCAAGGCAGAAAGGAGCAAAGGAGAGACACCGAATGGCAGACACAGAATGCAAGCCCCAAATCTCTGCAGGAAAAGTTCTCCGAGCCAGACCCGGTCAGCACTGGCACTGTGTCTGCGTGTCATATTCCCATCATTGCCACTAGACTGAGATTTAAAATGATCTTCAGAAAAACAGGCTTTAGAAAAACAACAGTCGTAGCAGCCATCACAGTGATCTTAATTCCTTAAAAACAAATTTGAAGCCTTCTGAGTTTTCAAATGTCTAGGGAATATTTTCACTTGAATTATAAAATCTAAGCTATAAGACAGTGTGAATCACAGCAAGACTAATTACAGCGAAGAAAAATCCTCTGCTCAGGAATTACGCAGCCTTTCCAATCAAGCATCCATAGCTTTCACTGCTTGAAAAGGCTCCGTGTAATTTATGCCAGAAACAGTTCATGCAGTTCTGTTTTTGTTTGCTTGTAGTATTGTGAAAGTATGCTAAGTATTGTTATTTTTAATGATAAAACCTTCTGTTTAAAATATCTCTGTTCCTTCTATTAAAATGTAAAATAATACCACCACCAAGAGAGTCTAAGTACATTTTCATGAAGTATCATGAAAGAGGAATCTTGGAGCTGGAGAGTTAACACAGCAGTTAAGACTGGCTGCCCTTCAGGATCAGGGTTTAATTCCCAACACCACGTGGTGGCTTACAACTATCTCTAATTGCAGTTCCAGGCAATCTGACACCCTCACACCAATGCACATAAAAATAAAATTAAACAAATAATATATATTAATTATATATTATATATTATATTTATATATTATTTTTATATATTTTATATTATGCATAATTATATATTAAAAAGTAGGAGTGAGTTCTGAGCTCTACTCCTCTTTTCATTTATATATTATAATAAACCTAGAAGAGTTAAACAAATACAACAATGTAAGTACTTGCAGTCCTACCACAGAGCATGATGATACATATCTGTAATCTAGGCATCCAAGAAGCTGAAGCAAAAGGATTGCTGCAAGTTTGAAACCAGTCTGGGCTATAAAGCAAAACCTTCTCTCAAAAATCTGAACAATAACACACACTTTCTGTCAAAACAATGATGTTGCTTTGTTTCCCGGGAAACTATCATGAATCAGAAGTAGCTTGTATAATACAAAAAATTGTGTGGGGGAAGTAAGTATTTGATTTACAAGCTATATAACTTGGTTAAAATTTTTAATCTTTATAAGTATAATCCGTCCATATTTAAAATGGATATTATAAATTTGATGGGATAGCAAGCCTGCCTCTAAGTGGTTTCACATGACTTTGATAATCATGATTCCAATTAATCCACTACCTCTTCACTAATTTGTATTTTCAATTATTTTCTCTAGAATTCCCAGTTGAAATGTTTTGATTTCTTTTTTTCTTTTTAGATTTATTTAATTTATAGGAGGGTTTTGCCTTTATATAAAGGCATGTACCACATGCCTGCCAGGTGCCCATGAGATCAGAATACAGTATAGAATCACTGGGATGATTGTGAGCCACCATATGGTGCTAGCAATTAAACCTAAGACCTCTGCAAGAACAAGGCTGGACCTACTGCGCCCCTTATCACGATAATCACCTACTGCTACATACTCTAAACTTTCTCATGCCCCCTTTCTCTTGTACTGTGTTGTACTTTTGCAATGGCTCAATCAAACTTCAACCAGTTAAACTTAACTCCTCTACAAGTCGGAACCTTGTTGCTCAACACAGTATCAGAGTGACCTTAGGTTGCATTATGAGTACAGATACCTACTGGTCCCTCAGCATAGCACACGATACTCAGGAGTCCTTTATGTTTGTAAACATTCACTTTACTGTGAGAAGATCTTTCCAGATTTCTCTCCCCTCAGACATTCAAAATACTGGTGGTGACTCGCAAGTGACCTCATGTTTCCAATCTACTTACAGCCTTGTTTGTAGACAGTGTTCACTAGAATTCAAACATATGGCTCTCCTAAGCAACAACCAACTATATATTCAAAATATGTCCCTGTAATAGCTTTATGATAACAAAAACAGCAGACACAACCTTGTCCACGTTATCATATTAACCAAACCAACCATGGGAGAATTCAGATTCTTCCGCTTTGAAGTGCTATGCTAAGGACACACTGCTTCCAATATTCTCACTGACGTTGTCCAAGAAACAAATGAACTAACGGACTTGGCCACCATTTTCCAAGAAACAACCTCAGGGCAACTACCAAGCCTAAGGCACCATCCCTAAAATGTGTCCTTGGGGCTAAGATTAAGTCAAGGATAAGAAGATTGGGTGCTAAACACCCCAGAAAGACTTTAGGCTGCTTCTTCAAGACCATATATCAATAGAAAAGCCTTCCCAAGACTCACAAGGAACTTGATTACTCCCCTAAACAAGAAAGTTTTTAGGGATTCCCCACTCAGTGAGAGAGATCAAACCCAGGCCTTCTTACCTTCAAATCAAGGACTGACCCATAACATCCCCAGTCCTTTAGAATGAACAACAATATGAACCAACCAGACCTCCCAGAGCTCCCAGGGACTAAATCACTAACCAAAGAGTGCACATGGAGGGACCCATGGCTCCAGCCACATATGCAGTAGAGGATGGTCTTGTCAGACATCAATGGAAGGAGAGGCCCTTAGTCCTGTGAAGGCTTGATGCCCCAGTGTAGGGGAATGCCAGGGCAGGGAGGCAGGAGTGGGTGGGTAGATAGGAGAGCACCCTCATAGAAGCAGGGGGAGGTGGGATGGATTAGGGCGTTTCCGGAGGGGAAACCAGGAAAGGGGATAACATTTGAAATGTAAATAAAGAAGATATCTAATCTAAAACAAAAGAATCTTGAAAGTATGAATCTCAGCCTTCCGGTTTCCTTCTGAGCCCCTAAGCTGACTCTGTGTGTGCCACAGCTCTCCATACCCAAATCCCACTGGGAGAGAGCTGATCTCCCAAGAGTGCTGACATACCTGAGAGCACAGGTAAGACCACCATTTCTGTTCAAATTCATGGCCCAAGAGGAACCCATCCAGAGCCATTAGGACGCAGGAACTAAGGAACAGCTGGGGACAGGATGCTCCTGGTTTCCTTCAGCACCTGGAGCTGACCCTGTGCCACAGCTCTCCATACCCAAATTCCTCCCAGAGAGAACCGGTTTCCCAGGTGTACTGACACACAGACTTGCAGGAGGGACCAGCCACAGTCAGAGGCAGCAAGACCAGCTAACACCAGAGATAACCAGATGGTGAGAGGCAAGGGCAAGAACATAAGCAACAGAAAGGCTACTTGGCATCATCAGAACCCAGTTCTCCCATCACAGCAATCCCTGGATACCCCAACACACCGGAAAATCAAGACTCTGATTTAAAGTCACATCTCAGGATGATGATAGAGACTTTAAGAAGGACATAAATAACTCCCTCAAAGAAATACAGGAGACATCCTTCTTGGCCTTTTGGCTAAGATCATGTGTAAAGAAATACTAGAGAAAGTAGGAATCATAGGATCATATGAATAAGAATGTTATTAAGAATCTTGAAGGCAAGTCTCACAGAGCCTAAGTTGCAGGGGGCTATCTCAAAAAGATTTTTTTTCTTTTTTTTATTTAATATATTCTTTCTTTTTTTAATTTTCTATATTCTTTGTTTACATTCCGAATGCTTTCCCCTTTCCCGGTTCCCCCTCCCCATCGGTATCATAATAAGTTTTGATTAGTAGGGTAAATTCAAATAAGATCCACATGACAGTCACGATATTAAAAATAGTATTACTAGAATACTAGCTGGAATCAAAACCAGGCTTTTTAAGCATTTTATAGTCAGAAATTGCGCCTAGAAATATATATGCAAGCTACCCTCCTGGCAGTAGGCAAACAGACACCCTGTTGGTCATGTTGTTCTTACATCAGCCACAGGCAAAGCAGATGGCAGTCCTACATTTATCCTAGCTTGATGCCTGGCTTGGTGGCCAAAGCTCTTCCATCCCTAGGACTCATAAAAGTCAAGTCAAATCCCAAGTGGCACAGGAAAAGATAGAGACTTGTGGTTTGCTATGCCACACAGTGCTGGTAGGGAAACACAGTGAGTTGGTCCTGGTGACAGGGGTGTGGGTGAGTCTGCCCAAGGACATGGGTGTGAGAGAGCTGACTCCCAAAATCAGGAAAGCTGCTCACAGGGTCAGGAGCACAGGAGAGCTGCCCCTCCCCCACACCAGCTGCAGCACTCAGAGAGTGAACCCTGCACTTTACATGGACAGCACCACAGAGCTGACTCTGGTGGTGGGTATGAGTGAGCAGGGCCCCAGGGCCTCACCACACTTCTGCCCCGAGGTGGCATAGGTGTGAGCATCCCCTCCTCCTGTGGCAGTTGGGAGAGCTGGGCAAGAGGGTGGGAGAGACAGCTCTGCCCCTTCATTGGCTGTTGTGCTCAAAAGAGCAGGCCCTGCACTTCACCAGGACAACACAATGGAGCTAGCAAAGGTGCAAGTGAGCCAGCCCCGAGGGTGTGAAAGCAAGAGAGCTGGCCCATCCCCTTATAGGCTGAAGCACTTAGGAGACTATGTTCTTGCCTGGACTGGACAGCACACCCACAAAAGACTTGTGTGAGTGCTGTCCACAACTTCTGTGAGCTCATGTGTGAATTCACCCTGCCGTGTCAAGAAGACACAATTCACCTATAGTCATCCACCATCTGGCTCTTATGATCATTATATTCCATCTTCTTCAATGATCCCTATGCCTTGGAAAGCAGGGTCAGGGTCCAGTATAGCTGGGCTACTCAGGGGTCAGCATTCTCAAGTCTCCTATTTTCTGCATCCTTGCCAGTAGTGGGTCTCTGTCTCATCTGTTGTAAATAAGAGATTACCTGATGAGAACTGAGAGATGCACTGTTCTATCATATAACAAGTGGTTAGAAGCCAGTTTAATATGGTACTGATTTAATAGCATAATAGTAGTAACTTCTTCCTTATGGTCCATGACCGCTCTATCCACAGGGTCTTGGCCTGATAATGGTGTCAGTTGTAGGTTTCATCTTGTGGATCAAAGATTAGGTTCACTCATAAAACGGTTGGGTGTCCTATATGTTAGTGCCAGAAGTGTGATTGTGAAGCCAGACTTGACATGTATTAAGTATAGACCATCCTATGCTACAGATCCAAGATGCTGTCTCAAAATAGCAATAATGACAACACTTACAATCACACTTCTGGCACTAACATGCCATATAAGACAGTAAAGGATGCCACAGCTGGCAGGGGCCACCATTATCCTATCACCTGAAAAGCAGGATGGTCAGGAGGGCAAAGTCATCTGCAAGTCTGAGGGCAGGTGACTGTACAAAACACTGTCTCTAATAACAGATACTTGTAGCATCTCCTTAAACAAAGTACCACAGGTTGCAAAGGAGAGAAAAAGTATGTATATGTGAAGAAAAAAATGCAGCAAACAATGAAATGCTAGTATGAGTTTTCCCTGGGTAGTTAAAGTACTGATTTACAAATTTCATTTGTTCTATGTCTGCAGAGTTTCCAAATCTTTCATACTGAACTCATATTAAAGTTATAATAAGAAAACCAGAATTTTAATTTCACAGCATAATTCCAATATTATTTGGTAAATTATTTCCATCCATTTGGCAGAAAATAACAATCAACAAGAAACGACTGAATAAAAACCCATACTAGAGGCTACGGAGTTAGCTCAGCAGTTAAGATCACTTGCTGCTCTTCAGAGAACGTGAATTCAATTCCCAGGACCCACACAGTCACTGGCAAACCCAGTTCCAGGGCATCCAACATTCTCTTCCGCCTTCTTGTCATCGGGGTGCAGGCAAAACGCTCATACTCATAAAATAATAAAATAAATTTTAAAATTCATACTAAAAAGGAAAAGGTTCCTAGTATCAAAAACTAGAATTATATAAACAGGTGTTTCAGATGCAGTAGCATACACCTGAAGCCCAGGACCCCCTAAGGTTGAGGTAGAAAGATTTTTCTGAGCTCCAGGCTACCCTGAGCCACATGGTAAGTTCCAGAGCCAGCCTGGGCTAACCCTATCACAAAACAACAACAACAAAATAACACAAAGGAGAAAAATAACAAAAGAAATGACAGCAAGCTGTTATAAGTTTCACATTTAAATGGTCATTATTATAGATCATACCATTTATTATATATATATATATAATTTTATTTGTTTTGTTAGCATAAAGTTTCTTCTGAATACTTGCATTTATTTTTAAGGGATGCTTACTTTGAGTCCCCCCTGCTGCTATTATTACTGTTTAAACACTGATCCAGCAGCTTTGTGTTCATTAACTCATATAATACACACAGGCCTCGTGTTAAGGAGGTCTTGTGTTTCCACACAGACAAATCCGTGAAGCACAGACAGCGTACGTCTTAGTGGGGGCATACGGGGCAAGAAGTGCCGACAACGGGATTGGGCTGCATGGCCTGACTTCCGAGGTCATTCCTGGGATCACTAAAGCCAAAGACAAGACTTTTTCTTCCCGTAATTTTCCTTTTTCATGACATACACTGAGCCACACATCACCAAACATCCTCAAACGTGTGTGTAAAACAGCGAGCATTCAGTAAGAGCAAATGCAGGTGATCCATCAAACCCACTCCCCATTAGTATGCATACAACTGCCAGCACGGGGCTCACTGTGCTCTGGGCTTGCTGTTAGCTGCTGGTCAGCTGTCTTCGTGAACTTCCTCTTCACAGTCCTGGCAATCTCGCTTGGGTTCTCTCCACCAAATCCCACCCCACCCCACCCCCGCCCCCACACACACTCCTCTCTCTGGTTCAGTTCCCAGTGCCGTCCAGAAATCACACTTACTCGGGTTAATTTCCTGAATGCTTCACCGCTGTATTTTCTGAGAACTCACTTTCACAGGCGTGTTGAGACGAGGTGTTGCAGCCCAGGCTGGCCCTGAAACCACTCACAATCCTGACTCAGTTTCTCAAGTGCTGGGATCCCAGGTGCGTGGGACAGCACCTGTCTTTGCGAACGCATCATTGCTCGATGACTTAGATTTTAGTTCAGAAGGGTGCAGACTGTCCACCATCACTAGCACTGCTATCGTAGCTCTGATCTGTTCTAATCTTCACAGTGTTGTAACCTGAGGTTTTTTTTCCCTCCCTTGAATTTGTTCTGATTTTTTCTTTTCTTGTTGCTCTTCTAACCTTTAACAACTGTGTATCTTTGTGTAGATCTTTTTTCCCCTCATTGATTGTCCTGTGCACTCAATGGGCTCATTCAATCTAAAAATTCATATTATGAAATTATGAAGACTTTTCATAGGCTGAAGATATATAGACCAATGATAAAGCGTTTGCCTGGTATGATGACCTGCATATTCTTGGCCCAGAGAGTGGCACTATGAGAAGGTGTGGCCCTGTTGGAGTAGGTGTGTCATTGTGGCTGTGGGCTATAAGACTCTCATCCTAGCTGCCTGAAAGTTGGTATTCTGCCAGCAGCCTTCAGATGAAGATGCAGAATTCTCAGCTCCTCCTGCACCATGCCTGCCGGGATGCTGCCATGCTCCTACCTTGTTGATAATGGACTGAACCTCTGAACCTGCAAGCCAGCCCCAATTAAATGCTGTCCTTATAAGAGTTGCCTTGGTCATGGTGTCTGTTCACAGCAGTAAAACCCTAAGACACCATTCATGCACAAAGCAGTAAGTTTAGTCCCCAGTATCACTGGGAAAAATAAAAAGGAAGAAGATTTCTGAAATTATGTGATTAATGATTTCCTATTTCTTTATAGTGTTCTGGTGGGGCTTTTGCAGAAGACAAATGCTGGATCTAGACTCTCCTCTAAGTGTTTACCTTCTCTCTTATTGATCATTTGTTAATCTGTCCTGTTTATATTGCTACCCCATCTCGCCTATATCCATTAACCCTTCTATTTCTTATCCCTTCCACTTTCCTCTGGATTATCCACCACCATTATCTTTTTTCAGAAATGCAATAATTATCTCCTTTAATATTTTTTAACAATGCTGTGATTTTCCTTTCATTTCACAGCATCTTCATTTCAGATGAATCCTTTTCATGTTGACTTTTTTTTCTAGATGATATCCTCAAATGCCTGGCACTCCTTGGCCTCTGTCATAGCTAGGGTTATCTTAAAGAAAGGAATCATGGGTGGAAAAAAATTCTCCTTAAGATCCAGCTATTAGACATTTTTTTAAAATTAATGATCAATGGGGAAAGCCCAGTCCCGTCGTAGGTGGTGTCATCCCTGGGCTGGTGGTCCTGGGTTCTAAAAGAAAGCAAGCTAAGCAAGCCAGGAGGAACAGGTCAGTGAGCAGCGCCCTCCATGGCCTCTTCCTTAGCTCCTGCCTCCAGGTTCCACCCCTGCTTCAGCTCCTGTCCTGACTTCCTTCAGTGATGGCCTACAATGTGGAAGTATAAGTTCCCTTTACTTACACTTTGCTTCCCAAGTTGCTTTGGACATGGTGTTTCATTACATCAATAGTAACCATAACTAAGACAGAAGGCAATAGCATAGTGCTTGAAAGCTGTATGTAAAACATTGTGGATGTTTCTCTTGATAGAAGGCAGAAACTTCACTGGAAACGTCAAAACTGTCAGTGTCTGTACATAAGATATGGTCACTTAGCCCCAAATGAGAGCTTTCTGTGTGTCTGGATAGTGTTGTTCCAACATTCAGATACCCAAACTGGGCTTAGGATCCACTCCAACCTCACTACACCTCCTGCTCTCTGACTATTCCCCAATCCAGAGGGGATGGTTGTTCCCCAGGATGAAACCTGCTTCGGCCAGGATAATGGACACTTCCCTGATTCCCGGGGCTTAGAAAAGGCTAGAATCCTGACTACTGCTGATCCTTCCAAAAACAGAAACTCTAGATCCAGCCCTGGTGGCTCATGCTACAGTCCTGGCACTTGGGAGACTGAGACAGGAGGATACCAAGAAACTAAAGGCCAGCCCGTGCTACAGATTTTGACCCTGTGTAAAAAAATAAAAAATAAAATAAAGTTTCAACCTCTAGTGCTACACCATACATCTTCTGAACTCAATGGATTCATATGTCTTTCTGAGATTTTTTTTTTTTTTTTACTTCTAAACTGTAAGCTTTATGCTTTCCAAGTCTGCTTCGTTTCCAACTACCAAAATTCCGAAAAAATTAGCTTTGGCACAGTGCATGGCCTTCCAGCTTCTGGCAAACTCCAATAAATATCCTTTGCCTTAAAGCATTGGGGGAGCAGATGCTATCCATGGCACAGAATGGCCTCTGTGAAATGACTTCCCACAGCAGTCTCCTGGACAGAATCCAGACAGCCCTCTAATCGTGCGGAACCTCTAAGAAGTCTATAAGTCTTCTTTAGTGCCATTAATTATCTGCAATCCTATTAATAGCATCTAAGCAGACAGCTCTACTGGCTGCAAAGCATGAATACTTGTTAATCCAAAAGAGAAGTATAAACACTTCCTCTTCTCTTACACCCTCACAGATATAAAACAAAATTATGACAGTTGATTTGTCATTTTATATTTAGAGTTCAGTATCTTTTTAAAATTAAATAATACTCAGTTACACAACATAGCCTTTTTCTTTTCATTTTTTAAAGGTATTTGGTGCCTCTGATTCTCAAACATTTCCTAGACTCTCCTTGAATCAGCTTTCTGCCCTGTTAAGGGAGTTACAACTGTTCATTCATTCTTATTACAGCTTCCGTATTTTATCTATTTCTGTAACTGGATATACATTTCCTGCCACTATAATGAACCAATCAAAGCCATACACAACATGAAAGGATTCAATACACTGGCACTGCTTAGAAGTAGATAGGTTTCTGAGTTAAACAACAACAACAAACAAAAACAAACTAACAAAAACCAAGGTATCAGAAACCTTCTAGACGCAGTTATATCACTCCTGGGCATATACCCAAAAGATGCTCCACTACCCCACAAAGGTGCTTGCTCAACTATGCTCACACCAGCTTTTCTCAAAATAGCCAGAAACTAGAGCCAACCTAGATTTCCTCAACTGAAGAATGGATGAAGAAAATGTGGTATATCTATACAATGAAATACTATTCAGCTGTTAAAAACAAAAGCATGATGAATTTTACAGGCAAATGGATGGAACTTGAGAATAATATCCTGAGTGAAGTAATCCAGACCCAAAAGGACAGGCCTGATGTGTACTCACTTAGAAGTGAATATTAACCATAAAGGACAGCATACCCACATTCCACTCCACAGACCCAAAGAAGCTAAACAAGAAGGAAGGCACAAGCAAGGATGCTTAAATCTCACTTAGAAGGGGGAATAAAATAGTCATAAGAGGCAGATGGCAGGAGAGAACTGAGTGGGGGAGGGGATAGGGAGAGAAATGTGGGGATTTCAGGATCAGGTGTGGGGAGGGACAGGAGAGATGGCCAAGCCATAAAAATTAATGGAAATCTGCAACTGACCTGGGTAGGGAGGGAGGGAGAATCTCCAGGATGTGACAGAGACCTGAGATAAGGGAAACACCCAAGAATCAACGAGGGTTACCTTAGCTGAGACTCATAGCTTTAGGCATATAGAACCTGAAGAAGCTACCTCCCATAGCCAGGTAGGGATCCCAGTGTAATGATAGGGACACCAACCCACCCACAAAACTTTTGACCCCAAATTTATCCTGTCTACAAGAAATGTAGAGATGGAAAATGGAACAGAGACAGAGGGGATGGCCATACAATAGCCAGCCCAACTTAGGACCACGGGCAAGCACCAATCCTTGACACTGTTAATCATATACTACTATGCTCGCAGACAAGAATCTAGTATGGCTGTGCTCTGAGAGACGTCACTCAGCAGCTGACTCTGACAGATGAAGACACCCACAGCCAAACAGTGGAGGGTAAAGATGGCAGCCCCAAAGAGGATAGGAACACCCACAGGAAGACCAACAAAGTCAACTAACTTGGACCTTTGGAGCTCTCAGAGACTGAACCACCAACCAAAGAACATACCCAGGCTGGACTTAGGTCTCCCTGCACATATGTAGCACATGAGCAGCTTGGTCTCCATGTGTATCCCAAACAACTAGAGTGGAGATTATCACAAAAGCTGTTGCCTATCCATGGAATCTGTTCTTCTAGCTGGGCTGTCTTGTCTGGCCTCCGTGGTAGAGGATGGCCCTAGCATGGCAAAGACTTGATAGGCCAGGGTGGGGAATATTTAGGGGGACCCTACCCTCTCAGGGAAGAAGGGGGTATGGGGAGGTTGTGGGAGGGGGCAGTGAGCAGGATGTAAAGTGAAAATACATACATACATACATACATAAACACATACACACACACACATACAAAAGCAGAGTATATATACTCACCACATAACCCCAGCTCTCCTGGAACTCCCCATGAAACCCAAAGCTGCCCTTGAATCCATCCACCTGCACCTGCCTTCCCCATACTAGGATAAAGAGTGTGGGTCATTACACCCAGCAGAAGGTAAAGTTAAATCTTCATTTGTCTATGCAGAGCATGTAATTTTTCTGTTGAAATATTACTGGATTAAGTCAGAAGCTGGGAAATCTAGGTAATACAGGCACAACCTGGACACCAAAGAACAAAAGCTGACATCTGACCATTTCTCTCAAGCCTGTAGTCTTTAAAAGGTGACCTTTGCCATCTCAGTCTGATCCATTAGCTAACTGTCACTTACCCCCATTTCCAGGACACTCCTGTCTGCTTATAATGACTTTTGGTGAAC
Organism: Apodemus sylvaticus; assembly: GCF_947179515.1. Classification (NCBI taxonomy): domain Eukaryota; kingdom Metazoa; phylum Chordata; class Mammalia; order Rodentia; family Muridae; genus Apodemus; species Apodemus sylvaticus. The sequence goes on along the minus strand of NC_067473.1, from coordinate 19,655,883 downwards.
AAAGACATTTTATTTTGATTCTGCTAAAATATCTTCCTCTTTATAGGACCAGGATTACAATAATGGGAACATTCTTAAAACAATTATAGTCAAACTAAATAAGTCAGCTGAGTTTTAATTTTCTCATTTTAATCTTGAGATTGCCTCCATTTCAGCCAGTTAATAACTGCAGTTGCTCAAAACATTTATAAACTGTTTATTATTGGAATTCCCTTCAGAGAAAACTGAATTGGCACGGGAGTAAAAAGGTGCCATTATGACTGCCAAAGGCTTATAACATAGGTCGCTTGTGCATCTCACCTGAAACTCTAAGGACATAAAATGTTTCCATCTGCAGATGTTTCAGGAATGTTTGCAAATATCTAATGAGACATCTTAGGGATGGGACTCAAGGCTAAATACAAAACTCATTCATTGCTCATATATGACAAATGTGTAAGCCCAAAGGCAATTTTATATAATAATCCTAAGTTCTTATGACCCACAACATGAAATGTGATGTGGGATTTTCCACAACTGGATTCAGGTCAGTACGTTAAATATTCCAAATTTGGGGCATATTTCACTTCATAGTTTAGATTTAAGATGTCTTATCTATAATGGGGCTAATTGTCCATTACAAAAATGATTTCGGGTGCTTTGGGCAGCTTCTAAAACACAAATATATCTGAATTATGTTAGCCCACAACACAACTGACAGCACATCTGCCCATATATAATGAGCAGAGCAAGCTGTTCCTGCAAATTCAGGGCCATGTGTAGGGACAACTCACTTGTCTGGCCAAGCATTTGAAAAAGCTGCTAAAAGAAATCTTATAATCATTACTTAATTGTCTTAAATATGCAATAAATGGTGAAAAGTATCAAGAACAGTGACCCAACAAACTGTCCTGAGTAAGCCTGTATATTCTAAGCCTTGTCTTAAAATCACAGGGATGAAGGTGGAGTGTGCTGTATTCTCCTGTTTCCTTGGATATTACATTTCTTTTTTTTTAAATATTTTTATTTTCTATATTCTTTGTTTACATTCCAAATGATTTCCCCTTTTTCGGATCCCCCCTCCCCATATGTCCCATAAACCTTCTTCTCTCCATCCATTCTCCAATCACCTCCCTCCTTTTTTTCTCTGTCCTTATATTCCCCTCCAATGCTAGATCAATCCTTTCCAGGATCAGGACCTTCTCCATACTTCTTCATGGGAATCATTTGTTATGCGATTTGTGCCTTGGGTATTCAGGACTTCTGGGCTAATTAATATCCACTTATCAGAGATTGCATTCCATGTGTATTCTTTTGTGATTGGGTTACCTCACTTAGGATGATATTTTCCAGATCAAACCATTTGCCTAAAAATTTTGTGAATTCATTGTTTCTAATTGCTGAGTAGTATTCCATTGTGTAAATATACCATATTTTCTGTATCCATTCCTCCTTGGAGGGGCATCTGGGTTCTTTCCAGCTTCTGGCTATTATAAATAAGGCTGCTATGAACAACGTGGAGCATGTGTCTTTACTGCATGCCGGGGAATCCTTTGGGTATATGCCCAGGAGAGGTATAGCAGGGTCCTCCGGAAGTGTCGTGTCCAGTTTTCTGAGGAACCACCAGACTGATTTCCAAAGTGGTTGTACCATCTTACAGCCCCACCAGCAGTGGAGGAGTTCCTCTTTCTCCACATCCTCGCCAACACCTGCTGTCTCCTGAGTTTTTGACCTTAGCCATTCTGACTGGTGTAAGGTGAAATCTCAGGGTTGTTTTGATCTGCATTTCCCTAATGACTAATGATGTTGAGCACTTCTTAAGGTGCCTCTCGGCCATCCGAATTTCTTTAGGTGAAAATTCTTTGTTTAGATCTGTAACCCATTTTTTAATAGGGTTATTTGGTTCCCTGGGGTCTAACTTCTTGAGTTCTTTGTATATATTGGATATTAGCCCTTATCTGATGTAGGGTTGGTGAATATCCTTTCCCAATTTGATGGTTGCTGTTTTGTCCTTTTAACAGTGTCCTTTGCCTTACAGAAACTTTGTAATTTTATGAGGTCCCATTTGTCAATTCTTGATCTTAGAGCATAAGCTATTGGTGATCTGTTCAGGAACTTTCCCCCGTGCCCATGTCCTCTAGGGTCTTCCCCAGTTTCTTTTCTATTAGTTTCAGTGTGTCTGGTTTTACATGGAGGTACTTGATCCACTTGGAGTGAAGTTTAGTACATGGAGATAAGAATGGATCAATTCGCATTCTTCTGCATGCTGACCTCCAGTTGAACCAGCACCATTTGTTGAAAAGGCTATCTTTTTTCCACTGGATGTTTTTGGCTCCTTTGTCGAAGATCAAGTGACCATAGGTGTGTGGGTTCATTTCTGGATCTTCAGTTCTATTCCATTGGTCCACTTGTCTGTCACTGTGCCAATACCATGCAGTTTTTAACACAATTGCTCTGTAGTATTGCTTGAAGTAAGGTGCGTCTCAGCCATCCGAACTTCTTCAGGTGAAAATTCTTTGTTTAGCTCTGTACCCCACTGTTTAATAGGGTTATTTGGTTCTCTGGGGTCTAACTTCTTGAGTTCTTTGTATATATTGGATATTAGCCCTCTGTCAGATGTAAGATTGGTGAAGATCTTTTCCCAATCTGTTGGTTGACGTTTTTGTCCTTTTGACAGTGTCCTTTGCCCTACAGAAACTTTGTAATTTTATGAGGTCCCATTTGTCAATTCTTGATCATCCTTCTCTCACCACTACCACCACCACCAACACCCCCTGTCCTTTTTGATTTCCAACCCTCTTTCAGGTTAACCAGTTCATCCATGGTTGCTGGATAGCTACAGAGTAGTATTCCATTGTGTAAATGAACCATAGTTTCTGTATCCATTCTTCATTTGAGGGACATCTGGGTTGTTTCCAGCTTCAGGATATCAGAGATAAGGCCACTAAAAACATAGTGGAACACATTTCTCTATGGTATGAGGGGGCATTTTGGGGTATATGCCCAAGAGTGTTATAGCTGGGTCTTCAGGTAGATCTATTTCAGATTTTCTGAGGAACCACCAGACTGATTTCCAGAGTAGTTGTACCAGCATGCAACTCCACCAGCAATGGAGGAATGTTCCTCTTTCTCTACATCCTCACTAACGTGTGCTGTCACCTGAGGTTTTGATCTTAGCCACTCTGATTGGTATAAGGTAGAATCCCAGGGTTGTTTTGACTTGCGTTTCCCTGATCACTAAGGGCACTGAACATTTCTTTAAGAGCTTCTCAGCCACTCAAGATTTCTCTGTGGTGAATTCTCTGTTTAGCTCTGTACCCCATTTTTTAATTGGGTTATTTGGTTTTTTTGGAAGTTAGTTTCTTGAGTTCTTTATATAGTTTGGATATTAGCCCTCTATCGGATGTGAGGTTAGTGAAATTTTTTTCCCATTCTGTAGGTTGCCAATTTGTCCTATTGACTATGAATGGAAATATGCAACCTCAGGGAGTAGAAGGATGGGTGACCCTCTAAAATGTACCAGAGACCTTGGAGGTAAGAGAATCTCAGGACTCCAAGAGAGGGACCTTAGATGAAATGTCCAACAGTGGGGAGAGGGAACTTGTAGAGTTCACATCCAACAGAAAGACAGGGCCAAGTGGAGAAATGGGATTGCCATCCCACAGTCAAAAACTCTGACCAAGAATTGTTCCTGTCTAAAAGAACTACAGAGACAAAATGGAGAAGAGACTGAGGGAAAGGGGGTCCAGTGACAGGCCCAAATTGAGATCCATCTCAAGAGGAGGCTCCAAGACCTGACACTATTACTGATGCTATGGTGTGAGTACAGACAGGAACCTAGCTTGGCTGTCCTCTAAGGTGCCCAACAAGCAGCTGACTGAGACAGATGCAGATACTGACACCCAACTAATAGGCGTCCTCTGTGAATGAATTAGGGAAAGGCTGGAAGAAACTGAGGAAGAGAGTGACCCCATAGGAAGACCAGAAGTCTCAGCTAATCTGGACCCTGGAGATCTCTCAGACACTGAGCCACCAACCAGGAAGCATGCACTAGCTGGTCTGCGGTCACTCCAAACACATGTACAGCAGAGAACTGCCTGATCTGGCCTTAGTAAGAGAAGATATACCTAACCTTCAAGAGACTTGAGGCTCAGGGATTAGGGAAGTCTGATGGGAGGATAGAGAAGCATCTTCTTGGAGACAGGGAAAGAGGAATTGGATGAGGAACTGCGAGAATGTGGACCAAAAGGGAGGTAATGACTGGACTGTAAAAAACTAAAAGTAATTTTTAAAAAAAGATTCCCAAAAGCCAGTGTGTGCCAGAGAATCCTCAAGAAAAGGCCTCTTGCTAGAACAATTGGTAGGCCATTTAAAATCATAAAGCTAAATTTATTTACATTGATCTCTCTCTCCCCCTCTCTCCTTCTAGCCTTCCTCCCCCCCCTTTCTTTCTCTTTCTCAGGCTCTGTGTGTGTGTGTGTGTGTATGTTTCTATTGTATGTAGGTTAAATATCAACTATTTACATAAAACTTAAGGAAGGAAAGGAAAATCTGGATGACTATTTGTTCAATGAAGAAGTGCTTTCTAAAAGTAAAATGAAAATGAAAATCAGTTTTGACAATTGAAAAATTAAAATTCCTTGCTGATTTGGTCCATGAACAACTACATAGTCCCCCTTCAAACATGACAATAAATGCCGTCATTGTGCATCGGTACACAGGGAGAAAAGAGAGCCACAGAACAGACAGGAAGGCCATCGAGGTCATGCACGATGCATGTTATCTGATCCTGGACTGTGCTCCTGTATTTCTAAACTTAGTAACCACCTTGATAGCAAGGATAGCTGAGACCTTTTATTCCTTTTCAGAGAGCAGCCTGGGCTACATATCTCACACAATCAAATGAAACACAGGGGCCTTCTCTGCCTAGAACTCTGGAGTATTCACCTATTTTATAGAATAAAATGCTTTCTGCTTTTACAGCAAACAAAGCCACGCAAGATCTTAAACAAAGCTGTTGCAAATTTTCTGTTTGGTGCAGTGAAGGCAACCCCTTGTTCTCTCAAACTGATTAGAGTCCTGAAATAGGACAAGACTCAAGAACACATGGGCCGGGAGGAAACCCAGACATGTGTGGCATTCAGGATACTTCCATTTTATATTTTACTTCTCTTTTATTCCTAATTTTATCTTTTATCTTAAAAATACTTTCTCACATGTAAGAATACACAATCTTACTGAGAAGTATATATTTAATATACTTACTTATTTCATCTATTTATACAATGTCCTGCATTTTATGTAATTATTGAATATTTTAATAAATACTATTCAAGAACATGAAACAAAGAAGTGAATGTTAAATTTGTATGCGATACATATCTGATACACATACAGACATGTTTTATACACTTGTAAAAATTACCTTTAGTAGCATATTCCCTATTATCAAATACATGTTACTCAAGATAAATAACCCAAAATTGTTTTTCTAAGAAACGTAAAACAAAATCCAAAATGATGCCTGTATGCCCCATTCTTAGAGAGACCTGAGAAAATAAAGGGCAACTGACTCTGAGTGGTAGTAAGGAAACAGGAGAACACAAAGAATACACCCCGGTGGGGTATATTATTATTGTGAGCCATGATAAGTGAAACCAACAGCAGGCACCTGGAAGCCTGCCAAAGGAAAGACATCTAATAAAAGAAAGCCAGGGTTCATGGAGGAAGAAGGTTTAACTGCATTAAGGTAGATGCAATGTCCATGGGGTGGAGAAAGGCAGGAAAAGGCATTTCAGATGACAGGAATAACAATAACAGAGTCTGACAGGGACAGGAATGAGTGACTCCAGAGGCAAAGAAGAGGCAAGCTTGCCCAGCAGCATCTACTCAAACTAAAAGAATAACATTAACAGCTAGTGTTTGCAAAGCGGTTACCACGCCAGGTTGCTGCGGTGTCTTGCCTTGCTGTGCCAAGCCCTTTAAATCCATCAGCATGTCACAGAAATAAGCATCAAGTCAATAAGGTAGGCACAAAATGATCTGCGTTGATACGTAAGGAAGCAACTGCCTTAAGGTCAAGTTCAAAGTCAAGATTCTTTCCCAGATGAGTCCAATTCTCAAGTGCAAGCTTTGAAGCAGACTCCTTTATTAAATGGAAACAGGAAGTTTAAACTGCTGAGCATTTTGTCCTATACCAAGATTGCCAGCAAACATGAAAGGGACGTTGAAGGGGAAAGTGCTTCCAAAATAACCTAACTGCAACGATGCTAGATAGCATGCTTAAGAAAAAGTGGACTCATGTTACACACATGCAACGATCAGTTTAAAATGAATGTGAGCCTGAGAACATGAAAGGCAAAGTATCGGAAACTTTAAAACTTCTAGAAGCTTCTTGACGGCAGGCTGGGCGATGTGTTATTTGGATGTAATGCCAAAAGCATAAGCAGCAGAAGTAAAAAATGTACAAATGTTTCCACACAGCAAAAGAAATAATCAGTAAAGAGACATCCTACAGAAAGGGAGAGACATTGGCAAACCATACATTAGATAAGGCAAGAGGATAATACCAATTCAAAGCATATAAGGAAATCAATAGCAATTAAGACAAATAACCTGGTTTCAGAGTAAGCAGAAGACCTAAATAAATATTTTTCCAAAGAAGCTATCCAAGCATCCTTGTGGTATATGAAAGGGTACTCGACATAATTAACCATCAGAAAATGCAGCTTAGGAGCTGGAGCAATGGCTCAGAGGTTAAGAGCACTGACTGCTCTTCCAGAGGTCCTCAGTTCAATTCCCAGCAACCACATGGTGGCTCACAACCATTTGTAATGGGATCTGATTTCCTCTTCTGATGAGTCTGAAGACAGCTACAGTGTACTCATATCTGCAGTTAACAGTAACCGAAGCTAGAATGGCTGTTTTACAAAACAGTGTGATGGTTCCTCCGAAAACTAAAGGTAGAATTACAGCAGGACCTAGCAATCTCACTCCTGGGAATATGTACAAAATAAATGACATCAGCAAATGAAAATAGTGTGACATCACTGACAACAGCCGAGAAACACAAGCCAACTAAGTACTCAGCAAAGATGAATGGAAAAAGGTGGCGTGGTGTGTGTGTGAGATAGAACACCACTCAGGCTGATCAGGCTGAAGAAAGAAAACAACCACTTCGTCATGAATGAAAATGGAGGAATCTGAGCACAACATGCTACATGAGATAAAGTCGCACAGAAAGGCAAACACCAAATGGTCTCACTTATGTGTGGAGTCTAAAATGTGACAGTGGGGCTTGGGATGAGGGGTGTTGAGTAGGGGAATAAAACAGTGGTTCTCAACCTGTGGGTCGTGGATCTGCTGGGCACCAAATGACCCTTTCACAGGGGTCAAATGTCAGATACCCTGCATATTAGATATTCACACTATGATTCATAACAGTAGACATTTTATTCATTAAGTAGCCATTAAAATAATTTTGTGATAGGTATATTACATTGTATATTTTCATGTACAGTTTTCATGGGTATGGAGGCTAACCTACAGACGCAATAGGTAGGCAGGAGTACCAAAGAGAATTGCTTTTAGCAGCTCCATTGTAAAAAGATAAAATAAATCTCCAGCTCTGGGTAGATTTTTGTGGAATACACACATAAATATTCACCTGTGTCTTGCTAGGATGATAAGAACATATAACAGAGCAGACCACATGCTGGATCATGGGCATTCTAAAGAGCCACCATCAGCAGAACATAGCACAAACCGGTAATCTGAACATTTCAGAAGGTGGATTGTGAGTCTAACACCAACCTGGACTACAGAGCCCAGACTACCTCAAAGCGATCAAAATGAAGTAGTAGTAGTAGTAGTAGTAGTAGTAGTAGTAGTAGTAATAAACCATCCTCATCATAAAATCACAGGGGAACTGCAAATGTAATACCTATTAGCTAAATTGGGGAAAGAATGCAAAGCCCAATTTCAAATCTTTCTTCAAATAATGGAATTTCCAACAGGTTACTAAGAATGAAACTACAGTGTGATGTTTGAGAGGAGTAAAGGGCAATAATATGAGTATTCTAAAAAACACTGAGGTATTTACATTTTTAAAAATGGCATATTGTTTAGCTTTCTGAGTTATTAAGAAGGCATTTCTCTTTGGTTTTAATTAATACCATACTGTGGCAATAAAAAGAACTGTATTTTGAGTTACATAATGTACATTCATAAAAATAGATGAAAAGAAGTATCTTTGATACTAAAGATGGAAGTGATTTTCCCTGGGGTCCCTTGTACTTTTAAGTGGTGTGCATACCAATGAAAATTCCCTCACAATTACCACCCACACCTGGACCCACATGTGGATATGCACGAATGTACTTGCAATGATGCAACGGATCCTCTTGACTATTCTCTCAGTACCTGTATTCAGCTTTCTTACTGATTCTAATAGGAAGGGAATATAAATATCAGCCTTCTGTGGTTCAGAATGGTAGAAGCCACGAAGGTTATAATAATCCTAAGCCATGTGCCCATATGTCCATGTTAATGAACATTTAATGAACTAATGAACTGATCCACTGTTTTCCAACATGTACACCCCTCTTGGACTTTCCCAACTTACTTCCCTCAGACCCATGTTTTTAGGGTTCAACTATGTAGCTAATATCACTCCTTCATGAACAGAGACAAAAAGCAAGGCCCTCCAAAGTGACCACTGTGCACGGAACTTGATCTCATTCTTCTGCTTGCAACAAGAAGCGACGAAATTTACCTTCTACAGCTATAATAGCTTTGGTATATTCTTATTCCCTAGGAAGCTACTAATGTCAGATTTTTATGTGAGAATGTAAAAAGAGAGTAAAAGGAAACTATGATGGCCAGATGAGATAGTTAAGGCTCTTGGTCTTATACAAGAAGCACATTTTAGTCACATTTAAGAACAGGACATTATTTTGTTAACTTTCATCTACCATCATGGTTCCTGTAACTAAGGTGAAATGTCATTTTGATTAGATCCGGTTGAAGAAAGATTGGAAATGGACAATGAGCACAATAACTGGCACTTCCCTGCTTTTCTCTTGTCTCTTTCTCCTCATGCCCTGACTAAGAAATTGTGGGATGTAAAACCACACCAAGAAGTTTGGTAAGGAAGACCAGGTCAGGACCCAGCGACTCGGTAGACACACACCTGAGGCTGAGGTGACTCCCAGCTCCTTGCCAGACTCCTGACCTGAAACACATGTCATGCTTCTCACACAAGAGACCTGACCTCTGGTCAAGTAGGCTCAAAACAGACTTCTCCATGCTAATGAGGTACCTAGAGGCCTGGAGGGCTTAGCCAATAAGCTTCCCTTCTCAGACTTTCCTCCCTGCGAAAGGTATTTAATCTTAGGCCCGCTCAGTTCCTCCATGACAATAAACTGTTTTGAGCCATGGGCTGTCTCTTTTCACCATGATCCACCTAGGGAGCCATGAGGAAGGACTTTACCTACAGAGGTGCAGCCTAGTCTCCCATAGAAGGCCTCTCTGCCCTTCCAGCCACAACCTGTCCTAGTCTCCCATAGAAGGTCTCTCTGCCACAACCTGTAGCCATCAAGCTAAGGACAATCATTCCTGCTGGGACAAGCAGAAGCTCCCATTTTCCTCCCTTCCCCAGGCTAGAGGCTGTCTGCAGCCTGCGGGCCAACTCTGTTCTCTGCTCTTCTGTGGCTCCCAGCAGCGCCTGGATGTCCGAGAGTCTGAGAACCCCATGGTTCCAGCCTCATCACAGGCCCAGGGACCCTAGATCCAGCTCTGGCTTTCCCACACCCAAGACTGTGCTTTCCAACCCTGAGAGTGGGGTTGGATGCTTCCCTACAGCCCAGCACCCCCAGCAGGGGTGTGGGATAGGCGAAGCCAAACTCACTGCACTTGGCTATGGCCAGTGGCGGAGCAGACACAGCCAACAACCCTACAAGAAATGTTTTAGCAAGCCAGAGGAGTGAGGACTGCATGTGTCTATGAATAGAGAGAGACAGGATATTAATTTGAAACTATATTTAAACTCCTTGAGGTCAAGCACAAAGAGAAATACAGAACAATGTATGAATACATACATATACAAAAGCTTGTACTACAAAGAGCTGATGCTGTAACCATTATGTCAAGCGTCAGTACTAATTTCATATGAACTAAATGCCTGATCAGTCAAATAAATTCATAAACAAATAAATAAAGCCAAGTTTCACCTCTCTTTCCATCCCACTGTATATACATTATATACATTTTAACCAACATGGAATATTTTTAAAAACCATGTAATTTTGTCTGTTTGAGACAGGGTCTTATGTAACTCAAGTGGGCCTACAATTGTTCAACTTCTTGCCTCTGTTTCCCAAGTGCTGGGATTGTAAACATATGCCACCAAGCCTGGCTTAAATTGTGCAATTTTTAAATAATACTTAGGACATCATATAAAATTGCCTTCTTGGTATAACACAAGTGACACTGAATCCTGAATCGTGCTTACAGAATAATAAGAAAAAGTTGCCAAGAGCTGGCACACAGATCTATGGAAAATCAACAACAGTAGGAGAGCCCTCCCATGAAAAGATATCCTCCTCTTAGATTGGAAAAACAGTTTAAGATAATATAGCAAAAAAAAATTCAAAATAGGCATGACTCAGAAATATTCTACCATCAATTTTAGCAACAAAAGCAGAAAATAATTAACAGCAATTCTATATTTACATAGAAACAGATGCTATTTATGAACACATTATTTAGGAAACCAGAACAGAATTCTGTTTGCTGAAACAAAACAGCTAAATTTTTATTTCTAACAGATTTGCTCCTAAATAAAGTAGCATTTCAAAATGTGGTTTGGTCCACGCATCTTAGAAGAGGAATGATTTTCCTTTAAAGGTTAGAAATGGATTAAAAGCCGTAATTTAAAGCAGCCAAAAGCAATTATCCTTATCTGCTAGGACAAAAGAGAACAGTCCACCCTATCTGGACTAGGAACAAAAGCATGTACAATTTTATGGAATTGTGTAACAAAAAGGCAAAAAATAAAGGGCTTTCCTCTTCCAATAAAAACACAATACTTCAAAATTCCAAAAGCCAGGATAGGGCGGAGCAAATGGTTACCACAGGAAGGGCCTCAGGTCAATCCTTCAGCATTCTGGGGTATCACATTCTACAGAAAGCCCAACCCTCTAGCGTGGGTAGGACCTTCAATGGAAAGTGATCCATTCCCAAGACTAAATCATATCATATAAAAAAGGAGATTCATAGATTTAGTTCTCTATCACTTGTCTTTGCATTGATGAAGAGTAAGATACTCTATTAAGTGGATCTGACTTAACCAGGGAAACTCTGAATCTGGCTAGAAGCAACAAAAATGTGTTAATCTAGAAAAAAAGGTCATTACTATATTGTAAACTGCCTGTGAAAGGAATCATGGGGCAAGATGTGAACGGGGCCCTAGTTGTTTAAAAGGACCTAACTCCCAACTAGAAAGAAAACAGGGACCTTGGTTATAATGTCATGAGAGATGCTGAATTTTCCTAAAATCTTGGGTAAATTCTGATTGCTTCCCACAGATTGCCTTTATCCACCCTGAAAAGAAGCATCAGTTCATGCAAAGGAGTCTTAGGACCCATAGAAATTGCGACGATCAACCTATTACTTTAAACTACATTTTCTGCAGTTTGTTAAACAGAAAACTCACCCTATCCAAAACTCTACTCTCTCTTTATAGACCATCTGTAACAGATATTTATTAAGTCTAGATGACTGGGCATCTATTCTTCAGACCAGATTCAGGCCCTAGTGAAGACGTGTAAAAACTGAGACAGTTTGTGGCATGAGGGTGGACGATGAGTTTAATAACTGACATGTTAGTTCTTGACGTGACAGCTGAAAACCTGGCCACTGAGAGGTACAAAAGAGGCCAGCTTTGGGAGACTCCTACGAGGTTGAGTTATGAAAGCAAGGGGAAGAATGATAGCTTGCGCCTGAATGTGCTCAAACTTAAGAGAAGGAAGAAATGGGAGTAATGATAGGAGTTTCAAAGAGGATCAAGAACATCAGGTGAGATGAGGAATAATGAACACAGAATAATAGAATCATTAGCATCAAGGCCGGTACGCCATTGAGGATGTGAGTGCACACATCCTTCAGCAAGACAGATTCAGCATTGGCAGAGCTAAGTAGTGAGAAACAGAAAGCAGTTATTGCACCTTTGTTTTTGAAGACAGGCAATGAATTTACCTGACAGCAGCCACCACAGGCAATTTTTAAAAAGAAAATATGAATTTATAAAAGGATAAAACATGTTTCCACCATACTTTTTAAAAGATTTTTTTATTAAAATATGTGTACGGCGGTTTACCCACATGTATAGAAACCACATGTGTACATATTGCCTGATGAGCCCAGAAGAGGTTGTCAGATCCCCCTGGACATGGGATCACAGACAACTGTGAGTCACTAGATCAGTGCTGGGAATGAAACCCAGGCTCTCTGAAGACCAGCCAGTGTTCTTAGCTGCCCAGCATCTCTCCAGTGCTCTGCTATATTACTAATAAGAATCTTAGTCCTAGAATCCTACATTACCTAGAAAGATGTGGACACAAACACTGAGTTCTTATTGTAGCTGCCCTATATGGGTTTGGGATTTTTTTTCCAGTTTAAAGTGCCGTCTCACAAACTGGATGATTCTGGTTGCCACTGTTCACAGAACCACAGTGATAGAAAGCTGTAAAATCTCCAGTAGGATAAGGAAATGTATTGCAGAATTACTATACAAATAACAAAGATGTATCTCGCTGTTTCCCCGTGAGACTTTGAGAGTTTGTGTACTTATGAACTGAAGCTCCAATCTAAGTTCTGAAATTCACAGAACAGTGAAGTGCCTGACCACCATAAGCCAACACACCTTGAACTTTATATATTACTAAGTTTTTTGATAGTATAACTGGCTGGGAGGAGTAGAGAGGTGCTGAAAATGAAACAGTCCCTCACACGCATCAGACAAGTGATCTGCCACTGAATATCCCCAACCCTTGTAACTTTAAATTAGGTTAAACCAGACAGCGGTTTGTGGAATGTGCCCCTTCGTAGCCTGTATGTCTCACATCCCATCTCTGCAGATGATGTAGGAAATGCTTAAAGTCTCTCTCTCCTTAAGATACAGAAAGAAATACAAAATGCACTCTGCTTTCTCAAGACCTGCAATCACAGAGCTCACGGTTGGTCAATATTCCAGGCCTGCTGACTAGCCCATGGGATGGAAAAAGATGCTCGTGAGATGTAAGTTTAGCCTTAACCCACTTTCCCTTGTTTTCTACATCTTCCAACATTTACTTCTTTGATTATTAGGTTATTTCCCACTGACAACCGTCTTACAGAGACAGTGTATGTGAGTACAGTGTCACACAAAACTAAAGGGACTATTTTTATAAATAATTCCCAGGAGACAAGGGATGTGGAAGCGAGTTCCCGCCATCCCAGGTTTTTTCTAAAGGGCAAATATCAAGTCATCATTCTTCTCTGATCACTACTGGGTTCAAAGGCTGACAGATAAATACAGCAATAAAAAAGATAAAAGACAGAAGACTCTAGAGAGAAGGATAAATAACCAAGACTTGATCCTGTCTTTTCCTTCAATTCTTGTGTGGATCTAGGCTTTAGAGTTTCATCTCTGATGAGAAACAGACTGAAATGAGGCGATCTGGAGGAACATGTAGTTTGCCCCCATGAAGAATGAAAGTAAGTCCTCCTGAGTTTCAGTCATAAAGACTATTATAATATATAGTAGCTGTGCTTTTCAAATTTCAAAATTATCTCAAATTCACTGCTAAACTGATTGGAAGCACTCCTCTTCTCTGATCCAAGAACTCTATTACTTAAATCTTGTTTCTCCAAAAAAAAAAAAATCCCCCAGAAGAATCAGAATAACATTATTTATAAAGTTTAAAGTTAAAAATAATACAAACATCTAGTAAAATGTGAATTTATTTTGGGGAGAAGGGGTTTGAGACAGGGTTTCTCTCTGCAATCCCAGCTGTCCTGGAGCTTGCTGTATAGACCCGGCTGGTCTTGAACTCAGAGACCCACCTGCCTCTGCCTCCTAGGTGCAAGGCTTGTAAATTTTCAGCATAAATTACAGAACATGGGAAATAAGATCTTATGAAGTCATTATTAAATATGGACTATACAGAGATGTTCATGGCAGATGTTAAACAGGAAGATCAGAATACAAAGGAATGATTACAATGACTTAAACATGTGTGCTCCAATCAGGGCGGGGAGAGGAAGCCGTGAAGAGATCTAAGCATCCATTTGCGCTGGAGATCAAGATAAGACAGAAGGATATTTACTTCGGTTTATGTTGTCATTATCATACTAGTGCTAAATAATCCTGCAAAAGTGACTAAACCAGGAGAACTTTTCATCTTATTCTACACCATTAATTTCTCATTATTAGGTAGGGAGGGAAGATAACTCGTTCTTAAAATAAACAAGGATCGGCTCAGTTTGCCAAGAGGTTTCATACCAAAGGAGAAGACATGGGCACAGTACTATTTTCGTAAAGTGTCAGAGTAACAGAGAGGAGGGTGAGGAAACTTCCTCATGTGTGGGCTGTGGGGGTGATTCACACAGCTGGCTCCGCTGTTCACATATCAGGAGGGTGTCACACAGCATTACACATTTTAAGGAAGGCAGTGAGGAAATGAAGCACTGTGTTGAAAGTAGGGCTGTGGAAATGCTTTTCCGTCCATCCTTTGCAGATCTGTCTTTAGCCTCATCAGAACACTGCCCTGAAGAAACACAGCTTCCCCACCAGAGGACTTAGGAGAGTAAAGACAGTCACACTAGAGGATTTCTGTACTTGAGGGAGGTAGAGATTTGCACAAACTGTAACTCCTGCTTCTTCTCATTCCTTAGTGAACCTTTCAAGCAACTTGTAAAAGAAGGGAAAGGAAGATTATAAGGACAAGAAAGTAGGCAAAGCCTATTGCATGCAAAAATGCCCGTGCAGGAATTACTCCCAAATGTGCCAGAGATGTTAAATGTAACATGCTACTTATTTCTTATTTGTATTCATGTTTAATTTTTACCATCAACATAAAAGCCTTCTGGAACATGAAAGATTATATGATGACTATACTTAAGTACTTTCTATTTGTCACTCCTCAGCAAGGTACATGTAAAAATCCAATGGACCCACGCTTACACCAGCTATGGCCTTAGCTGAGGAAGAATGCACCACTTGATTCTGTGCACAGTGCCAGCAGACAGCTTTCTAACCAGGAATTTGGTAGCAGCATTTTCTGGCACAATCCTGCAGTGAAGCACAGCAGTACTAAGTTTCTGCTGCTTAGGCCAGCGGGCTAATCACACCACTGTACTCGGTAACACTGTCCAGCCCCTTCTTTTAAGAAGCAGCTACATCTTAGCAAGGAGTAAGATAGTGGACAAAGTAATTTGCCTACCCACCAAGACCAACCAACACATTCATTTCTCTTGAATTTTTGGTTATTCTTACATGGAGAAAGAAAAGTTTTCTTTCCTACATCTTTTGGTGGAATCTTTGTTAGTATGAGAGAAGAACTTATTACAAGAGAACTGATGGCATATATCTGTAATGCCTGCATAGACGCTGAAGCAGAAAGATTACAAGTGGGGAGACAGCATGGGCCATACAAAGACACCCTGAGATAATAGAAAGATAAATAGATAAATAGATAGATAATAGATAGATAGATAGATAGATAGATAGATAGATAGATAGATAGATAGATAGGCTACCACAGAGTAGGAGAATAAAAATAATCAAGAAATAAAAGAAATAAAGATGAGGGGGCTGGACAGATAGCTCTCTGTTAAGAATGCTTATTACTCTTCCAGAGGACCTGCATTGGATGCCTGCAACACTAGCTCCAGGAAATCCCACAACCCTCTTGTGGCCGCCCTGGGCACCTGCACATGCACGTGCACATGCACATATGCACACACACATACACACACAAAGTAAACAAATAAACAAATAAACACAAAAATTGTTTTAAGAAGGGGCTTGAGAAATGGCTCAGGGATTATAAACACTGATCGCTCGAGAAGGCGGAGTTCAATTCCCAACACACACATGGCAGCTCACATCTGTAGCTTCAGTCTCAGGGGATCTAATACCCTCCCCTGGCCTCTGCAGGCACATGCATGGTGCACAGACATATATGGATGCAAAAATGTATGGACATAGAAAAATAAATTAATAAATAAATATTTTCTAAATAATAAAAAGTAAAGAAGAGACATGACGTGAAACCCAGGAACTAAATTCAGTGTTCTGGGCCAGTTCCCTGCTTTCCACGGTTCTGGATATGATACATCTAATAAAAACAAATGAGTCTCCTCTTAGTTAGAGTTGATAACAATCCAATACTTACAGCCAGAGCCCCAAGCAAAAGCAAAAAGGGTGACTTATTCACTCTAGCCTCTTAATGTCCTACAAAACAAATTAACAATTAATTCCTTCAACAGCTGTATATGCCTTGTGCATGGGGAAATGCAGTGATCCCTTCATTGCTGTTAAAATATATTCAACTTAGTGATTTTTTATTAAAGTATAATCTCTCTGAAAAGTGTGTGACCATAAGACAAAATATAACAGAAACCAAAAGTACCAAAAGTTTACATTCATATACATAAAATAATTAACTTTATGATTAAAGGGTATTAATAAAAGAACGTCTTAAGGGTAATTATACTAAGCTATCAAATCTACTTACAGGTATCCAAAAATCATGAATTTCAACAATGAAACTACCAACAAAAGAGTACACATAGAGGAACCCATAGCACATGTAGCCGAGGATGGCCTTGTCGGGCATCAGTGGGAGGAGAGGCCCCGGTCCTGTGAAGGCTCGATGCTCCAGTATAGGGGAATGCTCCAGTATAGGTGGGAGGCAGGAGTGGTTAGAGGGGTGGGGGGCACACCCTCATAGAAGCATGTAGAGGGGGCTGGGATATGGGGCTTGGGGGGACCTAGAAAGGGGATAACATTTGAAATGTAAATAAAGAAAATATCTAAGAAAAAAGAAAAAAGAAAGAAAACCTGACATGATTTCCTGTAGAAAAGCAATAGCAGCAGCTTTTACAGTTATTTACTAGTCTTCTTTCCCATTACTCGTATAAAAAATTTTTTTTCACTTGGTTAAATTCAATTTAAATATTCTCATTAAACATTAAATTATCTTCTTAACTGGTCATAATGTGATTTGGTGACAACGACCACATTGTTTTACATTTCAGGACTCATTAGGCACGTATTATTCCACTACACTAGAGAATTTTAATTGCAAGTTATTGAGAACATTAGAATTTCAGTGTTGTGAAATGTCTGGTGTTACTCCCAGGCCCAAGTCTCCTTAAACCTATGAAAACAGAGGTTATGCTAAAAGTGTGCAATAGAGGAAGAAGGAATTCTAAATTCATTAACTTCCTTCAGTCCAGTGTTTCCAAGTCTCTAATGACTCAAAGACTTCTACAAAGACTTAGTAAATACCATGGCCCTGCTCTCTTTAAAAATGCACACACACACACACACACACACACACACACACACACACACAGAGCACAGCACACAAAGGCTTAACACTTTGAATGAAATTTCAAAAATTCAGTTTTTATCTATACAAGGAAGTTTCCAAACTGTGTTTAAGAACTATTGAAAACTTGCACTTAAGAAAACACTGCTCAAGTTTTTGTCTGAAAAGAACTAATATATTTTTATGTGTTTTCTTTCTGACCCAGTTCACCAACAGGAAAAACAAAAGGCCACAATACAAACACTTGACCTACTAGAATTTTAGCAGGATGTCTGCAACCACGTCTTAGGTGACCTTTGCCAAGCCTTAAGTATATGTAAGGAGTTGCTTCCCAGCAATGAGATTCAGAAAACATTGAAAGTCTATAAAAGTATCCTCTGCTCTTGTTTACATATAAAATGACGGGAGTGGGTTAAGGTCTCTAAAAGGCTTTTGCAGAGATGGAGAACAAGGTGTCAGCCAGGCAATGTTGGGTTCTACCTGGGCTACTCTCTCCCCTGTCCTGTACGCTGAGGCTGATCCTTATGGTCCACAGTCAAGAGTTTCCTGCCTTCTGCATTCCAGGGATGTTGAGTGGTATGGTTAAGATGTGTAGCTTATTCTGACAAAACCCATGATGAAGGCTAGCCCAAAATATAGCAATATCAGAAAAGTAGTGTTTACGTTTAAAACTAACGCCTCTCAGTAAGTGACTGGGTCATAATTTCCCTTGTGAACAGATTAATTCTGGTCTGAGAGCAGGGGCTGGTCTCTAGCAAGGGTTTAGGATAGTAAACTGGATCCCAGCCCCTGTGAAGACTCTTGCTTCCCAGCTGACCCTGTGATCCCATCTATGCAAACTCTCAGCACTGTAACTAATGTTCCTGTGTCCTTAGGCACTCTCCAGAACCTGGCTGCAGACGGGTGTTCTCAGACCTCCAGATCTGCAGCCCAATGAATCTCTCTTCTTTAGGACCTACCCATCCTTGAGTATGTTGTTATGGCAACAGGAATCGTCTAAAACATTGGACGAGGGAAAAGAGGACAGAAAGTCAGAGGAAGGAAGATGGCTGAAAACGACGTGACGTGTCTTCTTCTCTCAGAGTCTAGAGCTGGCTGTATCTCTGAAGAAGGCTGATGCTCTTCCCCCGGGCTGCTGGCTCTTAGGCAGAATGCATACCCCAAGTCCCCCTGTTCCTCCATTTTCTCATCTCTAAGGAGGCTGGAATAAGAGCCAGGTTACTGCATTATACCATGGGGTTTCTTTGTTCCCAGGCTATTATAAATGGTGTCATTATAAATAAACTGTCCCAGAATAATCCTATTCTAAATGTTATTTATTCTGTGCTGGGCTCTGCCTTACATTTTTGAATCATAGATTGTATGAAATCAGAAAATTAATTTTTTTAAAAAAATATGTCACTTGTTTAAATATATTTTAATAGATGCTTTTGTAAATTAACTATATACCAATATACATCCATTTAGATATATTTTAACAATGCTTTTGTATATTAGATATATGTTTACATATATGTTTCAACCACCTTTTGACTGTCTGGGTCTGCTCCATCCAGAGACAGTGAAAGGAATACAGGGTGACTCATGAAGGAGGTAATGTGACCAAGGTCAAAGCACACTTGACAAAGCAAATCAAGGCCCTGGTGTGAGTCACCTCTGCCCTCCCAGTAGGAACCCAGACATACAAGCTACATATCCACGTGGCAGGCAGACATGCTCGTTCAAACAAACATGCACACTGCAGAGGGAAAGCAGGGCATTCCTGGGGAATGGCATCATGTGGGGGTGTGGTGCTACCCCTCCCCCACCTCAGCACATTGGACTGAGCCATTAAAACCCGACTCTTTCAGGTCTTGAACTGCCGGTCCAAGTGACAGAGACTGGTTCTGGCCTGAGCGAAGTTCGAGGATGTAATGTACGAATAAGCTTGTCATTTTCCATATGATCTCAGCCAAAAGGTAGAGGGACAATCAATGCTCAATGCCAGCTTCTTCCACATCGGAGGTTAGAGGGCATGTATCTGTCCCTCACTGTGACTAATGCTCAGTGCGCATACAATACGAACACCTAGGGGAATATCAGCGCTACTATATTGGATTACCCATTAGCATTCCACAGAAAAAAATCTAAAACACATTTAAAATATGACATTCACAAATTTTTTGTTAAACTCATTCTTTTAAAAAGGTCAGAAGCTTAGAAATACCTTCATCTGTACTGTAGAAGATGACAGACCACCAAACCAGTCTTTCATAGTTTATGATTCAATCTTCTTTATTTAAAGAACAAAATATATTTATTATATAAATACAATAAATATAAAAATTTATTTAAATTTATTTCTTATGTTTATATTTAAAATAAATTTTTTAATTCTTATTTTAGGTTGAATCCCTTAGAGCTTTCATAATCATCATGTTAAATGTTAAGAATTAATGATTCCTCTTCCTTGCTCAATGTTAAATTGATCTTACTTTACAAGATTTTTAAAAAATGGAACTTTGACACTTATCTGATTTTTGCTTAGTGATTTACATATTTTTTTCAGAAAAAAAAGTCACTGGATACATTATGAAGTAAGATACTGTGACATTATAACTAAACTCAAAAGGTTTTACACAGTAGCACAAAGATACAAACTACCATCAAAATAAATGCGAGCATTAGAACTTTAGTTCAAAGACTTAGGTAACATTATAAAATCACTTGTTTAAAATCAATTATGTAAAAAATTAATTATGCAATATACTTTCTATAGGCTGAAAATAAAAAGCTGAGAATGTGTTGCTAAGGAACCAACATGCATTGTAAAGAAATCATGGAAAATATACTTGACCTCCGGGAGTTTTCATGTTCGGAGTGTGTGTGCCTCAGCAAGAAAACAGGAATTGAACATGCTTTCTGGGGCCTTAGAGGACAGATTTGAATGGGAAATCACTCTTTGAAACAAACTGCTTTCTTTCTAAACACAATTCCATATCAATGAGTGTTGCAAATAAAGGGAAAACTTGAGGCTTCAAACTCCCAACAGCCTCTTCGGTATAATTGGTTTCTCTCTGTTTGTATACATACTGTCATTGTGGATAATTGGCAAAATGTTGATTGGTGGCCTTGATTTACCTGATACAATTTAGCCCAAAAAGGATTTAAATAAATGATATTTCTTTGTAGTGGTTCTCAACCACATGGTTTAATTGTTCAGACAGTTGGTTTGTTTCGGTCTAGTTGGGGGTAGCAGCTCATTAAGTAGTACAGGCTTGCCCTGACTTTGAGCAAGCCTCCTGCCCTAACCTCCTGAGTGTTATAATTCAACATTTTAATGATTTTTTAATGCACTATGGCATCTTAGCCACAATGAAACTACACATAAAGCAATCACCTCTGGATGCTTCACCGCCATGTTTTGAGAAGGCAAAAGGAGGCCAAGCCTGTTTCCTTCTTCCCATCTGACCACAATGCCTGCCTACTCTAGACAAGGATAGACCTGCAAACAAGATGCACAGTGAATCCTAGTCATTAACATGGGTTTTGACTGCTGACCTTGTAACATGTAAGTTTATTAACATTCAGTTGAGAGAACTAAAAAAAGACCAAAGCTAAGGGAAAAAACCTATTAAGACCATCTCAATCTTTGAAATTTAAGGAGAAACATGATAGTTTGCAAAAAAATGTGCCCTGATGGCCTAGATATACATGTATGATATATATTATATATTTGTTTTTAAAGGGTAAAATAAGAATGTACACACTTAGATGCATATGTGAACAATTTTTAAAAACAAAAAAAACAACTAAAAGACAAGCTAGAAATGAAAACAAAACAATTACCTGTAAGGGAGGAGGTCAAAGCTAGGTGTATGAAAAGACACCTAGCATGTACTCTACATATCTTATGTACTTTTCAACGTGTAGACACATATTTTACACATTTCAAAAAATTCACTCAATAGGAAAAATTACTAGCCTTATTCAAGATGAAGCTGCATATGCCGCAAATTGGTAACACAGCCAAACTTGGAAAATGGATATTTAAAATAAATCTAGAGCTCAGTGTGTTATTTCTCTCTCGAGACACATTAAGACCCAAAGCAACTTCAAATACCAGTAAAAATTTTATAACTAGTATTTTTTTGGTTAGAAAATACATAATTACACCTTAGTAAATCATAATGTAGGTAATTATAATGAAGTTATAGTTAATTATAATTAACTCCTAGTTTTTAAATCTACCCACAGAAGACCCAGAAGCAGCACATCCATAGCAAGCATCCTCAGACCTACATTTCCTATTTCATTCTCAAGCCAGCCGTCCTCTCTGTTCCAGAAGCCGGCGGTGCCGCTTCGCTTCTCCCCGCTGATCTGGTGAACTTGGCAAGAGCGGCTCTTAACCACTGAACCACCTCCCCAGTCCCAGAACTCATTTTTTAAAGAACGTCCCCCGCAAAGTGAGCTGAGAGTGCTTAGAGAGCAGGCTTTGAGGAGCCCGGTTTTACGGGGAGGCATAGGGAAGACGTTCTGGGTCATTCCTCGTCCGTTTATTACCTACAAGGGAAAAGTCTGAGAAACGTGAAGACAGGAGCAGTCTCCATCAGCAAAGCGCTTTGCAAAAGCATGAGGACCTGGGGTCAGATCTCCAGGACCCATCGAAAAAGACAGGTATAGCAGAGACAGGAGACATTTGGACAAAGCCACCAGCACCACACCACCCCCTACAACCCATACCCCCCACCTCTCCACCCTCACCCTTACCCACCCACCTCCCCACCCCCACCAGCCTGCCTAAGCAAGTTAGTGGATCCTGAAGCTTCCCCGCTCCAGTTCCCACTCACCCACCTTTTTCTCCTGAGTATAGGAGAAACAACTCGGCACTATAAGTTTGTACTCTGTGCCGTAAGTGCAGAGTCTGTGCTCTGGTTACACAGCAGAAGCTGAGAATTTGCCACATTCAATCCAGAAGTTACTTGAGAACTTCCGGGCTCCAGGAGGTAGACGGACCTTGAAATATTAGCAGAGTTAATATCTATTAAGTCATTATACAATCCTAATATGCTGCTCCTCACACTGCTGTGGCATGGTTCTTTGGAGAACTTTTACAGAAATAATTCTCAGGCTGATATCTACACACAGAAATTCCATATAAACCTACAGAGACCTGAGTATCTGCAGGTTAGGGAGCCCTCGGGGACTCTGATAGGCAGGGGAACACATGTTCTGTTTTGTTCAACAGTGATTAACGACACTAAAGAATGTTGTTCAGGTGTTCAGTGCACACTGCAATATCGGTTTTTCTTCTTTTCATTCTACACATTATAATAAGAATTTAATTTAAAGACGGATCACAGACGCAGAATATACCATTTGTTGGAAAAGACATAAAAGAGGATTTACAAGCCACCCCAGGAGGACTTAGAGGATAAACTTGCTCAAGCTGATTTAGCTCTAAGAAATGTGATCTGAGGATTAAGAAGCACTTCATAAACAACGAGCTGTGAAGTAGATAGCTTTATGTGCCTTTTACAGAGACGTGAGGAAATTAGTAAAATGACTAAACAATTTTCCCGTATGACAGCAAAATAAAGGAACCGTGGCTTCCGCCTCTGCCGTCTAACTTGGCAGTCTCCGCCATCCCGATGCCCTCATTGTACATTTGGAATCAATCATCCAGGCATGCAGAGCTAGGAGCATTTGGTTTCAGAAAAGAGGCCCAGAAAAGCTAAGTGGTAGAAGGGATATGATTGGATCAAATAAAAAAGCTTCACTTATGAAACTGGAGGAGGAAAAGGAAGCCGAGCCCCCACCCACCATCTTAACATTTTGTCTGAGTTCATTAAGCCCCGCCCAACCAGAGTACAGCCACGGCCACACAACACGGCAAACGTGGGCGTGGACACTGGGCAGGCTGGACTTTCCTTCAATAACCTGTTCTAGCAAATGAGGGAGAGAACTTTTCTCGTGTTTTGTTCGTTTATTACCAATTTAAAACCCCAGCCTTCCTTTTGTAGTGAGGACAGAGTGGATGTGGTCATTGTTTTATTTTTTTTTCTCTTTGAGTTTTCTGCAATCCAAGCAGTGTAGGTGCATTTTAAAGAAATTAAATAGCTGTGTACTTCCCTTGCCAAGAGAAAAGTGCAATCAGATTTTGAAGAGGTTTTTTTTTGTTGTTGTTTCTTGTTCTTTGTGTGTGTATATTGGATGTTCATGCATGTGTACACATGTATATGAGATGTGTGTGTGTGTGTGTGTGTGTGTGTGTGTGTGTGTGAGTAGAGAGAGACAGAGAGGTGTAGGACACTGTTTAGGGCTTCCTGATGGCTCTTCACCTTAATGGGTCAATGAGAGATACAATTCATTCATCGATTTTAAAATTAAGCTAAAGGCTTTTTATGGAAAAATAAAATGTGTGAACAAGGGATCAGAGAGGTGACATCTGAGAAACAATTCAAAGGAAATAAAAACACATGGGATGAAGGAAGGCTTCCGGCAGCCTCATGGTTACACCAGACCCAACTGGGGCTGACTCTGTCTGGAGGAGCATCAAGGGGATCAGAGGAAATGTTGGGAATTCGAAGTAAAACTCAAACAATGAAAAGTCGAAATAGAATATCCAAAAATCACTAGAAAAGTTTCAGAAATATTACAAACAGAATTAGAATATGAAGTGTAGAAGAGCAAGGGAGAGAGGGAAAGAGGGAGAGAGGGAGGGAGGGAGAAGGAGAGAGAGAGAGGAGAGAGAGAGAGAGAGAGAGAGAGAGAGAGAGAGAGAGAGAGAGAGAGAGAAATAAAAACAAGCAAAAGTTTTCCAAATTAGCAGCAGGCACTGAACTAGAGGTCCCAGCATCTCAGAGAACACCAAAATGTATAAATATCAAACAGCTTCACATAGACCCATCAGACTCAACTATAGAAAGCCATAAAAAAAGAATGAGAATTAAAAGAAGCTAATAAATAAATAAGATGAACAAAGCCAGACCAGGTTTTCAGCCAACCTTAGGACCTCTACAAGATACCCAGCAATGGGTCCATATTGTAAACTGGACTGCATATGAGTACTAGATACCCAAAAGAGAACCTAAGTGAGGGAAATGCTTACACAGCTCCTATCACTGCCGCGTATGCCTCAGTGTGCAGGAGCGTGGCTCCAGCCCACGTGCTGACTCAACACTTATCATGAGACATGCAGAGCTGCAGAGCTGTCAGCAGAGTGATGTGCCCTGCGATGGATAACACTGGAGGGTATACGCGGTGGAAATGAAAAGTCACATGAGTCTTGGGAAAATCTCGCTACTCAGACAGGCGAAATGATAAGCAAAGGATTCCATTATGGAAATACCTCGTGGTCAAAGTGCACTCCTGCCAGACAGGCACTTCATCAAAATGCACTCTGCTTTCCCGGACTGACAAGAGTGCTGAATTGAATGAAGTTCGAACATACCAATGTTGCTGAAAACTGCAAAGAACTTTCAATATAACCAGAGAAAAATTATGATACCATATTTGGAATTGGAATATATATATATGTGTGTGTGGATATGGAAGTATATATATATGGAAATATATATATATATATGGAAATTTTCTTTTTTTAGTTTTAAAATTTGTTTAAAAACTAAAAAAAAAAATTCGAAGGAAAAATGTAATCTGAACCAAATGTGACAAGGAACTGTCATATAACCAACCAGTTGAGACTATTTTGACTTGAGAAACAAGTGTTATAGATTTCTTTTCAGACACTATGAAAAACAATAATGAATGAAGAAGAAATTAAGAAGGATGAACAGGCTCTGGAGTTTTTAACAATCAAGTCATAAGGGAATATAAATCCAGTAATAACATTAGAAAGGGATTACGATTCTACTGATTCAGGTTGAACTGATTTCAGCAGACATAGCGTGAAACTCAATAGCATGGTGCCCGGCGAGGGCAACAGTAACAAGCTCATCAATCCTAAGTCACTTTCTCTCCAAAACTTACACTTCACAAACTCACAGCATTCCTTATGCTAGAAGTTTTCCCAAACTTAACCAAAAAAAAAAAAAAATCCACAAAATTTACAAGGCACAAACAAGGAGGAAAGCTGAAAGAAATCTTCCTAAACAAAATCAGTAATTAAAAACAAACTTTAAGCAACCATGCTCCCAGAAAGACTTACTACTGCTACATTCTCTGCATAGAAGATGTATTTTAAAGTTATTGCTATACTTCATTGAGAAACCATTAGGAAACGCCTTAGTACTTTCTATGGCTTTGATTAAAAACATCCACCAAAGCCAATGGAACAAGTCATGAATGAGTTCATCAATTCTAAGTATTCAAGATTAGTCACTTTCTCTCCAAAACATAGAATGCAGAAAGTCACCACACTCTGTGATGAGGAGTTTATCTGGCTTACACATGGTGTCCACAAACCATTACTGAGGGAGGTAAGGGCAGAAACTCAGAAGTACAAACAAGGAGGCAGAAGTGGAATGGAGTACTACTCAGCTATTAAAAACAATGAACACATGAAATTCTTAGGCAAATAGATGGAACTAGAAAATATCACCCTGAGTGAGGTAACTTGATCACAAAAGAACACACATGGCATGCACTCACTGAGAAGTAGATATTAGCCCAGGAGCTCAGAATACCCAAGATAAAATTCACAGACCACATGAAGCTCAAGAAGGAAGACCAAAGTGTGGATACTTCAGTCCTTTTCAGAAAGGAAGAACAAAATTCCCCTGGGAGGAGATACAGTGTTGATAAAGTACAGAGCAGAGACTGAAGGAAAGGCCATCCAGAGACAGTCCCACCCGGGGATCCATCCCATATACAGTTACCAAACCCAGACACTATTGTGGATGCCAACAAGTGCATGCTGACAGTAGCCTGATATTGCTGTCTCCTGAGAAGCTGTGCCAGTGCATGGCAAATACAGAGGGGGACACTCTCAGCCAACCACTGAACTGAGCACAGGGTCCCCAATAGAGGAGCTAGAGAAAGGACCCAAGGAGCTGAAGGGGTTTGCAGCCCCATAGGAGGAACAACAATATCAACCAACCAGAACCCTCAGAGTTCCCAGGGACTAAGTCACCAACCAAAGAGTACACATGGAGGGACCCATGGCTCCAGCCTCATATGTAGCAGAGGATGGCTTGTCAGACATCAATGAGAGTCCATTGGTCCTGTGAAGGTTTGTTCCCCCAGTGTAGGGGAATGCCAGGACAGGGAAGCAGGAGTGGGTAGGTTAGTATACAGGAGGAGGAGAGATGGATAGGGGGGTTTTGGAGGAGGAATGAGGAAAGGGGATAACATTTGAAATGTAAATAAAGAAAATACCTAATAAAAAGAAAAGGAAGAAGAAAAAAATCACTGAGAAACACTACTTACTGGCTTATTCTCCATGCCTCACTCAGACTGCATTCTCACAGAGCCTAGGCCCTCCTGTCCAGGGTGTGCACCACCCACAGTAGGCTAGACCCTCCCACATCAATCATTAAGTAAATGCCTGTAGAGTTGCCTAAGGACCAATTGGATGGAGGTATTGCATTCTATTTGTGTCTCCTCTTCTCACATGCCCTGAGCTTCTGTCAAGAACATGAGAAAAACTAACCAAACTACGCAGTCCAGAAATGTAGATTAAATAAGAATTACAGCGTGTCAGGTAATTGCTTTCTAATATCGTATTTATAGCTTCTGTGATGTATCTTGTATATATCATATTTCAAAAATGTATTCCTTTATTCTCATTTGTATTAATAATTTTTTTCATTTTTCTCCTTTAAAGTGACCATTAAATATAATATATAATTATCATGCTTTATAAATTTTGGGTACAATCTGTATAACATTAGTAAATATAGCTAGTGTTACAGATTAGGATCCTTCTCTGGCCAATACCATCAACTACCCACTCCACATCTGTCTGCAAGTACTCACTAGACCAAGCTCTCAGCCTGTCAATCACTAACGCAGACCCTCCGTATAAACATACTGAAACTCCTTTAAGGTGATAGATGATAAGTCCTGGTGACACCAGTGAGCTGTGATCTACAGACGCTGCCTATTGGATAGACGCCATCTCCTGATGCAGAAGGCTTCAACTGTCCTTCCACGGCAAGCTGTTTTCCTTCTCTGCAGGGCTCGGCATGAGGACCTCAGCTTTGCACTCAACTGTACCCAGTAAGTCAAGGAGCTGACTCTCACTATTTCAGTCTTCTCTAACCTTGTTTCCTTATTAGAGGCAGCAACAACCTCTCACTATATCAGGTTGTCATGTAAGAGGAATCTGCCAGTCACAATCTCAAAGCCTTGAATTGTGTTCTCAGCAATGGGGCCATGAACATGGCTTCAAAACAGTATAGTCTCTTCAGCTTGGACTCTCGTCTAAAGGTGCTGATTCTTTCCCCTTCCCACAGAACTACGTACAGAACCTCGCTGGAGGTAGCCCAAGCACTCCCCTGTCTCTGTGGTATATAAATGTAATGGCAAAGACCTGGATAAACAATCGGTGCCAGCATTGCTAGGTGGTGACATATTGGTATTTCCACATTCGGTGCTTGACTATATGAAAGTCAAACTAAAGTGACAGAGCTCTGGAAAATGTTAATATCTGGAGTTAGAAGGAGAGATAGGGAGAGGAGGAGTGAGAGGAGGAGGAGGAAGAGGGAGAGGAGGAGGAGGCAGAGGAGGAAGAGGAAGAGGGAGAGGAGGAGGAGGGAAAGAGGTGTTTTGGAGGGAAACTTTTATTTTCAAAAGCATCCTAGTTCTTAACCTGAACATGTATTATTAAATATCATAAACTGAAGTAATAAGATATATCCTACTGGTAACTTCTTTGTACTTAATTTACCACTGTCCCTCAGTTTATTACTGTGAATTCTGAATACATTTATACAACTCAAGTAAGTGGGAAGGGCTCTCATCCTTTGAAAGTGAGAGCTTGAAGTATGTTGTGGTGATGCATACCTGTAGTATCAGTACTCAGGAGACAGGGACAGGAGGACTCAAGTGTGGGGCCAGCCTGGAACCCATAGCAAGTGCCCATGTCATAGAACAACAAAAGAGAACTTTGTAGATCTCCTTTATTTTCAGATCTAATGATCTTTACAGGGTTCAAAGCCATTATCTGACTCTAGTCACAGCTTGGGTCTAGTTCCCCTGTGTTTGAAGTATGCTAACAGATGCCTGGCTCCCCTATGTTTGAGAAATGCTAACAGATGCAATCAAATATAATAATAATTTATAACAAGAAAACTTCAAGACATCTTAGATTAAACATGTTTCTCAATCTCAGGAGTTCTCAGAGCATCCAAGCTAATGGACTAACAGTCATAAAATTTTACAATAAAATCATCCAGTCTCTGGCAGAGGAAGGGGCCTCTCAGTGAAGGTAATACGAAAGCCCTTCCAGAAACTGAAGACAGCATTCTAGACTGTAAGAAGATCCTCTGAGACTTTCCAGTCTTAAGAGAGATCTTCCTTTTGTAGGAGTAGACAACCAATGACTGGTCCAGTGAGACCCATGCCATGCGAGGGAGCCAAGCCCTGATACTACCTGGAAGATAGACATAAACCTAGGATAGAAACAAACACAACTGGCAGAAAAATAAAAGAAAGAAGGAAGAATGAAAGAAGGATAGAGGGGAAGGGAAAGAAAGGGGAGGGGAGGGGAAGGGAAGGGAAGGAAAAGGGAAAAGTGAAGGGGAAAGGAAGGGAAAGGAAGGGAAAGGGAAGGGAAGGGAAAAAGGGAAAGGGAAAGGGAAAAAGGGAAAGGGAAAGGGAAGGGAAGAAAGAAGAGGTCAATGTAATGATTCCTAAACTCATAGTTTGGTGTCTAAGCCAATTGTCATCAGAGAGGCTTCACCCAGAAACTAATGGACACAGATGCACAGACCCACAGCCAAGTATCAGGGAATCCTGTGGATAATGGGAAGGCAAGATTGTAGGAGCCAGAGGGGTCAAGGATATCACAAGAAAACCCACAGCATAAACTAGCCTCGCCCATTAGGGCTCAAAGAGATTGACCCTTCAACCAAGGAGCTGCATGGGACTGGCCTATGCCCTCTACATATATGTTACAGTTGTGTAGCTTAGTGTTCATGTGGGACTCCTAACAGCGGGAGTAGGGGCTGTCTGCAACTCTGCTGTCTGTCTTTGGGACCCTTTCTCTCTACTGGATTTCCTTATCCAGTCTTAATAGGAGAGGAGGTGCCTAGTCTTACTACAACTTGATATGCCAGTGCTGGTTGATATCCATGGGAGGTCTGCATTTTTCTGAAGAGAAATGGAGGAGTGGATGGGGAAGGCAGGAAGAAAGGGGGGAGGGGAATCTGCAGTTGGGATATAAAACAAATAACAAAAAATAAATTGTAAACATACATCTCCTCAACTTCTCAGTAGTCCTTAACAGGTATCATCTGTGTTCTCAAGCCTTGTATCTACCCGTCTCGAGGCCACACACTCCCTAGAAACCTAGCCACTCCAGAGCGTATGCTAGAAGCTCAGGAAAGGCCATTTCCCGGCTCCACAAGCCCCTCTCCATACAGATCCAAGAGGCACACATAATGAAGAGTTTGCCCCAAACTTCACCAATCTTAGAAACTTGTTTTAGGAACATCTAAAATAACTCAAAGAATGCCAGCTGCCCTTCAACAGTGACAAGTTGTTGGTGTTTAAGTTTCTGGAAATAGTTGTCTTTTCGCTCACAGCATTCTTAAAGAGCAGCCTCTCTCCAAGGGGAGACTATACTCTGACTTCATTTCCAAATTTGAAAGTCAAATATGCTCAATATCTTATTTAATTCTCACATGTAACTCTGCCTTTTGGGAAAAAATTCCAAAAGTGTGGAGTTATTATCTATTTTTATTCTATGTGTATGAATGTTTTGCCTGCATGTATAAAAATATACCAATGCATGTATTGCCCAGAGGTCAATGGAATTACAGCCCGTTATGAGACACCATGTGGGCCCTGAAGACTGAAAAGGAGTCCTCTGGAAGAGCAGCAAGTGCTCTTAAGCACTGATCCGTCTCTTCAGGCCCTCAAAGAGTGATTAGCAGTATACATCAAGTTTAAAGGAAGAAAGTCAAACCTATTATGAAGAAAGTCAAGTCTATTTCCGTAGACACTCTACAGGATGTTTGAGTTGTGACAGAAGCAGCGTATCAATCCACCCGATTCTCAGTTATCACCCCACTTCTGTTCCTAAGCACTCATATGGCCCTAAACTCTATGCTTCATTTTCTCCTTTAGAAAAATGAATTATTATAAGGTTTAAATGGGGTAACAACTAAAATGTTTCTGCAACACCAGAAGCAATTGTAAACTGTTCCCTTGTTTCCTGGGCTAGAGCTATTTAACTATCTGCCTATTAAAGTCTATTTTAACGTTGTTTGTTCTATATACCTTTTTCTCAACAACTCATGGTACCTTCTCAAAAACTGACCATATAATTGGTCACAAGACAGACCTCAACAAATATAAGAAGATCTAACTAATCCCATACCTCCTATCAGATCACTATGGAGTAAGAGTGGTCTTCAATAGCAACAAAAACAACAGAAAGCCCACATACACAGGGAAGCTGAACAATAATCAACGACACCTTGGCCAAAGAAGAAATAAAGAAATCCAAGACTTTTTAGAATTTAATGAAAATGAAGGCACAACATACACAAATCTTTGGGACACAATGAAAGCAGTGCTAAGAGGAAAACTCATAGCCCTGAATGCCTCCAAAAAGAAAGTGGAGAGAGCATACACTAGCAGCTTAACAACACACCTGAAAGTCCTGGAACAAAAAGAAGCCAATTCACCCAGGAGGAGTAGCAGACAGGAAATCATAAGACTCAGGGCTGAAATCAGTCAAGTGGAAACAAAGAGAACCATATAAAGAATCAACGAATCCAGGAGCTGATTTTTTGAGAAAATCAACAAGATAGATAGACCCTTAGCCAGACTGACCAAAGGGCAGAGAGAAAGTATCCAAATTAACAAAAATAGAAATCAAAAGGGAGATATAACAACAGAAACTGAGGAAATTCAAAATAATCATCAGATCCTACTACAAAAGCCTATACTCAACACAACTGGAGAATCTGGAGGAAATGGACAATTTCCTAGACAGATACCAAATACCAAAATTAAATCAGGACCAAATAGATCATCTAAACAGTTCCATAACCCCTAAAGAAATAGAAGGGATCATAGAAAGCCTTCCAACCAAAAAAAGCACAGGACCAGATGGTTTCAGTGCAGAATTCTATCAGACCTTCAAAGAAGACCTAACACCAATACTCTTCAAACTATTCCACAAAATAGAAACAGAAGGAACACTACCCAATTCCTTCTATGAAGCTACAATTATGCTGATACCAAAACCACATAAAGATCCAACAAAGAGAACTTCAGACCAATTTCCCTTATGAACATCAATGCAAAAATACTCAATAAATTCTTGCCAACCGAATTCAAGAACACATAAAAACGATCATCCACCATGATCAAGTAGGCTTTATCCCGGGAATGCAGGGTTGGTTCAATATACGGAAATCCATCAATGCAACCCACTACATAAACAAACTCAAAGAAAAAAAACCACATGGTCATTTCATTGGATGCTGAAAAAGCATTTGACAAAATTCAGCATCCTTTCATGCTTAAAGTCTTGGAGAGAACAGGAATTCAAGGCCCATACCTAAACATAGTAAAAGCAATATACAGCAAACCGGTAGCCAGCATCAAACTAAATGGAGAGAAACTTGAAGCAATCCCACTGAAATCAGGGACCAGACAAGGCTGCCCCCTTTCTCCTTATCTTTTCAATATTGTACTTGAGGTACTACTCGGGCAATTAGACAACATAAGGAGGTCAAAGGGATACAAATTGAAAAGGAAGAAGTCAAACTATCATTATTTGCAGATGATATGATAGTCTAGCTAAGTGACCCAAAAAACTCCACTAGAGAACTCCTACAGTTGATAAACAACTTCAGCAAAGTGGCTGGTTACAGAATCAACTCAAGCAAACCAGTAGCCTTTCTATACTCAAAGGATAAGCAGGCTGAGAAAGAAATTAGGGAAATGACACCCTTCACAATAGTCACAAACATAAAGTACCTTGGGGTGACTCTTACCAAACATGTGAAAGATCTGTATGACAAGAACTTTAAGACTCTGAAGAAGGAAATAGAAGAAGACCTCAAAAAAATGGAAAAACCTCCCATTTTTTTGGATCATGGATCCAAAAATGCTCATGGATCGGCAGGATTAATATAGTTAAAATGGCCATTTTGTCAAAAGCAATATACAAATTCAATGCAATACCCATCAAAATCCCAACTCACTTCTTCATAGAGTTAGAAAGAGCAATCCTCAAATTCATCTAGAATAACAAAAAACCCAGGATAGCTAAAACTATTCTCAACAACAAAAGAAATTCTGGGGGAATCAGTATCCCTGACCTCAAGCAATACTACCAAGCAATAGTGTTAAAAACTGCATGGTATTGGTACAGTGACAGGCAGGAGGATCAATGGAACAGGATTGAAGATCCAGAAATGAACCCACATACCTATGGCCACTTGAACCTCGACAAAGGGGCTGAAAACATCCAATGGAAAAAAGATAGCCTTTTCAACAAATGGTGCTGGTTCAACTGGAGGTCAGCATACAGAAGAATGCGAATTGATCCATCCTTGTCTCCTTGTACTAAGCTCAAATCCAAATGGATCAAGGACCTCCACATAAAGCCAGACACTCTGAAGCTAATAGAAAAGAACCTGGGGAAGACCCTGGAGGACATCGGGTACAGGGGGAAAGTTCCTAAACAGAACACCAATAGCGTATGCTCTAAGAGCAAGAATTGACAAATGGGACCTCATAAAATTACAAAGTTTCTGTAAAGCAAAGGACACCATCAAAAGGACAAATCGGCAACCAACGAATTGGGAAAAGATCTTCACCAACCCTACATCAGATAGAGGGCTAATATCCAATATATACAAAGAACTCAAGAAGTTAGACCCCAGAAAACCAAATAACCCTATTAAAAATGGGGTACAGAGTTAAACAAAGAATTTTCACCTGAAGAACTTCGGATAGCGGAGAAACATCTTAAAAAATGCTCAACTTCATTAGTCATTAGGGAAATGCAAATCAAAACAACCCTGAGATTTCACCTTACACCAGTCAGAATGGCTAAGATTAAAAACTCAGGAGACAGCAGGTGTTGGCGAGGATGTGGAGAAAGAGGAACACTCCTCCACTGCTGGTGGGGTTGCAAATTGGCACAACCACTCTGGAAATCAGTCTGGTCGGTTCCTCAGAAAACTGGGCATGTCACTTCCGAAAGATCCTGCTATACCATTCCTGGGCATATACCCAGAAGATTCCCCAGCATGTAATAAGGATTTATACTCCACTACTCATAGAAGCCCTATTTATAATAGCCAGAAGCTGGAAAGAACCCAGGTATCCCTCAACAGAAGAAGGGATGCAAAAAATGTGGTATATATTCACAATGGAGTACTATTCAGCCATTAGAAACAATGAATTCATGAAATTCTTAGGCAAATGGACGGAGTTGGAGAACATCATACTAAGTGGGGTAACCCAGTCTCAAAAGATCAATCATGGTATGCACTCACTAATAAGTGGATATTAGCCTGGAAAACTAGAATACCCCAAACATAATCCACACATCAAATGAGGTTCAAGAAGAACGGAGGAGTGGCCCCTGGTTCTGGAAAGACTCAGTGTAGCAGTATAAGGTAAAACCAGAACAGGGAAGTGGGAAGGGGTGGGTGGGAGAACAGGGGAAGAGAAGGGGGCTTATGGGACTTTCGGAGAGTGGGGGGCTAGGAAAGGGGAAATCATTTGAAATGTAAATAAAAAATATATCGAATGAAATTTTAAAAAAAGAAAGAAAAAAGGTTGTTTATTCTAAATCTCCTAAGACTCCCTGTTCTCCTCAGGGGCAGTCACAGTTTCTGTAGCTGTCTGCCCTTCCAAATAAAATGCTATTAGATTTTTAAATGATTTTTCTCTGCTCATTTTCATTCTGAGCCCACTTGGACACAGAAAATCAGAATTATTTTCACTATGTGTGAAGCTCTCTTTTTGGCAATAAGGTGCACATTCCTGACAAAGAACTGCAGGCTCTAACTAAAGGCTCCAACACTTCACAGATTTGAATTCCCTCATTTCATCTAGGATGGTGTTTTTCAGATGCTGTTACTTTGTTCAGAGCCCAACCTCCTTAAGGATGAATAATGTGTTGGGTTAAGATCAAGAAACAAGTGAAAAATTATCTCATAAAATAGTCATCTAGCCAGCCCTGGGGGAACAGACCGGTAATTCCAGCTACTTGGGAGGCTAAGGGAAGAGAATCACAGGTCCAAGGTCTGCTTGGATTACAGTAAACTCAGGGACAGTTTCGGATAAAGATCAGAGATAAAAGAGTTGATGAGCATAGTCAAGTTCAAACCCAAGTATCACATACACACACACACATAAACACACACACACACACATACACACACACACACACACACACACACACACATAAACACACACACACACATAAATACACACACACACATAAACACACACACATACACACACAAACACACACATACACACACACACAAACACACACACATACACACACACACACACACACACACACACACACACACACAGAATCATCTAAATGAGTGGAACTCGATGCCCCTGGCTGTTATAATCTGTCCTAGTAACATAACAGGAATTTTTCTCTTTCCTTTTCTAAGTTCAGTTCTACAAAATGAAAGATGTTCTAGAGATGGATGGCTGTGATGATGAAAACTCGTGAATAACTACACTATACTCAAGATGATGCATCTTACAGTGTACATCACACAATAAAATGTTATAAAAATGCCAGACATTTGGTTCTTAGAGCCTCTGGATTCAAGAATTGTAGACATGTGATTAATATTGAGCCGCAAGATCTACCTTTCCTTCCTGATACAATCTGAAAAACAAGCTACTAGCGTTCTCTTCTACAACATAAATTTATGGCAAAGACCTTCAAAATAGAAAATAAATTGGTTAAATTGTTTTTTTAAAAGAAAATATAATCCTTTCTTCATCTGTTATGCACATTGGCCAGCTATTTCTTTGCTATGTTTTTAAATCACATGCATATTTTCTTCACAGGGAAAAATAAAGTAAAAATATCTTGTTCACTAGTCATTCTTTAATGCTGTGATGTACGCCCTGAATGCCCTTTAGGAAGTCACCCTTGCCCAATTCAGCATCTGTGGGTTGGGAAAGGCAGAGTCCAAACCCAAATTCAGGCTGGCTTACAACAGCCACATAGTATTGCCAGGTTGCAGTATCTGGTCCAGTGATGAGCCTGTGACTCTCTCAGAGTGGGATGAAGACATTACGAGTCACTGAGAGAATGAGGCAGGTGTAGGCATTCCTTCTCCCTGGGCTGACCTTGAAGGCACACATACACAGTTAGTAAGAAGAAAAACAGAACACCGCAGAAATGAGAGAGAGACTGGACAGCAAACAGAACCAGAACAAGCAGAACTACCTGGGGCCTGACTCACGCAACTCAATGAGTCCTGACTTCCCTTGCAAATTTGAGATCAAGTGTTGCCAGTTGCCAATGAGCATCATCTGCGACTACCTGGCAAAGCTGATAAGATACATTATCTTTTCATAAGCTCTCTGTCAGTGCAAGCAGAGCATTTGCCATTTTAAAGTTAAGAAGACTGACTTCCAGAGATTATGTAACATGGTGAACATTACATAACTCATGACAGAGCTACTGCCCACATCCAGGTCTTTTGAGTCACAGTGCTATCGTGTGCACTTGGCTTTTTCATAAGAGACACATCTAATGTGCCCAGCACTGAATATTTCCACTCATTAACATTCCAGCCAAGGGCTAGACTGCTTAGGGCTGATCCACTGATAAATAAGTGTATTACAGACAGTAGGATGGGGTTGAGGAGGAGTCTCCTACACTGCTATCTATAACACAAGAAACTTGGTCTTAAAAACAAAGTCTTTAGGTGACAGAGTACCATGCATCAATTCAAGCCTTGAGCCTCATCAAAATCTCATCCTCCCATTTGAGTATAGCACACAGACATATAAAACCAGGAGGTCCATCCTCTCTCTGAGAGTCAGTGGTATGCAAGGTTTCTAAGCAAGAGGAGTTTCCTTATTTCTGAATACTAGTTTCTTGAGTTTCTACTGCTTTTCATGCTCTTGGCCAGTGTTGGCCAATGGCTTCTACATTCTTTGTCTGTACGTGTCTTTATTCTTTTAAACTAAAAGGCAGGCAGGTATCCAAGTATTAAGTTCTTTTTGATTTTTCTTGAGGATGTCACATGAAATATAACAGTTCTCCTAATTCTTAGAAGATAGAAGCATTGGTAAGACACAATACAATCTTAATGCCTGGACCAGGTGGCTAAATGCAAGCAAATGGTGAGCAAAAGAAATGGCCGCTGTCCTTCCTGCTGTGGTGGAAATGAAGCCCAGGGCTCTTCTACCTCACCACTGCCTTATTCCCCAACAGACCACAAGTAATTAAAAATGTATTTATCTTGATGAAAGAAATATGACCTTCTCTAAACTGTAGACAAAAAGGCCAAATACGCAAATCATCATTAGCATGGTCATCTAATTCAAGGCTTCTATTTATTAATGAATTTGTCAACTAAGCTGAAATCCATCTTGGAGAATCATAAAATCTGTCCCTAAAGAGCCCAGGTTTTAACATTTTAATCATCATGAATAATGCAAGCGTAGAATATTTTCTTCGTGGGTATAAAGCAAAATAATAGGTACAGAATAAAGACATTAAAATCATTAATCTTCACGTATATTTCAGGATGATGTAACATTCCAATGGACATCTATTCCAACTTTCTTCATGATATGAAAAAAGGCTAGGTATAATTTTAGCAATGAGTCAAAAGACATGCATTCTTTAGACATGCGTTCCAGCTGCACTGTCAATGCCGCAGCTAAAACATTCACTGATTGAGAACCGTGCTGCAACTGTCTCTCTAATTGATGTGGATTTTTAATCTCTCTGTACTGTTGCTTTCTGTCAACACCACTCCACAGAGAAAACAGAGATCAAAGCAGGGAGGTGGCTCCAACTGCAGAGCACCTGCTTATTCTCGGGGGGAACAAACAGGATGGAAAGAAACATGAGGGAAACTGAGGAACACTGAACCTTCAGAAACTCCACGTTGAGAAAACAGATCTTTAATATTTCCAGTATAGGGGAATTCTAGGACGTGGAAGCAGGAAGGGGTGGACTGAGGAACAGGGGGAGAGAAGAGAGCTTCTGGGACTTTCGGGGAGGGGGATCCAGGAAAGGGAAAAACACTTGGAATGTAAATAAAGAATATATCTAATAAAAAAACATTAAAAAAATGCCTTAAAAATAAATAAAAGAGGGAAGTGTCTTATCTTTGAAAAAATAACTTAAATTGGCAAACAGTCTTTTTTTTATGGAGCTAAATTTCACGGTCTCACAGAAGTAAAGCGAGTACTCCACCTCTCAGCTGACTGCCCCCAAAACAATGGCAGTAGGAGTATTAACATTTACTTCTTGAGCACATAACTTCTAATAAATAATTTATCCAACAGTATTCAGCTGAGACTTAAATCATGAGACTGCACTACTCTAAGATGACCCTAAAATAATGGAAATCTTTATTGCCATATTACTGATACCTAAATCTAAATTAATTCTGGTAACAAGCCAAGCATTATAATATTCCATTAAAAGATTTTAAGTATCTAAAACTTTCAAAAGACACTTATGAATTGTAATCACGTATTTACAAAAAGTGATCTGGGAGTTTTTTAGGATGAGACAGGAGAATGGTTTAAATCCTGTCCTTTAACAAATAAAACAGATTTTAAAGTCAAAATAAAGTTCAAATACCTTTTTCATATACTGACCAGCCTGAGCAGTTCCCTAAGGGTTGCAATACTTATATACACACACATGAAGTATACACATACACCAGATGAGATGTGTTACAACAGTACTTAAAACAAATATACAGTATTTCAAAATACCATTTTCATCTTTTCTCTTTCCTAATTATAATATTAATGCCACCCTCTGAACCATTACAATAATAAATTTTAATGGTCATGATGGCACACACATGTAATTCTAACACTCAAAAGACTCAAGCAGAAGGTTCAAGAGTTTGATACCAGCCTTACCTACACAGTGAGTTCCAGACCAAGACCATGTGTCAACACAAATAAAATAAAAAACTTGTTTCCAAAGTCCTTTTTAGTCTTCTAATTTTGAACCTAGCAAACACATTAGCATCCTCTGTCGAGTCCTGATTCCACACATGTACCATTTCACAGTGTTTTAAAATATAAATGCTTTCAAAATATCTTCCACCAGCAACCTTCTATCACACGCCCACAATCCCTTCAACAATCCTTGTGGCCAGATGTGTTTGGGAGTTGAGAAACTGTTTAATTTTAGAATGGTAGCAATGTACACATATTCTGTTTCTTACACTCCAGCACAACAGAGGACAACCACTTATAATCAAGCATACTGCCGTTTCTGTACGTGATGGTAAACATAAAGACTACGGCCCCAAGCTACTGTAGCAGACAGAGCCCCATGAATCCCCTGAGAGTCACAGTCTCTGGCTATTTAATTAAACATAGTCCTGCGTGGAGACACTTTACACAGAATTTTACAGAAAGGGCTCAGAAATGCTTTTGATACTTAGGCACTTTCAGGGCATTTATGGAGTTAATAAGCACTGCTAAGGTCTCAGAACTTTCCTGAAGGCTTTGTTGAATATTCCCGTTCAAAATCAAACAAGGAAAACCTCCAAGAACCATCTTAATAGCTGATCCTGTTTTACTTCCCAAGTTTTCCACATCCCTTCATGAGAGCCAAGTTCATGGCCATCCTTTAAAGGAAAATGTGCCTGGTAAGTAATTATAACTAAACAGGTAATGAGTGTCCTACATGAAGGCATATCTCTGGCTTCCATATCTATGAGAAATACCCTATGTTATTAGGTATTTTTTTACTTTTAAATAAAAAATTATTTTCATATATATTCTAATCATAGTTTCCCCTCCCTTATCTCCTCCTCCTCACCCAGCCATTCCATGTTTCCTCCCTCTCTCCCTCCCTCACTCCCTCTCTCTCTCCCTCCCCCCTCTCTCTTTCTCACACACACACACACACACACACACACACACACACACACACACACACACACACGCCAATAAACAAAGCAGAATAAAACAAATAGTAAGCACAGGTTTCAGGAAAGGATCGCCTCTAGCTTTCTCTGCTGTGCCAAGAGGAAGGTCTGGCTGGAGTCTGAGGGTCTCATCCACGCCATCTCCCACAGAGATCCAGAAGCTGATCAGCCATAGGCTAATCTCTACAGTCCTGCAGCGAGATCTTCCCAGGCTCAGTACCAGACAATCCTGCTGGTGGTCTGGAAAGGTCAGCATGGGGACACACGAGAGCGACAGAGTACTGTCGATGCTAGAACTCCCAAGGAGGCAACCCGGACGAGGAAGGTGCAAATCCTGCAGCAGTCTGCTCAGGAAACATCAGTAAGTTAAGATTATCACTACAGACACTACAGGCTAACCTGAAGGTGAAGGCAACGGAAAACAAGTACAACGAAAGCCACAAGTACATTCTCCTGATTCTCGTGGAGTGTATGCAGAAGCTGGAGGCAGACAGGCCTGCATGGAGATCCTGGCTGACCAGGCCAGCCGGTAGGTCCAAGCCCAAGGAAATATGCAAAGCTCCAAAGCAGGCCTAAATTCCAAGAGCTAGATCATCAAGTCTCTGACAAGAGAAAGGGAGAGATGGGGGGGGAGGAGAGAGAGAGAGAGAGGGAGAGAGAGAGAGAGACAGAGACAGAGAGACAGAGACAGAGAGACACAGAGAGAGACAGAGAGACAGAGAGACAGAGACAGAGACAGAGGATGAGGAAGAGAAGAAGAAAGAGAGAATGGAAGGGGAGGAATCTCATGTATTATAATATGGAACCATGGTTGAAACAACTGAAAAAAAAAGAGATAAAAAGGAAAATATGATAAAAACTGACTTTGCTTGTCTGGAATAACTTGTCAAAAAAAAGGTAAATGTTACTATTTTTCAGATACTTTATAATCTATAGAAACCACCCATTTTAATATTAAAAACAAGACTTTCTAGACATTGCCCAATAGCAATCAACATCAACCAACAAGAGGAAGAGGCTGGCCTGTCCAACCTAGCAGCTCCCAAGATTGTTTTTGCAGAGTGAAGGAGAGATTAATATTTGTTTTTTTAAATTAACAGTTAACTAAAATGCCTCTCAAGGATTGCTAGAAGGGCTGTTTCAAAGCCATTTCATCAGCTGTCACTGAAAAGGCTGATGCATGTGATAGACTCTTAGAAACTGAAATGACTGGTACTTTAATACAAGGTATAAAGAATGAAAGTGGAATTTTCTGTGACTTTATTAATCTTTGTTTTCTGGTATAATACAAACTATGGCCTTCTGGAAAGGAATCAAAGATGCACCAAAGACCAAAAAGAAGGAACATTCCAGTCTCTAGAAATAGCGCAGATCACCTGCTGTTCTTGCAGAAGACTCAGGTTTAGTTCCCAGAACCAACACAGTGGCTATAACGATGTGACAGTTAACACAAAGAAGGAAGTCTGGTGCCTTCTTCTGACCTGATCGCCAGTCACCAGACATGCACACTACACAGACATGCATGCAAGCAAAACCCCCATTTACAAACATAAATAAGTGTCTAAAAGAAAAAGAAATAGAGGATGTAATAGGCTTATGAGAATTAGATCCTGAGAGAGACAGAGAGAATAATGGTGGAATCATTAATTCAAGTGACAGTGATGGTACCAGCCCTCCACAGAAGGATGCTGACTATGGGAAAGACTTCAATTATTACAAACTACAAAATTTCATGCAAAGGGGGGGATAAAATATAGGATGTTGTTTATAATAGAAAATCCAGGAACTTCCATAATCAATACCACCACACATTATCAATAATGTCCTTGGTTATTATATATAATGGTTTCTTTTTGTTCTCTCTTGCTTGAGCATCTGGAATCTCTCAGCAAAGTTTGGTGAATATGAGTTCATGGTTTCAAATCATCCTTCACACACATTCACACGCGCACACACACACACACACACACACACACACACTTCTATTTTACGGTAAAGTTGAAAAGCTATCACAAAACCCTACCCTGTCCTTCCTACCTATCCTGACATTCTTAATTTTAGAATCAATATCTTGAGTTATCCAAGAGGCAAGAAATTTCTAAAAAGTCATCTAAGTGGACAATGAAGCAGGCTAGAACCAGACAACACATCTGCATGGAATAGTTTAGCACAGAAAACCAGGCAACAGTCATAAGTCATCTGAACAGAGACATTACATGGCCTAGAGTTGCAGCAGCTAGCTGAGGCAGGCTCCTTGGGTAGAAGCTGCTGTACTTGGCAGTCGCTAGCCCGGAAGTGCTCCTGTCTCCATGTCAAGCACTCTAATGGTCGCTCTGAGGACTGGAGCTGACATGCTGAGGAATGTGCATGGCATCTTTGTTACTCAAATTAAGGCCTTAAACTCAGCAAATTCAGTAATGTACATCTTAAATTGAGTTTGCTCAAAAACATGCTTTTTTTTCTCCCTCACTGGTCTTTTACTTGTATATTATGTCTTCTGATTGCGTTTTAATGGGTTTTGTTTCTGTGTCTGTCTCTCTGTATGTGTTTCTTCTGCTTTTTCTTTGTGTTTTTTTTTATTATTCTCTTTTATTTGAATTATTTACCTGTTTCTTTTCTAAAAGACAGAGACAGAATGCACGAGTTAAATGGGTGGGAAGGATCTGGGAATAGGTAAGTGTGGGAAAATGTGATTAGAATATATAGTATGGCTGGTAAAAACATTCTGGAAATCAGTTTGGAAGTTCCTCAGAAAACTGGACATAGTACTACCTGAGGACCCAGCTATACCACTCCTGGGCATATATC
This sequence comes from Apodemus sylvaticus, assembly GCF_947179515.1. Taxonomy (NCBI): domain Eukaryota; kingdom Metazoa; phylum Chordata; class Mammalia; order Rodentia; family Muridae; genus Apodemus; species Apodemus sylvaticus. Next base: position 19,613,240 of record NC_067473.1, on the reverse strand, counting down.
CAGAGGATTCCCCAGCATGTAATAAGGACACATGTTCCACTATGTTCATAGCAGCCTTATTTATAATAGCCAGAAGCTGGAAAGAACCCAGATGTTCCTCAATGGAGGAATGGATACAGAAAATTTGGTATATTTACACAATGGAGTACTATTCAGCTATTAAAAACAATGAATTCATGAAATTCTTAGGCAAATGGTTGGAACTAGAAAGTGTCATCCTGAGTGAAGTAACCCAATCATAAAAGAACACATATGGTATGCACTCACTGATAAGTGGATATTAGTCCAAAAGCTCAGAATAAACAAGATACAATTCACAGACCATAGGAAGCTCAAGAAGAAGGAAGATTAAAGTGGGGGGTGCTTTGGTTTTTATGAGAAAGGGAACAAAATACTCACAGGAGCAATTATGGAGACAAATTGTGGAGCAGAGACTGAAGGAAAGGCCACTCAGAGACTGTCCTACCTGGGGATTCATCCTATAAACAGTCACCAAACCCTGACACTGTTATGAATGACAAGAAGTGCTTTCAAGAGGAGCCTGTTATGGCTGTCTCCAGAGGGGCCCTGCTAGAGCCTTACAGATATAGAGGCAGATGCTAGCAGCCAACCATTGGACTGAGGGAGGGGTCGCCAATGGAGAGTTGGAAGGAGGACTGGAGGAGCTGAAGGGGTTTGCAGCCCCATGGGAAGAATGACAATGTCTGCCAGTCAGATGCCCCAGAACTCCCAGGGACTAAACCATCAACCAAGGGGTACACATGGTTCTAGTAGCAATTGTGGCAGAGGAATACCTTGTTGGATATCAGTGGGAGGTGAGGACCTTGGTCCTATGAAGACTCCATAGATGCCCCAGCATGAGGAAATCGATGGGGGTTGGTGGGAGTGGGTTGGGCGGAGGGGCATCTTCTTGGAGGTAGGGGATGGGAAGATGGGTTGGGTGTTTTCTGGGAGGGGGGGAACTGGGAAAGGGTATAACATTTGAAATGTAAATGAAGAATGTATTCAATTAAAAATTACAAAAAAAGAATATACTATATGAAAATACTTATTTTTCAATAAAAAGGGTTAAAAAATTCCTGGTTTCTCCAGTGGCACATAGGACAAGATACTATTTTTGTGTTTTAAGGGGGTTGGGATGGTGCTTGTTTCTAAGACAGGCTGGCCCAGCACTTACTATGTAACTCCAAGGTAGCCTAAAACTCAAACCACCCTCTTGCTGCAGCCTTCCAAGTGCCGGGACCACAGGCATCAGTTACCACGGTGCACAGAAAGGAAATGTGACTCTGCCCAGCCTCTGGAGACAGAAATATGAGATAAGGAATCTAAAGTACAATAAAAAGTATGAGTGAGACTTTCCTCTTAAAAATCTCCACTTACTAAAACTAAAAAGCAAGATTACCTATGGAAATCTAGAATGTTTTGATACTCAAAAACAATGGAAACAGTAAGTTTATTTAAGATCTTAAGAAACAACAAAAATCCCAATGTTTGTTGCATGTATGTATGTATGTATGTGTCTTAGTCAGGGTTTCTATTCCAGCACAAACATCATGACCAGGAAGCAAGTTGGGGAGGAAAGGTTTTATTTCAGCTTACACCATCCACACTGCTGTTTATCACCAAAGGAAGTCAGGACTGGAACTCAAGCAGGTCAGGAAGCAGGAGCTGAGGCAGAGGCCAGGGAGCGATGTTTCTTACTGGCTTGCTTCCCCTGGCTTGCTCAGCCTGCTTTCTTATAGAACCCAAGAGCACCAGCCCAGGGATGGCACCACCCACAAGGGACCCTCCCCCCTTGATCACTAATTGAGAAAATGCCCCACAGCTGGATCTTGCAGAGGCTTTTCCTCAAGGGAGGCTCCTTTCTCTGTGATAACTTCAGCTTGGGTCAAGTTGACACACGAAACCAGCCAGTACAATTGACCCCTTGTCAACTTAACACACAAACACATCACTATAAATCCTTAACCCTTTCTTTCTTATCCAAAAATCCAAAACCAAAATACCCTTAAATACATTTTGGTTTGGTGTGTAGACTGGGGTCTTACTATGTATCTATAGGTGGTATAATATACACAATATAGCCTTAAGCTTACAGCAGTTCTCCTGTGCCAACCTCCCAAATGTTAAGATTATAGGAATATACTTTTAGTTTCTTGAGACAGTGTTTCCTGAAACCCAGGCTAGTCTAGAATTTCATATATAGCCCAGGCCACTATATCAAATCCCCTGCCTCAACCTTAAGTTCATCTCAGGTATTAACACTCAGTTTCTTGGTGCTTGGAGTTATTTCCCATAGTCCTACTAACTCATTGCCTCCCAGTCTGCTGCATCTCCCTGAACTTTATACAAGTATTTCCTCTGATTTTAAAAATAAAATGTCCTAGCTAAATCTTACACAAATAAAAATCCATGTGAAAGGGTGACCAGTTTTTTACAAAGTTATATCAGAAATGTTTTATCAGCCAAAACCTCTTTTCTCCAGGTTTGACAGGACCATGACCTTAGATTTTGACACCTTTGCCTGGACAGTTCCTATTTCCATGGCCAAGAATGACGTGAACATGAGAATAACTTCTATGATCTGAAATGAACCTGAGTGCAGATCTCTGGACAAATTTTAGAGATGTGGAGGAAAAGACATCAAACTTGAAACTAGTGGGTTTCAAGACCATTGAAGGAATAGATCCTCTTGGAGAACAGTAAAAATGTAACTCTTTGAAACTGTAGTGTTTCCTTAAATCCCTAATAATCATCATTTGATCTCCAGTATGGGTTGGCTACAATGGCATTCTGGGTGGACTTGTATCTGGGATCTTAGAGTCATGGGGTTACGTGATATGTGCAAGTTGAGCTTCCCAAAGGCCCAATGTTCATGCTGTGATTCCACAATAGGAAATGGAGCAGCTGTTGCCTGGCTCTTCTTATGTAATAAGATGATGGTGATATACAATTGAAATCGCAAGAGGAAGAGAAAGCTTCATTGATAAACTAGTCCCCATAAAAACCTTTAAGTAAAATATCGATCCCGTTGTCTCAGAAAGCAAAGTCTTTCTTGCTGAGCCAGAACTGAGAGGCCCTTATCCATGAGCAGGGCCATGTTGAAAGAACGCAGGACCCTAGTGAGCTGCGGCTGTGTTAGTGGAGACAACATGAGGATAAGCCCTATAGTTAGATATAAATATTACCCAAATAAAAATCCCCAAGTCCATTCCACCTTCAAAGTTTTAAAGGAGAAAGAGAAAAAACATAGTTTGGGAATGGAAAAAAAACTTGAACGAGAATTGTTGAGAGTGCTCTGTCCTGGGACAGGGTTATATAATAATACATCTGTCATACTAGCTTTTGTTGACTGGGAAGATATGTTGATATGTGAGAAAGCACATATATTCATGGTATGTGGTAACAGAGTGGTCTATAACATGATGAGAAAAATACTTTACAAACACAAAAGCAATAACCTCTATGAAATATCACCTGTACTAAGCACACACGCTGTGTGCTTACCCTAAAATCCAATAGTAACTAAAAAGCAAATAGAGCTATTTCAACTTAGAGCTTTTATTCCAAACGGTATTTTATTCATCCAATATATTTTGTTCTGTCTTGGAAAGCACTCTGGTTTGGTTTTGGCTTTGGTGATACGTGACTATCTTTGTTTTTGAGTCAAATTCGTCAATGCTGGCACTGAAGTCACCAGCTGAACTAAATCTTCCTCCTTAGTTTCCCAACAAATGGGAACACAGGTGTGCACCACCATAGGCCACTGTCCATACAACACCTTAGCAGTAATAGCATACAATTAAGTTATACAATGCCTAAGAAATTCAATTAGTTATATTGCCCATCTGTACTAAAACTATTGTCCATCTGTCTACTACCACTGCTAAATAATTCACAGGATTAAATCATTTGGCATCTTGTTGATAGGCATCAGAGAATGCTGGTGATACAGTGTGTAATATGTCCTCTAATCTCTATGAAAATTGAAAAGAGCATCTATTCAATTCTGCAAAACCATTTAATTGCAATGCAGGTTCCACTGTTGCACATTTAAAGTACTGATTGAATCTACCAAATACATTCTCAAGTCATCTAGTACATGCATAACCAAAAAAATATATACAGCAACCATTTCAAACATAAAAATAGTATTTCTATGATATTTTCCTTAAAAATCTTGCCATGGCCTTGCTTTTATTAAATGTTTTTTATTTTATTTATAAATTTAAATAATATGCTCATAAGCATGCTATAACCTCGAGATTTTCTAATTAGTCAAAAAGAGAAGATAATGCTAAAAAGATCAACAACAACTCTATCCTTTTGTTAGCATATATATACATATATGTATATATACATATATTATATCATAATAGTATAAAGTAATAGACTTCATTATGGCTTTCCTATAGATTATTATTCCCATTTTTTAGGCATAGTCTCTGGTTAGATAACCCAGGCAGACCTAAATTTACAACTCACAATTCTCTCTCTCTCTCTCTCTCTCTCTCTCTCTCTCTCTCTCTCTCTCTCTCTCTCTCTCTCTCTTTCCCAAGACAGGGTTTCTCTGTGTAGCCCTCGGCTGTCCTGGAACTCACTCTGTAGACCAGGCTGGCCTCAAACTCAGAAATCTGCCTGCCTCTGCCTCCCAAGTGCTGGGATTAAAGGTGTGTGCCACCACCACCCGGCTCTACAATTCACAATTCTCTTACCCCAGTTTCCTGCATGCTAGAATTATAGTCATACGCCATTATTCCAGACATTAAGGCTATATTTTTAGTAATGAATAAAACAACAGAAAGTTTATATGAACAGTAATAGAAAGATGTGTAGGATCCTTCACCTCATTCCTTCAGAAATAATTCCCCAGGTCTCAGCTTCAGTATTTGATGTCTGGTCTCTGTGGGTCATTCTCTGCCTCAACCTCAACCGCAGCCGCGTCCAATGGCCTTTCCAGTTCCTCCTTTCCAGTTCCTCCTTTCCAGTTCTTCCTGTTCTGGGCTTTGAAGCCTAAGGCAGACCCAGTAACAACCAAGCCATCCTGGGTGAGTTCAAAGAATGTCTTGGCACTTGAGGAAACTACACCTATACTTACAAAATTAGTTTGGGGGCTTATGATTTAAAACTACAACCTCTCATGATGATGATGATGATGGTGGTGGTGATAAGGAAGAGGAAGACAGTAATTAAGGAAGTAGGGCAGTAATGCAGTACTATAATCCCACCACTCAGAATGTAACAGGAGGGTTTTGAGGAAGTTGGAGGCCACCTGGGATATATATCAAAACCCTGTTTGCAAAACAAAGAGAGAAAACAAGCAAAGAAACAAATGCACAAAAACAGAAATGAAATATTTGCACTCATAAACTTCCTGTCTCTGCCCCTCAAGTGCTGAGGTCACAGGCATGCTTCTCCAATCCAGCTCTCTGAATTCTTTATAAGACTTAAATACTTGGAAAATATTTTTTGGTGTTTTACTGATGTATTAGGTTTTTGCTTCTTTTAAAATTGTTTTTAAGCCAACATTGTGATTTTTATTTTTTTGAAGCCATTGTGCTTATAAAGGATCAATAAATAGTTTGGTGATATCAAGCCCTGTAGATCAGTTTGTTTTCTGTGACTGTCATGAGACTCTGACAAAAGCCAACTTGGGGAGGAAAGGGTTTATTTGGCTTACACTTCCATGTCACAAGCCATGACTGAGGGCAGTCAGTGCAGGGACTAATCTCTGTGGCTTGCTCAGCTTGCTTTCTTGTACAACTCTAGGCCACACGTCCAAGAATGGCACTACCCACAGCTGACAGGACCCTCCCATATCAATCACTAATCACAAAAATGCCCTACAGAGATCCCTGCGGGCCAACCTCATAGGCACAAATCCTCGATGGAGACATCTCACAGGTGTCATGTTGGCAAAATCTAACCAGCAGACCCTGTATTCAAGGAATATGTTTTAGAGGCATCACTTTAAAAGTTTTTAAATAAAGAAAACCTGAAACTGAATTATCAAAAACCAATGAGGAAAAGACTCATTAATGTAACAAAATGTAAGGAAATCAATAATCCATTCTTAGCAACATCTTTCTGTTGTCTAAGAGGCCCCAGATATTTTGGCTCTTTTTCCTCTTATAACCTCATTTAATAACACTCTTGTCTTACCCTGTCTTGTAGTCTTGTGACCAGAAAGCAGTTTCCCAAAGAATAAGACACTCACTTCCTCGTGGTCTCCAACGCCCTCAAATCACAGAAAAACTCTCAGGGGATTTTGTGTGTGTTGTGTGTGTGTGTGTGTGTGTGTGTATGTATGTATATATATATGCATGTATATATGTATATCTATATGCTTATGTGTATATCTATGAACATACATGTGTGCGTACATGTTTGTGTATATATGTAAAATAAAAACAAAAATCTTAAATTATTCAGTGAAGATGTGTCTTTTACACAATGCACATTATGAATGAATATTCTAGCTAGAAGAGCAGGATACTCATTTACATATTGACTTGTAGCAGGGCGGGGTCTACTATTTATTATCATCACATAGCATCATCACTAAGATTCTTGTTCTCATCATTTATTTTCATCTTCTGCATAAACCACTCATAAATGGAGTGCAGTCAAATAAATGAGGACTTCCAGAGCTAGCTTTTACTTCCGGCTGAATTCATAGTCTGTGTTTCATCTGTTTGGACCCCTATTTTTCCTATAAATTCAAGGCTCCAGTGGAAAGAAGGCATTGAGTTACTAATTGGCAGGCGATCGTTCCAAACTAAAGACAAGTCTGAACTTGCCCATTTGACCAAAATCTGACTGCTCTATTCCTGCCCTTGATTCCCCACCCCAACCCCACCACCCCTTCCATTCAGTGTGGTCAGCTCATCTGCTAAGTCTTAGGTGCCATCCCTACGGTGAAACAGGGAATAAAAAGATTGGAATAAGGCTCACAGTGTAAGAGAGAGAGTATTTGGATGTTATTGAAATAAGAAGAGGGAAATAATCCATATTAAAGAAAATCCACTCTATATCTTGGAGCTGGATCATCCCAGGTCTGATACCTGCACAACAGGATCCTTTCCAAAAACAAGGAGTCAGCGAATGAGTTCTTTCTAAGGCTCTTGTATGTTTCACTTTCCAGTAGGGCCCAGCACTCTGCTTGTAGCATTTGCTTCTCTGTGGTCTGTTGACAGAGGGGTCATTTTAGGAGGGAGCCTGTCACAAACTGCTCAGGAAGCTGAAAAGGTTCTCACTATTCTGTTTAATTATCCACTGTTGAAAAACAGTTGAGTGGTTTACAGGAAAAGACTTAGCCTGGACGGCTCAGATACTATCGCAGGACACCTTTGAGCCCTCTTCTTTCTAAGGAATGATTCACAGTAAAATGCAGTACCCTTTGCAGACCTTTGGAAGGTCCAGTTTAGCCTCAGGACCAATAATAACAGAGAAGGCCATATGTTTGGTGTTATTAATATATCTGTCCTAAAGAGTGAAATTTCATAGCCATGACCCATGAAGGAGCTGCTTCCTAACCTTCATAACTCTGACAAAGCAGGAACTGGCTGTGCTTCTTGTTTTAGCCTTTCTGAATTTTTAAAATGCCTTCTGCAAAACTACAATCCAAAGGGTGAATAAACTCTTGTATAATCTGATTATAGATAATCTGGCTTACTGACTGTTTTGAAGGAATGTTACATAATGATTCTTTTTCTTCAATTTCAGTCTAAAAATAAGCATAATTAGATCTATTCTGCAACTGATATGCAGCTACACACATGTTCTTGTAGTAAAAATGTGTGTTTGTTCCTGAGTCCTTGAATTCCTTCATGAGAGAAGAGCTCAAAGCTTTTAAAACGCATATTCAATTACTTCTCCCTAAACCAATAGAGCCTCAGCAGTGAGACAAACCAAAACCATGAAATAAAAAAAAAAAAAAAAAAAACCTACTTGAAAATGAGGTAGAAAAAAAGACTGGTGTTTACAGAATAGAAAAATAGCTACTAACACACTTTATGCCCAACTACAGAGACATTCTCACATTATGTCTACTGTCATTTTATTCACAATAGCTAAAGAATGAAATCAACCTATACATGTACCAAATGGACAGATGAGAAAAATGCAGCACCTATACACAGTACAATGTTGATAAATTATAAATAAAAATTAAATCATGGGCTGAAGAGATGACTCAGTGGTTAAGAGCACTGGCCGCTTTTCCAGAGGTCCTGAGTTCAATTCCCAGCAACCACATGGTGGCTCACAACCATCTATAATGGGGATCCAATGCCCTCTTCTGGTGTGTCTGAGGACAGGGACAGTTTGATCAAATACATGAAATAAATAAATAAGTAAGTAAGTAAAGTTTACTCATATACATGAAATAAATAATAAATAAATAAATTTTTAAAAATGAATCAAAAAAATAAAAAATCACAAAATTTGTATAAATAAATGGAACTAAAAACAGCGTACTGAATAAGGTAGCTCCTTGGGCCCAGAAAGAGGAATGCTCTTTTCTCCCACATGCAGATCGTGCCTTCAAACCTTCTCTTTTGTCTGTTTAACTTGGAACACAAGAGGAAGCCCAGAAACTAGACAGACCTTTGGGAGGGTGCTTGCAAGACAGGAGGCAGAAGATTAGCTTAGGTAAAGCTAAAATAGGGAAGTTGGATACTCAGGGAAACAAGAGGGGAAGTGAGAATAGGAGGAAACCAGGGGTGGAGGGAGGGCTCACCCTGAGGGACTAAACCACACAGAGGTCCCCTATCTCACAACTCAGCTAAAAAATAATAATTGGAGGGTCAGAGACCACGGGTGAAATTTAAAATGGCGCGTGGGTGGATAATCCTGCCAGTTAATGAATTAAACGGGGATGAGGGCAGAGGACAGGGAGGAGAGCAGTGCAGAGTGGGTTACGCAAAACTAAGGTTGTAGGAAAAGCCTACAGAAACCTGCTAATTGGGAAGCTAGTTCCAAAACATAACTTTTAAAACAGGAGTTAAAATGGAATGCCCTGCATTTAATAGACAATTGGCTCGCAGCAGACTGCATGGCGTATTAAGTATAAGTTGCAGTATAAGTCGTGGGATGCCTCCCTACAAGTTATTTGGTCAGGGAGATCCCAGAAGTCTGAAAAATAACATAGACTATTGTCTTTGACCTTACTATAATTTAACTGTGCTCTTGTTCCCATTACTTAGGAGGATTTACTGGATGGTAAGACCCTATTGATGAAAACAACACATATTCACACACACACATGCATGCATGCACACACATATACACACATGTGCTCACACATATGTACATGCACACATGTGTTCACATGTGTTCACGTGCACATACATGCACACACACATACACATGTGCATGCACACACACATACACACATGCATCCACATACACATGCGCGCGCGCGCGCGCCACACACACACACACACACATGCACACACACACACTTTGGCTGCCAGACAGGGAAAGTAATCAAAATATAATCAAGAAATTTCCTCCCTGATGTCCATCTCTCAGAATGCTGTGAGGTGCTGCACAGGCTGCTGGGGGAAAAAACGCATCATGGCGTTACCCATGCTCCGCACGCTGCAACTCCAACCTGACAGGCAAGACGTGCCCAGCGGTGCAATAATGATGGGACTGGTATAGGATAAGTCATAATGCTCTGACTGGATTTCAGTCCTGTTCCACAGAATGAAATTCCTTTTATGGTACTGTAAAAATTCTTTAGCCCATAACTAGGAGGAAACCAGCCATGAATAGAACCCTCTGCTGTTATTTTCTTAAATGCTCATGATGTTAAAATGCTTTCTAAATATTTGTGCTTATATGTTTATGCCCATAGACTCTGGCTGCTCTTAACTTGGGTCATAGAAACTTCTTTTTCATTGGTCTGCAGTCAATGGAGAGATACATAACTGGTCAAAGGGCCAAGAATATGGGACTGAGTGCTCAATCCAAACAGTATATCTACATTATCATGCCCTGCCCCTACAATACACACCACACACACACACACACCTCACACATACACCACACACACCTCTCTCACACACACACACCACACACACACACACACACACACACACACCTCACACACATACACACACCTCTCTCACACACACAACAGACACACACACACCTCACACATACACCACACACACCTCTCTCACACACACACACCACACACACCTCTCACACACACACCTAACACACACATCACACACATCACACACACACATACACACCTCTCTCTCACACACATACCTCACACACACCTCTCTCATACACACATACTTTACCCACACCTCTCTCACACACATACCTCACACATACACACCTCACACATACACACATGTATATAGGAATACGTACACATACAAGCACATATAGAAAAAGGGACTTTCACTGCCTTAAGTGTATTTTCATAATCTCTTATCCACCGGAAGCTCGGGTCATGCGTGTTCTTATGATGCAGACGCTGGAAGAACCCTTGCCGTCCATTACATGTTTGTGAAAGTGAGCTGGTAAAGTTGTCCGATTTCTAATGCACGTTTATTTCCTACTATTAGCAGCACTGACACCTTGGCGTCGAGAGACAGCATAATTGAAGACAACTCAGCAGCAAGCACTTACTGGTTCAGCAGCACGTCGAGAATGAAGGAGGTTCCAAAGGCGTCCACCTGGAAGCTGGCCTTGTCCACGTGAGTCAGCTGCAACACCAGAAAGGGAAAGCGTATTTACGAGGCAGCCATGGTGACCAGATGTGAGCATCTCTGAGGATGCTTCTGAAGGGCTCCTGGCCTCAGAAATGAGAAGACAGTTCAACAAGGGGGATAAAGGGCAGCACTTACAGCAAAGCTCCGAGCCTTCCTGGAAGCCAAGCACTCAGTGGTTCGAAGTTAATTACCTCACTCCGGCCTCTGCTTTCTGCTTTGTCTCTCTTCATGAAACTCTATATACCCAACTTTACCACGTCATTCTCTAGTCTATGGGCAGCTCTTCCAAAGGAAACTGCACTTCACTCAATCGTGAAATATTACAGTAAATATTATCTACTTCCAACGAAGACATTTAAACTAAAATAAAAAGCAATCCTTCGTCAAACTTCTAATGTATACTTTTAAAATACCATCCCAGTTCTAAGTGATGAAACCTGATTTCAAAAAAGTCATCACCGCTTTCTAAAAGCACACTTTAAGACTCTTCATGTCCTGAGAATATTGTCCCTCAAATGTTTCTTTGACAAAAAATAATCAGGGCTTACTGTGTCATCCTACGAATTCTGACAACCAGCACGGGCTCTAAAAATACCTATTGATCATGTTAATATTTGCATCTTGGATGATCATGGCCATAAACTGCAGGAAACAAAACAGCTTCTTCCTGTTCAGTACCAACAGTAGCTCTAAGCAGTAGACTGTGGAGATTTTCATTGTGATTATTCCTCTGTATGTTTGTGTGCTCTCTGGTTTGTTTTGTCATATGTGCCCAATTTTCTAAAATAAATATACGGAATTGCTATCCTGAAGAGAAACAGTGACCGTTGTTTTAGAGCGGCACCACCTCAGCAGCCGCATGTAGCCAATGAGGCTGATGATGTTGCTAATCCCTGAGGAGCAGCATCATGGGACGCGGCAGCAACCGGGCTGCAACCAGCCCTGGACTTCCGGTTCACTACATTCAGGACGTGGAGAAAAGAGAGGGCCTAGCTAGCAATAATAGAGCTTTCTGTGGCGACAAGATGATTCTATTGAACAGTATTTGAAAGAACATGGACAGGAGACTCCTGTACACAGGTTCCTAAGACCCCAGTCCCCCTCTAAGCAGGAAGACAAAGAGTGCAGCTACCTTCGGCCTACAGTCAAGCCCACTGCTCTCACTCCTCTCTGCCAAGCACCGGAAACCAAGCCCGGTTTCCGTCATTTACCACTGTCCTTGGACAGTGCTACAACCCCCTGTTGTAGCAAAGATCCTTGCTTTTCTACCACACCAACAGCTCCCGCCCACCCCAAACACCGTGCTCCTAACTCACAAGCACCTCCCTGGACGCCATCCTCACGGACTTCTTTCACCTATTGTCTAGTTCAAAAGAACAGCACTGCCTGCATCTTTGCCTCACTACTTCTCCCGACAGCTCTTCTGCACCAGACCCTTGACCTAGACGGCTTCCTGAAAACAATCCTATCTGAATTTCAGGACTCAGGCCACTACCTCACCCTAGAAAATGCCACAGAGGCCCTAATACAAGACCACAGATGGGAAGACTTAAATAACAGAGTTCCTTATTCACAGTTCTGGGGGACGCATGCCCCTGGACAGAGGCTGGCAGGTCTGGTTTCTCCCAAGGCTTCTTTGTGGCCTCACTCACCATATCCTCACACAGTCTTAGTGTGTGAACTCTGAGTCACCCCCTTTCTCCTGAGGATAGGAGTCCTCCTGGATTAGGGACCCCCAGCCGATAACCTCACTTAATCTCCTCTTTTAAAACCCTGTCTTCATTTCTAACCACACGAGGAGACGGTTAGTACATGAGTTTCCAGGCAGCCCACTTCAGTCCACCAGACCCCTCTCCCACAATCTTCCATCTCTCTCCTCTCTGCAGAGCAGGGTGAGATCAAGGACTCGGAGCTGAGCAGCACTAGAAGTTCACTCAGTATTTCCGGAGTAGCTCACTAGCAGGCTGTCGTATTAATCACCTGGATGCACAAGCAAACCATGATACAACTACAGATTACCTGCTTACTAGATGCAGGCTTCCCATGAGGCCTGCTCGCTCTAAATGCAGGTCAATAGACGGTGTGCTTTCTGCCTAAAAGCTCCTTGGGTTTCCTAAAGCACTAAGATCATGTTTTAGGAACAGCATCAGGAAAGCCCCCCTTACCAGAACTGATGTCTCAATTAAAATGACCCTTTCCCTCTTCTCTTCTTCCCAGGCTCTTATGTGACTATAACGGCTTTTATCTCAGTCTCCTCTGAATTGTAAATATTAACATCCTAAATCTGTGGTGAACAAGCTACGTCGGTTTGATAGCTCAAAGTCCGGAAACTCCACCGTTAATTTTAGTAATGCATTTACTGTTTTCATTAATTCTAATTCTTTTTTCCTTGTTAATTAGCATGAAAAAATTATTTATCTGTATGAGGTATAGTATAATAATATTTCAAAACATTTTTATAAAATTGTATCAGGGTGGCTAGCATTTCTATTTCCTCACCATTTCTTAATATTTGGAACCTCTGAGCTCTTCTTTTATAATTTTTCATAGATTATCTAAGAATTTACTGTGAACTCTCATCACCCTACAGAACAGAAGAGCTTATTACTCCATCGTATGTGTTTGGTACCTGTTAGCCAACCTCCTGCTATCTCCTTTTCACTCCTTTTCCTAGCCTCTAATAATTACTATTATTCCTCCCACCTCCTCCCCATTCCTCTTCCATCTCCTCCACCTCCTCTGCCTTCTCTGCCTCCTCCTCTTCTTCCTCCCCCTCCTCCTGTTCCTTCCTCCTCTTCCCCTTCCCCTCTCCTCCTTCCCTCTTCTTCTTCCTCTCCTTCTCTCCTCACCCTCCTCCTCTTCTTTCTCCCCCTCCTCCCTTCTTTCTCCTGCTCCCTCCTCCCCCCTTTCTCTTCTTCTAGACTAACATTTTAAACTGCCATTTCTGTGTGAGAAATGATAAGAAGTGCTTTTCTTTCTGCATGGCTTACCTCACTTAACATAATGCCCTTTAGTACTATTCATTTTGCACACAGTAAGTCAGTCTGATTTTTATATATTTTCTTCCCACAGCTCCTTTTCACATCTGTGTTTGTTTGATTGTTTGTTTCTACGGGCCTCAGTCAGGACCCAAGGAGAAACTTAAATTCAAAGGAAATATAAAGAAATCCTGTTTTAACTAAGGTTCAGGTAATTTTAAAGTGTGTATTACTTTATACAACTCTAACATAAGGTGATTTTCAAAATTATATTCAGAAAGAAGGATTGAACAAACTTCCCTGACAGTGCTCCACACGCTAGGAGAGTTAGACTGGCCATGTTTCTGTTCTACCTGCCTACTACAAGGAGACAGAAAGTGACTTATTAATTAGATTGAAAAAATAAGTTTAGAAAATACAACCACTCTTTTAAGAGTTAATAAAATCAGGCAATGTGATCTAAACTACCAAAACGGGAGGAGGTCATAGGATGGTCTCGGAAGACCTTTCTGAGGTAGGGAGTCAATGAGGCACAACAGTGCCCAGAGGCAGAATAGCAGCCCTGCACAAGGTCCACACTCTTGCCCCAGGACTGGGAGCACACCGCCTTACAGAGGGATCATGCAAAACTGAGGACTTCTGGGAGACTGGGTCACGGTGGGGGGGGTGAGGGGGGTGAGGGGGGTTGGGAGGTGTAGGGGTCAGGGGTTGGGGGGAGGTGTCTGTCTGATAACATCAGCTTTGCCAAGAGGGAGCAAGAAGAGTGGAGAGGAGATGTGCTGGTGAGAGCAGAGGCCAGGGCGCTGTGAGATTGGCAGCATGATAGGACACACGGGCAGGCTCCGGAGACTAGAGAAAACAAGGAGCAAATGTCCCTGGAGGCCCCAAAGGCAGTGCCATCAAAGACAGCTCAGCGGTTTAGGATACTTGCTGCCAAACTTGAGACCTGAGTATGAGCCCTGGAATCCACGTAGCAGAAGGAGAAGTCGCCAAGTTATCCTATGACCTCTGTGCAAACTTTAAAAGGTTTTGAAAAGAAACACCTCCTGGAGGAACCCAGTACAGACGAGGCTTTCCAGAACTACAAGACAGTACTCATTTTTTTTTAATTTTTTAAGACATTACGTTTTGAGCGATGTGTTATAACCACAATAGGGAATTGATACGGGGTCCCTAGCACTGCTTTTAAACAGTTAGGAAAGCAAATCCAAAACATTCATTGAACCAATGTTGTATGACATTTTCTTCCATTGCTGGGTTAAAATCAAGGCGTCCACAGCAGTAGGTCTAACACTAGTGAGATCACAAGTATCAAATGCTACACAGAGGCCTTCGGGAAGTATTAGTCCACTTTATGTTGCTATAACAAAGAAGCACACATCACCAATTAACAAATAAGAATATAGGTTTATGTTGCTCACAGTTCTGATGGGAGACAAGTCCAATGGCCAGATACCTAAATCCTCAAGAAGGATCCCTGACTGCAATATGTGATACCGAAGCAGGAAAAGAGCCTGCAATGTTCAGAGGAGGCCAAAGGTATAGGATGGTCTCGTTTTCCAAAACGCCACATTTGTGGGTCAGGCACGAGAGCATGTGTCTTTAATCCCAACACTTGGGACTAGGACACGAAAACAGGTGGACATCTGAGGTTGACGTTAGCCTGGTCTCAACAGCAAATTTTAGAGCATCCAGGGCTACATGGTGACCTGTCTCAAAACAAAACACTCTCCTGAGAACTAACTCAATCAGAGTGGCCACGCTATGCTGATAACCCAATTAGCTCCCTCCAGGCCCTATATCTCATAGGATCCACTGCTTCAGCCAAGCCAGTGTTGGGACCATACTTCCAACTCATGAACCTTCAAGAGACACAATCAAACCTCATCCAACCACAATACCACACTGGGAGGAAGGTAAATGCAAGTGTGGTCTCTTTGCATTCTATGTGGTGTTCCAGCATTTCAGAGCTGACTTCATATGTCTAGTATATAAGTAATCCAAACAGAAAAGGCAGGCACTTCCGAGGTCACGCTGCAGAAGTAATACATTAAGTAGAATCATACTGGAGTCCTCTGGTATTAATGGTCCGGCTTATTACTCAACAGTTTTAACGAGGCAGGATCATCCTCAACTTTAACCTTAAACCTTGCTTTCTAAAGTTGAAAGAAAGTATTTGAGAAGAGACAACTAGCTCATGTATACTACCAACTTATTGATTTTTACATTGAAGATGAAAAGTTAGGAAAAGCAGAAGTCCTGTGTGTGGCTCAGCAGAGAAATACATTCTTGCCATGAGCAAGGTTCTGGGCTCAATCCCCAGCAAGAAAGAAGGAGGAAGAGGAAGATAAGGGCAAGAAGATGACAACGATGACAACTATATCTGAGGGATGTTTCACAAATAAAATGTTATTAAAATAGACTTCCAATTATTATGCAAAAACAAATTTTGATGTTGGGGGTAGAGGGAGTGCTAGGCATTGAAACAGGGCTTTGCACAGCCAAGGCAAGAATCCTACCACATAATGCTCAGTTTTTCATTTCTTATTTTAAAAGCTGTTAAAACACTTCGGGAGGTGTATGCTTCGGGATCTGAACAGCCTGGGCCACAGCACTCAGTCTCCAGGAAGTGCAAGAGGCCTGGTGTGCACCCAGAGGCAGACTGGGAGCACACAGCTTGCTCCAGTGCGTCAGCACCACAGAGCTTAGGTTCTAGTCCTGAGGCCTCTGGCGGGAGCCTTCAGATCACTGCATCAGGATCAAGAACAGCCTGGGCTACAACTCTCCAGGTCCTGCAAGAGGCCAGAGGGGCACCCGGGAGGCCAGCTGGGAGGAGTCAATGTGCTCTGATGAGTCCATCAGGCCCCAGAGGGAGCCTTCAGGTGTCTGCTTCGGGATCTGAATAGTGTGGGCCACAGCACCCTGTCTCCAGGAAGTGCAGGAGGTCAGCTGTACACCAGAGGCCAGCTGGGAAGAGGCAGCTTGCACTGGTGAGTCCAGCATTGACAAGACCAACTAACACCAGTGAGAACTAGATGGCAAAAGGCAAATGCAGGAACGTCACTAACAGAAATCAAGGCAATATGGCAGCATCTGAACCCAATTCTCCTTTAACAGCATGTCCTGGATACCCCATCATACCAGAAAAACAAGATTTGGATTTAAAATCACTGGTCATGATGCTGGTAGAGGAACATGTGAAGGACATACTTAAAGAAATTCAAGAGAAAATGGATCAAAAGTTAGAAGCCCTTACAAGGGAAACACAAAAATCATTGAAAGAAATTCAGGAGAATACAAAAGCCAATAAGGAGGAAATGCAAAAATCACTTAAAGAAATACAGGAGAACAGGCAGAAGTCATGAAAGAGGAAACACAAAAATCTCTTAAAGAATTACAGGAAAACACAAACAAGAAAGTGAAGGAGCTAAGCAAAACCATCCAGGATCTAAAATCAGAAGTAGAAACAACTAAGAAAACTCAAAGGGAGACAACTTTGGAGATAGAAAACCTTGGAAAGAAATCAGGGGACATAGATGCAAATATCAACAGCAGAATACAAGAGATAGAAGAAATAATCTCAGATGCTGAAGATACCATAGAAAACATGGACTCAACAGTTAAAGAAAATGCAAAATGCAAAAAGCTTGTAACCCAAAACATCCAGGAAATCCAGGACACAATGAGAAGACCAAACCTAAGGATTATAGGCATAGATGAGAGTGAAGACTTACAACTTAAAGGGCCAGCAAATATCTTCAATAAAATTATGGAAGAAAACTTCCCTAACCTAAAGAGAGAGATGCCCATGAATATACAAGAAGCCTACAGAACTCCAAACAGACTGGACCAGAACAGAACTACCTCCCGTCACATAATAATCAAAACCCCAAATGTAGTAAACAAAGAAAGAATATTTAAGGCAGTAAGACAAAAAGGCCAAGTAACATATAAAGGAAGACCTATCACAATCACACCAGACTTCTCACCTGAGACTATGAAAGCTAGAAGATCCTGGGCAGATCTCAGGCAGACTCTAAGAGAACACAAATGCCAGCCAAAACTACTATACCAGCAAAACTCTCAATCACCATAGATGGAGAAACTATGATATTCCATGACAAAACCAAGTTTACCCAATATCTTTCCACAAACCCAGCCCTACAAGGGATAATAGGAGGAAAACACCAATACAAGGAGGAAAACTTCACCCTGGAAAAAGCAAGATAGTAACCTTCTTTCATCAAACCCAAAAGAAGATAACCAATCAAATTTAAAAAATAACATCAAAAATGACAGGAAGTAATAATCACTATTCCTTAATATCTCTTAACATCAATGGGCTCAATGCAATAATAAAAAGACACAGACTGACTGGATACGTAAACAGGACCCTACATTTTGCTGCTTACAGGAAACACACCTCAGTATCAAAGACAAACACTACCTTAGAGTAAAAGGCTGGAAGACAATTTTACAAGCAAATGGTCTCAGGAAACAAGCTGGAGTAGCCATTCTTTTTTTTTCCTTTTATTGATATATTTTTTATTTACATTTCTTTTTTATTGATATATTTTTATTTACATTTCAAATGATTTCCCCTTTTCTGGGTCCCCACTCCCCACAAGTCCCATCAGCCCTCTTCCATCCCCCTGTTCTTCCATCCACCCCTTCCCACTTCCCTGTTCTGGAATTCCCCTATACTCTTACACTGAGTCTTTCCAGAACCAGGGGCCATGGAGTAGCTATTTTAATATCAGATAAAATTGACTTTCAACCCACAGTCATCAAAAGACACTCTGAGGAACACTTCTTGCTGGTCAAAGGAAAAATACAACAAAAAGAACTCTCAGTCCTGAACATCTATGCTCCAAATGCAAGAGCACACTCATTAATAAAAGAAACTTCACTAAGGCTCAAAGCACACATTACACCTAACACAATAATTGCGGGTGACGTCAACACTGCACTTTCCTCAATGGACCGATCAGGAAAACAGAAACTGAACAGGGACACAGTGAAACTAATTGAAGCGTTGGACCAATTAGAGTTAACAAATATATATAGAACATTTTATCTTAGAGCAAAAGAATATATCTTTTTCTCAGCACCTCATGGAACCATCTCCAAAATCGACCATATAATTGGCCCAAGACAGACCTCAACAAATATAAGAAGATTGAACTAATCCCATGCCTCCTATCAGATCACTATGGAGTAAAAGTGGTCTTCGATAGCAACAAAAACAACAGAAAACCCACATACATGTGGAAACTGAACAATATTCTACTCAATGATACCTTGTTGAAGGAAAAAATAAAGAAAGAAATTAAAGACTTTTTAGAACTTAATGAAAATAAAGACACAACATGCCCAAATCTATGGGACACAATGAAAGCAGTGCTAAGAGGAAAACGCATAGCCCTGAGTGCCTCCAAAAAGAAAATGGAGAGAGCATATACTAACAGCTTAATGACACACCTGAAAGCCCTGGAACAAAAAGAAGCTATTTCACCCAGGAGGAGTAGAAGGCAGGAAATCATCAAACTCAGGGCCAAAAACAATCAAGTAGAAACAAGGAGAACCATACAAAGAATCAACAAAACCAGGAGCTGGTTCTTTGAGAAAATCAACAAGATAGATAAACCCTTAGCCAGACTAACCAAAGGGCACAGAGGCAGTATACAGATTAACAAACTTAGAAATGAAAAGGGAGATACAACAACAGAAACTGAGGAAATTCAAAAAATCATTACATCCTACTACAAAAGCCTATACTCAATACAACTGGAGAATCTGGAAGAAATGGATAGTTTTCTAGACAGATATCCAACACCAAAACTAAATCAGGATCAAATAGATCATCTAAACAGTCCCATGGACTTTCGGGGAGTGGGGGGCTAGAAAAGGGGAAATCATTTGAAATGTAAATAAAAAATATATTGAATAAAAAAGAGTTAAAAAAAACTGCATGGTATTGGCACAGTGACAGACAAGTGGACCAATGGAATAGAATTGAAGATCCAGTCATAAAATTACAAAGTTTCTGTAAGGCAAAGCACACCATCTAAAGGACAAATCGGCAACCAACAAATTGGGAAAAGATCTTCACCAATCCTACATCAGATAGAGGGCTAATATCCAATATATATAAAGAACTCAAGAAGTTAGACTCCAGAAAACCAAACAACCCTATTAAAAAATGGGGTACAGAGTTAAACAAAGAATTCTCACCTGAAGAACTTCGGATGGCGGAGAAGCATATTAAAAAATGCTCAACTTCATTAGTCATTAGGGAAATGCAAATCAAAACAACCCTGAGATTTCACCTTACACCAGTCAGAATGACTAAGATTAAAAATTCAGGAGACAGCAGGTGTTGGAGAGGGTGTGGAGAAAGAGGAACACTCTTCCACTGCTGGTGGGGTTGCAAATTGGTACAACCACTCTGGAAATCAGTCTGGAGGTTCCTCCGAAAACTGGGCACCTCACTTCCAGAAGATCCTGCTATACCACTCCTGGGCATATACCCAGAGGATTCCCCACCATGTAATAAGGATACATGCTCTACTATGTTCATAGCAGCCCTATTTATAATTGCCAGATGCTGGAAAGAACCCAGGTATCCCTCAACAGAAGAGTGGATGTAAAAAATGTGGTATATCTACACAATGGAGTACTATTCAGCCATTAGAAACAATGAATTCATGAAATTCTTAGGCAAATGGATGGAGCTGGAGAACATTATACTAAGTGAAGTAACCCAGACTCAAAAGATGAATCATGGTATGCACTCACTAATAAGTGGATATTAACCTAGAAACTGGAATATCCAAAACATAATCCACACATCAAATGAGGTACAAGAAGAATAGAGGAGTGGCCCCTTTTTCTGGAAAGACTCAGTGAAGCAGTATAGGGCAAAACCAGAACGGGGAAGTGGGAAGGGGTGAGTGGGAGGACAGGGGAAGAGAAGGGGGCTTATGGACTTTTGGGGAGTGGGGGGCTAGAAAAGGGGAAATCATTTGAAATGTAAATAAAAAAATATATTGAATAAAAAAGTTAAAAAAACTGCATGGTATTGGCACAGTGACAGACAAGTGGACCAGTGGAATAGAATTGAAGATCCAGAAATGAATCCACACACCTATGGTCACTTGATCTTCAATAAAAGAGCTGAAAACATCCAGTGGAAAAAAGATAGCCTTTTCAACAAATGGTGCTGGTTCAATTGGAGGTCAGCATGCAGAAGAATGCAAATTGATCCATTCTTATCTCCATGTACTAAACTTCACTCCAAGTGGATCAAGGACTTCCATGTAAAACCAGACACACTGAAACTAATAGAAAAGAAACTGGGGAAATCCCTTGAGGACATGGGCACAGGGGAAAAGTTCCTGAACAGATCACCAATAGCTTATGCTCTAAGATCAAGAATTGACAAATGGGACCTCATAAAATTACAAAATTTCTGTAAGGCAAAGGACACTGTTAAAAGGACAAAACGGCAACCAATTTGGGAAAGGATATTCACCAACCCTACATCTGATAGAGGGCTAATATCCAATATATACAAAGAACTCAAGAAGTTATACCCCAGGGAACCAAATAACCCTAATAAAAAATGGGGCACAGATCTAAACAAAGAATTTTCACCTGAAGAAATTCGGATGGCCGAGAGGCACCTTAAGAAATGCTCAACATCATTAGTCATTAGGGAAATGCAAATCAAAACAACCCTGAGATTTCACCTTACACCAGTCAGAATAGCTAAGGTCAAAAACTCAGGAGACAGCAGGTGTTGGCGAGGATGTGGAGAAAGAGGAACTCCTCCACTGCTGGTGGGGCTGTAAGATGGTACAACCACTTTGGAAATCAGTCTGGAGGTTCCTCAGAAAACTGGACATGAGACTTCCAGAGGACCCTGCTATACCTCTCCTGGGCATATACCCAAAGGATTCCCTGGTATGCAATAAAGACACATGCTCCATTATGTTCATAGCAGCCTTATTTATAATAGCCAGAAGCTGGAAAGAACCCAGATGCCCCTCAAAGGAGGAACGGATACAGAAAATGTGGTACATTTACACAATGGAATACTACTCAGCAATTAGAAGCAATGAATTCACAAAATTTTTAGGCAAATGGTTTGATCTGGAAAATATCATCCTATGTGAGGTAACCCAATCACAAAAGAATACACATGGAATGCAATCACTGATAAGTGGATATTAATTAGCCCAGAAGCTCTAAATACCCAAGGCACAAATCGCATAACAAATGACTCCCATGAAGAAGTATGGAGAGGGTCCTGATCCTGGAAAGGATTGATCTAGCATTGGAGGGGAATATAAGGACAGAGAAAAAGGAGGGAGGTGATTGGAGAATGGATGGAGAGAAGAAGGTTTATGGGACATATGGGGAGGGGGGATCTGGGAAAGGGTAAATCATTTGGAATGTAAACAAAGAATATAGAAAATAAAATTTAAAAAAAACACTTTGGGGTTACAGAATAGTAATGAAAAGATTCCTAGAACTGGAATAATGGGATACTCTTATCTTGCAAACATGGAGAAAGAGGGACATATGGGCGGAAGTCATTTCCAAGGACACCAGTTGGTGGCTGTGCAGGCACCTAGGTCCCAGAATTGCTGTCATCCTGTGGTTCAGAGGTACACGCAGGTTTTCATGATTCCTGGTGGGTGATAATGGTGACAGGAACATCTTAGGGACATGAGAATGTCGCTAAGCTGCATTTTTAGAGGCTACAGGAAGAAAATTGAACATGAAGAACAAGCTTTGGACTTCTGTTTTAGAACTCTGTTTTAGAACTCAATATGACCTCATCTAACACACGAAGCATGCTCTAACCAATCTAATTAAAAGCCTAGAAATTCGGGATTGCAGTTTAACATATAAATAAATATCCATTTTTCCCTGAGTAGTTGACATAGGTATGAAAAATATGGCTAACCATCTATAGGAGTTGTGAAACAAAAGCTGCAGAAGGAAAATGTTTTTCAAACTATTCAGATGGTAAGAAACCTTAATAAATCTGTATAAGTACATAAGGTTAATTTTAATTTCTAATTCCCAAAGTGAATCATAGAATTGTAGGACCCAAGGAATTTGATATGATTTCCAGATTGGGACCTGTTTATTATTCACAAAAACATCTGAAATTTAAATAAGTTAATATAACACCACGTTCCCTATAAATTCAGCTTCTTGGCATCCTGTCCTTTTCTCTTGACATCATCTAAACTCAGCAAACCAGAGCCACCCTATATATGCCAGAGGTTAAAATTTAATTTTTCAAGATTGTTGTATTAGCAACGTTTTTTTTTTTAAAGAGTAAGCTGGCAGTAAAACATTCGTGGTAAAATCAAACTTTGACAAAAGTGAAGGTTCTTAAGTGATTTCAACCCAAACATAAATCAATGACTAGTAATGGATCAGGAGGCTTACCAACCAAATGATATTATGCAACATAATTGTAAAAGTAATTAACATTATTAAAAAGATTTTAAGCATGCAGCAGAACCTTTAGCTACTCTTGTTTCTTGAATACTCTGTCACTTGATGGATTCCTGGAAGTCTGGTATCTTCAGTTTAATAAAAGACAAACAGCCAATAACAAGTAACACTTGTTATTAGCCCTATTTTGACATCATAAGAAATAGCCTCTCTTTCGCCCCCATTGCCTCAGGTAAACTTTTGTCAGAGACCTGAGACTGAAACCTCAATCCACCAAGAGTGCTATTCTTCGCTGTAGCATTTGTGTGGCCACGTAAGTAACAGTAGCCAGGCAGCTAGGATCTCAGACAATCTTGTGAAGAATTGTACACAGGCATTAGCTACAAGAGTGAGCTAACACAACATACATGCTATAAATGATATCATCAATGTTTTTGTATTGATGACTCTCTGATAAATACAGCTCTGGTTTCTGTCTGGTCACCTCAATCATACCCATAGTTTCCATAAGCTCTGTTATATACCATACTTAACTTACACATTATCTTTAACCAGGCTGTTCTTTAAATCCAGCCACCTGTACTACTATGGCAAAAATCAAAACGGTGCCTAGCAATAGGTCATTTAGGAAAAAAATTAAAAACAACAAGAGGAACAAAATCACACTCTCAAAAACACGCTGAGCAAGTATGTGGTAAAGAGATGAGGTAAATAGTGGTTTGTGTTCTGTGAGGAGAGGCTGACTGAAGACATGAGGGTGGTGATGTGAGTGGCCCAGGCCTGTGCTGCCTTCAAGAACCTTGTCCTGGTTGAAGTCTGTGTTGTTAACCATGGCTCATGTTACCACCAAAGGCCCTGCGAAGTCTGAGCTGAGTTGGCTCCACCCCTTGCTGACTGTGTGGAATGCTGGAGAGCTGGCCCCGCCCCTCACCTGGGCAGTGTGGGAGGGCTGGCCCTGGAGACATGGGCATGAGAGAAGTGGACCTGCTCTTCACCAGCTGCCCCAGGCAGAAGATCTGGTCCCTGGCTTGGACAGGGAGGGCAAGCTGGCCCCAGTGGCTGGCAAAGCAGGGCTGATCAACTCACCTACAACCCAGGCCCAGATCCAGGACTTTGAGTTGGCCTACCCCAACGTGAACCCCATCTATGTGCTCCTGGATCACATAAAGGAGCCTGTCCAGCAGAACCAAAGCTGCGGGATCTCTAGGACAGGGTAGGAACAGGATTACCAAGTAAGAATCCAATATTGATAGTATAGCAAAAGCCAGAGGCCTTGAACCAGATCAGACTCGTTGAAATGAACATCTGCAAGTAAAGCTGTCTGGGCAAAAAGCTATACTGTGTGACACACGGTGACACACTGTGGCTTCCACGGAGACGGTTTTTTTTTTTAAATGCTACTGATTTTTTTTTTTTAATTTTGTGTTTTCTTTTCGAGAGGAGGTTCCAAGGGTGGAGGGCAAGTAGGGAGGGACTAGGATATAAATGGATTGGGGTGCATGATGTGAAATTCACAAAGAATCAATAAAACAGTTTTTAAAAATGACTTTAAAGAGCGAATCCAGGATGAAACACTGGTTCTTTCATCTACAAGTAAATAACTGAAACACACCTTTCAGAGCCTCTGACCCAAAAGTGTTCATCTCCAAAAGAGCAGAAGGCAATGATGCACATTGTGTGGGCGTCTTAAAAGCCAGTGCATCCATTCATCCTTGAGAGTTTTGACCCTGGGGATACGAAGATGAGTGGGATGTGGTCCTTGTGCCCTCCCCCAAAAGTCTCACGGTCAGTTTGAGACAATGTGACACACTACAGCTTCTCCACTGTATGTATGTGTGTGCATGCATGCATTCGTGTGTGTGTGTGTGTGTGTGTGTGTGTATTTCAGGGATCTTGCAAGAATGAAAAGTAATATGAAGAATGGGTGGAGGAGTGAGTGGGTTTGGGGTACATGATGTGAAATTCACAATCAATAAAATGTTAAAAAAAATGAAAAAAAAAGTTTCACAGTCAAAAGCTACCAAATGATTACAAAATATGCAAAAGCGCCGTAACAGTACAAGCCACACGGCAGCTCCCCTCTGCAGTGTAGCCTGAGGTGACTTGATACTCCTCAGACTGAGAGCAGCAGAAACGCACCAGGCAAAAAGACCAGCAAAGTTTCAAAACTTAGGTCCAGTCAACACAGGAAATCATGAGAAATGCTGGTGCGGTCAGACAGTCTGAGGAATCGGTTTGGGAAGGTCAGGCCTAAACTGTAGGCATGAAGGAACATCTCAATACTGGGCACATGCTGAATTCTCCCTAAGAAAACTTCAATAGATGCACTGGACTCTGTGATTCTGGTTTGTGCGGTCTACAGTGAACAAACCTAAGGTGACATCTTTGACAGTGACCCCATGTGAGTCTAAGGGAGAGAGAGAATGAAAAATCACCATTCTAAGAAACGCACTGTTCATTCAAAGAACACTAAGAAATGGGTGTGTGCTGGCAGTGGTGGCACACGCCTTTAATCCCAGCACTTGGGAGGCAGAGGCAGGCAGATTTCTGAGTTCAAAGTCAGTCTAGTCTACAGAGTTCCAGGACAGCCAGCGCTACACAGAGAAACCCTGTCTTGAGAAAAAAAAGAAAGAAATAAAGAGAGAGAGAGAGAGAGAGAGAGAGAGAGAGAGAGAGAGAAAGAAAGAGAGAGAGAGGGTGTGCAGACCCTTGTGGTAATAGATATTCAATATACAGAATTTCACATTCCTTTTCTTTACTATTTATAAACAATAATAACAAAAAAGTTATTATTGAAACTGATGATCTAACACATGTACTTACTGATTTCCTAAATATGACTTTTTGTTTTCTTGAGGCAGAGTTCCACTCTCTATCCTTACTTAACTGGCTTTGTGCTTGCTGTGTAGTCCAGGGAGACTTCAAATTCCCAGCTACATCCCTGCTTCAGGCCCATGCTGAGATGACAGGTGTGTACCAACACACTCAACACACTCAACGTTCCCAAGTATTCTTCACAAGTACCATGTATGGTCGTCTGAAAATTCTCTACCTAAACTTTATTGAGTTCAACCAAAAACAACAGAAGTCTTCAAGTTTTTATTTAAGGAAGAGAAGGAAAAGGGAAGTAGAAACCAGGCCACACTATGGGGTGACATGAGGAACTCGGATAAATAACATGGAGATTCCAATGGTTGCCATTTTATTTAAAAAAAAAAAAAAGACCAAAGAACCGAGACGAATGCTATTTAGTGTCCACTTGTGGTGGACAGTGAACTAGGTTCCTTGCAGAGATGCTTCTCAAAAGCACTGAGCTCCGATCATTTTGACTTTACTTCCTCCTCCCTGCCTTCCATCTCAAACTTCACTTCTTGTGGGCTCTATTTAGAGGGTCGTTTTATTTTTATTTTTTCCACAACTGATATAAACATCATCTGGGGGGGGCGGTTTCGACCTAATGGCAAAGGTTACGCTGTATAGATGTTCAATAAGATGACTTCTTAAGCAGCACTCCCTGCATCCCACTTGGAGGGTGTTGACAACCCTGGACTCTGGGACTTTCTAGATACTGAGGTCCTTTTTCTCCAGTGGCCCCTGGTCCAGTCACAGGAGGCAGATTCTGTGCTGACCTGTGCTGGCACCAGGTTCCATTTTCTCATCTCCATTCAGGAAGCCAGGCAGCCTCATTACCTATTTATGCTTCAGCTAGCTTCTGATAAATCAGTCTCCCAAGCATCCTAGCCATTAGCTGCCCATTACTAGACCTTTAATTTCAGGCATGAACAAAACGGAAGAAAATGCTTGCTTGCATAATCCTGAAGGTCAAAGGAGACAGTTAAGATACTTAGGAGCCTGGGAACAACACGATCTATAGTTACACTGGGCTGTAATTGAATCTGAGCGTGAGGAGCCCCAAGAAAATCAGTAGACAAAGATCCCTCAGGTGAATTGGCACTGGGAAACTGATGTGCTTCCTCAGTGCAGGAAAGACCTAGAAGAGAAGAAAGAAACAAGAGCTCACGGGAGGTTTCACATTTGATTTAGAACTGTGTCGGGAAAACTTCCAACCTCCCATCTTCTTTTCTCACGTGAGAACTGGAAACAGCTATAAATGCAGTGCTGTGAGAAAAACTTAAAAGGGGGAGTTCGCAGTGAGAAGATTTGCTGCAGAGAACAATGCTAGTAGTGAATGCTAAATAAAGGCAAGGGAGATGAGAGGGAGAAATATGAGTGCGCAGTTAAGCTACCACACTCTAAAGTAGATAATTAGTCATTGAGCCCTAAGCCGATTTCAAAAGCAAACTTGTAAATAAGAGCTGTATCTGCCAGCTAACTTACAATCTGTCCTAGAGAGAGCAGCAGAAATGGACCAACTCCAAAGAAGAGAATTAAGAATGGTGAGTTCTTCACATCGGGATTATTTTGGCCCACTCTATTCTGTCTTTTTTTTTTTTCTTTGCTTATTTGAGTTCATCTTGCTTACGGATGATAGAGGTGTCTGAGAATTAAGCGCATTTACACGGAGGGGCTAGCTCCAGTGTTTGTAGAAAGAAAACTCAGGAATATCAGTGAACAAACCCTTATAATGAATGACTGGCATGTACCAATTCTACTACACTTCCTTCAGGGAACAAACCCCCATTGGGTTAGCCTTGCTCATTCTTCTATGGCTAGAAAAATAAAGCTACATGACTCTAGAGGTGTTTTTGCATATATGCTCCTAAATACACACACACACACACACACATACAACATACACACACACATAAAATAACTTTTAAAAGAACCAGATTCATTCTTTATTACATATCTCAACTGTCCAAAAGTTTCCCATGAACATAGTCAAGAAATAATTCAAGGACCGTTTTAAAAGAGCAAAACTTGCACTGCATAAGAAAAATCACTGCAGTGGTTTATCATGATCTACAGTGTCAACCGATGTTCCCAGGGTGGTTTTTATCTGTAACCTTCAAATAATGACCAAAGGTTTTCTTCCCTGTGATACAAGAAGACAGAGCTCTAAAGACAAGGACCACCGTAAAAATCATCATATAAGCAGTGGGATGAAGGTCAGTGGGATGCACGCAATAGACATCTCAACCCCCCAAACACCACAGCAATGGAGGAAGACAATGAAATGCTTATGTGAGCATAGGTATATGTGCATATATGCAAGTGTGTGAAAGTGAGATTGGAATATCATAAAATATCTGTTAAAAAATCCATGAATAGCCGGGCGGTGGTGGTGTTCACCTGTAATCCCAGCACTTGGGAGGCAGAGGCAGGTGAATTTATGAGTCCAAGGCCAGCCTGGTCTACAGAGTGAGTTCCAGGACAGACAGGGCACACAGAGAAACCCTGTCTCGAAAAAAAAAAAAAAAACCATGAATACCTATGAAAAATATGCCTTAAAAGCATGGGCTTATTGATTTAATTCATGGGTTTCCACATACTAACAGCTAGCATCTCCAAGCTGCTTTAGCAGGTATGTCTTTACCACTAAGTTAAAGGGAAAATGAAGAATATGTTTGAAGTAAAACGTAAATATCATTTTAAAACTTATTTTACATATATTCTATCACATATATCTGGTGTATAGTCTTTTCAGATATTCTACCTTTTAAAATATCTGAATCTAAACATATTAATAAAGCCAGGCATGGTAGTACATGGCTCAGATCTCAGCATGTGGGAGGCAAGAGAACAAGACAGGTTTGATGTTAGCCTGAGCTATACAGTAAGTTCCAGGACAGCCTGGGCTACAGTGTGAGACCTTGTCTCAAAACAAACAGATACAAAATCCTAAGTGAATAAATACATTAACAGGTACAATTCCACATACATACAATCAAAAATCTAAAAGGCCAGCAAAATAATGAAATTATTCAGTTGTGTATGGATAAATAAACTCTAGAAAATAATTTTATTTGCACTTCTTTTATTTACTGAAGCAAGTCACTATTGGACTCAAGCTGCTTACTTAACCCTTAGCACTAAAGACTTTCCTTGGAAAAGTGGAAAACATTTTTAAAATACACTGAGTCTCACTTCTCTCTTGAAGTAGGAAATACTAAAAGACACTATACACACAAGAAAACTCTACAAATCAACTCATATCTCATAATGCTTATGTGTGCATACTTGTACACACATGTACACAAACCATGTCAAGAGAAGTCTGTGACCAACTACATACCTCTATAATTGAAAGGACCAAATTCTGCAGCTTGTCAAATCTACCAAGAGCTGTAAAAAAATGAATAACTGGTCTCTGGATGAAGGAAAGATGAGAGCCTTCCTGAGGAACTTCTAGAACGTGCTCACCAACATGAAGACAGAGCCACAGATAGATATCCCACTAGCTCTGAAAGAGCACCAAGCTGTAATGCTCACGGTTTCTAAGCGTTAAGACCTCACTCCTGAAGACAAACAGGGGAATGAAACTCTTAGTCTGACCCTTCACCGCTTGTGGCATGAACTCAACCTGTAGCTGAAACAACTTCATGTCAAAGGTTGGTGGCACTTGAGCACCACAGTGTCGGAAACAGAAAGTCAAGTCAACCAGAGTCACGATGCCATGGTCTCATTAGGGCAGGACAGTGGAGCTGCTGAGCTCAAAGCTGGACTGGAACCAGTCCCTCTCTGCACAGTGTCACCTGAACTGCACATGCTCAGGGTCTGCGATGTTGTTTTCTGTCTTTCGTGTGGGTGACCCAGGTCTCGGTGTGTTTAGTGTTTTGATACAAGGCTGAATTACAGTATGCTCTGTAGTTCTAGCATCTACTAAGGGGCTAACTAAAGTAAATTTATGAGGACTCCATGCAGATGATACACTGACTTAAAGAAAGGATTCCTACCAAAATCTCCAGCCTTTTGTCAAAGGGAGAAGTGAAATTTGCTTTTGTGACAGTTCACTCTTGGTCACTCTAAGCAAATGAGCGCTTTAGGTGCCACAGAGGTCACCTTTCATTTAATTTATGAAACGATGCCCAGGGAACATTTATTCTCTTCCCAAAACTGTGTCGGCAGTCTCCCAGAGCCTCTCCCACTGAGTGTCTTAGAAATTGTCTCCTGGCAAAGGCTCCTGACTCAGACACTCCCCAGACCAGCATCCTCAGCAAACTGCCACTGCACCATCTCTGTCCTTCTCTGACCTTCCTGGAACGGTCCACCATCTTCCTTACAGCCAGCAAGTCTGAATGCAAGATGTGCCAAAGACTCAGTGAAAACCACAGTGGACCCTGAGCCTGCCCGCAGACCTCTACTGTCCGACAAGGTATGTTTCTGTTGCACAAGGCATTAATATAACCCAGTTTTTAAAAGTGGTCCCAAAGAGTTTTCCCTCTGCTCGATATCTAAGACAAGCTACGGTGGAACTCCAGATTCTAGAGCCACATCTCCTTAAACATGCAAGCTCTGTCTCTTCCTAAAATGAGTGATCTTGGGTAAGTTACTTCAGCTTTCTCTGTCTCTGGCTTTGCATTATTAAATGGCAACCTCTGAGGGGTGCCGTAGAGACGGAATAGGTTCAAGTACAAAGATGTATATCATTGCGCCATCTGAGCACCAAAAGACAGGCTATGTGAACCAAATGTTCTGTGGAATCAATGGTCAGGCTGATTTTGCTTCCCTTGTGACTTCGAGTTGACGATGACCCTAACCACCATCTGAGAGCTCTAGCTCAAGCATCTCTGTGACCCTAATACTTGGTGTTCGTCCTTCAACTCTGACAACTGTTACAGGCTATGGGGAAAAGTCATCTGATAAGTTGTAATTGGCCTAAAGTGGGGAGTACATATCAGGACGATAGTAAATATGGCTTTTGTATAAACTACTTTAGAGGCTTTTTATTTAGTAGTTACAAGCAATGCCACTGTCATCTAGAGAGCGCAGTCCTTATCGGCATATGCATTCTACTGGAGCACAATCCTTATCAGTATATGCATTCTACTGATTCTTACTGAAAAGTTTATTCCCATAATGTTTGCCAGTGAGTTCTGCAGCAACTCAATTGCATGGCCCACGAAATGCATCATCTTCAGGACAACAGAAAAGGCTGGAATGCTGAGTTTTAGAAAGCTTCAAAGGGTCATGTGATTCGTTCTTCCATTGTGAAAACTGACAGATGAGTCTTTTATAAGGGACTTTTTTATCTCTTTGTTCATGTTTACGGTCAAAGGGACTGAGAGCTGGGTCTTGTACACACAGGGCACACACTCTACCACTAAGCTATGTCCTGGCTTAAGTTCTTCAGATAGAGTCTCAACTCCTATCTCAGTCTGTTCCAATGCTGAATCATCTTGCTTTCCCTCTCAGACAGCTAATAAAAGTGTCTTAATGCAGTTGGTGTCTACTTCCTCTGTTTGTGAAACAGGATATGTCCAAAGGTGAGCTGGAGGAGCTCTCATCTTTTATGCACAGGGAAAAAAAAGCACCTACTACATAGTAAGCTCTTACAGCAAGGTCGCACTGAAAATATCTACAAACACAAAAGGAGAAGCTTATCCCCATGCATGTACCAACCATGAAATGTAAGTTCATTTAAGAGCACAAAAATAATACAGCTATGGAGAGAGGAACCCAGATGTACTATATTGTGAGACTGTGGGGCAAGAAGGGAACCTGGGCTGCCTCCAGAAACCTTACTGAACACCTGCCCGATCTTCCTTGGTGAGATTACCCAGTATTTTAACATTACAGCGATGAAACTAAAAATAGGTCCAGCAATAAGAACTATTCCAAATGCTATCCCCAAGACACAGACAAGAATAATCACCAAGACCACCCCCAGTAAGACTTTCCTGTTGGCAGTGGTGGCGGACACCTATATTCCTAAGATACAAGCGGGAGGATCAAGACAAGATTGGGGCCAGCCTGGGCTAGGAGTTCTAGGCCAACCAGAGCTCTGTAATCCTGACCCAGACTCTCCATGTAGATCAGATGGCCTTGAACTCCCAGGGATCTGCCTGCCCTGCCCTCATGGGGGCTAGGATTAAAGCTGTGCCACCATGGCTGGCAAGCACCCCTTTCTTTAGGATAGCCATCTTGCTACTGACAGGCACACTTCAGCCTTCGCGTCATCCTACTGGTTACTCCATCCTGGAATGTTCCTCTTAGATGCCTGCATGATTCATCTCCCTCTTCTCCAGGAGGACTCATGGACCACCCTACTAATGATCACAGTCTGAGGGCGGGGCATTGGTAGAATACTCGCCTAACACACACAAGCCCTAAAGGTCAGTCTCCAACACTGCAAGACAGTCTATGCCTTCTTGCTGCTCTGCCATCCCAAGACCATAACACACATCCCCGCCCGCCATGTTGTTTTCTTCACTATGGCACTTACTGTTGGCTAGTATGCCTGCTAAAATGTGGGCCTCAGAATAAACATAGTCCCTGATATAATCTGAGGGCCTGGAGCAGTGCCTGCCATGCAGTACACCCCCAGTACATAGATGATAGATGCCAGTCCACATACAAAGTCATTAAAGGGAATCTTCACACGCATGCACACACACAAACTGCACGTGCAGTATCAGAGAATCGATGGAGCCCAGTTATGATGAACACGCCTGTGTTCCCAGTACTCAGGATGCTGAGACAGAGGAGCTGCAGGAAGTCTGAGGCTGGCCTGGGTGATAAAGCAAGCACCAGGCTAGCCAAGAAAACAGCAAGATCTTGTCCAAAAAAAATGAAAAAAAATAACTATAGACTACAGAGCTAGCAAGTTAAAACTTCATACAAAAAAAGAACAAGATTGCAAGTCTGATAAATACTTTCCAGTCTCCTCAGCTCCCATATTATTTAAGAACAGAAGGACAAACAGAGAAGCAAAGGGTCTACAGTTCTAGTGACAGCACAGAGCAGGAACTATAAGACCACAACATGGTTAACGGCTCAGACATAGCTGACATACCAATGCACAGGGGCCAGAAGCACACAGAGAGACCATGTCTCTCTTTGAGTGAAATGTGAGGTCAAAACCTGGACCAAGACCTCAGATAGATGAAACATTCCATACCCCACACATATACATGTGCACCATGCACACACATGTGCACACAGACAATGCACACACATCCCATACCCCCACACCTCAAACATGCACATGCACACACACATACCATACCCCTACACCACATACATGCACACACACACAGAATGCACACCACAGATACACATGTATATGCGCACACACAGGAATGCATACACATGCACACACAGCATACACATCCCACATGCACATGTGTGCACACACATGCACACACATGCACACACAGACACACACAGACACACACACACACACACACCAGGACCAACAGCAGTAACAATACTAATTGCATTTGGAGCTACTGAACACTTTTTGCAATGAACATATGAGGCTAAAGATTAAAAAAAAAAAGCATACGGGCTTTTTCTAACCTAATTATTTCTTAAGGAAAATAACAAACAATTAATTTTGGAATAACAGATTTTAGAAAGAATGCTTGATGAAAACTGTTAGAGATCTGGGAACACATGGTTGATTGATTAAGTGGTGAAATATTTATTAAATATGAGAATCCACGGCAAGAAAATGAAACTGGTTCCCTGAGTTGCAGGCTACAGCCAACACTGGCCCAGCATCTGCTGCTAAGAGGCTGAGTAGAGAGCTGAAGATCTGAGCAGCCCTGGAGCACCCACAATCTCTGCTGCGATACAAACGGGAGAGCCCCACCCCCACCGGAGGAAAACCCCACAGTGAAAATGACTACAGACTCATTAAAAACGGTATTAGAAACACGCTAAATGGGCCGGAGAGATGGCTCAGTGATTAAGAGCACCCACCGACTGCTCTTCCGAAGGTCCTAAGTTCAAATCCCAGCATCCACATGGTGGCTCACAACCATCTGTAACGAGATCTGATTCCTTCTTCTGGAGTGTCTGAAGTGTACAGTGTACTTACATATAATAAATAAATCTTTAAAAAAAGCACGCTAAATTACACATTTAAAGAGGAAATCTTTATGGTGTGGGAATTGTTTCCCCCAGAAAGTTATTATTAGAAACAAAGAGAACAATGAAGGAACACTCAATGGGCGGGGCAGAACGTAGCAGTAGAGGGCTTAGTTCCCACACCTCCTGCATAGGGTCGCCCCCACCCTGCCCAGCGCTGCAATTTGGGTTTTCTCTGAAAAAGAAACAGGCTATAAAAATCACCATAATGTATCATGGTCAGGGTGTTTAGAAACTATGAACTAGAACGTGGGAAAACAGAAAGCATCCTGCTATGTGCACCAAGGCTATTGTTTTAAGGCACACGCTTTGCCTTGTGGCATACTCCTGACTCCACATGTCCACACAAAATCTTTTGTACAGATATTAATAGCATCACTGCTCATGATGAACGAATGTAATTAGCATAAATTCATAGTAAGACAATGAATAAGCAATGGAATATTATTCAGCAATGAAAAGGGATGAAGTACACAAGCTATAACGTGGATCGATGTTGAAAACATTAAGCTAAGTAAGGCATAGTTAAAGCATCAAGAACAGGTGAATCTATAGAAACAAACGTCTGCTAAAAATAAAGCCAATGAGCTGATGGCTCAGCAGGTAAAGGCCCCTGCCGCCAAAGACGACCGGAGTTTGATTCTCAGGGTGCACAGAGTGGAGGAGAGAACAGACCCTGAGGGGTGTCTTCTGCCCTCCACTGGCATGCCATCACACACAGGAAATTAACAAAGAGCAAATATATATTGTGTACTACATATTTATAAGTAAAACAAGAATCCTTTCCTGTACAAGGGTTACAGGAAGTCATAAAGATAGCTAAGGAGTTTATTTCTTCAGAATGGCGCGTGACCCTCATCCTCGTCTTTTAACATGGTATCTTCTCTGCATAAACCATGGATTGTCTCTTCTACTTAACCCTGTTTCCAGATCCTCTACCCACACTGCACTATCAGAACATGGAACAGCTTAGACGACAGGGTTGCTCTCTATGGTTTCTTCTCCAGAATAAAATCAGCATGTGCTTTAGGGAGCACGGAGATCTCCTGGTCCACCTCATATATTTAAAAATATTAAAGCACCTTATATTAGCATGAATCATCAGCATTAGAGCAAGCTAGGCCAATGGCGGCTGACACCTGTAATCCTCCCCCTTGAGAGGTAGAGAAGAGAACATAGAAGTTCAAGGCCAGCCTGAGCTGCATAGTAAGATCTCCAAAAGGAGCAGAGTGAGGAGATGTTCAGAGATGACTCACCGTGTAAAGCTGCTGGACTCCTCATAACCTGAGGTTTATCCCCGGGACAGCAATAATGGAAGTTGAGAACTGACTTCCACAAGTTTTCTTCTGACCTTCACATATCCACATGGCACATATTTGTACACACACACACACACACACTCACTCACAGTCATTCATCTATTAAATGGTCTTTAAAAGTCAAGTACAAAATTGATAAAATTTCAGTTTATGTTGTTACCAAATTTCATGCTATGCTTGTATCTTATACATATTAGAACGACTTAGTTACAAATGATTAATTGGCGTTAGAGCATAGAGCTTTATTGGTATTAAATAATACATCTTCATAAAACAAAGATAAAAATTAGAAAAGCTTAAAACACAAGATAAGAATTATCTCGGGGCTTAGCTTCAGGGGGAAAAAAACAAGTATTGCCTAAGTTTAAAACTGCAGTTAGAAACTAAAGAATGACCAATCAAGGAAACCCTCATCTGAATATGTCACAGCAACTCAAATCTATCAGAACCATTGTAAGACACGCTTACCAAAGACCAGACATCATTGTCTCAAAGAAAATGCCACTCCCGACAGCAAACGGCACAGTCTGCTGAATAAATTCACGAGGGTTAAATAGCTTGGATTTATTTTCGCTAGGGGAGATGGGGCTCTAAGCTGACGTGAGTGATTGTGTTGTCGTGATTTAGGAGTCCATGAGACAGTAAGACAGCTTATGTGTGGAATGTTAGCAGGCTCATGGCCATCCAAGTTCCTGCCTCTTCCTCTGCCACCCCTGCCCCTCAGCACCAGGGCTTTGACTTCTCTGACAACCTCTGCCTTGGTGTCAAAGCAAAAGGGACTCAGATTTCAGTTCACAGGGTCACCATGCAGGGTCTCAGAGAACCAGGGCACACTGCACACAGTGCTGGGGCAGCAGAAATCCTTGTGGAAAAGGAAGGAGAGTGGAGATTAGACGTAAATATGGGAGGAGGACCGTGATCCTCTCTGACACTACCTGTCTAAAATTTGAATATCTGCTGGAAAGAATGTATAACTAAGGCAAATGTCTCGAAACTCTATCAGTCAGTTTCATAATGTTTGCAGAATTTTTTTCTTCATATATTTGAGACAGAAAATTGAGGCAAAAAAAAAAAAAACCCACAAAGAAACTAAAAATGCTTACTGAGTACCGCGGGCCAGGCATAGCGCAAAGCAGTGGACAATGGTAAGTATGAAGGACCAAGTCTGAGACGAAAGACTAGAGTCTATCTCATGGAAATGATTTCCCACAGATATCAGTGTCTGGACCCCTGCCCCCACAACCCACCCATAAGCACACACAAGTGCATGCCACGCCCGAGGCGAGTCTGACTGTAGTAGTCTGTAAAATGCCTCGTCATTCCTTGATGCTGATTTTGCATCCTGCAGCAATAGGGCACAGGTTCACTCTCCTGCAGCAACCGATCCCTGTCCTGGTCCAAGACTTTCAAAGTGTCGTGCTCAGCCGGGATGGAGTAGCGACTGAGCACAGGAAGCTGGAGCCAGGACCGTTGGAGTAAGGAGAGTCGGGGCAATGATGAGGAGACCTTCTGCACCGCGGAGCTTTGATACACACACAGTGAAGAAAACGAACAAGCGCCTACTGAAGCGGAATCCAAGAAAAAGAGGAGGGGGACCCCACGAAATACTACCGCAGTAGGTGGAGAAATGAAGCACTTGTTGGGCTAGAACTCATTTCCAAATCCCAAAAGTAAGCTATGTCCAGCACTTGTACCAATGATGGTGCAAGCCACCCTCCAGAGGCCTGCGTTTGTTTCAGTTGCTAAGGGAGACAGAGGGACTTGAAGGGGGAATGGTAAGATACACTAAAGATTTCGGAGAAGCATTTCCTGTGTTCACAAGCAAATAATGAACAAAACGGTGGCAGAGCTCGCAGACAGGTAACAAAGAAAGAGACGAAAAGCATTGTTAACCAAGGAAGACTCCATAGAACAAGGATCTGGAGCAGAAACACCAACAGCGTCCTCCCAGTGCATGGATGGCATCAATACCCCTTTGCTGGGTGCCTGTCACATGACTGTCTCCACTCAGTGCTGCAACGGAATAAACAAAGGTGCGCGCCTTTGTCCTGTGCTTCTCTATGCACTGAAGCTACAAATAAAACATTTTTCAACCCACACTACGAACTTTGAGATTTTTATCATCAGAACATTTAAACTCATGAATCAATACCCTCAACTGTGTCTCATATTAAATTGCTTAAGCTATAAATTAATAGAACTCCTCCTTAAATGTGAGAGAACATTACCTGTCCTGGATCATCCAGAACTACCCTATGCTAATCTTATGTCAGAAATTCAATTACACGAGAATTCTCTCTACGTCAATATCACTGCTTTTGCCAGTTATATTTTTTTTCCTTGTGGCTCCATGTGAGTTGACAATCTTTGCTCCTGGCTGTGATTAAAAGTCTCCCCTCCAGTGACCTACCCAATCAGAAATGGGCCCATCTTAGTGAAAGCCACGAACACTGGCAGGTTTCCAATACGTTCTGCCCAATCAATAGCTGCCCAACTTAAAGGCATTTTTAGGACACACAAGCTAGAGAGAAAGGAATGAGTCATTTACAGTGAAGCCAGACACAGGATCAAAATAAGTAAATGCTCGTTTTGGTTCAGAATCCAAACTTTTATCACCTTTGGTAATGTTCAAGTCTCTACCAACATCCATAAAAACTCTTCTTAAGAAACAGTGACTGAATTATTCAGCATGATGGTGACTTTGAAAATAAACTGTTTAAAATGTTCACCACTCATATTAAACACTTTCCAAAGTTCTCTGCAACATGTTTCGAAGTACTAACTAAGGCTAAGCTCCAGGGAACTGAAATTTCCTTGAAAACTGTTTGCCATACAACAAATATGGCAAACAATTAAGAAAAATGGTTCAACTCAATAATTCAAATCAATGATTGCTAACCTTCTAAACTCCAGTTTATACAGACTCATTCACTGAACATTTAGTTAGCAAGCATCCCGTGACATTCAAAATGAAGTAGTACTCATTTTGTATAATTTAGGTGTGATACCTAGAGAATCAAATTTTAAATAAATCCTGCATGGCTTAGGAAATCAATGTTTACCTGGGGGACATCTCCTGACCCAGTGCTCCAGACTCCTTAAACACAGGCTGCATAAGCCCTCTCCCACGAACCTGAGGAACTTTAAAAAGACAAACCGAAGACAAAAAAGAAATAAGAGAGAAAGGAAAAGCGGAAGGAACAAAAACAAAGAGGAAGGAAGAAGTAGGTAGGAGGCAGACACGAGGAGAGGAAGGGAGAAGGAAAGAGAGGAAACAGGAGACAGTGTTCTTCTGGCTGAACCACAAATGTAGGCCTCACAGGTGAACAGACACACCCTCGGGGCCCAAGGGGCGAACCTGGCTAAACACACACACATTCCTGTTATGCCCTTAGAATCAAAATTAAGCCTGAAACCCTGAATGGCTGAGGCTAAAACTTAGGACGTACATCAGACTCTTGTAAGCAGCCCTGTCTACGCTGAGCCAGGAGGATGCTGGGCCATGCTAGGACAATGGGTCCATCCTCTTCCCCGGGGCCGCACCTTCTGCCGGACTGTTACTCAAAGTCCACTCCCTCCCGCCCGCACTCGATGATCCCAGGTCACTTTTTTAGCCAGCTGTCTTCCTTCCTATACCTCCAGGCTACCCTGTATTAATAAAGCCAGACTGTGCATAAGCTTGACTGTCACTTGTACTGCTGACGAGCCACAATTGTGTTTGTACACAGAACCCTGGCAGGACACTCTAAACGCATCAAAAGCACACTAGGGGATTCAAGGAAATCTACAGACCCAGGTTATATGAAGGGGCGGCTCTTCTCAAGCATCTTGCTGTTTAGTCCACAGAAAGAGAAGTTGTAGAGAGGCTTGGATGAGCACCAGGAACATCAAACTGTCTACCAGCAAGGTGCTCTCCTCAGTGGAGGAGGCTAGCCTACCTAAACAACAAATGCCCAAGGAAAAAAGACAGAAACCAACACCGAGTGGCAAAGCGATGCTCGCCAGACAGCGTGACACAGAGAAGTGATCCAGTGAGACCGCGAGCCCCGCCTCCGACCGCCATAGGTAGAGTGTTATAGAAACTAGTGGAAAGAGAGCTCTTCGGGCTTAGCTCCAAAAAGACATCATCCACCTCTTCTTCTCCTCAGCTATCTAGTGATCTTCCCTCACCACAGAAATCAAGCAACAAAGGCAGCTCTGCTAAAATGTATAATGCCCTGCTACAACTTTAATTTTTGAAAAGGAGAAGAAATGCATTCACTTAACCTGCTCAAATGCATGAACCTGAAAACCTCTCAGATACAAACAACAAACAGATTCTGGGGAAGGAGGAATAACTGAATTCTAAATCCTCTCTCTTTCCAATTAGAACTGCTAGGACTTCTGGATCAGGATGCAGAATCTTTTATTTTATTTTCAAAATCCAGTTATATGTAATAGCTTCTCTTGGGGGAAAGAAAATAGGCTTTTACCGTAAAAGGCACTAAAATCGGGACTAAAGGGAGTGGAAGGCTAAAGTCAGTTTTGATGTTAAGTAGTTTTTAAATACATGTAATTTTTAATTACATGTAAAATAATTACAAGTTATCCAGAGAAGAGCTCAATAAGGGTCAGGAGTTTCTTAAAGAAATAATGTTGGTATACTCTAAAGATACAGATAAATAGAAATCCATAATAAATTAGTAGCAAAAACTTTGTTAAAGACTACTTTGTTGATTTTAACATTCCCTTTCAGAATTATTTTCCCATTTCAACCCCATTATTAAGCTATATGACCATGGGAAAGCTAATTCACTCACCTACAAAGTGGGTATAACAGTATCTATCTCATCATTAAAAAGAATGAATATAAACCTCTTATCATAGTGCTTAGGGTACATGGAACACGTTTGGAAAAATGAATTCCTGTATTTTCAACTCTTGCTTCCAAAGTTTGTTTTTCTTTCTAGTACTTTTATTACCAGAATAAACACATCCAAGCAGATGTTCACAGAACTTGTCATTTCGGTTATTATTAATTTGTATAACCTGAATGATTTGACATATGAAACCCTTAAGCTAATGGAACTGTAGGGACATAAAGATACACTGTATCTTTTCTTTTGATGGGGGACTATATGAATATAGACTTCTGTTTAGCATTTAATGTCTCTGTCAAAAAAAACCAACTCTGGCTACAAGAGCATATATAATTTTGATGTTGACTGCTGAATTCTAAAAATTGACTTAACAATGAAAAAATAATCATCAATATAATATCAATAGACACCTCTTTCGAGACCTGCTCTTAGATGTCAAATGTCTACCATATATTCCATTAGTTATTAAGATAGTAAAACTGAAGACCCCCTAATGCGCTCAGCAAGCCTCTTCATGGTACTATAACTTCAAATATAAACACAGTTATTTCTGAAGCACTAAAATACCAATAGGGGAAATAAAATAAACCTTTGGATTCTGATGCCAAAGACATCTATATGTCTTGAATAGTGTCTAACACGAGAATTCAGCCAGTGAAGTGGAGCTTAAGTTTTTGAGTTCAAATCCCCTGTTGGCTTCAAGTTATGACCTACCATTGGACTTCTGTGAACATGATATACATCAAACAATAAGAAGTTAATTTGACATATAAAAGCCACCACAAAAGTACTGCATGTTTAACATTTTAATACACAGCATGCACGGTAACACTGACATCTTTTTCCTCAGTTTCCTTTCCTTCCTGCTTCCCACCACTCCCCTTGGTCTCGCCTTTCTCTGCCCCCTGCCCTGCCCTGCCCCGCCCCGCCCCGCCCCGCCCCCGCCCCGCCCCACAAGGATGAGCATCTTCTCTCCACATGGGGTTAGTCCTCAAGACTTCCTGATAAATGTGGTCCTAGCTTAGCCTCACTGGGGGCTGTGGAATGATGCCCATGTGACAGATTTCTTTCTCAGTGAGTCAGAAATGAGCTCTAGAACAATAAAAAGAACACGAGGCATGTTCTGTAGTGTGAGAAAGCATGTAAAACTAACAACATTCTTCATAAGCTCATAAACTCCTGCTTGTTCTTCACATTGCTGTGAAAAATAAATGATCAAACACTGATTCCTTTGTGCACAATAATAATTGTGTGGAATTGCATAGATAACTATATGTACATGTGTCTATATGCACATACATACACACACACACACACACACACACACAAATTGGGATATCAAAGATAAGAAATAGTAATACCTGAATTGGGTCTCTTCTGTAGTCTAGAATTTCACTACTACATTTATATTTTGAATGAAAATTTAAGGGAAAGCCTACAATATGGCTCTGTGGATAATGAGGCTTGCAGCCAAGCCTGGGGACCAGAGTTCAGTCCCCAGAACTTACATGGTAAAAGGAGAGAAATGATTCCTGTGTGATGTTGTGTTCTGACCATCACATGTATACCATGGTACACACACATACACACACACACACACATGTACAAAAGTACATACACACTAGATAGATAGATAGATAGATAGATAGATAGATAGATGTAAAATTAAAAGAAAGTTTTAAAAATACTAAGTGATATTATAATTTTATTTTTCCTTTATTCAGTTGGTAGGTAAACAAAAATGCACTGTGAAATATTTCTTTCCTGCCCCTTATGGCAAAACTTTCTTAATATTGAGCTACTTAGTTTAACAAATGCACATTTGGGAGAAAAAAAAAAAGCTGTTTGTGCTAACCTGGCAAGCAACCGTGAAAGCTCTAACTCCTGGGAGCCTCTTTCACTGGGGAGCTGTACTGCAGACCACTGACTGCCAGACTAACTCAGAGCCCTCAGAGGCGGCAGCGTGATGCTAAGGGCAGCTCACACATCCCATGGCATATATATAAATATTCCCCAAAATAAAAAAACTAGAGCACACCTTTGCTGCCACCTTGCCTTGACTGTGTCTTTTGCTCCGCTTACAAATGGTTATAAAATGGTGGCAAGTAACAGATCCATGTCCTTGTCCCCACTCGGGGACTCCTTAAGAAGCTGTAATACTTTGCAGAGGACGAGATGGGAAACAGTAGTTCCTGTGTTTACAGACAATACTTCTGATAGAAGACATTATGTTGTATGCAGAAGTATAAAATCACTGGGTGTTTTTAAAATAAATAACAGAATTTAAAGGTAACTGTGTAGCAAATTAAGTTATCAGATAACCCATTTCTGATGCCATAGTAAATTTATGATGCTTAGCTGGCAAAAAAGAGAAATCATTAACAAGCATATCTATCTAAGATAGCGATCACAGGATTACCAATATTAAACCATCAGTGAAGCTCAGTAGATGGTGCCTTAATACAAATTCACAAAAAAATACGTTTACCTTACTATCTACAAACATGCAATTCTTTTAGCATAAATACTGCCAAGAAAGAAGAAAAAAAGACCTTCAATATTCTGAATATTCTGGGGCTATCTTCTAAGCGTGGGACTACTTCATATTTGACCACAAGGTTACTCACAATCCAGTATGATTATTTTGACTATAATTTCTAGTATTTGATGACATAATAAGCTTCTAGCCAGGGTAAACACCCCCATTTACAGTAAGAAATGGTAAACACTATGCAATAAGCAAAAAACAAAAAACAAAAAACCCTCACAATATGGACTTGTATTATCAGTACAGTCACCATTTCACATGAAACTGTCACCATTCATGCAGAACCAAAATGAAATTTCTTCTAAACTAAAAGGTTCATATTCCCATCTATGGATGATGATGGAAACTGAAACAAGTTCACATTAACAACAAAAGAAATCTGATTCTCACCTAGTCTTTGTGAGCTTGAAGAATGGAGCCATTTAAGACTACAGCGGTGACTACCTTCCCTCGGTCAGTGCCTTGAGAAGAGGTCACTCCTGAACTAATTTGAATGGCCTATAAGGTCTCTTCCTTCTACGGCTATTCCATTTCACTGCATTATGTAAAAAGTGAGCAATTTGTAACTTCAGGGAATGTGTTAAAT
Organism: Apodemus sylvaticus; assembly: GCF_947179515.1. Lineage (NCBI taxonomy): Eukaryota > Metazoa > Chordata > Mammalia > Rodentia > Muridae > Apodemus > Apodemus sylvaticus. Next base: position 19,569,742 of record NC_067473.1, on the reverse strand, counting down.
TCAGGTAATGAGGACATCATTTTGCATTCAAATGATGTCATAAAATTTCTAAACAGTCCTCGAGCTGCCCAAGGGAGCTGCTGTGACTTAAGAGACTGAGACTCTCTGTATACCCAGCCTTGATCTAAGTGCTTTATAAATGCCCCTCACCCAGTGTTGTCTATGTTTGGGAGCTTAGCCCTTCCGAAGCTTTAATGATATGAACTGGAATTTATCAGTGAATAAAAGGGAATAATAACCTGCTCACTCTCACTCTTCCGTACCACCAAGACGATACCTAGGATCACGAACTTAGCCAGTTAATCCTCCTTGCCTAAAAGCTTAAACAGCCTGCAGAACCAAGGCCCAGCTCCTCAGACCATCAGAACTGGCTGCAGCATCTAGAAGCTACATTCCTCTCACACTGGTCCCCCAAATTTCATCTGCAGTTAACGAAGGCAAGTCCTGGCTTCCGTGAGCCTCTGGGCTTGCTGTCCCTTTCTGCTAGATACGCCTGTCCACCTACTCCCTGTCCGTAATGCGACCAATCAGACAGCACCTCCTGGGAAAGCCCAGGGACTCCTTGTGGGGTTAAGTGCTGGCCTTCCACTGTTTCCACAGCCCTCTGTAATCACCTCAAGACTGAAGGGCAAAGAGTTAATTGTTCATTCACTCATTCATTTTCCCAGCTCTCTGTAAATCCCTTGAAGGCTAGAACTGTGTCTTTTATTTCTAAATCCCTATGGCTTTGATTTATTTTAAAATGCTAACTAGCAAGAACTCAAGTGAATAAATTCCTTTTAATGAGTCAATAAATGAAATGCACACACACAGTGTGTGTGTGTGTGTGTACCTTATGAGCCCCCCAAAAAAATCATCCAGATGTTATTTCTGAAATACAAAGGAAAATGCTAAAAAATATCCATGAATACCTACCGTGCCAAAAGTTCTGTTTACAAAAATAAATAAATAGATAGATAGATGGTAGGTTAATAATAATAATAATAATTGTAGTAACAATATAAAATCAACACATTTTGGGGTTAAATTATAGTTCTCTGGAAACCAGGAATGCCTAACAGACAAGAAAAACCCTTAGTTTCCTTACTGTAGGAAATGTTGGTTTTTGAGATTCTGTCAACTCTCTGTGGTAAATCCTGCTGCAATTTAAGGATCCTGGTAAAGTACATGGACTCCCCAGGTGATGGAGATATCAAGATGTGCTGTAGTGCACCTTCAGATACCAAGGATAATTTGCCATAACTATAAATAGCGTTACTCCCACTTCTGACTCGGATTAATAATCTATACGTGTTCAGTCTGAGTTCTACCAAACAATAGTCTCATTCACCTCAGCTGTAAAGTTTACTGGTGAAGGGCCTATCGTATCTTCTGTCCCGAGTGGAGAGGCCCATCTGAGTTAAAACATCTCAGAAATGGTGTTCTAGAAACACTGGCAGAAAAATAGTCTGTTTCTCAAAAGTAGTGGCCTTCCACCACTAGTGGGTGGAAGTGGGTGGGCACTGAGGTCATGGTCGGCAGGAGGCAGAGACGGAGGCCTGCGTCTGCTCCTTCCCACCCCTCTCACATCTCCATTCTTCTCCATCCTTCCTTCCCTTCCCACAAAGACTCGGGGACTTGTTCTAACACACTGCCTACATCAACAAATTCCTGACCATGGAGAACTCTATACAGAATGAAAGTCTCATGTCTCAATAAAAAAATTATGAGGAAAATTAAAAATAAGAACTAATTGCAAGGCAAATTAAAACAAAAACAAAAGCATAGGTAGAAGACATCATACACTGAAAGAGACTTAGATAAACTAGGTATGCCCTCTATTTTATCTCTGGCTCAAAATGAATATAATATAATATAATATAATATAATATAATATAATATAATATAATATAATATAATATAATATATATATATATATAACACATGAGCATATTTTTGAGATAAGTAAAAATATTTCTGAGTGAATGTTTGCTTCATAGTGTCAAAGAATTAATCTTATTTTTACTGTGGCAATTCAGAGTTACATTTTAAATATAACCCTTACCTTTCAGAGTTTTATTACTGAAAATGTTAATAAATAAAGCATCATTTGCTTACTTCAAAGTAATACAGAAAAGGGAAGAAGGCCAGTAGGAGGCAGAGAAAAGCAAGATAGACTGTAAATTCCCAGTCGCCGAAGCTAGGATTCACTATATTCCTCTGTTTATAGTTTGTGTGTGTCTATACTTTTTTTTAACCAAAGACAACAAACAATCATCAGAATATTCCCTCCCAGGAATAATTATTAACTAACTGAAAAATAAGACACAGGTCCCCTTCTGCAGGTTTTCCATGGAAACAAGCCAAAATTTAAGTGTAGAAATAGGCAGCTGCCAAATATTAATTCAGATTAATAAAATGCTTTATTAAGGGCTGGACATATTAGGTTTTCTACCTCATTAATCTATCATCAACAGATACTACAAGTTACCCTGAATTTCTACCTATTGAACAAAATTTTAATGGAACCAATTATTTGACTGCATATATAGACTTAAATATTTTTCACTCTTTACATATCTCACATATGTGGATAACTGAGTACATTATCGCATCACAGTTATGTTCGTGTTGAATGTATTTATGATCTGAAACTGCCCAGCTTATCTCCACTTAAGAAAAGTTTACAACAATTTTCAACTCTATGAGCTTCAGATTCACTTGTAGATGAACGAACTGTCAGGTTGATCTATACAAACATAAAAAAACACTTAGGGTCCCAAAACTATTTGCTAGAATTAGCCAGTACTCGTTCATATCTATAGATGTTTGGTGTTGATTAAAATGCAGGTACTGCAATAAATTAGCTTTTAGAACAATTTAAGTGCTCAATAAAACGATACCACCCTAGTTACAACAGTGGGGGGGAAAAGGTGAGGAGGACCCATTTTCGGAAGTCTCTGGTGTTCACAAATGTGAGTGACCAGGCGATTTTGAGATGTAGTTTATTTTAGTTTGGTTTCTTAGGGTTGCCTAGTTTTCTTCACCTCTTCTTTCTACAATAACAATCTTGGGTTATAACGTCTTCTCTCGGAGTTGAAACAACAGAGATGATGATGCATAGCCTGCCTAAATAGAATCTCCTCCTACCCCGCGCAGTTTTCGCCTGACTAAGGAGATGGGGTCTGTGCCACATGTCCCTAGCTCAGGTTACAGGGCTACCAGAAGCATCCAATGCCACCCCCACCCCTACGGCTTCTGCAAAACCTCGGCCTGCGTTTCTTTCGGTTGCTTTTTCCCCCCTGTCTCCTTTTTTGCACTTGCACCGGGAGCATCCTGCAGAAATCGATTTAGGACTGTGCTCTTGTCACCGGGTACCACCGCGTCTCCAGGGCAACCCTAAACAAACCAACGCGGGGTCGCTGGGCTGCGTGGAGGACCACCTCCCGCACCCCGCCGCTCACCTGCGGTCCGCCAGGGTCGCCCCGCACCCGCGTGTTGAGCTGGTCGTGCTGAGTTTCGTCCTCGCCGCCCAAGCGGTAGACGAGGCGCAGTGGTACGACGCTCTGGCGCTCCAGGAAGCGGTTTTCGTCCCCCCTCTCCAGTCCGCTCAGTGAGACGTCTCCTTGAATGCAGGCAGGAGGGAGTGGAGAGAAACGGCAAAATAATAATAATAATAATAATAATAATAATAATAATAATAATATAATAATAATAACCCTGACCCACAGTCCTCCATCCTGCGGTCCTCATCACCTCTACGAAAATTCCCCCGCCTCCTCCCTCCCGGACCCATCTGGGAAGGACGCAGAGACACCAGCTGGAGAGCCCTGGACCAGCTCTTTCGAGAGCATCTCCGGGCCCAGAAACAGGGCACCCCTTTCCCATTCTCCTGAAGGAGACTCTTCTTCCGCAGAGGTAGAAGGGGAAAAAAAGCATTTGACCCCAGATTGCTGATGCATCCTCGTGTCCCCCAAGACATGTGTGCTTATGCCTTCCTCGCCGCCCTTCAAAATACAAATAAAAAAAAAAAAAAAAAAAAAAAAAAAAAAAAAAAAAACCGCGCACTGTGAAAATGCGGGTGTGGCTTTTCGGGGGGGCCTTCGGGCTCCAAAGAGTCCTGGACGCCCCGGCAGCAGCGAACTTACCTGCCCGACCACAGCGCGCCAGGGGCCAGGTCCCCAAGACGCAGAGCAGCCAGAAGGACACGGCCGCCGCTGCCTGCATGGTGGCGGCGCTCAGCTGCTCGTGCCCCGGCCCCGGGCTCGGGCTCCCGGCCGCCCCTTCCCAGCCGGTGCCACTGCCGCAGCCGCCGCTGCCTCAGTGCTGCATTGTGCCTGGAGGGCGCTTTGGTGGCGGGGGCAGCGAGCGAGCGCCGCATCGGGCGCCAGGCTGTAGCGAAGTGGCTTCTAGCGCCTCCCACCTCATCCCCAGGCGGAGGCCGGGGCGGGCGGCCAGCACGGCGGGGAGCGGAGCCGGGTGCGCAGCGGGCCTGGTGCACTTGCCCCCCGCGCCGCACCCGGCCGCGCGCCCCGGAGTAGCTGGGAAATGTAGTTTCCCATCCCCGCACAGCCAGCTGGTCTCCAAGGCGACGCGATCGGCGCCACCCCAAAGCCCAAGAAGGAGACTGCGGATCAAAGGAGGAGAGGTGATGGACATCACCTGCACAGTGGCGGCACCCCGATTTCGCCCCCAAGGTCTGCGAAGAGCCGCAGTGTTGCTCACGAGTTAGTATTGCTTGTGTTACCAAGCAAGCGACCATGCTTCGAGTGCATGGAAAGTCAATCATGCCATAGATCTGGACTGAGGGCCTACTGTGTGCCCAGCGGTTAGGACCTGGGTGTGAGCCCCACGCTTACAGGCGCAATTAAGAAAGGCTATTTTGGTAAGAATTTGACCAAGGCGGTTTTCAATACTTTTATTTGAATGAGGTATTTTTACCCTACGGTAAAAATGTGTGCACTCACCATGTATGTGCAATATCATTGGAGGCCCGAAGAGAATATTGGGTCTGTAGGACTGGGGTTATAGGAGGTTTTGTGGATTCTGAGAATCCAACTCATTTTCTCTGTAGGAACGCTCAGTGTTTTTAACCTCTGAGACATCTCTGTTCATTCTTCACACCTTTTTTTTTTAATTGGCGTTTAATTTCATTTTAAGTTTGATACTTAAGGGAGAGTGGTTAGCCCAACTCCAGGAGAACCAGATGTCTCCCAGAGGTCTAGGAAGGCATGTGAAGTGTGATTCAGCCCGATGCTCTGCCATGTTTGCTTCCTCCAATATCTGTCAACCTCAAACCTGTACCAAACTGGAAAGGAAGTAATAGATAAGGGAAACTGTACTTTCTCAGTCCGATTTTCCTACCTAGGGAGTAGCACTATTTGAAAGTATAGCCTTATTCGAATAGGTGTGCCACCCTGGCCTAAGGGTTTAAGACCCTCCTGTCAGGTGCCTGGAAGCCAGTCTTCTCCTAGCAGCCTTCAGATGAAGATATAGAACTCTCAGCTCTGCCTGTACCATGCCTGCCTGGACTCTGTCATGCTCCCACCTTAATGATCATGGACTGAATCTCTGAAACTGTAAGCCAGCCCCAATTAAATGTTGTCCTTGTAAGAGTTGCCTTGGTCATGTTGTCTGTTCCCAGCAATAAAACCCTAAATAAAGACACTACCCCTTTCAAATGTTAGAGGCTCACCGGGATAAAATAGTAATAACACAGTTATTAACATAGCCAGCACTTGCACTTTACAGATTTTGAAATCTATGTATACTGGCATTTGATCCTCAGAACAGAAAACAAAGAGAGAAAATTAAGAATTAGATCAAGTAGGCTTTATCACAAAGATTCAGAAATGACTCAACTTATGTAAATCAATAAATGTAATCCAACATATAAACAAACTGAAAGACAAAAACCTCATGATCATCTCATCAGTCGCAGAAAATCCAACACCCCTTCATTGTTAGGGTTGTGAACAGATGTGGGATTCAGGGAACACACTTAAAAAATAAAGATAGGAGACAGCAAGACCATTGGCAACATCAATTTAAATTAAGAGAAAGTCAAAGCAATTCCAATAAAAGGAACAAGACAAGGTTGTCTACTCTCTCCATTCCTGTTCAATATAGAACTTGAAGTCTTAGCAAGAACAATAGACAACTAATGGAAATCAAGAGGATACAAACTGGAAATGAAGTCAAAGTATCTTTACAGATTATAACAGGCCCCAGACTGTAGTAGGTCCCCAGATCATAGCAAAACTGACTCCATGACAGAAGTCAGTACCATTCAGCCTGTAAAACTCAAGACATAGACACCACCACCTGCCCAAATGAAAACAAACACCTAATCCATCAAATCCATAGTTCTGAGGAAGTCTCTAAATGTTCTAACCTTGCTATTTAGCTTCTGTGGGTTCTGCTTCCGGCTCACTGCTCTTATTAACTGAAGTGTGTCAACTGAAAACTTTTTGTGTGCTTGAAAGCTCACCCTAAGAAAGGCCAGGGGCTACACTGGAATCACGGACACCCAGTGTAGTCTCCAACTGAATAATATAAAAACTTTCTATTGATTTAAACATGTGTCTGAGCAGTTTTGCCTACTGGATACCCCCCGAGAGGAATGAAATGATAGGATACACAAATGACTCTTAAAATTTTGACCAGGGAAACTTGACTGCTGATAACCCTTTCAGCAAAGTATCTGGATACAAAAGTAATTTCCAAAAATCAGTAGCCTTCTAATACACAAATGTCAAATTGGATGAGCAAGAAATCAGGGAATATCTTTCACAGTTGTAAATATCTTCAGCTAATTCTAACAAGCAAGTAAAAGAATGACTTCTATGATAAAATCGTTGTCCTTGGAGAAAAAAAAATGAGAAAGATATCAGAAGTTGGAAAGAACTCCCATGATCATGGGTTAGTAGGATTAATATAGTAAAAATGATCATCCTGCCCAAAACATTATACAAATTTAATGCAGTCTCCCATTAAAATTCCAACACAATTCTTCACGGATCTTGAAAAGACAATCTTCAGCTTCATATATAGGAACAAACAAAACAAAACAAAAAACACACAAGATAGCTAAAACTGAATAACCAAAGAACTACTGGAGGTATCACCATCCCAACCTCAAATTGTACTACAGATCTATAGTAGTAAAAAGAGTGTGGTGTTGGAGCAAAAACAGACATGTTGATAAATGGAATCGGTTGAAGACCCTGACATAAATCCACACATTTATGGACACCTGATTTCTTTTTTAATTAAGCCAGAAATACACATTGGGAAAAAAGGCAGTATCTTCAACAAATGGTGCTGGTCAAACTGGATGGTGTGTTTTGGGAACTACATTTCATGGAACATATTGGAATTTCAAAAATGTTCAAGTCTTTAAATCAGTGAGATAGTTAAGAATATTATGCGGTTGTCTGTAGCTTAAACAAAATCTGAAGAGTCCATCAAACCTTAATACACAGTATTCTGTAATGACTACAGTAAAAAACAATTAAAACCCAAGCCGTAAAAACATTCTCTGTGTTCTTCCACAACACCATAAGCCCCTTTCATAATACAGTTCTCTTAGCTAAAAGGGTGCCTACTTTTTCATATTTTAGGTTGTTTGGAATATGCTAAATGATTTCAAAAGCTAAACATATCAGTTTGATGTAACAAAAATTTAAACACTTTTTTTAAAGGTTTGTCATAACTTGTGTTGCTACAGCAAGAACAGCATAGACTGAGTAACTTAAGGAACAGACACGTAAGGAACAGAGCTGTAGCTCGGCCAGCCCTGGGTTTGACCCTTAGCACTATGTACAAAACACAAGAACAATAAAACATTTCTCACAGAGCTAGAGGTCAGAGAGCAAGACAGGCACTGCAAGACCTGGTGCCAGGCAAGGACGACTTCCTGAGCCATAGACAGCAGCCTTCTTCCCCCCCCACACCTCCTTAGGAGATACAAACAGACCATTCCTGCTCTTGCCCACTGTCTGTCTGTCTGTCTGTCTCTCTCTCTCTCTCTCTCCTTTTGTCATGCAAACATTAATCTGACTGTGGAGGTTTCACCCTATGACCTAATTACTTCTCAAGGCCCCATCTTCAAATATCATCATAGTGGGGCTTCAATATATAAATTCTGGAGTGATACAAATCAGTCCTTAGTAGAAGTTAAAAAGATCTCACTCATTAGACTTCTAACTCCAAATTAATAGATGCTTGAAAATACTGCCAAATGACAAATTATGTTTTCATTAATGTATACAGAATTTTTAAATTTTATGTATGTGTTTGTCATGGGTACAGGTATGTGTGCATGTGTACACGCAGCCTTGTGGAGACCAGGTTGAACTTCTGATATTCCTGCCTCCTTCTCCTGAGTGCTGGAGTTTCAGGTCATTATATTCTATCTCTTCACATATTGTTTGAATGGAGAAGTCTCTAAGAGGAAAAATGAAATTTTGTTGGTTAAAATTTCTATAAACTCATAAGTATATGAATGTATTTATGAGTTTATATATTTATATTATATATTTAAGCATTTATACATTTATAAATATAATTTCTATTTATGTAAGTTTATACAAATATAAATTATTTATTATACATTTAAATAATTATTTGAATATACATTATATTTATAAGTATAAACATATTATAATTTTACATATTTATAAACTCATAAGTATATATATTTAAAGATGACCACTTAGGATTAGATAATCTATAAAGGTTCTCATCTCTGGAGAAGTTTGATTCTTCTTCTCTTATGCAATCAATAGTTGCTTATAACTCTTCATTTAGGGCTAGACGAAATGGAGTCAGCAGATTTTGTGTGTGTGTGTGTGTGTGTGAGAGAGAGAGAGAGAGAGAGAGAGAGAGAGAGAGAGAGAGAGAGAGAGAGAGAGAGAGAAATGATAATAATTAAAGGAAAATAGGTCATAAATTTGAGGGGGACACACAGGAGGAACTGGAGTGGGGCAAGAGTGAGTTAGAAATATTAATAATACAGCACTCATATATGAAATTCTCAAAAAGCCAGGCAGTGGTGGTGCACGCCTATAATCCCAGCACTCTGGGAGGCAGAGGCAGGCAGATTTCTGAGTTCAAGGTCAGCCTGGTCTACAGAGTGAGTTCCAGGACAGTCAGGGCTATACAGAGAAACCCTGTCTCTTGAAAAAACCAAATCCAAAAAACAAAAAAACAAAAAACAACAACAAAAAAAGAGATTCTCAAAAAAAAGTTTAAAAATAAAATAATGACCAAAAAAGTCTATAAACCTTTAAATCTTACTTGAAATGTGAATGAATAGTATAAGAAATGAGCACATATGTAGCAGAGGATGGCCTTTTCAGACATCGATGAGAGGAGAGGCCATTGGTCCTGTGAAGGTTCGATGCCCCAGTGTAGGGGATGCCAGGTCAGGGAAGGGAGGGGGCAGAGGGGATTGGTGAGCAGGGGTAGTGGGGATGGGGTAGTGAGTTTTCAGAGGGGTTACAAGGAAAGGGGATAACATTTGAAATGTAAATAAAGCAAATAATAAAAAGAGAAATGAGTAACATGTAAATATTCGTTTACATAAAAACTCTAAAATGATATAGCCTCTGTTACTTCCCACACAGAAAACTAAAGTGCGTTTTTATCAGGGAATGTTTATTTTTCTGTGCAGCCCAGAACAAGCAGCGATACTTGAGTACACCAAGAGAGTAAGAAGATAATATGTTTAAATCAGTAGATTTATATTCCATTAATCTTATCTAATTATATACTATTAATATAGTTAATCAAAATACATTATTGTTTCTCAAACTGCACATTTGGGGATGGGCTGAGAAACCTCCCCAAATTTCTCTGAATGTGGGTTCTTCTAGGATTGCTTGTCTGTTTCGTGTGTGTGTGTGTGTGTGTGTGTGTGTGTGTGTGTGTGTGTGTGTGTGTGATTTTCCTTGTGTACATTTATTTTGATATGTGTTAGACTATATGTGCATATGTGTACCACTTGCAATCCTAGTGCCTACAGAAGTCAGAAGAGGGCTCTGCATCCTCTGGAATTGAGGTTACAGCCCTTCATGAGCCACCATGTGGATCATGGAAAGCAAACCTGGATGCTCTGCAAAAACATTGAGCGCTCTGAACTGCTGGCCCTTCTCTCCAGCCCCTCTAATTTTTACATAATTGAATTAAACCAGAAATCGCTAAAATCACTAAAACAAAGATTGATGAACCTATACCCACCAAAATTAATAATAACAATTAAATAACACATTTTAGTTAACAAGTGTCTCAAAAGAAATATATTAAAAACAAATGTAAGAAACAAAAAAATTATAGCAGTAATCTATGAAATTGAAACCAGGAAATCAACAGAGACAAACTCCAAGTTTAACTCTTTAAAAAGATGAATAGAACTAATAATCATGGAGTCACCATCACTAACAAGGAGAAGATACAAATACAAGTGGTGGAGAGGAAAGAGGGTCGATGACTGCTGATCGTATAGATATTCAGAAGATTACAAAAGAATATTCTAGACACCATGAAAGACACAGAGTCAATAATAATGTCCCTTCAAAACACAAAGGTTACAGAGCCTTGGTACGGTGACTGGCAAATTCAGCCAAGCTTTGAAAAGAGAAATGATAGCGAATTCTGTGAACTTTCTTCTACAAAACAGAAGCAGAAGGAGTTCCTATCAGCAGTAACTGAGGCAAGCATCAGCATGGATCTAAAAATAAAACAGTAAGACAAATAGAATAGGTCAGTGTCTCCTGTGATCCCAGACATAGAAAACCTCAGGCAGAAACTGGCAAATTGTGTTCAATGAATAAAAGATTCAGCTGATAGAATATTTACCTAGAAAAACCTAGGGTTGATCATCTGCCCCACATAAAGTAGGTGTGTCATCAGCCTGTATCCTCAGCCTGGGAGGGAGAGGCAGGAACCCTGGAAGTTTAGGGGTTAGTCTTCCCTACAGAGCAAGTTGGATGACATGAGGTCTTGTCTCAAAAACTGAAAGTTAAAAAGTGGGATTTATTCTAGAAATGCAAATCTGGTTGAATATGTAAAAATCAATATAGTCCATTGTAACAACAAGCTAAAGAATAAAAATAATAGGAGCATAATCGTAGATGCAGAATTATGACATGACAGAAATAGTTAATTGCAGTGAAACCTGTCACAAACTCAGAAAAGGGGCAACTTCCCTGGCTTGATGAAGAATATCCACTAAAAGCACACTTTATTGGTAAAGTCCTAGATGCTGTTCTTCTCAGATCAGGGACAACACTAAGATGAAAGCTCACCCTTCTACTCAATGTGGGAAGAAAGGGTTCCCTCACCAGCAGGTCACCACACAAATGCAGAAAATGAACACAGCACCAACTTCATACCTTCACAGCAATGGAAAGGAGCTCCAAACAGATGGGTGCGTGCAAAGTGAAAATAAAACAAGATAAAAACACCTAGAAGACAAGAAGAAAAAAACCCAGTTAGCTAGTTAGCTGTGGCTAGTGAGACCCAACACCAAAAGCATGATCCAGGAAGGAACAAATCGCCTGGTTTTCATTGCAACTAGAAATATCTATCTGCATTACAAAGGAACTCGGTTTGTCTCCTGGGATTGGGTGGGGCATTTTGTTTTTGTTTTGTTTTGTACTTTTACCTATTCTTTGCATTTGTTTTTAGGAGATTCCTATGTGTATAGACATGTGAGTCTCTGTGTCTACATGTATATATTGTGCTTTTTTCTTTGACTCTTTGTTTTTCCTGATTATTTTGTCCTATTCTGATTTCTTGGTTTTGTTTCTGTTTTATCTTATTTTGTTGTTCAGATGCCTGTTTGTTTTCCGATGAAAGACACAAAGGGTGTGGATTCTGATGGAAGGAAAGGTGGAGATTTTGGAGGATTTGGGGGAGAGGAAACTAATCAAAATATATTGTATGCGACTCCCCACCGCCATCTTCGCTACCTGACAGAGCAGAAAGGCAGCACCAGGTACTGAGAAATCCCGAGTTTAAGATCTCTGGGGGCACAAACTGCTAGGGGTCTACCTGCGCCCAGGACCTGGGCAGATCGGCGGTTCCTCTGTGAGCCAGCTGGTCGTGGGGCCTGTGCCCTATGAGGGGATCAGAACAGGGAGTGACTCCCCACTGCCATCTTCGCTCTCTAACAGAGCAGTAGGGCAGCACCAGGTACTGAGATATCCTGAGTTTAAGATCTCTGGGGGCGCAAACCACCAGGAGTCTGCCTGCACCCAGGGCCTGGGCAGATCAGCAGTTTGTCTGTGTGCCAGCTGGTCATGGGTCCTATGCACTACGTGGTGATCAGCATTTGGAGGGACTCCCCGCCACCATCTTCACTCCATGACAGAGCAGACTGGGAGCACCAGGTTCACTGAGACAACCCAAGAATAACATTGCTTGGGGCAAGGCACAGCAGGGCTCCAAGAGCACACAAAAGGAGGGCAGCACATCAGCAATATGTGCCAGGGGAAACCCAGTCATCCAGTGTTGTGGAAATAGACTTACAGGCTCACAGGGGGTTGAAGCACCAGCCAGTGACAAGACCAACTAACACCAGTGAAACTAGATGGCAAAAGGCAAACATAGGAACGTTACTAACGGAAATCAAGGCAATATGGCAGCATGTGAACTCAGCTCTCCAACAACAGCAAGTTCTGAATACCCCAACACACCAGAAAAACAAGATTTGGATTTAAAAATCACTGGTCATGATGCTGTTATAGGAACACATGGAGGACATAAATAAATATCTTAAAGAAATTCAGGAGAAAATGGATCAAAAGTTAGAAGCCCTTACAAGGGAAACACAAAAAGCATTGAAAGAAATTCAAGAGAATATGGGTCAAAAAATAGACGCCAATAAGGAGGAAATGCAAAAATAACTTAAAGAAATTCAGGAGAACTTTGGTCAACAGGAAGAAGTCATGAAAGAGGAAACACAAAAATCTCTTAAAGAATTACAGGAAAACACAAACAAGCAAGTGAAGGAACTGAGCAAAACCATCCAGGATCTAAAAACAGAAATAGAAACAACTAAGAAATCGCAAAGGGAGACAACTTTGGAGATAGAAATCCTTGGGAAGAAATCGGGGAACATAGATGCAAATATCAACAACAGAATACAAGAGATAGAAGAAAGAACCTCAGATACTGAAGATACCATAGAAACCATGGACGCAACAGTCAAAGAAAATGGAAAATGCAAGAAGCCTGTAACCCAAAACATCCAGGAAATCCAGGACACAATGAGAAGACCAAATCTAAGGATTATAGGAATAGATGAGAGTGAAGATTTACAACTTAAAGGGCCAGCAAATATCTTCAACAAAATTATGGAAGAAAACTTCCCTAACCTAAGGAGAGAGATGCCCATGAACATACAAGAAGCCTACAGAACTCCAAACAAACTGGACCATAACAGAAATACCTCCCATCACATAATAATCAAAACACCAAATTCTCTAAACAAAGAAAGAATATTAAAGGCAGTAAGAGAAAAAGGCCAAATAACATATAAAGGAAGATCTATCACAATCACACCAGACTTCTCACCAGAGACTATGAAAGCTTGAAGATCCTGGGCAGATCTCATGCAGACTCTAAGAGAACACAAATGCCAGCCAAAACTACTATACCCAGCAAAACTCTCAATCACCATAGATGGAGAAACCAAGATATTCCATGACAAAACCAAGTTTGCCCAATATCTTTCCACAAGCCCAGTACTATAAAGGATAATAGGGGGGAAACACCAATACAAGGAGGGAAACTTCACCCTGGAAAAAGCAAGATAGTAACCTTCTTTCATCAAACCCAAAAGAAGATAACCACACAAATATAAAATTAACATCAAAAATGACAGGAAGCGATAATCAGTATTCCTTAATATCTCTTAACATCAATGGACTCAATTCCCCAATAAAAAGACATAGACTAACAGACTAGATAAGGAAACAGGACCCTACATTTTGCTACATATAGGAAACACACCTTCGTATGGAAGACAATTCTACAAGCAAATGGTCTCAGGAAATACGCCGGAGTAGCCATTCTAATATCAGATAAAATTGACTTTCAACCTAAAGTCATCAAAAGAGACACTTCTTGCTGGTCAAAGGAAAAATCCACCAAGAAGAACTCTCAATTCTGAACATCTATGCTCCAAATGCAAAAGCACCCTCATTCATAAAAGAAACTTTACTTAAGCTCAAAGCACACATTGCACCTAAAACAATAATTGTGGGTGACTTCAACACCCCACTCTCCTCAATAGACCGATCAGGAAAACAGAAACTCAACAGGGACACAGTGAAACTAATTGAAGCTTTGAACCAATTGGATTTAACAGATATATATAGAACATTTCATCCCAAAGCAAAAGAATATACCTTTTTCTCAGCACCTCATGGTACCTTCTCCAAAATTGATCATATAATTGGTCACAAGACAGATCTCAACAAATATAAGAAGATAGAAATATTCCCATGACTCCTACCAGATCACTATGTGGTAAAATAGTGATAAAATAGAGTAAAATAGCAACAAAAACAACAAAAAGCCCACATACACATGGAAACTGAACAATACTCTACTCATTGATACCTTGGTCAAGGAAGAAATAAAGAAAGAAATCAATGACTTTTTAGAATTTAACGAAAATGAAGGCATAACATACCCAAATCTATGGGACACAATGAAAGCAGTGCTAAGAGGAAAACGTATAGCTCCAAAAAGAAAATGATGGAGAGAGCATACACTAGAAGCTTAACGGCACAACTGAAAGCCCTGGAACAAAAAGAAACTAATTCACCCAGGAAGAGAAGAAGACAGAAAATCATCAAGCTCAGGGTTGAAATCTATCAAGTAGAAATGAAGAGAACCATACAAAAAATCAACAAAACCAGGAGCTGGTTCTTTGAAAAAATCAACAAGATATATAAACCCTTAGCCAGACCAACCAAAGGACACAGAGACAGTATCCAAATTAACAAAATTAGAAATGAAAAGGAAGATATAACAATAGAAACTGAGGAAATTCAAAAAATTATCAGATCCTACTACTAAATCTTATATACTCAACACAACTGGAGAATCTGGAGGAAATGCACATTTTCTTAGACAAATAACAAATAACAAAATTGAATCAGGATCAAACAGATCATCTAAACAGTCCCATTACCCCTAAAGAAATAGAAGGGGTCATAGAAAGCCTTCCAACCAAAAAAAAAAAAAAAAAAAAAAAGCACAGGACCAGATGGTTTTAGTGCAGAATTCTATCAGACCTTCAAAGAAGACTTAGCACCAATACTCTTCAAACTATTCCCCAAAATAGAAATAGAAGGAACACTATCCAACTCATTCTAAGAAGCCACAATCCCGATGATACCAAAACCACACAAAGATCCAACAAAGAAAGAGAACTTCAGGCCAATTTCCCTTATGAACACCAGTGCAAAAATACTCAATAAAATTCTTGCCAACCCGAGGATGTGGAGAAAGAGGAACACTCCTCCACTGCTGGTGGGGTTGCAAATTGGTACAACCACTCTGGAAAGCAGTCTGGCGGTTCCTCCAAAAACTGGGCACCTCACTTCCAGAAGATCCTGCTATACCACTCCTGGGCATATACTCAGAGGATTCCCCACCATGTAATAAGGATACATGCTCTACTATGTTCATAGCAGCCCTATTTATAATTGCCAGATGCTGGAAAGAACCCAGGTATCCCTCAACAGAAGAATGGATGCAAAAAAAAATGTGGTATATCTACACAATGGAGTATGATT